>NC_045602.1:124955146-125586813 GCF_009762305.2 Zalophus californianus
TTGCACTTTCTTCTGGTCAGACCTGGGTTCAAATTCTGTCTGCCACTTACTGTTGACCCTTGAGGGGATCCATTCTGAGCTTCAGTTTCCCCATCGGTAAACTGGGGGACATCACACTTTTCTTGAGAGGTTATGAGGATTAACTAGGGCAAGATGTTTATGGGCAGGAAGGTGGCTCTGGTACATAATCCATGCACAGTAAACACCCGGGACTCCGGCGGGATGTAGCTCCACTCCCACTTCCTCCACCGCACTTGGTGTCAAGAGATGAAGCATCCAACCCAGTTGCGTCACCCATTAGCTGCATGACTGTGGGTAAATCCTTTTCTCTTTCTGGAACTCACCCTCCTACTCTATTAATTGGGATAATTAATTCAGCAAACCTTCCCCAACAAGGATCTGAGTATCAGTTAGAAAGGTTAAATGACTTGCTCAACATTACCCAGCTAGTCCACGGCACAGTTAAGTTTGGAAACTAGGCTTTTCCATTCAAGGCTCTCTCCACACACTTATTTTGAGCACCTACTATGCGCTGGTCACTTCGCAGAGCTCCATATACACTTCACTCGGTTTAATTGCTACACCAACCCTGCCGGGGAGGCTTTCTAATCCCATTTTATGGTTGAACCAACAGGACAGACCCCAGAGCCTGGCTACCCCACAGTGCTCCCTCGTGGGTGTGGGAGGGGTGGTCTCACGAAGGGGGCGCGGGACCAGAACCCCGGCAGCACCCCCCCCCCGCCCACTCTGCAGCGTCCGCCCCTTCCCGGGCCACGCCCCTCCCCGAGAGAAGTTCCTTACCTGTCAAGCCCCCTCCAGGGCGCACCGGCCAGGCGCGTCTGTCCCCGAAGCAGAAGCCGCTGAGGCCGGGGAGCCGCTGGCTGGCCGGGCTCGTCTCTGCCCCTGCTGCCCCGCGGAGCCTCGCTGCTGCGGAGGCCCCGCCGCCCCGTACTTCCCTGTCTTCCTCTGTCCCCCGCAACGGAGGCCACATCGATCTCGCTGCCGGGGGAGGGAGGGAGACCGCGGGCTGCCGGAGGCGGTGATTTCTATTCCTGACTCGATTGGGTGGGGGTGGTGTCTGGAGACGGGGCCCAAGAGCCAGGACATCCTCCCTAGTCAGGGACCAGGGGAGGAGGGGTCATTTAGGGGAAAGGAGCCCCCGCGACAGAGGGATTTCAGCCCGGAGCATCGCTGACAAACAACAACGGCAGTAATAATGCCTTCCTTAATTGCGTCTTCCGTATGTACCGGTGCTCTGCTCAGGTGACTTATCCAAGTTATTCCTGACACAAGCTTGACAGGGACAGGTGAGGCTCAGTCACCTGCGCAGGTCACTTAGCTTGGTGTTGTGGACTTGGGATTGGAACTCGTGTCTTCCAGGACTGCAGGTGGGGATCTGCGTCAGGGAGTTGGAGGAAGTGGCCTCATTCCCCCAGAGCCGCCTGGGCTGTGCAGCTTGAAGCAGATATTGTGCCCCCTAGAAGTTCTCTCTCCCCACCTGCCCATGGGTCCCTGATTTCTGCCTCAAGTGGGTTGGGATAGTAAGGGAGAACGGTACCAAAGAGCTTTGTCAAGGTTATGTAATCTAGGGGGGCCTGGCTGGCTCAGTGGGGGGGGGGGGAGCATACAATCTCAGGGTTGTGAGTTCAAGCCCCAGGTTGGGTGTAGAGATTACTTAAAAATAAAATCTTTAAAAAAAAAAAGGTAGGTAACCACAAGCATTTATTGAGTGCCTACTGTGTGTCAGGCTGAAGAGAAGGTGCTGGAGACTAGGACCTGGATACAAGAAAGGATTCCTACTTCACAGATATTATTAATAATAATAATAACCAACATTTATTGAGACCTTGCCTTGGGCCTAGTGTCCTACAGGCCTCACCTCATTTATGCTGCCAGTATTCTGTGGGTAGGCACTATTATTATTCCAATCTCAAAGATAAGAAATGCAAGGCTTTGAGGGTAACTCAAAGGTCAAATGGCTTACTTCTGAGACCTCTAGAACAGAACTGTCCACTAGATAGAGTTTGAGCCACATATATGATTTAAATTTTTCCAATAACATTAAAAAAATAAAATAAATAAAAAGAAACAGATGAAATTAATTTTTTAAATAATATATTTTATTTAACCCAGTATATTCAAAATAATATAATTTCAACATGGGATCAATAAAGACATTACTAAGGAGGTATTTTACATTTTTATCTAGTACTAAGTCTTGGAAATCCAGGATATTCAAATTACCACAAACTTAGCAACTTAAAAAAATACAGGTTTATTACCTTACAGTTCCTATAGGTCAGAAATCTGAGCACAGCATAGCTGAATTCTCTACCCAGAGTCTCACCACGTTGAAGTCAAGGTGTCAGCCAGGGCTGGGGTTCTCATCTGAAGTTTCACTTCTAAGCTCACAGATTGTTGGTGGAATTCATTTTCTTGTTGTTGTAGGACTGAGGTCGCCTTTTCCTGCTGGCTCTCTGCTGAGGATCACTCTCAGCTTCTACAGGCTGCCTGCAGTTCCTGGCCACGTGGCCCACAGGCAGTTCACAACATGGATGTTTGCTTTCTTTCAGGCAACCTGGAGTGTTGACTTCCTCTTCTGCAACCAGCCAGAGAAAATGCTCTGCTCTTAAAGGACTCACCTGCTTAGGACAGGCCCACCCAGGACAGTCTTTCCTCATGGAACACATTTCACACGTTCCATTTACACTCAAAGAGGAGGAGATGATACGGGGGAGGGGGAGGGGGTCCGTGGGAATCCTCTTAGAATTCTCCCTATATCCACGTACAGTGAATCTCATTTGGATTAATCACATTGCACATGCTTAGTAGCCTCATGTGGCTGGTGGCTTCCCATATTGGATGCATAGCTCTAGGCTGTGCCACTTCAGTCCTTCCCTCAAAGTAAGAAGTTAGAGCAGGAAGTTTGCAATCATCTTGCCTAACTCCCTTGTTTTAGCAACAAAGAAACTGAAGCAGATCTTTGGAGAAGCAGATCTCCCATTTCCTAGCCTCATACTCTCTGTAGCCTTCACTACCCCCCCCAAACTTAGGGGGTACCTCCGCCCTGGAGTTAGAGCAGTAGCTTCAAAAAGAGAAAAGACGAACCTATTTCCCAAGGGCAGAAGAGATGGAAAGTAGGATCTGGTTTCATCCCCAGATCACGTGGGAAGTACATGGAGTGTCAGATTAATTCACCAGTGATAGGAATGGGAAGAGAGGCATTATGGACCTCTGAGGCTAAAGGGGGGTATCCATACCCATTATGTGCTGCGAATGGGCTGTGCCCCAAATTCTCCTTCAGTCCCTAGCCAGGTCTGGCCATCTGAATCCATGAGGGTTTATTTTTTTTTTAAGATTTTATTTATTTATTTGACAGAGAGAAAGACAGCGAGAGAGAGAGCACAAGCAGGGGGAGTGGGAGAGGGAGAAGCAGGCGTCCCGCCAAGCAGAGAGCCCAATGCGGGGCTCGATCCCAGGACCCTGGGATCATGACCTGAGCTGAAGGCAGACGCTTAAGGACTGAGCCACCGAGGCGCCCCTGAATCTGTGAGGGTTTACCCTAAAGAGTAAGCTCGATGTTGCATAAAGTATAGAAATTTTTGTAATTAAGTAGACTAGGTGTGGCAGGCAGCTTCTAGAATGTGTCCCAGTGATGTCCACCTCCTGGTATTCATGCCCTTGTATAATCCCTCCCCCTTGAGCATGGGCGGGATTTCCTGATTTGCCTCTAATGAGCGGAATATGGCAAACAAGGGTAAGGGAATGTTGCTTCCAGGATTAGGTAACATAAGATTGACTTTTCTTGGTTCTGATGAAGCAGGTCGTCATTCTGGTAAGGCAAGGTTAACTTCTGGCCAACGCTGAACTAGAAATTGAGGAATTCAGTGCTACAGCCCTCACAGAACTGGAATTCTGCCAACAACCATATGAATTTAAAAGTGGGTCCTTCTGCTGTTGCAACTCAGTTAAGACCCCGGCCCTGGTTGAACACCTTTATTTCAGCTTTGTGAGTCCCTGAAGCTGAGGACCCAGCTAAGCTGTGCCTGGATTCTTGACCCACAGAAACTACGAAATAACAAACGGGTGTTGTTTTAAGCCGCTTGGTGGCTAGTGCTTGGTAATTTGCTACACAGCAATAGATAACGAATACACTGGATTTGCGTTCTGCCTTTACCACTAGATGGCGGTGGGATCAGGAGCCAAGTGATGTCTCCTCTTGAATTCTTATCTTCCTCATCTGTAAAATGGGGACAACGCCTACCTTTCAGGAGTGTGGTAAGGAGGCGCACATGTTCACTCTCCGTGAACAGCTCTTCCTGCCCTTTCTTTACCCAGCGTATCAGTTAAGATTCAATATAGTTACAAAAACACAAAATGAGCCACGGCGGCCTCTGGAGAGGAGGTGACTTTTTTCCGCAGTCCAGGTGCAGCTGCCCAGGAACAGCTGCCCAGGAACAGCACTGAAGACCCAGGCTCCCTGACTTTTCCTCCTCCGCTCTTCTGTGGCTCTCATGCCTGTAGCAGGTGAGGCCCGTGCTTTGCCCATATCCCCTCGGATCCCTTTGCCACCTTGTGTGCACGGGCTCCTGGCACGCTTTCACTCCGACAGCTGGTATCTGCATCTCTTTGTCAAAGGGCTTCCTGAAGGCCGAGCAGCTTGCTCTGCCTGCACACAGGGAGAGCCTGAAGTGCCTGGGAATGTATGTCCTCCATCCCGGAGTTATTAGCTGATGACTGAGGGGTACAGAGACAGTAATCTCCAGCTCTCTTGCTCCACGGGAAAACTCTGAAGAGTCACCTACTCTTGTCTCTAGAACCCCCCGCCTGTGGGACTTTGCTTGTTGTCACACCCCTGCTGGCCTCTCCCCCTTTCTGGTATACCTCTCCACTCCCAGACCCATTCTTCCTGGAACATTTCCAAACCATCACCATCCTATGAATCTTCATCTAAAGATTTGCTTCCAGGGAACCCACCTAAGACAATCTTCAAGGTCACCAGATAGCCGTTCTAGCTGCAGCATCCATGTTCCAGAATTCTGGACAAAGGACAAATGGATGATGGGCAAAAGACGGATCTGTCACATCTGGTAGGACAAGGGCTTTCTGGGAAGCCCCGCCCAGTAGACTTCCCCAAGCTTCTGATTGGCCAGTTCTGGGTCACATGGTCATCTCTAGGTGTAAGGGAAACAAATTGTTAAAAACTTAATTTTTACTTTTTAAAATTGGAATATAATGTTTTATAGTAAATCTTAAGTTACAAATGAATTAAGTTTTTACAAATTTATGCATCCACGTGACTGCCACCCAAGTCAAAATATAGAATATCTCCAGCAATCCAGGAGCCTGGGGGCGGGGGGTGGCTGGACGTTTCCAAGTGCGGACATTGCTGTGGGTAAGGAAGAAGGGGAGAATGGATGACTTGCAGTGACATGCTTGGCTAACTCCTGCTTAAATTCAATATCAAATATTCAATATTCAAATATCACCTCCTTCAGGAAATCCTCTCTGGTCTCCAGGCTGAGCTAAGTTCCCCCTGGCATCCCACAGTCTCCTGGTTTTCTCCCTAGGAAGCATGTCATGCGACTCTGTAGCGGGGCTTCGTCTTATCCTCTAGTGCATGTGCTTTGTGATGACACCGCCTAGAGCCTGTACTAAGTGCCCAGTAAACTTTGAGTGAGGGAAGAAAACAAGATTGGAGGCTGAAGACCCAGGCTCCTTGACACAGGTGTCCAGCCTCCCAGAATACTTTCCAGAAGGGCAGTGGAGACAGGCAGTGGAGATGGTGCTGGATGGGCTGGACTTTGGTGGCTGAGGACAGAGTTGGCACGGCCTAAGTCCAGTGCCCAGACCTGAGGGGGCAGGTAGCTAGTTAGCCAAGAAGCTGAGCAGGAGACTCTAGAAGAGACTGTGTAGATGCTGCCACCTATAGCCAGAGAAGCCGTGGCCTGTGACTTGCCCCCTCCTGGGGCTCCAGGATCCTAGCTCGGGACTCAGGGCCTCAGTTCAGCCTTGGGGCCCTAAGCAGCTGCGTTCTAACCCACTCACCTGGGATCTTTGTCCTGGGGTCTCTTAATTTTCCTCCTGACGACTTTCAGGAAAGAAACCCAGGGCAATGTGCTGGGTTCCAGCTGCCTGGAACTGAGGCTAGTCACTTAAACTTCTTGGCTTTTTGTGATCCCCATGTCTCAGATGTGCAAACGGAGTCTTTAGGGCTGGAGGGAATTCTCAAAGAGGGGATGTAATCAGTGGAGTCAGTAAGGATGTTAGCTTTGGCATCCCACTGCTTGGCATTGAATCCCAGCTCCACTACTTACCAGCTGTACAATCTTGGCCAAATCAACCTCGTTGTGCCTCAGTTTCCTCATATGTGCAATGGGGGAAAATGATGAAGCCTACATAGTGAGGCTGTGAGGACATAATGAGATTATATGTGTAAAATAATTAAAGTGACACCCGGCATAGGGTGGTTGCTTTCATTTCCGCTGTTGCTGATTTTATTAGTACCTAAGGAATATGGTATGGCTGAATCCTGGCTACTTTACCTCTTAACTGGGAGTCTTGGGCAAGTCACTTATCTCAAAAGTTCTTCTTGTCAAATGGGAATAAGAATGCCCACCTCCCTCAGGGTTATAGGATGGAAGAATGAAATGATGTTTTAGAGTGTGAGGCATGGAATGGGCATTCACTCAAGGGTAACAATCATTATCTGAATTCGACGAGCTCTCACTGCTATAAATCTATAACAATTGCCCCCCCCCCATCTCACCGCCTTCCTATAACAAACATTTATTTTGCTCTTGCAAGTTAAAGGATTGGCAGCTCAACATCAGGCCTGCCTCAGCTATCCTTCATCCCAAGACCAGTGGCTTCTGGGCAAGCACTTTTCATGGCAGAGGGTGGAAGCTCCAAGAAGGCAGGTACCTTGCCTTGAAACTGGTGCACTGTCACTTGGGGCCACATTCCATCAGTCCCAGTGCAAAGCCCTAAGTCCCTGGGTGGGGGATGTGTGCTCTTCCCGAGGGAAGCCATGGCAAAGGTGGGGAGGGAAGGGGTGTGTCTTTGGGCAAACAGTACAATGTACCCTCTTATCAGTGTCGACCACTTGAGTTTATAGATGGGGAAATTGAGGCCCAGAAGGAAAGGAAATACCCAAGCTCACAGGGAGTCAATGACTCAGATTATTCTCCTCCCTCTCCACTCTTGGGCTTCAGCATGTATCCCTATAATTAGCATTTGCTGATTTTGAGTTCAGCACTTGAACCCCATGAGAAGGACTATGAGTGAGGAAGTAGGATTCTTTTCATCTTCCAACAGGCCAAACAAAATCCCTGAGTGGTGACTCACCCGTGACTACACTGTCAGGTCAAAAAAACAAGGAAAGAAGACCCGGGATTCCTAACTTAACCTGCTCGGTGGACTGCCCAGCCCCAGATTCCCCCCTTGGGGCTTCCATTGGGACACAAGAGGAAACCCAGCAGATAAAGGCAGGGAGGAGCCTGCCGCCTCCCACCTCTCCCCAAAGCAAGTCCTGGGTGACTGGGACAG
Organism: Zalophus californianus; assembly: GCF_009762305.2. Lineage (NCBI taxonomy): Eukaryota > Metazoa > Chordata > Mammalia > Carnivora > Otariidae > Zalophus > Zalophus californianus. Next base: position 124,962,695 of record NC_045602.1, read on the forward strand.
TCAGGAATCCAGCCCTCTGGGTCCAGGAATGTCCCTTGGGATGGCTGTCGTTCCCTCATTGACCCCCTCCCCCACCCTCTTAGGTCCTGACTACAGACTGACCCTTGAGAAATCCCAGGTGAATGAGGTATCGTCCAATGGGAGACAGACTCTCCCATAAATAATGACATCCCAACCGTTCAAGCAACATTCCCCAAATGTGGAGCAATTTGAAATGATCTTAGGGTGGACCTGGATACAGCATTTTACAACACTGACGCTTGAGAAAGTTCTCTTCTCAGTCCTTCTGATTACTCCGGGAAAGAGGTCACAATTTTGAGATCTGTGTCTTTAACTTGTCTTTAACCCTTGCTAATCTTCGTTTATTACCAGAGACAGAGAACAGCCTTCAGGCTCACAGTGTTGGCAGGTGGCAGCATCTAGGTAGAATTTAATACTATTATTTAATATTGTTTCATCTGACAACATTTACTTTAATGGACCTTAGCTGTTTTTTTTTTTTTAATATTTTATTTATTTATTTGAGAGAGAGAGCACGAGAGGGGGGAGGGTCAGAGGGAGAAGCAGACTCCCCGCTGAGCAGGGAGCCCGATGCGGAACCCGATCCCGGGACTCCAGGATCATGACCCGAGCCGAAGGCAGTCGCCCAACCAACTGAGCCACCCAGGCGCCCCTGGATCTTAGCTGTTTTCACTGCATTTGCTTTTACAATCACATTTTATTCGTGGCAAGTGATTCTGCGTATTCCATTTATAGTGATGATGTCAAGGTTTTCTTTTGAAATAAATTTATTTATATACAAAAGGGAGTCCATTTAAAGAAAGACATTAGATAAATAGTATAGGCAGTATGCAAGATACTGAGATGCTATTGTGCAGGTGTGTCACAAATGGTGGAAAGGGGTATGCAAATAGATAATGTCTGGAAAACTCCGCTAGAACATACGTTCAAGGTGGCTGGGCTGCCTGAGGGAGGGGTTTGGACCCCACAAAGAGGGGCCTACCTGAATTGGGCATTTTAAGTGGGGAAACACCAGAGGAGATAGGGAGGTGGTGCAGGGTGATAGGAGTCTATCTATGCACCTTGACTCCCAGGAGGAGAAACCAGGGGTGGATGGGAGGCAAGGGAGGTGACAGCAGATCAGTGTTCATCAGAAGGTTGAAACTGCCACTGGCAGAGATAGCGGGATCTGGGTGGCAGGGTCCCAGGCCCCCTATCATCATCCATTCCTGCTAGGGACCCCATGCTGAGGATCCAAAACCAGAATTAGCCTGGGGAGAGAGAAGGAAAGGGTTACACCTCCCCCATCACAGGACTCTGGGGTCTTTAGAAACTTTGATCCCCATCCACCCCATCAGCCCAGCCCTGGCGGCCACTCAGGCAGGATGGCCCACCCTCCTTCACAAGGGCCAACTGAAGCTCAGAGCAGTTGCAAGATCAGCAAGAGAATGGAGGGTCTCCGGTTCCTCCTTGGTCCTAACGGGTCCCAACAGGAGCCCTCCGACCCCATCCTCTTCCCCAGGTCTGGCGTGGGCAGCCCCAGGCTCCTGGGAAGGTAGGTGTCCTGTTAGGCTTATTGACCTGGAAGGACATCTAACGCTGGGGCTAAGAGAGGGAAAGAACCTGCCCCAGGCACGTAGGAACCATACCTTAGACGGGGTTGCGACAGTCTCGACCACAGGCGCCGAGGCAGCACCGATTGGAGCCCCTGCAGTCTGAGTCCCTGTTGCACAGGTGCTGCACGGGGCTGAGGCAGTGCAGGTGGTCCTTGGGGCAGCTGCCCCGCTTTACTGAAACACAGGGGCCTGGTGAGCCCTGCCCGTGCCCAGCCCCGGGGCTTGGGCGCTCAGCAAGGTAGAGAGGGACACTTACCGGAGATCAAAGGGACACACTGGCGGAAGCAAGCTTTGTAGCAGCACTTCATCCTTGCAGGACACTGGCTGTCATCCAAGCAGTGGTCCGGCACCGAGAGGAGGCAGGGCCCATCGTCCGGTGGGCAGCCCCCAAATTTCTCTGTAAGAAAACCCCCAAATCTTGCAGCTGGAGGCAGTTCCACGTCATATAATGAGCACCACTCTGGGAATTGCAAGATCCAAATTCTCTACCCCTTATTTCTTGCCTGTCCTTTGGCAAGTTATTTTGTTTGTGTTTCTGTTTTTTTTTGGGGGGGTGGACTTGCTTTTATTTGTTTTTATTTAAATTTTTCATTGGGGTATAATTGACATAACATATTAGTTTCAGGTGTACAACAAAATGATTTGATATTTTTATATATAATGAAATGATCACCACAAGTCTAGCTAATATCTGTCCCCATGCATCATTAGACGTTTTTTTCTTATGATATGAGAACTTTTAAGATTCTCTCTCTTAAGCAACTTTCAAATATGTAATACAGTATTATTACCTATAGCTACCATGCTGCCCATTACATCTCCACGACTTATTTCTCTTATAATTGGAAGTTTGTACCTTTGACTCCCTTCACCCATTTCCCCTACCTCTCACCCATGACCCCCTGGCAAACCCTAATTTCTTCTCTGTATCTAGGAGCTTGTTTTTTGTTTTGTTTTGATTTCTTGATTCTGACCTGAGATCATACAGTATTTGTTTTTGCCTGGCTGATTTATCTCCCTCAGTGTAACATCTTCAAGGTCCATCCACACTGTTGCAAGTGGCTGGCAAGTTTTTTGTTTTTGTTTTTGTTTTGACTGCAAGCCTCAGTTTTCTCTCTGTGCAGTGGGAAGCTGGACTCCCTCCAGGGCTGGTTTGAGACTCAGATGACATGAAGGATGGCAACAAATGAAGTTCCACATCTGCACCTGGGCCAACAGGCCGTGCCTGGCCTGGGGCTGCCCACCTCCCTGTGTTCATCCTCAACACCTTTTCCATTCGGGGCTCCTGCTCTGCTCCCCAGCTGCTTCTCTTTGTGGGGCCTTGCTTTTGCTGAGCGCTTTGCCCGGTGCTCTCTCCACCACATTCGTCAAGTCTCAGTGGAAACACTGCATCCTCGCATCCTGGGGACACCCTCCCTCTCTGACCCCGGACTAACTAGGTCAGCCTCCCCCCCCTCACCCCACACTCTTTCCTTCAGCGTTTGTGACTCCGCATCTATTTGTCTGCTTCTCTCCCTTGGCTGGAGGCTGTGAGAATAGACCCCTTGCCTGCTTCTCTCACCATTAGGCTGAGGCACAGTCCTTGATGCAAAACACCAGCAGCTCGGCTCAGAGACTCTTTGAAAGACAGGATTTTGAAGGGCGACCCAGCATCGTCTGCTGTTGCCAGCCTGGTGCACTGTCACACGGCCGGCCACAGTCAGCCACACCTGTACTGCGTGCTTGTCTCGTTGCACGTTAGCCTTATGTCCGGGATCTGTATGAACTCGCCTTTGAGGTGGTCCTCTGACAGCTCTACAATGTTCTGTCCCAGAGCTGATCTAGCCATTTTTCTTGTTAGGATTTTGGGCCATTTCCAGATTCCATGCAGAAGGCTTGACTCAGTATCTTCTTCCATTTAGAGGAGGAAGTCAAGGGTTGGAAGGGTAGTGATTGCCCAGACCCACAAGGGCCTGAGCTAGGACTCTGACCTCCCACCCCTCTGCTCTCGCCACCACTGAGTCCTGGGGAGGATGAAGGCTGGTCCCAGGCCGTCACTTTAGTCTAGCATCTGAGAAAAGTTTCAAGAGCCCCCAGCAGCCTGCGGCCAGCGCCCTGACTGTACCTTGCATCTCCCTTCCCCTCCAGCTCCTAACTGGACGCTAGCCACACACATAGGGGGCACCTTGCTCACACAGGAAGTGCTCAAAACCCACTTCACTTGTTCAACTGGGTTGTCTTAAACTGAATTGCTGCCCCCTGCTGGAGAAAGAGCAGCTAGTCTGCGAGGGAGGCCCCTAACCGGATTAGCCCCTCCTTCCCCCAGCTGGCGGTAGGCGTGCCCCTGGGAAGGCTCTGAGGTCCAGGGGGGTAGCCCTGGCCAGCGGTGCTCAGGCCTCAGGGCGTGAGCTGAGAGGAGATGCCTGAAGTCTGACAGGGATCTCCCTGTGGGCTGGGGTGGTCCCACAGCCAGGAGAGCTCCTGGGAGGAGGGGTCGGGGGCGGAGCCTTGAACAGACAGAAAGGAAGAGAGACTCAGAACTGCCATTTCAAGTGGCTCAGTCTTCTCACCTGCAAGATGGGGATAAAAATAGTCCCAATCTCTCCGCATCTCAGCGAGGAGGAACGCGGCTGAGCCACATGAATCACAGCCAGCAGGGGTCTGGCCCTAGAACTTGCTAGCATGCTTCCCTCCTCAGCCTGGGTCTGAGCATTCTCCTCCCCAAACCAGCTCGCGCCCCGGGAAGAGAGAGCCCCACCTCGGAGGAAGGCATCAGTTAGGCTAGCGGGGGCAGAGAGGTGCAGGGGGCTGCTCCCCAGGGCCCACAGAGGAGGGAACCTGTCCCCATTACTGTCCCGGTCCCGCAAGGCAGGGCCAGGGATGCACGGGTGTATGTAGGTCACGGTGTCCCAGCCCCAGAAAGGCAGGAAGTGGAGGCCTTGCCCAGGTGGGGAGGCACCTGTCTAGCCTCGCAGCAGCCCCGTCCTCCCCCACCTGTTGACAGGTCAGCCCCAGCCTTTTCCGGGAGGCTTGGAAGAGGGGTAGGGGTGGAGCTTCTTCCCAACAGATCCCAGAAACTGCACCCCCTACCCAGTTTGGGAGTCCCTTGCACAGACTGGTCTCTGGGACACGGGAAGGACCTGAGAAAGACAGAAACAAGATGGGCAGGGACCAGACCAGGCACAGCCTCAGTAGCAACAGAAGATGATGGAGGGGTCATCTCGCTGCCAGGCGGGCCCACAGATCCTAATAATCCACGGAGACATCGACGGAAGAGCAGGTACAGACAGGTTTGCTCCCCCGTCCCCCAGAGACACGCGTGCACACAGGCACAGCCCCAGGACACACACACCTGCAGCCATACCTAAACACACACGTGCAGACCCAGACTCATACAGACAAGTAGGCACAAAGACCCACACGTACGCACATGCACACACAATCCCGCACTCAGACGGGAAGATGAGCACCGAGACCCTGGCACGAAGACATCCACAGCTGCTCACAAGGCCGGCTGGTAGGCACAGAGAGGTGCAAACCAAACCCCAGCTGCTGGAAGCTCCCAGAAGCGGGCATCCGCAACTACACATGCAGACGTCACACTGCGCTGCCTGCCCTCCCAACCCTCACTCTCCCCAGAGAGGTAGGAGCTACCTGGTCCCTGGAGCAGAGGAAGCCACCCACACTCACCTCCCTTCGTCCTGGCCGAGGCAGCAGCAGGCAGCTGGCTCCCCAAAGCCAGGAGGGCCACCAGGAGGAGAAGGCTCCAGGCCCTCATGTTTCTGCTACCAGCACTTAATAAGGCAGGGCTTGGGGGCCCCTAAATTGACCCCTGCAGCTCCAGGGAGGCTAGAGCAGCTGAGTCAAGGGAGGAAGGAGATGAGCTGGACGGAGTGGCTCTTGTTTGCCTCGTCCCGGCCCCGCCCCCTACGCTGGAGCCTCAGTTCCGGTGTGCTTGTGCAAGAACTGAAGATGGGTGGGTGGGAGCAGGTGCTGGTGTTGGGGGCTAGCGTCCAGTCCTGCCTGCTGGACTTGGGCTGTGATCTCGGGCAAGTCTGCTCCCTCTTCGGGCCTCAGTTGTTCTCATCCGTACAAAGAATGAAGGTTGCTGAGACCGATGATCCCTCTCCCGGCTCTCCAGGGTCTTGCGGCCCCCGCAGTGGCTTCGGCAGGGTACAGAAGTCAGCTTGGAATGGCAGGAAGGGGGTGGCAGAGTTCTGGATGCCTAGGAGGAATTCAGGTTAAGGTCAGAGCTTTCTGCTGGAGAACGTGGGCCCAGGCAGGCACGGTGAGGGAGGCCAGCTGTGGCCTCTCCTCCTGGGCTTCCGTGGTTAGGGGAGAGAGAGACCTCCCTGCCTCTGGTGAATCACCTCCAGTGGCTTCTGGTAGAACTGCCCTCTGCCTCGGACTGGCTCAATGATCAGGGTGGTTGTTTGGCCGAGGTGACTGGTCACAGCAGATGTAGGTGGCTTCTGGGACCCCTTCCCTGGCCCTAAGAGATCCTGAGCAAAAAATCATCACAGCCAAGGACTCACCCTTAGGGCTCCTGCATTTGGTGGAAGAGGCCCTGGAGGTTCAGGGTCTTAAGGGGCCCCAAACAGAGACCCCCACTGAACCATAGTACCTTACCAGGACTGCGGGAGGTCAAGACCATCCTCACCACCCTCCCTCTTGAAAGATGGGGAAACAGTCGGCCGGAGATGGGAAAGAACTGGCTCAAGGACCCACGGTTGATTCCTAACCAAGGTGGGATTTCTGTCATGGCGTCCTGGTGATCCCCATCAGTTCCTGGGCCTTGGAAGCAAGGCATTACTTCGTCTGACCCTAAGAAAGGAAGAGCGTATTCCATTCCAGGACAACCCTCACAGCCAGGAAGTTCTTCACTGGGTTTACCTAGAATCCCTCATGCTGTCTTCTAAGCTCTCAGGAAAAGAGGGGCCCTATATTCTATGATCTGGTGTTTCTTTTGGAGTAGAAGGAGAATTTTATGGGGCTATTTTTTTTTCCCCGATTACAAACTACGCACATATATTGAATAAATGCTTTTTCAATTAAGATGATTTTGTAGACATTTTCCTGCGTCTTAAAGTATCCTCCGATATCATCATTTTTAATGAATACATGGTATTTTGTAGCACTGATATGCTAAAACATAGTTTCCCACCACACTCAAAGTGGCTCCTCCTGGGGCTTTGGCCTTCCTTGGAGCTTCCGTGGGGCAGAGCATGTGACTGGTGCATACACAGCAGAACCATGAGGTCATCCAAGTCTGTCTAGGAACCCTCTTCCCTCCTTTAGGCTCCCATCACCCCCAAGTCTGTCCTGCCCTCAAGTTACTGCTCACTCTATTAAATGACTCTAAGGTGTCAGAGACAGGGTGTCACCTCATCATTTATTTCTCAAAAGAGACCACCCTAAGAGGTTCCTGTGTAATCAGGGGGATGGAGTGCTGGTGGAGTTCGAATCTCAGGCTCTAACAGGGGAGGACAGGGACCTCCCAGTGGCGGGTGCAGCTATTTCGGGGGCTCCCCCGGGGTTAGGAGTCCCTAGAGAAAGGAGGGAAGGGGACTGCAGAGTGAGACTTGGCATGTGTCTGGTGAGGCTGCAGGACAGGCAGAGCTGGAGGCTGGGGTAAAAGTGGGGTGCCCGGCGGGGAGCTGCCTGCAGATGTGGAAGATGGATTTCCAGATGTCCAAAGGCCAGTGTGGAGCCTTCAGTTTCCCCGTCTGCTTGTATTAGTTTCTGTGCCTTAGAGAAAACAGCCACCTCCCCCAGTCCTCACGGAGGGGGTCTCACGTAGCAGATGAACCCATTGATCAACCAGACCCAAGCTCTTGGTTATCTCTTAAACCTCTGGGATTGTTCATGCTGCACCATCTTACATTCTCACCAGCAACGTACAAGGGTTCCAACTTCTCCATTTCCTCGCCAAAGCTTGTCTGTTTCCATTAAGATAAAAAAATTTATAGTCACACTAAGGGGTGTGAAGTGGTATCTTGTGATTTGGGTTTTCATTTTCCTAGTGGCTAATGATGTTGAGTATCTTTTCATGTGCTCACCATTTTTTTGTATATCTTCTTTAGAGAAAGGTCTATTCAAGTGCTTTGCCCATTTTAAAATTGGGTTGTTTCATCTTTTTATTGTTGAATTGTACACGTCCTTTATATATTCTGGACACTAGGCCCTAATCAGATATCAGATTTGCAAATCTTTTCTCCCAGCAGCTGGTCTTCTCACTATCCTGGTAGTGTCCCTTTGATGCACAAAAGGGGTTAATTCTGTTGAAGCTTACTGTGTTTTAAATATCCTTTGACTTGAAACTATTACATATATAGCAATCAGCGAGCTTACTCTTTAATCCAACTTCCTTCCCTATCATCCTTCTATTTGATGGAAATTTTACTATTTCTACATTTTCACAGCAAGGCATATTTACATACTATTTGCTACTACTTTGTCTTAGTCTTTATTCCACAGCTAAAATGCCCAGTGCTCAACAATTGTCATTTTAGTAATTTCCACAAATCTTCTGGGTTGGGTGTATCTTGTCCCTTAGAAACTGCTCAGGAAAGCTCTTGGAAACCAGATCCCTTGAGTTCTTGCATGTCCAGAAGTATATTCTTGTAGTTGTGCAAAAAAAAAACCTCAGTGTGTACTCTTTCCTTCAATGCCTTTAAGTTTTGCTCTGCTGTTTTCTGGCCATCATTCCATCTGATTTTTTTTTTCCAATTTTGTTTTTGTTTTTGGTTTTTGAGGGGAGTTGCGTTCCTGGAGGTTTCTATGTCTATCTTTACAGTCCAAGCGTTTTACTCGCATGCGTCTTGTGTTTACCACCGTGTGAACTTCCAATACATAGACTCGAGCCTGCTTTAATTTCAGAAATATTTTCCTCGATTAGGGTTTTATTTTTTTTAAAGATTTTATTTATGTATTTGACAGAGAGATAGAGAGAGAGAGCACAAGTAGGCAGAGTGGCGGGCAGGGGGAGAGAGAGAGAAGCGGGCTCCCCGCTCAGTTGAGCCGAAGGCAGACGCTTAACCACCAGAGCCACCCAGGCGCCCCTCGATTAGGGTTTTAAATAATTCTTTTATTTTACTGTTTTGGTTTACTTCTTGTGTGTGTGTGTGTGTGTGTGTGTGTGTGTGTTTTGGTTTTCTCCTTTGTGCAACTTGATTTATATGTCTGTTGCGTCTCCAGTGACTTTTTATACTGAAGACTTTCTCTGAAATCATTTTAAAGCTATTTTTCATTTTTAGTTTGTGGTTCTTTGCTTTTCTTATTTTCTTTCCTTTTGTCCTTACTTGGTCTTTATTTCGGCAATGTTTTTGTTCTTGTCTTCAATCTCTCCCCCGAGGTCTGTCAGATTTCACTCCACATCTTCCTGTTACCTTGCTATTTCTTCTTTGAATTTCTATATTTCTGCTTTATGGTGGTTCTTCATAGTTTCAATTTGCTTCAGTAATTTTAGACATTCATTTTGGAATATCCATTTTTTTCAGGTTTGTGGTGACATTTTACTGAAGATTTTAAAAATCCTGTTTTAAATGCTTTTAAGCTTTGCTACTCTTTTCTGCTTTTAAAAAATAGTATTTTTGTATGGCTTATGTGATTTCCACATTTCTTTCTTATTTTAAAATCAGTAGATTTTCACGGACCAGCTAGTGAAAAGAGTTATCTTACCTGAGTAGGAGGGGTGGGAAGTTAGAATGGGTTTCTTAGTTTCTTAGCTCAAGGGCTCCCTCCTCCGTTGCTACAACAATGGGCAGTTCCTTAAATACGTGGACTTTTCCTGATTCTTAAGTAACTCGTCTGAAACAGGAGGGCTCCTACCATCAGCCATGGCCAAAGAGATATTGCTGCAGCCACTGCAAGATGATAACTTCTCTCCTAAATATGCCTCCTCCTTCTCCTGGGTGCATTTTCTTATTTCTTTTCTCTCTACACTTTCCAGTACTTGTGCTCTACCTTTCTTGTTCTCAGACCTGCTCAAGGTGGGCACTTTTCCTTCTGGGAGGTGAATATTTGCTGATGTTTGGAAGCGTAAGTAGGGGATGGATTGGGGCGTGAACAGTGGCAGGATGGTGGCATGCTCTGTGCAGTGTCTGCATCAATGTGAATTTCAGTTGCTCCCAGCATGTCTCCCTGTAGCGGTTGGCAATCCAGTGACTATCTGTCCCAGACTCTTCCGCATCCAGAACTGCAGATGGGATTCAAGTTCCTACCAATCACACACACTCATACAATACTGGATTCTTTTTCTGCTTGAACTACCTAGAATGATTTCTTTGGACGGCATCTGAATCATACCCGACACACACTATTACATTTTTACATTATGACACTTCTATTTTAAGCATTCCTTCTCAACACTGGTATTACTGGTTACATGTATCTCATTGTTTATTTAGATATAATTGTCAATTATACTGTTTTCTTTATTCGCAAGATTCCTTGAGTTCTTTTTTCTAATTACGGATTGTAATTTTCTTTGATATTTCACATCACAACAGTGACTTTTTGTTGTGACAAGTAAAAAAATTAGAAACTAGTAGGAAAACCTGCTCATCTGGGTTTCTTTCCCATTCTCATCACCCTGATGTAAGCAATATTAACAGTGTAGTATGTATTCCTTCATATCTTTCTCCTCTTTCGTACATGAATAAAGGCATTTATAGCACTTTTATGTGTTTCTACTGAAGTATTATCAAACACATATATTATCCTCTAACTTGTTTTCCTGCTGGTAAGATTTCATGAATATTTCTAGGATTCAGTGCACAGAGATCTAGCGATATTCATTCTTTTTCTAATATATTTATAAATATAATAGGATCACACCAGACATAAGTTTTTTTGGTGAAGCAATACTTTTTTATTTCTTTTTATTTGCCTTTTTTCTCCTTCTACCTTCTTAACCTCTATCCCCCCATCAACTCTTCAGTGAACCTGTATTAATATGATGCGCAGTCTTCTTAATATAGTATAGCCAGATTTGTTTAATATAACCATATTAAAAACGTGCTCTCACTATGTGCACTGTAGCCAAACAATAGGAGGGAACGTCCAGATAAGATGAGGAGAGGAGAGCACCCCGAGCTGTTCTGAACAGATCTTAGAATGGCATTCAATTTTTTTATTTGCAAACCATACCACAAAGGACCTTGCTCCATAATATATAAAGAGTGCTTAAAAATTAAGAAGAAAAAAGGCTGATGAATCTATTAAAAAGTGAGCAAAGGAAAAGAAGCTTTCAGAAAAAGAAATTAACTGGCTTCTAAAATGTGCAAAAATGAAAATGAGAGAAATGCTAACTAAAAACATCAGCAAGGCATGATTTCTCACCTATCAGATTGGTAAAAAAAAACAAAAAACAAAAAACAAATGAAACACACTGTGCCAAAGCCTGGATGCACACAGGTGGTTTCATCTACTACTGGTATGGGTACAAAATGGTACAACCCAGATCAAAGGACATAAGACAAGAGTATAAAAAGTTCAAAAGCATCTGAAAGATGGTAACTATATGAGTTGATGGATATGTTCATTAGCTTGATTGTGGCCATCTTTTCATAATGTGCATGTATAGTAAAATGTCACATTGTACACATTAAATATATATACAATCCATTTGTCAATATACTGTAATAAACTGGAAAAAAATTTCAAATGCATTGAATCTTCGTACCAGCAAACCTACTTCTGGGACTCTAGCTTACAAGTTAATGCAAAAAGCCACGTGGGGTATAGTTTGTTATAGTGAAAGACTGAAAACCACCCAAGAGAGCAACACTGTGGGTTTATGGAAAGCAAAGGTAATCCATAATCCATAAATTATTTACCCCACAGCCTTGGAAATACACACACACACACACACACACACACACACGTGTGTGTTACCAAGAACCAAAAACTTAAACCAACCTGAGTCCTTCCCACCCATCCAGAATGTTTCTTGCCTCCTTTCCAGAGTAATCACTATCCTAGATTTTGTGTGAATAGCTTCCTCATTTTCATCCACCCCCGCGTAATTGAGTTGTACCACATATATAAGTAAGTCTAGACAATCTATTAGTGTTTCTTAGTTTTGAACCTTATACGCAAGCCTATAATTCAAAATATTTTCTCTTGAGACTTGAATTTTTCACCCAGCATTATTTTAATTAGCATTGTTATGTGAGATCTAGAATCCCACCTTCCTGATTACTTATGTGCTGCATCTCAGAGATGACCCGTGTAGTGATGTGTCATTAGATTTTCAAAGCAAATTTGCCTTCGAGAGTTTTCCTTAGGGCCAAGAGGGCATGAAAGCAAAGCCCAGCTTGATGCTGGAAAGGGTGAACAGTTAGGGTAGGTCTCGGTGGGCCTGCAGGAACAGGGCGTGATGGGGGAAATCTTCGGCTTTGAAATCAGAACACCGGGCCCACAGCCAGCCCTGCTTCTCTGTGAGAAAGTGGGACAGCTCTCGGGGCTATCAGAGGTGATGCAACACAGTGTCTGCCATTTATCTTTGTGAAAAATCCCTGGGGAAAGCCCCAAGTTCCCTTCCAGAATAGGGGTGGATCCTTCCTAGTAGAATTAGGAAATGTAGGTGTTGTCTCATAGAAAACCACAGACCCACCCTCCTGGCTCCAGGCCACGCTGGGCTGCATAAAATGGGTCAACTTCAGCTTGTAGCCACACACTTCAGACAACATGAGGCCCAGCAGCTTCTTCGTCCTGGTGGTGTTCCTTAGCCTGGGGATTCTGGTGGCACAGGCCAGTGTCACCAGAGGTGAGTAGACAAGTGGCCTGGGTGAGGCTGGGTTGGGCCCTGCCAAGGAGCACTCTGGGGCAGTGGGCAGGGCTGGATCTCACACTTTCTTTTAAAAATTTTTATTTATTTGAGAGGGTGAGAGAGCGAGTGAGCACATGATGGAGGAGGGGCAGAGGGAGACGCAGACTCCCTGCGGAGTGGGGAGCCTGATGCAGGACTCCATCCTGGGACTCTGAGGTCATGACCTGAGCCGAAGGCAGACGCTTAACCAACTGAGCCACCCAGGCGCCCATGGGTGGTCTGTGGCTGCTTCCACTGCGTCCAGAGAGAGCAGGAAGTTGTCCAGTGGAATCGACATGCTTTCCACATCAGGACCGAGATACCAGGACTAATGCTAAAAGGAGTGTTGCTACATGGTCATGGCCTCAGGTGTGGATACCTGGGCAGAATGTGCAGTGAAGTGAGGAGCCCCAGGAATCTGGGCCGGGGTGTGGGGTCTGGCCCTTGCCTGTCTGCCCCCTGAAGGTATCTGGGTAATCAGCCTCTAAAAGGAGGTTACACACCAAGGAGACCTCAGAAGCCATGTAGTTTGAAGACCCCCCCATTTTATGAGGGAGGACACTGTCCAGACAATCTTCAGAGCCGGGAAGGAGCTTGGGCCTCCTGGTGTGTGTCTCAGGCTCTCCCCTCTCCCCCAGGAGCACCATGTGTCCTTCTCACCTCTGCGAGTCACTCCAGTCTGGCCTCTCCTTCTGAAAGGACTTGTCATGGAGGTTGGGGGGATAAATGGACACCCAAGGGAACCGTGGTTCTGTAGATCCTCTCCCCAAAGCCTGGGGCACAGCCTTCCCGGGGCACAGACCGCAGCTAGCCCAGAAAACCCTGCCCCACCTCAGGCTGCAGTTTGGACAACACAGCAGTGAGCAGGGGCTGGACGTGGAGGAAAGGCTAGAGAGTGAAGCTGGCACACGGGGACTACATGTGGCGACATTTGTTCTTTCAACAGTTCCTCCTAAAGGGCAAGGCACTGACAAAGGTCGTGTTCCGGTGAAAGGTCAAGATCCAGTCAAAGCCAAAGGTGCCGTGTCCACTAAGCCTGGCTTCTGCCCCCACATTCTGATCCAGTGCGCCATGATAAACCCCCCGAACCGCTGTCTGAGCGACACCGAGTGCCCGGGGGCCAAGAAGTGCTGTAAGGGCACTTGTGGGCTGGCCTGCTTGGATCCCCAGTGAGGTGAGAACCAGGTGGAGGAAGAGAGGACCCTGAGGGCACAGAGAAGGCTGAGCAATGGGGAATGACCCCGGTTGGGTGAGAGAGAGGTTGCGGGGAGGTGGCTGAGAGACTGAGGGTCTCAGAGCCTGTGACCGAGTCCTGAAAGGGCTGCCACCTGGACGTGACCCTGCCCCCCACTGCCCCTGAGTGCTTTGAGCGGCGGAGTCACCTCTCCGGTTCTCTTCTCTCCCAGCCAGGTGGAGCCTGTCCTTGCTGCACCTGGGAAGTCCCCAGGGCTGCTGGTCCCGGCCCCTGTCGCACGGCCCTCTCCCTCCCTGGGCATTCCACCTCCTGCTTAGGATGCCCAAGTCTGGGCTTGGCTGCCTCCCTTCTTGACTTCGTAATAAAAGACGACTTTGTGCTCTGTTTGCTTCTGGCTCTGCCAACTCCTGTGCTTCCGGGCACCCCAGGGAGATGGGTGGGGGCTGGGACTCCTTCTCCCTGGTGGGTGTGAAGGAGAGCGGGGGCCGAAACAAGGGGCCCATTCCTGGGGCTTAATACTAGAAATCCACTAATCGACCCCAGACCCGGAGTCTGCATTTCACTAGGGAATGCTGCCTTTGCCCTAAGCCCAGGGAAATAAGAAACTAAGCAGGACACAAACTGCAGGCTGTTTCTTTCCTCTCCCATCGACCCCGTGACCTGACCTAGCTATTGACAGCCCTGCCAGCGGGACCAACCTACCCTAGTGGCTAACCCTGTAGCTCCCTCCCGCCTTTCCTTTTCATGTTCCCCAGGGCTCCACATCCTCCCAAGAGGCCACAGAAAGAAGCAGGGAAATCCCCGCTCTTGAAGCATTTCACCTGTTCCTGCCTGAGATGCCTCCATTAACAATTAATTCCTTTGGGTTAAGCCACACCGTCCCCCAGCTTTCTATTTTTAAGATGTGAATGAGGAGCCAGGACACACCAAGCCCTTGATCCTTTAGCGTGGGTGGTGAATCGTGTCCTCCGGAGACGCACAGGGTGGGGGCAGGCAGATTCGAATGGTGCACACCGTGGAGGGTGTGTGTTAGGTAAACTCGAACGACCTCAGGGCTCTGCTTTTGCCCCACCAGCTTCACTGCCCTTGAACAAGGAAGCTCTCCCAGAAAAAGAATTTGGGATGGAGTTGAAATTGCACAGGCTTAGGAGTCAGGGAACCTGTGTTCTAGGGCCGAGCCTCCCCACTTGCTGGATGACCTCAGACAAACGTCTTTCCCTCCCTGAGCCTCAGTTGTCTACTCAATTTGAGGGGGTTGGATGTAATTATTCGGCAAGTATGGTCTAGCCCTGACATTCTGGCCCTGAGACAACTCTCCTTTTTGTGTTGGGTTCCCGCTGTGAGCGGAAGTGGGGGGCAGAGCCTCGGGGTGAGAGAACAGGGAGCACTGTGTCCTTTGAGAGGCATGCAAGCCAGGGCTCCCTCTCATTCTCCAGGGGACTGGCTGCACTGCAGTGGACCCGTGATAGCAGGACATCCTGGAAAGTAGGCAAGAGCCATGCCCAAAATTCTGGCCTGACAAGTACAAGAAACACCACCAGTAGTAAGATTAGTTTATGTATTGACTACTTCTGTTCCAGATCCTATACTAACTGTGTTATATGTATTGTCCTATTTATTTCTTGTAAGAACCTTCTCAAATGGGTATTATCTCATATCTTTAATTTTGTTAAAAGATTGAAGCCATGAGAGGTTCAGTAACCATCCACAGTCACATAGTTAGTACATAATAAATCCCATTTTTATTAAAACGAGCAATAATCAGAATAAAAATTTTTAAATCCCACTTATATAAATCAGAGAAAGACAAATACCATATGATCTCATTCACATGTGGAATTTAAGAAAGAAAACAGATGACTATAATGGGAAGGGGGGAGAAAGGAGAGAGGGAAACAAACCGTAAAGAGACTCTTAACGATAGAGAACAAACTGAGGGTTGATGGAGGGCAGTGGGTGGGGGATGGGCTGGATGGGGGATGGGCATTAAGGAGGGTACTTGTTGTGATGAGCACTGGGTGTTGTGTGTAAGTGATGAATCACTGAATTCTACTCCAGAAACCAATATTGCACTGTATGTTCATTAACTAAAATTTAAATAAAAAATAAAATAGAATAAAATAGAATAAAATCCCACTTATAATATCAACAAAATCATACCATTCCTTTAAATAAACGTAACAAGAGGTAGGCAGAACTTGAAAAAGAAACCTACACAACTGTTCACGAAGATTGAATAAATGCTGTGCTTCTGAATGGGAAAATGCCACATGGGGAAGATATCAACATTTACCTCTTCAATTTACTTTTTTCCCCAGCTTTATTGTGATAAAATTGACATAGGGTGTAATTTAAGGTGTACATGTAATCATGTGATTCACATATATATTGCAAAATGTTTATCATGATAAGGGTAGTTAGCAAATCCGTCACCTCACATAATTACCATTCTGTTGTTATGGTGAGAACATAAAGGCTCTTCTCTGATAGCGACTTTCAAGGATACAATACAACATTGTTGACTATTCACCACGCTCCACGTTAGATCCCCAGAATGTGTTGGTCTTGTAACTGAGAGTTTGTGCCCTTTGACCAGCCCATTTCCTCCACCCTCCGGTTACCACCCCGGCTACCACCATTTTACTCTGTGTTTCTAGGAGTTGATATTTTTAGATTCCACCTAAGGGAAATCATACAGTATTTGCCTTTCTCTGTCTGGCTGATTTCATTTAGCTTAATGCCCTCAAGGTCCATCTATGCTGTCAAAAATACAGGAACTCCTGTCTTTATGTGGTTGAATATACCACACTTTCTTCATCCATTCATCTGTCAGTGGACGCTCACATCTCACTAAAGCTGGAGAAAAAATTCGCCAGACTTCCAGGGTAGCTGGTGTCCTTATCAATTTAAATCTTCAAGTACATTCTTTCACAACTATAGAATTCAACAACAACAAGAAGAAAACCACATAACCCCTCTGACATCAATATAGTCAAAAGTCAGGGAACAGCAAAAACTTCAAATTACCTTTACTAAAAAGACTCTTGATTTTCAAGGAGGTATCTTATGAACTCTTGCCTCTACCCTTTTCAGAGAGCAAAGTGAGATCCAGAAATATCTGTGTCAAGAAGAGGAGATGAATGGAGAGCCTAGAACTGACCTAAAATCATTCCCAGGGAGGATGGCTCCATTAAGTGTGAAAATCCCAGAAAGGAGACTGAGTAGAGCACAGCATTCTGTGGACTAGCACACCATTCCTCCCAGTATTAACAAACACCCTACGTTCCTCTGGTGTGGGTGTCATGATTAATGAAGCAATATTGATGCATTAGTGTAAACTAAAGTCCAAACTTCATTCATATTGCCTTATGTTCTTTTTTATTTTTCGGAATCCCACCCAGGATACCATGTTACATTTAGCCGTTGGGTGTCTTTAGGCTCCTCTTGGCTGTGACAGTTTCTCTGACCTTCCCCGTTTTTATGACCTTGACAGTTTAGAGGGGCACTGATTAGGCAGTTGGGTAGGTCTGATGTTTTTTTCTCATGGTTAGACTGGGGTTATGGGTTTTTTGGAGGAAGACCACCAAGGGGGAGTGTCCTTCTCATCACATCATGTCAAGGGTATGTACTATCATTGGTGATGCTGACTTATCATTGGTGATGCTGACCTGATCATTAGGCTGATGGGTTCATCAGGCTTCTACACTGTAAAGTTCCTTTTTTCCCCTCCCTCTTTCCATATCATTCTCTCAGGGAGAAAGTCACTGTGCATATCCCACACTTAAGATACTCCTCGATGCTGAGTAATTTAAGAAACAAAATAGAGGATCAGAGGGAAAGGGAGGGAAAAATAAAACGAGACAAAATCAAAGAGGGAGACAAACCATAAGAGACTCTTAATCATAGGAAACAAACTGAGGGTTGCTGGAGGGGAGGGGGGTGGAGGGATGGGGTGGCTGGGTGATGGACATTAAGGAGGGCGTGTGATGTAATGAGCACGGGGGTATTATATAAGACTGGTGAATCACTGACCTCTACCTCTGAAACCAAGAATACATTATATGTTAATTGGATTTAAATAAAAATAAATAAATTTTTAACAAAGATACTCCTTGAGGGGGAGGAAGCTCAATTATTTGGAATTAATCTGTATGGGAGATTTGTCTGTCCTCCTTGTTTTTTCATTTAACTATATCAGTGTGGACTTACAGACATTTTATACTTTGGGTTGCATTTTATTTTGTTGCTCAAGTTGTCAGAAGGACACATTTAATGTTATTAACCACAATTCACCGTAAAGATGTCCGTTGTAAGCACCACATAACACATATAACATTCTCCTTCACAAAGAAGTAACTACAGCAAAACAAACAGACAAACAAACAAAAAATGGAAACAGACTCATAAATACAGAGAACAAACTGGTGTTGCCAGAGGGGAGGGGAGTGGAGGATGGGCAAAACAGAGGAAGGAGATTAAGAAGTGCAAACTTCCAGTTATGAAATAAATAAGTCTCAGAGATGAAAAGGATAGCATAGGGAATATCGTCAATAACATTTTAGTAACATTGTATGACAGGTGGTGACTATGCTTATCATGGTGAGCACTGCATAATGCACAGAGTTGTCCATTCACTATGTTGTGCACCTGAAACTAGTATCATATTAGTTCACTTCAATTAAAAAAAAAAAGTAACTTCAGGATATGCAAGGAGACATAGATTGCAGCTCACCAACGATAGAATTTAACACACTATCATTGTAAGATGGTTCACGTGAACAACAAAAAACAAGGATACAGAAGATCAGAGGAGAGTATCCTGAAGTACTTACGTCAATGAAAACAAAATAATAAAAATAAGCACATCAAAATTTACATCAAAAAAGCCAGGAAAAAAAAAGGATAGAGTAAACCAAGGGACATCTAAAAAAGTAATAATAGTAAAGGTAAAATAATAAATTTATGAGGTTGAGGATGGGAAAACAGTAGCTGTAATTAATAAATCAAAATCTTATTTAAAAAAAAATATTTACCGAATACGCAAACCTCTACCTTCTTAACCTAGATAAAAAGAAAGGAAGCAGAAATAAATAAAATGAAGCACCATGGTGGAAACAAGTACTGGGAGAGACAATCATCCTGAGGCCACTCAGACCAGCTTCTCTCCTCACCCCTTCAGGCTGCTGTCCTGAGGGTGAGGAGGCGGAGGGAGGGAGGCAGGACGCTGTTGGGTGTGGCGTGCATGGTTGTTGTTAGTGAGAGGACAGAGGGGACCAGCGACTATCTTCCCTGATGCACTGACGAACGGCAGGGCTGTTGTGCTCAAGGCTGGTGGGAAATGATATTTCAGCTTTACAGAGCCGGGCTGGGGACAAACATCAGGAGAATTCCAGGGCAGGCTCTTAAGGACCTGATCTGCAAAACCAATCCGAGAAGATTTTTCCTAAACAGACGGGATCAGAGCGAGGACAGGCCCGGCAGAGCCAGGGGACAGCAGGGAAGATGCCCAGAGGAAAGGCACAGAGTTTCTCGGCATCTTCCCCGTGCGGCCGTGAATGGACAGGTGCAGCTGCCCCGGCCCGAGCAGGGTGTGGTGACCCCTCAGAAGGAGGGTCTGGGTCTCACCACCAGGTAAGCCACAGAGCGTAGCCCTGATGGCAGCCGAGGACAAGGAGGCTATGGAATGGAGTGACCAGCAGGGTGAGGAGGAGGAGGGACAGCTGCAGGGGCTGGTGCCGAAGTTTGCCCCACTTACCCCCATCTTCTGTGGTCTCCAGCAGGAAGAGCACCCCCCCGGAGGAGCTGTACCTCCAATGCCCGCAGAGACGCACATCCCGCAGCACAAGGGCGGCACTGGGGTCTGACTGGGACAGGTGCAGCTCAGACCCCCTTTAAAAAGGAGCCCCTGGCCATCCACTGCAGGGAGCACGAGCCCCTGAGGGCTTCTCAGGCACTACCACGGTGCTTGAGCTGGGGACCCCCAGCCAGGGACAGGCTAAGGCTGCGGTGCTTTCTGCCGGAGGGAGGACTCCTCTAATGGAAAATGCTTGCTCCAGAGCTCCCGGTTAGGCTGGCAGAGATGCCGTCAGGTCTGCGTAGTGATGGCTCCCTGTCCGTGCCCGGTCCTGCTTCTCTCCAGTACTTTCACCGGTGGCCCTTTGCAACGGAACTTGCGCCCCTCACTCTGTCTCAGCTCCTGCTCCCCTAAGAACCCAATCTGCAAAATGTGGCTCTGGGGATGATGAAAATTCAAGCTCAGGGGGTATTGTAAGAAAGAGAGCCTCCAGGCGGCGTGACCACAGCCAGAAGCACAGCCCCACAACTGTGTGATGTGGGCAATGGACTGCTGCACACTCGCCATGGCCACCAATGGCCCTGACTTGGGTGCTGCTGTGGACAAGGCTACTGTGTGGCCCTGGGAAAGAATACCCTTGCATCCTTGCTGCTCGGAGTCACTCGGGGAGATCGAAAGTGCCAGGAGGTATATTGGATTTGCTGAGCAGCCCTAGGTGTCAGGGGTGAATGAAAGTGAGCCTGGTTGTTCAGTTTCTATGGTGGGAGGCCCTCTCTGTCTCTCATCGGACTTAAAAAGGAAGGTGCTAAACCTATGAGAAGAGAATTCCACATAGTGGGCAGTCAACAAGCATTAAGTAGCCTCTCCTCTGTGGATTTCCATAAGGTTCCAAATTCCCCATGAAACTCCACTGGGATAGATGTTACAGCCTCTGCAACGGAGACCACACTCCCTAGTCCCCCTGGGAATGTCCTGGGAAAGTGCCTTCTCATACTGAGCTCCACAGCAGACAGCTCTGTTACCAGTTTCTCCATCAGCAGTGATTTATTTCACTTTTAATAAACCCGGATCACTTTTCTGCCCCTCTTCTTATTCCAGTTTACATTCTCAACTTTTCCACGCTACATGATGCTTGGTCCTCCCTAGTCTGCAGCCTAGTGTTTTTGTGCAGACACGAATTCCTCAATAACACCTGTCTTTTATTTTTTTTGTTTTTGTTTTTTAAATTTTTATTGTTATGTTAATCACCATGCATTACATCATTAGTTTTTGATGTAGTGTTCCATGATTCATTGTTTGTGCATAACACCCAGTGCTCCACGCAGAATGTGCCCTCTTTAATACCCATCACCAGGCTAACCCATCCCCCCACCCCCCTCCCCTCTAGAACCCTCAGTTTGTTTTTCAGAGTCCATCGTCTCCCATGGTTCGTCTCCCCCTCCGACTTACTCCCCTTCATTCTTCCCCTCCTGCTATCTTCTTTTTCTTTTTTCTTAACATATGTTGCATTATTTGTTTCAGAAGTACAGATCTGTGATCCAACAGTTGTCTTTTACTTTTTTAAAACACCCAAGGTCTTTTACTGCCGAATCACAATAAAGCACAGCCCTGCTGCCTCCAGGCAAGCTGATGTCACCTCTTGTCCGCCCACACTGCCAAAGCCTCAGCCATCTCCTTCCCTCCCTCCCTGGCGGTGAGATGCTGCAGCCCTTGGCTGCCGGAATAAATTCCCTCTTCTTACTAATCTCTGTGTCCGCTTTCCACCGCTCGCCCTCGCAGCCACGACAGTCCGTGCATGCGTCGTTTGAGCCAGTACCGATGCACGCGTGGTGGCCGCCGAGCAGGCAGAGAGAGCGGGCGGCTGGACTTCCCATCATCTATGGGGGACCCGGGCTCTGCCTCCCACGGCCAACACTAGCCCGACAGGAGACTCCCTAATTATAGGAATGGTGTTTGTATGCTCAGCTGTCAAGAAATGAACATTGTCTAAACCACCCCCGTTCCCACTGTGAGCACCCTCCCCTCTGTTCTGTGTCTGGCCCCAGCTTCCGACCTGAAGTTTAACCAAATGTAAAAAGAAGGGAATTGGAGCAGTAGGGCCCCTGAAGCCTCTTGGCGGGCATTCTCCAAACCACCTACTGCCCCATAAAGACACTTTCAACTCTGCATGTAGTGGTGAGGAGAGGGAGCGAGCATGATGTGGGAGGCTGTGTGATATTAGTGAAATTACCCAAAGAGGCTGGCGGACATGCCCAAGATGGGCAGCACAGTCAGAAGGCATGTGGTTAATTGGGAGCAGCTCAATGGCTACCATGCTTCTCCCCGAGACACAGCATTCCGCAGCTGAGGAGGTTTGGGCTGAGATCAAATCCTGATATCATATCTGCAGGCTCTGTGTGAGCTTTGGGGATTGAGTAGCCAGGGTCCCTGGTAATTTTTGCTCACCCTTTGGCCACTTCCTAGGCTCTCCTTGTCCAGAAAGCTCCTCAGAGGAGAAGACTCTGTTCTAGCCAGCGATGTGTGTCTGCCTGGAGGAGTTCAGCATGCACAGACACCACGTGCTTCTTAGCTTGTCACAGATGCCCTGAGCCACAACCTTCCATGGCATGTGGCGTTGGAAGTCCCCTTTGACATAATCCGGATAAGCACCCTCACCCTGCAGATGGGAAAACTGAAGTCTAGCCAAGACATCAAAGCTCACACTAGGAGTCAAGGGCACAGCTGGGCCCAGAACTACCTATCCTGGTACTACATTTTTTCTCTTTCCATAGGATGCTCATTAACCCTGGAAGACGGGTAACCTTTCCAAAAAGACTTGTTGATCTATTGGTTTTACCTGAACCAGAAATCAGGTTCATAGCAGGCATTCCATGGTGATGGGATGACTCAAGCCAAAGCGTAGAATCAAAGATAATGTTGGTTTGGGGAGAAGAGAAGAAGTCAACTCCACAAAATGCCAAGTCGGCCATCATCACCAGGTATTTTGTATCATTTAGTGTCCTCCCAATGATCTTTCTGCTCTTCTCTTGTCAATTTACTCCTCACCAGGCAGAGACCTTTGCTTAGATGCTTGGAGTCTTTCGCAAGTGAGAAAGGTCCTAAGAGAACAAGTCACTCATTTCACAGTACCTGAGACAGAGGCCAGTGGCAGATGGAATTGCCCAAAATCAGCGGTGGGAAAGCAGTCTCATAGGCCCCGATAAAATAGGAATCATGTTTTGTTTTAATTTGTACTTCTTTAATTATCAGTGAGGTTTTATTTATTTTCATAGATGAATTATCCACTTGTATTATTTTTTCTGTAGACCATATATTCATGGTCCGTGCTCATTTTTCTATTAGGGCATCTGTTTTCTTTACTATGTTGTAAACAGTCTTTCAACACATTATAGAATATATATTCCCATCATATGTGTTTACTCACATTTTTCCAATTTCTAATTGTTTTTCCTACTGTATGATTGATTTTTGCCTTACAAAAGTTTTTCATTTGTAGGTGGTTAGCTGTATCAAGTGGCTTTCAGAAGATCATCTCCATATCAGGATTATATAAAAATGCAGTTATGTTTTCTTTGAGTATTTTTATAACTTAAATCCTTAATCATCTAAAACTTATTTTGAGATAATGGATGGGACAGAAATCCAGTATTTTCCCCCTGAATTATTGACAATCTGTTACGATATCATGTACTGAGTTTTCCGACATTTCTCTGGTGATGTGGAATTCTACCTTTATAATTTGTAAATTCCTATAGGCACTGAGTTTCTCTTTTCTTCCACTGATATGTGTGTGTATTCCCCCACCATTCCTGTATGTTCTAATTATGTTGATATATTTATGATAATCTTGATTGCATTAAAATGTGTCAGTGGGCTCACTGTGGTCATCATTTCACAGTGTGCACCTGAAGCTAATGTAATGTTACATGTCAATTATACCTCAATAAAAATAAAATAAAATAAAAATTCCTGACAGTGCCTAGCATGGGGGTGAGGGTGGGGGGTATGTGTCATACATACATATATAACTCCTTCTCCCATGATAATTTATCATCAGTTTTTTCCTGGAAAATCTCAAATGCTTACTTTATCAGGTGATATTTATAACAATTTTGGGTCATTTGTAAACCTCAACTATTGGTTATTTCATCGCAATGCATCAAATTTATAGCATAAGAAATAGTGTGTCTGTTTTTGTGAATGGAATCTTCTCTTTCACTATGGTTTCTCACTGGTTATTGATTGTATAAAAGTTACTTGATCTATGGTATACAGTAATTTATTATTTAAAATGGTCTTGAGAGCACTAGAAAAACCAGAAACACACTAGGGCCATTTCAGAAGCCTTCTCTCAAGGATAGATTGCACAAAGAATCAAAAGTGTAATAAAATAAAGATAAAGAGCCTTTAGAAATAGACCGAAAACTTTCAAACAATTTTGGGGACGGACTTAACAGCTGAAGTAAAATGGGACTTGTCCTGTCCCCTCATAAATAGGCTTCTACTTGAAATAGGGCATTTGTTACCAAAAAATAAATTGCAAAAGGAAATTCCAATTACAAGATTTCAAGCACGTTACAGAACATGTTCAGTGGGCTCTAAAAAGTAAACAAACTAAAAATCAAAGCACACTCCTGATTTAAAAAAAAACTGACCTTCAGAATAAAACCAAGAGCTGAAGTTCTCCTGCTGAGAATCTGGACTCCACAGATTAGGAGACCTTTAGGTATAATGATCAGAAGAGCCACTGGAAGAACTGATGTCTCCTGAAGATCAAGAGGCAGAAGGACAGCTGATCAAAATCTGCTCGATGCTGCGGCTTTCAGAGAGGACCCAATACCCAGTCATGTCCTTTCCTTAACTGTGCTTGATGAACACAAGTACTGGTCCATCATACTCAACCCAGGATTCTTCAGTCTTGGCACTATTAACATTTTGAGTCAGATCATTCTTTTTTGTGGGGATCAGAGCTTTCCTGTGCATTGTAGGATGTTTGGCAGCATTCCTGGCCTCTACCAGACTAAATGTCTCCAGGCATTGCCCAATGTCCTCAGGGTGGGGGCAAAATCGCTCTGGTTGAGAACAGAACACTGGATCCCTCCAAATACTAAAAACACTCAAATACTGGAAATTTCCAAGAAGCCTAAGTCCTTTGCCATGTCTCAGCCTCAGTGTTCCTTTAGGAAGATTATCGTCAGTCTCCCTGGCTGTCTGTTAAGCTGTGTGGCTGTCAGCATCACACCCATCTTGTAGGCTCCACAAAATTGTCAGTTGATCGTTCTATTTTTTTCCCCAAACATTCCCTGTGGCAGAAATTGTTTTGCAGTTTTATCTAATTATTTGAGCCCCTTTGCAGAAGTAGTCCTTGAGGTTTGTTCCCACCCTAGAAGGGTTCTCCTTAGTTGTCTTTTTCAATGAATCTTTCTGGGAATTACTAGTTGTAAATTAGTAAACTAGTTGGCTTGTAGTTGAGCTTTTTGCTCTCATGGAGCTGCCAGCTTCCTCTTAATTGATTACCACCAAAATCTCCATTGTTTTAAAGAGCGCCTATAGGCTTGAACTTTTCCATGCTCTGTTCCAAATAAAGCCCATTTTTAGGGGGAGAGCTTCAGAGGTCTCTGTTGTTACAGACTGCCTCTTAACCTGGACAAAATCTCTGAGCTACTTCTATGGAGCTGTGTTAGAGACAGTGTTCAGTGTGGCTTGTGAGTAAAGAAACCAGAAAATAGGTCATTGTTTGACACCACCCTCCACCAGACACCCAAAGTTCCCCAGTACCCACTAGTTGTTGCTGAGACAAGGAACTGGATACCGTCTCTCCAGGGTCTTCACACACCCCAGGGGTAAAGCAACGAACGTCACTATAAGCTTAGGCACGCCTGAGCCATTTTCCAGGACCTTGCAAGCTCTGTTCTAGCCATCCATGTGTGTCTGTCCCTAGGAGTCAGGTTCTTTGCAGCTTGTAACAGATGCCCTGAGCCACAACCTTACATTGAGTTTGGAGTTGAAATCCCTGTTGACAGAATCAGAAAACTGCCTCCATCTTACAGACGGGAAAACTGTTTAGGAGTCAGAAGCAGAGCTGAGAATGGGAATTATCTGTTCTGATTTAAAGTCATTTTTCTTTCCATAGGTTGTAGACCAAAGCAAGAGGATTTAGGAGTCTTTCAAAAACGACTATGGACACATTGGCTTGGCCTGACTCTGAATGAAAGTATAGGTTATACTTTCCAGTAGCAATTGCTACATTTCTGGTACCAATTCCAGACCAATAGAATAATATAAGCCAAAGTGTGGAATTAAAGTACATGCATCAATTGCAGCATTGTTTGTAAGAGCTAAATATTGGAAAAAACCTAAATGCCCACACATGGGGAGGAGAGTGATTGGTTAATGGTGGTACATGTATACAGTGAAGTGCTATGCAGCTGTAACAAGGAATGTGGATGAAATATTTACCTTTACTGTTATTCTTTATTTCCTTTTATGGTTTGGAATTACTACGTAGTGTTCTTTCAGTTCTCCTCAAGGACTCCATTTAGCATTTCTTGTAGGTCATGTCTACTAATGACAAAATCCTTCAGTTTTTGTTTTTCTGGGAGTGTCTTAATTTCTCCTTCATTTTTTGCTGGGTAGTTTTGCTGGGTATAGAACTCTTAGAGATGAACACTACTCCAAATAAAAGTGATAGAAAGGGGTGGACTTTGCTGTACTGGCTGATCCAAATTATCACCCTGGTGAATGTCCGTGTCACCCATCCTGCTCCTGTATGCATTAACGTGGGGCTTGTACTTTCTCCCCATCATTTCTTCTTCCACGGTCTTAAGGAAGTTTCTGCAGGAAATTTCTACCATGATTTTTCTCATCTTATTGCTCTATATTAAATCATCTGGGCCTAGCTCTTTGTGGACCTAAGGCAAGAGATAGTTAGGGGCACCCGGTTGGCTCATTCAGCTTCTGCCTTCCACTCAGGTCATGATCCCAGGGTCCTGGGATCGAGCCCCACATCAGGCTCCCTGCTCGGTGAGCCTGCTTCTCCCTCTCCCTCTGCCTGCCGCTCCCCCTGCTTGTGCTCTCTCTGCCAAATAAATAAATAGAATCTTTTTTTTAAAAAGAGATAGACAATTTTTTTATACTTCTTTCAGGATATTTGTACAGTTTGGGTTTTGTCTCTATTCTTAAAGCAACACGGTAATTAATTCTGTTACATTTTCTATGTTTTCAAGTAATTTTGCTTTGAATTGCAAAACACTGTAAAATTCCCCTCTTTTAGTCTTTGAGCATATTATTTTTCCATTCTTATATGAAATTTTATACATGTTAATATTTTCCAAACCTTTTCTTGATTTTTCCAGGAGGAGCTTTTCCTTCCCCTATCAAGATACCATACCAAGGATTTATTCACCAATCATACCATTTTTCTGCTTTTGAAAGCACTGATTGCTTCTTCCATTTTTATCAATACATTCCTTTTTAATTTTGAAATGCCTTTTCCCCCCAAATTTCACTGAATTCTATTCTTATATGAGTATCATTATCTTGTGCTATTTTTGGCTTGCAATTGTCTGGTTGTGTTTTTGCAAATCTTCACCCCCTAGTTTTATCTGTACCTTCTGCACACAGGATTAGACAAAGGTTTTGTTCTTTCATCCACAAGTAGGGTTAATACTGTCAGATCTTTTCTTCTATTAGTCAGCTTGGAATAGAGTGGTTTCTGGTATTTTTTTGAGGCAATGGTGGGAAGGAGTGCATAGGTAATTAAGGCACAGTAGGCACTGTAGGCAATTATAGTTCAGGAACATTTCAACTTAATCTGCTCAGGTCTCTGCCTGAGGGAAATATTGCCCCTCAGCTTTTGATATTACCATGCTTGGGGCACACATATAACCTTGGTAGGAGCTCAGAATGGCTCAGTGAAAGCATGTAGCTCACATGCCTTATGTCTGACAACTTAGTAATTTTTAATCTATGTTCTTTACATAAAAACTTGGTTGGTCTTTCCCTTTTCTCTTACATATGGCATTCCCTGCAGGTAGATCAGGATTTTAGTATAGAGTGATTGGAAATATGTTTTCAAGCTATCCTTCCTCCAGAACCACCCTCCATGGTGTTCTGAATGCATATAAGGTCACTACTGGGATGCTCCAGTGGTCCTGTGGTCTGCCCACAAGCCAATTTTCATGGGTTAAAGTAAAGGAATGCTCTTTAGACTATTCAGGACGTTCTCACATTTGCAGGAAATTGTACTTCTCTAGATAAGTTGGAAATATTCTCTTTGCATCTTCTGTCAATATATTAATAAATTCATTGATGATGGCAAATATTCCTCACAGACTATTGGGGCTGTAGCTGTTTACTATTGTTTGTTAAAAAATTAATTTTGTTGTTCAGGTAGATTTACTAAAAAGACCCCAATAAGGAAACCAACACTCTTACTTCTTTATCCAACACTCATTCCCATCACCATGAAAACATGTTAAATTCCTCCCACCCTTTGAAAATATCTCTGGAGCTCACCTTGCCCACAGGTATGGCCCAGACTCCCACTCCATTGCAAATTCAGACTTCTTAAAAACACTACTTCTGTTCTCTATTCTCCAACTGACAACTCAACATAGCAACTATTAATTAATCTTCTGTAATTAAAGTTAGTAGCAGCAGCTGAAGACAGTAAAGCTTTGGGCACATGTCAGTCTTTTTTTTTTTTTTAAAGATTTTATTTATTTATTTGAGAGAGGGAGGGGGAGAGAGAGAAGAGTGGGGGGAAGGGCAGAGGGAGAGAGAGAAGCAGGCTCCTTGCTGATTAGGGAGCCTGACTCAGGGCTTGATCCCAGGATCCTGGGATCATGACCTGAGCCGAAGGCAGACACTTAACCGGCTGAGCCACCCAGGTGCCCCCACATGTCAGTCTTTATCATGATGAACCTCACAGCCAGTTTTGTAATTGGTGCACACTGTTTGCTTCTTGAAACCTTTACTTGGCTTCCATGAAGTTGCATTGTCTTCAGTGTCTTTCTACCTCTATGACTATTCCTTCTCAGGTAAAATAGAATGTTAACTGAAGCCCATTTTGAAACAAGAAGTACAGAGTTATATTTGTGATGGAGTATTTAAATGAGGGCATCACGGAAGAATTAGTTTTATAACCTGAAGTAAGTCTCTTCTCTCTGTACTGAATTTCTTCGATAAATAACGAAGGCTTAGCGTGATGACTTTTGAGTATTGATAAAGATTTGCTGGAGCTTTAGGGGAAAACAAAGGCCTCTGACATTGTGTCTCTGTGCAGTTCCTGGGGACTCTGACAGTGTCCCCTATTGAGCTGGACTGCAGAAGTTGGCGTTTATCGATAAGCTAAGAAAGGACAGTGCCTTTTGTGACTTCAGCCGACCCTGGTACAGAATCAAGGTAGGCATATGTGAGAAACTCAATTCAGCTCTAGCCAAGGCTTTCCTGGCAAGATGAAGTCCAATATCTTTGTCCTTTCTCTGCTCCTCATTTTTGAGGAGCAAGTAGCTGTGATGGGCCTCAGTGGTGAGTGTAGGAGGTGGGCTTGGGGAAAAGCTGTCAAGCAGAATGACTTTTAAGGGTTTTCTGGGTGCTATTTGGGCACATATTCTTCTTCCTGATGGGAACTAATTCTTCTGCAACCCAAGCCACAGCCCTTTGTGGAACATGATGAGTTGGTGGGGAGCAGATGGGGAGGGGTGAGAGGTGGAAGGGAACTTTGGAGATTATTGAGCCCAAACACTCTTATTATCAGTCACCAGATGGATCATACAGATTTCCAAACAGAGAACAAGGTCCACACTCTTCTGGATAAAAAGGCAGACACCAGGCTGGCTCCAAAGGCAGTTACAATATCCTAACTTTAAAGCAAGTATATGACAATGATCATAATCAGACACATCCTATCCTAATCAAGATCAAGGATGTGGCCTATATACCGTGACATGCCAGGCTAACATCAAGGTAGAGAACCACTCCATCATCTACAACAAGGCGGACACCAAGATAGATCCCAAGACAGCGACTATATTCAACCCAAACAGCAAGTACAAGACACCAATCGTAATCAGCCCTGAAATCCTAGTCAAGATGAAGGATGGGGCCAATATGTAAATAGAGCAGCAGGCCTGTCCGCAGAGCATGTACCTAGCACTAGGCCTAGACACACCCCCACACATGTGTGTGGCCTTCCCCACTTGTTCTTTTTATGTTTTTTGGTCAGCCTCTCACTAGCTCCAATTGGTCTCACTGTCTGAAGATGCCATACTGTCAAAAAATTGACCCAGGGAGAGGACTGACCACAAACAGCAAGCTCTGAGTTGGGTGAAATAAAACAGGCTCTTTTTATGAAGTTGCCAGACAGGTCAAATAGGGACCCTTTTTTTGGTGATGGAGCTTTCGAGTAGCATCAAATGCACTCTGTACTTCAGTGAGTGCCATGCTGCTGGTTTTCACACCCCTCACAGTGCAAGCCTGCTGGCCTCCAGGCTACCTCCCAGCCAGGAAGAAAGGGACGCGAGTGGGGCAAGTCAGATTGCCAGGAAGCTCTCCCTTCTTGCCCAGATGCAGTTGTTCTTCTTGAATAAACACTTCATGGATTGTTGCACGCCTTTGGTAAGTTGCAAAGTTCTGAAAAGGTTGATTTTGACAACATTTGTTCATATTCTAACGGCTTTTATGGAGGAGCAGCTCTTATTCCACCATTCTGAAAATGCTTACTTCTGCAGTAGGGATTTTATAGAGGCTTGCTATCAAAGTAACTAAGTGAACTTCTAATCCTGTACCATTGTATTCTTTTACCATTAATGGATAAATAATTTTTTATATATTCTACTGCTGATGTGGAGATGATCATATGATTTTCCCCTTATTTCTTAGTAAGGACTATTCCACTGGCTGACTTTTGAATGTTAAACCAACCATATAACGGTTGAAATAAGTCCCCACTTGTTCATGATGCATCACCATTTTTACATATGACAAAATTCACTAGCTAATATTGTGCTTAGGATTTTTGCCTTACGTTTATAGGAAGACTGGCATATAGCTTCCCTTGCATGTCATATCTTTGTCATATTTTAGTAGCATAAAACTGCAGTGAATATCAAGGTTCTTTGAAAATAGAAAGGTCACGAGTGGGCGTGTGGGACTGCAAACAAAAATCTTGAGAATAAAAGTGCAGACACTTGAAGTTACTGCCCTGTTAAACCCATTGGAAAGGATTTTTTTTTTTTTCTAAATTTGGACTGAACTTCACAGAGAACAGGCCAAGCTAGAGCTAGAAAGGAAGATGCCCAGTGGAAAAACGCCAGGAGGTAGCTACAACACGGTGCTGGAAAGAAAGGAACAGGTGGACAGAGCTGCTGCTGCAGGGACTGACCCTTTTCAGCAGCTCTCTGCCTCCCACAGCTGGTACCCATTCTCCTGTGAGCATCCATATATCTGTTTGGACGGGTAGGTTCTTTGCCACCAGGCAAGCAGGAACAACGCACCCTTGTATGGGAGGGCAGGGTGAGCTAGCAGGGTCTTGGGGCCTGGGTTTCACGTTCCAAAGTGACCTCCAGTTAGACCTGATCAGCAAATGAAATGTTCACAAAGTTGTGGAGGCACAGAGACAGGAGTTAAGGTAGAAAACATTCACAGAACTTCGAGTTCTGTCTCCGGCGCCCAACGCATTGATATTCTCCCTAAGTCTAGATACGATCTTGCTAATAGCTCGTTTTCTGGCCTTGTCTTTGTGCCTGTGTCTGTTTCAAAGTAAGCTCTTCAAATGTACGCATTTCTGAAATCCGCTGCTCTAAATTGATCTGGAGACACAGTGAGAAGAGCGGAGTGTGTCAGACCCAAGGAGCGCCCCGGAAAAGCCGGTTCCCTCCTACCGCCTCCAAATCCACACCGTAAAGCACCGAGTAGTAAGGGCCAGGCCAGCCCTGACCCTCCCTGAAAAAGAGGGGTCACTGCCAGGCCTCTCTTGGGGGGGTGGCGGGAAGGCTGCTATTTCCAGGTCCGAGGGAGGCACCTGTGACCTTGGACCAACGCCCCCCCCCCCGGGAACCACAGCGCCCCCTGACGGCGGGCCCCCCGCCAGAGGCGATATAAGCCAAGAATCACCCCGCACGTTGCGCACACACCCGGCGGCGCCATGAAGCTGCTCGGCCCGTCGGCACTCACCGCGATCCACCTCCTCCTCCTCCTGGGCCTCCACACGGCGCAGCCCGGGCTGCAGGGGCAGCGGAAGGGTGCGTGTCCCCGGGCGCGGCGGGCCGGCGCGTGGCTGGGGTGGGGGAACCTTCCTCGGAGCGGTCCCGGGGGCCTGCTGGCCGCGCTGCCTGGCCACGACGCTCCGGCGCCCCCAGCTCACCCTGTGGCGTTTCTCCTCAGTTGTAAAGAAACCTGGGTATTGCCCCGAGTTTTCACTTGGCTGCCCTTTCGTCCTCTTACCTCTGTGCGGGCGCGACAGAGGTTGCAAGGGGGACAAGAAGTGTTGCTTCTACAACTGCAGGCAGCAGTGTATGGAGCCGTGGCTCAGCCTGGAATGAGGTGAGAGCCCCTCTCCCCCCTCTGCTGCCCTGGGCTGTGTCCCGGGAATGTTCCAGAAGAACAAGGTGTCCCGGCAGCAGGCCAGAACTGGCAGTGCTCTTAGAAATCTGTGACATCAGAGCTTTACCACCGGGGTCTGCCTTGAAATTTGGTTCGCCGGTCGGGCCGTAGCGAGGGAGGCCCAAGACCCCTTCCTCAAAAAGGCACAGTTCCGTTTCCTGGGCATCCCTCCTTTCTTCTGAGTGACCGGGCCCTTCGGACAAGGTTATTGGCAAGCCCCTCAACTGTTATTGAAGTTTTATTATGACGATTTTCAACTGCCATTGTTTTTTTCTTACAGCTTGTAATAATGAGTCACTTTCGTCTCCACATTCAAACTGTGAAGTAAGGGATTATCAGATTCTAATTCCTTAGGATGGCTTTCCTAGAATTCCCTGTCCCCTGTCCCTGATTCCTGGGCAGTGCATCCGCGTGCTCCCGGGAGGAGAGCACCCAGGAGGATGCAGACTAAGGGGGTCTTGGGACCCAGTGTATGTCCCTCTCACGTTTGCACCTTCCCACATCTCTGATTCCCTCGTCTCTTCCCAGGTAGAAACCCCTTCTCAATCAGATCTGAGAAGACCCATCGGACAGGCTCAGACTTGGATGACTGATCCCCAGTTCCCCCGTGCTCTCTCGTCACCGCCCACGGTTCCTTTTGTCAAGAGTTTAATGCTTGGGCGCCTGGGTGGCTCAGTTGGTTAGGCGACTGCCTTCGGCTCAGGTCATGATCCTGGAGTCTCGGGATCGAGTCCCACATCGGGCTCCCTGCTCAGCAGGGAGTCTGCTTCTCCCTCTGACCCTCTTCCCTCTCGTGCTCTCTTTCTCTCATTCTCTCTCTCAAATAAATAAATAAAATCTTTAAAAAAAAAGAGTTTAATGCTTATTAACATGAAAACAACACAAAGAAATAAAGTTATATATTTAAAACTACATGAAAATCTAAGACTGTTGGATATCCACCCACCCCCATTTCTCTGTCTTCAGCCTTTTGGGGGGATCCTTTAGAGTTTGAGGTTACTGTTTCACATTTAATTTTGGTTGGTTGTTGCACTTCTCTTTTTCTGATTTGTTTCTCTCTTTCAATGTCTCCTGACCCTCAGATTTTCTGTTGGTCAGATTCCAGGGGCATTTTTGAGTCCTATCTTCTGTGTGTGAATCCTATGAAAGGTGCACACGGTACCTGGAGATGGAGGAAGAAGCCTTTTTGCTACATTTTCTCTGGTACTGCTGCTTGCAGCCTTTCTTCTTGTTGGATTAGAAGATCTAGAGCCAGGTCTGGAATTTAGGGCTGGACATGGAGCAGGTCATGCCTTAGTTCTAAGCTACTTTAGGGTCTAAAATCTAGGCCCATCATCAATCAGGAAAAGGAAAGGCTGTGACCCAGGTTAGCTACCTTGAATCTTAGTTTGGGTGTTTAGCCCCTGATCTACCTAATAATGAAGTGTTATTTAGCCTTGCGTTTTCTCACCTTCTGCTATGTGATTCAGTCTTGAATAGGGGTCACACAAGGATTTCAGGTCTGGGAGAGTGGTTTTCAAAAAAATTTATTTTTTCTTGACACATACATCTGAAACAAATTTCTGGGAAGCTACTATTGCCTAGAAGGTTTTAAGTTGACATCGAATATTTTTCATCATAGTTCACATGGCCGTAAGTGCTGAACTTTTAGGTATACGCTGAATATAGTCATTTAAACAAAATGGGGACCTCACTCTTTTTAACGTTTCTAGTGGAATCTAATTACCATCTTCATTCGATAGTGATATGTATCAGAAAAAAACATGTTCTCTCTTCCAAAACTTCTGCCTCCCTACTTTCTTTTCCTTCGCTGCCTGAATAATTCAAGCCCAAACAAATAGATGCATGTGTTCTTTGGAGCCTCTGAAAAGCAGATGTCAAGACGAGACTGGATCAAGAGTTTATTGGGGGAAATGTCTGAGAGACAAGGAGACCCATCAGGCCACGAGGCAGGCTGCCTGCTGTGGAGGAGGGGGGCAGGTTGGAGGAAGTCTCAGAAGACAGGGCGATATAAAAAGTGTCAACCATGCTGACAGGTAGCACCTGAATGAACATCACCTACCACGGGAGTCCCCTGTCTCTGAGTAATAGGTCAGAGACGGCAGGGCTCCTGGCTAGCTTGGGGGTGACCTCCTCTTCCTTTCGTAAGGCAGGAGTTCAATCAAGTCCTTCCATTGGGCATGGCAGGAAAGAGAACTCAGACAAACCCTGGGCAGGTTCTTTGTGAGGAGTCCGTCTGAGAGGGTGTCTGGATGACCTGAAATCATCCCTTGACTAAACAGCCCTGTCGGCCATATTCCCTCTGTCTCTCTGTTGTCCTTCACCCCGCTCTCATGCTCTACATCTCCTTGCGCCCTTACTCCTCACCTCGTTCCCTCTAGATAGCTGTCTGGATTTATTTGAAGTTCTGACTCGTTTTAATTTTTATTACTGTATCTTACTCTCTCTCTCTCTCTCTCT
The DNA here is from genome assembly GCF_009762305.2 of Zalophus californianus. Classification (NCBI taxonomy): domain Eukaryota; kingdom Metazoa; phylum Chordata; class Mammalia; order Carnivora; family Otariidae; genus Zalophus; species Zalophus californianus. Next base: position 124,997,158 of record NC_045602.1, read on the forward strand.
CTGTCTGTCCGTCTGTCTGTCTGCCTGTCCTTCTATCTCTAACACTCAGTTTTCATCATAATGTTCCCAGAGGTTTGTCTTTATTTTCTCCCTCCGTTTCTGTCAGTCCTTGTTCTGCATGTCTATCTTTCCCTAGGCCAGGAACACCTGAACGTGAACCCTATGCATTCCCTCCTGAGCCAGGGACTCTTATTGCCCACCTATCAGGCTGTCCCTGGCACTCTCCCCTTGCCCATGTCTGGGTCCTGACTGCCCCCCTCACCCCCCGCCACCTTCTGGGGACTTCCTTCACTTCCTCAGAAGATGCTCTCTTGTGCATTTGTCACATGCACTCCTTCCTTGTCCATGTTGTCTCTCTTCAGAGGAAGAGAAAGCTAGAGCCTGCTCCCCTATAACCCCCCAACTGGCTCCGGGTTGGTCAGCCCTCAGGTTCGTGCCGGGATGACCAGCCATGCTCAGTGAAGAAGCAATGCTTATTGAATAAGATGCAGGAATCCTACAAATGTTCTGAACCTGGGGGAGAAGGTCCTATCTACAAGGAAGGGGCAAAGGCTGAGACGAGGACAGAGAGTCTTGGGGTGCTACAGGGATCCCTCTGAATCTGGTTGGGGACCAGGCCTAACTAGGCCCCTGACGCTGCCAACTTTGTAAATCTTACTGGTGGCTGCTGACGGAGGTTCAGCTACCAGTCAGTCCACCAGGGGGCCCACTGGCTTAAAGGAATCAGGCCTTCCTTTATGAGACGCACGGGACAGGGGAGAGGGGTTGGCTTCTATGGAGCTGGGCAGCCAGGCAGGCCTGGGGTCCTGGACAGCAGGAGGGTCTTGAGCCCTGGACCTGCTCTCTCCAGTTCAGGTGAAGCCTGGGAAGTCTTCCGTGGTGAAAGGCACGTGTAGGATGCTCAGCCCTCGAAACTTTTGCAAAAAGGGTGCTCTGGGCTGACACAGCCTAAAGTGGGACAAGGGCAGGAGCAGGAAGCTGTGCGTGGTCCCGGAGGAAGGTAAGATGAACAAGGCTCAGATATAGGACCCCCTGGATGGACATCCCCCTCCCCCACTGTGGCCTAAATCCACTGACCCTCTGCACTCCTTGGCCTAGAGAGTCTCCCGTGCCAGGGCTTCTGTGCCTGATCTCTCTGAGCTGCGCCCTGGGAGGGAGAAGCTGGGAGAAGCATAAAGGAGCAGCCCTGCTGCTGGGCTCAGGAGACCTCAGTTTGGATGGCAGCTTTGCCTCGGCCTTGCTTATTGCCTTAGGCGGTGGCAGTACCTGCCTGAGACTCAGCGACACTCACTTTCTTCACTATTAAAATGGGCGTAATCACGTCCTTCAAGGCACCAGTGGTGCAGGCCAGGGAATTGGTCTGCTGTAAAGCACTTGTACATGGAGGGCTGTTGCTACGGTTATTCCCCAGGTTGAATGGATTCTAGCCTGATACCAAGGGTCAAACCCAATAGGACCACCAGAATACAAAGAACGACTTGGATTAGTCCAATGGCCACATTTTACAGATGGGAAAAGTAAGGCCCTGATGCAGTAAAAAAAAGTCAGGATTTGAACTCGGGGTCCTGACCTCTGAGCAGTGCTCATTTAACTCTGCCGCCACCATTCTCCCTCTCTGCCTGGCCTAAGGCGATGCTGGGGACCGGTGGCTGGGGGTGTCTGTGGACCTGGAGGCCATCTGGCTGGTTCTAGTGCTATGGCTCTGACCTGCTTTTCTCTCCTAAGAGAGACTAAGCCCTCGTGTATGTGGTCTCTGAATTCTCTTTCCCCATTAAGCCCGAAAACTTCCAAAGCTCCCCGATGAAGACATGCTTTTATCACCAGGACCTTCTTTGAGTTCAGATTTGGCCTGATTGATCTGTGTATCCCTAGCAGCCAGTATAGGACTTGCATAGACACTCTGGAAATGCCTATTGATTAGAAAATGAATAAGTGAACGTGCTTCTTCTTCATGTCCAGTTTCATTGGTCTGGTAGCTGGGTGGAGGAAGTGAGTGACAAGACATCTACATGTGTGGCCTCTCTGCAAAAGCATGTGGAGTGTAAAGAATAAGGGGCAGAGGGCTTGAAATAAAGTTGACCAAGGAGGTGAAAGATCCTACACCGCAAACTTCAAGACACTGATGGGAGAGATTGAAGAAGACACAAATAAATATTAAGATATCCTGTGTTCATGGGTTAGAAGAGTTAATACTGTTAAAATGTCCATACTCCCCAAGGCCATCTACAGATTCAATGCAACGTCTATCAAAATGCCAATGGCATTTTTCACAGAGATGGAAAAAACAATCCTAAGATTCCTATGGAAGCACAAAAGACCCCAAAGTATCAAAGAATCTTGAAAAAGAACAAAGCTAGGAGCATCACCCCTCCTGATTTCAGACTTTTCTGCAAAGCCATACGGATAAAAAGAACATAATGCTAGGGCGCCTCGCTGGCTCAGTTGGTGGAATGTGCAACTCTTTATCTCAAGGCCATGAATTCGAGCCCCACACTGAGCACAGAAAAAAACAGCATGTTACTGACATGAAGGCGGACACATGAACCAATGGAATGACAGCCCAGGAATGGATGTTTGCATATATGGTTGACTGATGTTTAACAGGGCAGCCAAGAATACTCAGTGGGGAGAGGATAATCTTTTCAATAAATGGTGTTGGGAAAACTGAATATCCAGATGCAAAAGAATGAAATTGGACTCTGATCTGCACCACTCACAAAAATTAGCTTGCAATGGACCTTAAACATAAGACCTGAAACAAAAAATACTGGAACAAAATACAGGGAAAAAGTTTCTCAACATTGGTCTTGGCAATGATTTTTTGAATACAACACCAACAGCATGAAAGCAAAAATCAACAAGTGGGACTACATCAAACGAAAACACTTCTGCACAGCAGAATCAATAATCAACAAAATGCAAAAGCAACCTATAGGATGGGAGAAAATATTTGTAAACCATATATCTAATAAGGGCATTAATATTCAAAATATATAAAGAATTCCTATAACTATATAACTCCAATATAACTATAACAATCTCCAAAGGAGATTGGATCACTATCTCCAAAAGATATCAGCATTCCCAAATTCACTACAGCATTATTCACTGCAGCCAAGACAGGGAAACAACCCAAGTGTCCACTGAAAGATGAACGGATGAAGAAAATGTGGTACATATATGCAATGGAATATTATTCAGCCATCAAAAGAGAGGGAAATCTTGCCATTTGTGATAACATGGATGGACCTTGAGGGCATCATGCTAACTGGAATAAGCTAGAGAGAGAAAAACAAATACTGTCCACTCTCACTTATGTATGGAATCTGAAAACATCCAAACTCATGGAAACAGAGATTAGAATGGTGGTTGCCAGGGCTGAGGGGTGGGGGAAATGGGAGCTAGCCAAAGAGTACAAACTTTCAGCCATAAGATAACTAAGTTTGGAGATAAAAGATGACTTAACTTCCAGAGATCACTATATAGCATGGTGACTGTAGTTCACAAAACTATCATATACGTGAAAGTTGCTACGAGAGTAGAGCTTTACTGTTCTCACTATAACAATGACAACAAAATGGTAACTATTTGAAATAAAGGATTTTTTTTAAAGATTTTATTTATTTATTTGAGAGAGAGAGAATGAGAGATAGAGAGCACGAGAGGGAAGAGGGTCAGAGGGAGAAGCAGACTCCCTGCCGAGCAGGGAGCCCGATGCGGGACTCGATCCCAGGACTCCGGGACCATGACCCGAGCCGAAGGCAGTCGTCCCACCAGCTGAGCCACCCAGGCGCCCAGTTGGTTAGGATGTGTTAGGATGTGTTAACTAATGCTATTGTGGGAAACATTTTACAACATATACATGTGTCCAATCATCACATTGTACACCTTAAACTTACACAACATTACGTGTCAATCATATCTCAATAAAGCTGGGGGTGAAAAATCAAAATTATATAAAAGGCTATAGTTATAGCAGGTTTTTTCCCATCGCTATGCCCTTTAGCCTACTTCCACCCAACCCTTATAGGTAACAATTTTATTTATTTATTTATTTAAATTTTATTGTTATGTTAATCACCATACAGTACATCATTAGTTCTTGATGTAGTGTTCCGTGATTCATTGTTTGTGCATAACACCCAGTGCTCCATGCAGAACGTGCCCTCCTCAATACCCATCACTGGGCTAACCCATCCCCCCACCCCCCTCCCCTCTAGAACCCTCAGTTTGTTTTTCAGAGTCCATCGTCTCTCATGGCTCGTCTCCCCCTCCAATTTCCCCCCTTCATTCTTCCCCTCCTGCTATCTTCTTTTTTTTTCAATTTTATTTATTTTTTATTTATCCTTCTTACATTTTCATTATGTATATATATTCTTATTTGCATTTGTTTCTTATGTGAGGGATAGCTTACTACCTACATACCAGTACAACTGACAATTACTTCATCTCAGCTCATAGTGACCTTCACTCGGTTTTTAAAAAATGATGTTATAATATTATATTGTGTGGATATGTCATAAGTTTATTTATCTCATTTCCTTGTTTTGCATTAATAAGCAAGCTTTTGCTATTACAAATGTCACAAATTATGTTAGCATGATTGTTGACATATGTCCTCAGGGTAGATTCCTAGAATGTGATTGATGACAGGATAGACACATAATTCGGTTAAACCCTGCTAAATTCCCATCCCCAGGGATAGCACTATTTGGGGTTCCTACCAGCTATGTCTGAGAAAGACTGTTTCTTCACAGCTGTGCCAATGGAGTTAGTTGTTAAACTTCTAGATTTTTGCCAGTCTGGTAGAAAATGGTATCAGAGTATAATTTCACTGTATAATTTTCTTTTTTTTTTAAACCTTTTATTTATTTATTTGAGAGAGAGAGAATGAGAGAGAGAGCACATGAGAGGGGGGAGGGTCAGAGGCAGAAGCAGACTCCCCACTGAGTAGGGAGCCCGATGTGGGTACTTGATCCCGGGACTCCAGGATCATGCCTTGAGCTGAAGGCGGTCACTTAACCAACTGAGCCACCCAGGCACCCCCAATGTATAGTTTTTTTAAATGAGAGGCTGATTATTTATTTTTTCCTTATTTCAGGAGCCATTTTAATTTTTCCCTATGAATTTTCTATTCCTGCATTTCAATCACATTCCTCTTGGGTTTTTGATAGTTATCTTCTTTATTTTAAAAAGCTCTTTATATATGAGGGAGATCAGCTGTTTTTCTATGATATTAGCTGAGAATAGTTTCCCCAATTTTTCCTGTCTTTTGATTTTGACTATAATTTCTTTTCTTTTTTTACCATGCATTAAAAAATTATTATGGCTTTCTTAATAACATGTGTTACAAAGTATATATTTCTCCAGTGACTGGAAATGCCACATTTATCATACATGATATTTCCATGTGTAACTAATGTTATTCTTGAACTTTCTATTTTATTCCTTTAATTTGCCTATTCATATACCATTCACATACTCTGCTTTAACTCTAGAGGCACCATAGTATCTTTTAAAATACAGTAAGGCTAGTCCTTTCTGATGCTTTGCTTTTTCAGGGATTTCCTAGCTATTCTTGCTCATTTGCTTTTCATATGAAGATTAGAATAAACTCTTCTAAGCCCTGGGGGAGAAAAAAACCTTACTGGTACTTTTATTGTGGTCATATTAAATAAACTTGAAGAAATTTGACATTTTTATTATGTTGCAACCATTCCATCCAAAGACAAGGGATGTCTTCCAATTTAAGTATACTTTTGAGGACTTGAGAAATGTTTTTAAATTTTGGTAATTCCTTATGGCGTGTATTTCTACTGTTTAAATTTTTTTGTTGTTTTGTAAATAAAATATTCCCTCATGTTAAATCTCCTAACTTCTTTACATGTAAGAAGAACAATGACTTTTGAATGTTAATACAAAATTCTCTCTATGTTAGGTGTAGCATGGAGTCTTTTGGCTTTGATAGATACACTATCATGTCATCTGCAATGATAATCTTAATTATTTATTTCTAATTTGTATGTGTCTAATTTTTAAAATCCTGTACAATAACACTGACTACCTCTTCCAATATAATATGAAGTAGTAGAGAAGTTAGTGGATATCATTCTTCTTAACCTTAATGGAAAAAAGGCTTTGTGTTTCTCTGTGAAAAAGGTATTGGTCAATTTTTTAGTTTATCAAATGTGAATACATTAAAAGAAAATAATAAATGAGAGTGAGTTAACTTTTTGGAAGGTCTTTTCAGCATCTATGAGAATGAATCCTATCATTTTTTTCCTCTTTAAATATATATACGTTAGGGCACCTGGGTGGCTCAGTTGGTTGAGCGACTGCCTTCGGCTCAGGTCATGATCCCGGAGTCCCGGGATCGAGTGCCGCATCGGGATCCCTGCTCAGCGGGGAGTCTGCTTCTCCCTCTGACCCTCCCCCCTCTCATGCTCTCTCTCTCTATCTCATTCTCTCTCTCAAATAAATAAATAAAATCTTAAAATATATATATATGTTATATGAAGGATTTCCTAATGTTTAGCCATCTTGGATTCCTCAAGGGAAAAAAAAAAAACCCTCATTTGTTCATGATGCCTTCCTTTTTAAATATGCTATTGTATTCTGTTTACTCATATTTTATTTTGGATTTTTGAATTGGTATTAATTAGTGAAATTGATGTGTAACTTTCTCTTTTTATGTAACTTTTGCCAGGCTTGGGTGGGTCAATTTTATACTTCCTTCATAAAAAGACCTGGGAAAATTATTTTTTCGACACTTTGGAATAGTTTAAGTGACATTGGATTTAAAGTGTCATGTCTTTGAAGGCTTGTGAGCAGCTCCTGTGGAACCAGAGAGGGTAGTTTTGCAATGGTCTCTATTTCTTCTTGAGAAATCTTTTTCTCATTTTCACATGAGAAAATCATTTCTCATTCTCTCTCAGATTTCACCTTCTATCTCTTTTGGGGGAAAATTGAGACATGGCACTTTCCTAGGAAATTACTTATTTCACCCCAAATTTTATATCTATTTGCATAATTCTGTACAAATAAGTGTCTAGTGATTTTAGAAATTTCCCCTGTTGGAGAACTGTTTCCCTTTGCTCTGTCCTTCCTATGTTGTGTATTTGTGCTTTCTGGCTTTTATTGATTAGATTAGCTAGCCATTTGTTTATTTTAATGCATCTTTTTCTGAAGACACCATTTTATTTATTAGTTCAACTCTACTTTTGGGGTTCTTGTTATTTTCTGCTTTTATCTTCATTAATTTTTTTTATTTGTTTTGCTTTGGTTTACTTTTGTGTTTCTTTTGTGCTTTTTGAGCTGTGTATTTAATTTATTTTCACCCTTTCAACTTTTTTTTTCTATTTGTATTTAAAACTATGGATTTTCCTCTGATTACTGCTTGACTCAAATCATTTAGAGTCTCATATGTAGCATTTCATTATCAGTAATTTTTTAGAAATTCTGCAATTCTAGTTTTTATTTCCTCTTTGGCCTAATAGTTGTTTTACAGAGAGTTTCTAAATTTCTGGGAAGAAAGACGCTTAAAAAATTAGTATTAATCTCTCACCACATTGCATGGCTACTAGAGAATATCGTTTGTATTGTTTCTACTTTATGAGAACATATTGGGGGTTTCTTTGTGAGCTGGTATAAATGAGTACTTATTAATGTTCCACTACTTGAGAAACATCATAGTTTCTGTTACCAGTATCCAAAATTCAACGGTACATCCATAAGACTACTGTAGTAATTATGTTGTTTATTTCTTCCCAGATCTTCACTGTCTTGGTGGGAGGCATTTTACAGAGCTGTTGCAGAGTCACAGACTTAGCTAGAGCTGTTTTTCTTTAAGGGGAAGAAGAATGAAGTAATAAAGCAATTGATCTCAGGAAAAAACAAAAATTGTATGAAGAATGAAATGTCGGGCGCCTGGGTGGCTCAGTCAGTTAGGCATCTGCCTTCAGCTCAGGTCATGATCCCGGAGTCCTGGGATGGAGCCCCACATTGGGCTCCCTGCTCCGCGGGAAGCCTGCTTCTCCCTCTCCCACTCCCCCTGCTTGTGATCCCTCTCTCGCTGTGTCTCTGTCAAATAAATAAATACAATCTTAAAAAAAAAAAAGAATGGAATGCAATCATGGCATTCAACTCAACTCAGCAGTAGCAATTACACTGACTTGTAATAGTGTTTTCCTTGAATAGTGTTTTCCTTGAAAATTGTGATACATTTATTTTGGGAGGGTATAGAGATCTATAGAAGAGTGAGAATCCGTAACAGGAAGTAAGCAGATAAGGTCTACATCTGAAGAAGTAGAAGTTGGCAGTATATACATACAATTATAAAGTATAGAAGTAAATGTCACAAAAAATAGAAGAGTTGATGGCCATTACTTGTGGGGGACCAGAAAGGCAGTGGGGTAGAAGTTGGGGGCTGGCACACTCAAGAGGGAGGCCTAAATGCCCTGCTGGTGGTTTGGTTTTGTTTCGTTTTTATGTAGGCTCTACGCCCAGTGTGGAGCCCAACGTGGGGCTTGAACTCACAACCCTGAGATCAAGACCTGAGCTAGATCAAGAGTTGGACTCTTAACCGACTGAGCCACCCAGGTGCCCCACTGGTGTTTTTTTGTTTTTTTGTTTTTTAAGAAAAAAGTACTATTTTAATCTTCAAGCTTTGTACATGTATTGCTACGTTAATGAAAACAGATTAATTTGTGGTACTCTAGACAGTATAGTTCCCGTTTTGTAAAATAACACACAGGACAAAAGCTGGGGTAAACAGAATATTAGTATCGAGCATCTATTTGTAATGAAACAGTTGGGAAGTTTGTTCAACAACCCGCAGTGTTGCTGCTGGCACCTTTCACAGAGCATCCACACTGAGGGTTATAGGGCTGGGGAGCTGGCTGAGCTCCCCCTCTGTCGGTCCACGTCCTCCCGCACCTCTTCCCCAGATGTTCATGCTTTCTGCTCCCCTCCCCACATTCCAGGGCCACTCCCCTGGGGATGGACTTCAGTTCTCATTTCGGCAGAGCACTGTGGCAGTGGCCAGGAGGGGATTCAGCATTGCCAAAACCTCTAACATGCAAACCAGGAAGAACCTGGCTGAGGAACCCTTGCCGGGATGGGCATTAGGCTGTGAGGACAGGAGGAGATCTTGGGGTCCCAGCTGTCTCCCTCCAATGATCAGGAAGAATTTTGTTTACTTATTTTTAATTTAATTTAATTTAATTTAATTTTAATTCCAGTGTGGTTAACATAAAGTGTTATGGGAAGAACTTTACCTATAAGACCCCCTGTTTTTTCCACTCTTTCCAAATCTCTCTGCAGTGTAGTTAACATAAAGTGTTATGGGAAGAACTTTACCTATAACACCCCCTGTTTTTTCCACTCTTTCCAAATCTCTCTGTGGCAATGGTCTCAGGTTTCTTTCCTGGAACCTCCATGTCCACTCAGATCTTGACCCGAAGGAAGAACTCTCTACTTGTCCTATGTCTGAGTAGGCATAAATGCCTTTTAAAAATAGCCTTTTTAAACAACATGATATAAAATGGCAATACCTGGATAAGGTCAGGTGGCTCCGGGGACAGCCACAAGTTGGTGACGTAGTGTTGATGGGCCTAAGTGAGGAAGGGATTTTATCTAAGGCAAAGAAGGCGTGTGCTGGTCAGAGCAGAGAGAAACAGATCTGAAACAGGGCAGGGGCTGAATGGCCCAGAACACCTGCAGTGCAGACCCAATGGCCTGAGGTCCAGAGTGCAGCCCAGCAACACCTGCTGGCGTGACATGTGCAGGACCCCCATGGTAATAAAAATAACACCTACTATTTACTGAAAGCTTTCTATGTCAGAACAACTCTACTGAGTGAGGAAGTTAAACCCCTCCTTTCAGACAAGAGGAGACTATGCCTCAGAAGGCTAAATGATTTTGCAGCATCACAGAGATGGTTAATTACAGAACTGGGATTTTCCAGAAGGTGGGCCAGCTTCATGGGTGTGGGAGCCTGTACAGTCACACTGGAGTCATGTTCTGCTGCCACCATCTTGAAATCCTTAATGGTTTTTGAAAAGGGCCTTGTATTTTCACGTTGCACTGGGCCCCGCAAATTATGGAGCTGGCTCAGGTAGGTCTTAAATAATACTAGTTTCTGGGTTTTCCTTCTTCTCTCCAGACTGAACCTGGTGTATATGCCTTATGCCCAGAGGAGCTGCCCAAAGTCTGCTAGTTGATTATGGAAACTTTTTTTTTTAAGTTTTTATTTAAATTCCAGTTAGTTAATGTACAGTGTAATATTTGTTTTCGGTGTACATTACAGTGATTCACTACTTCCATACATTGCTCGGTGCGCATCACAAGTGCGCTCCTTAATCCCCACCCCCTATTTCACCCATCCCCCCACCCACCTCCCCTCTGGTAACCATCAGTTTGTTCTCTATAGTTAAGAGTCTGTTTCTTCTTGGTTTGCCTCCTTTTTTTTTTTTTTTTTTTTTAAAGTAAGCTCTACACCCAATGTGGGGCTTGAACTCATGATCCTGAGATCAAGAGTTGCAGGCTCTACAGACAGAGCCAGACAGGTGCTCTGATTATGGAATTCACCCAGAGGCATTACTAATAGAAAATTGATCACTTTTGTATAGATATTTGAATTTCTTGAATCCCTCAACCCTGCCAGTATTCTTTGATTTTTATGTTATGTTAATCACCATACATTACATCATTAATTTTTGATATAGTGTTCCATGATTCATTGTTTCCTGCTGGTATTCTGTAGTTTGTGATTGCCTCTAGGAGGGGAAGATGAAATTAACTGTGGTCATGTCCAAGGAGACCTTTATTTTGCTTCTAGTGGTTTGTTATTTTTAAAATAAGTTTCTGATCTCAGAATTGCAAGTGAACCCCTTCTGCCCTCTTCTCTCTAAAATACTTAAAACATAGAGGACAAAAAAATCATAGGAAACAAACCGAGGGTTGCTGGAGGGGAGGTGGGTGGGGGGATGGGGTAACTGGGTGATGGGCATTAAGGAGGGCATGTGATAGAATGAGCACTGGGTGTTACGTACAACTGATGAATCACTAAACTCTACCCTGAAACTAATCATACAGTATATGTTAGCTAACTTGAATTTAAATAAAAAAAAAACCTGCTTCTGACTTACAGTATGACTATGAAGGATGACTGTATCTTTTTGGGCTCGGTTTTCTCATCTGTAAGGTGGACATAATCACTTTGATCAGGAAACATCCTACACAGGGCTTTGTAATCCATAAAGAGTGCTCCTCTGGGTCTTCGGGGACGTCCAGATTAAAGCCCATTAAAGGACCACTAGCCTTGGGGAACTTGCAAGGATCACTCAGCCAGTGTCGTGATTTTCCGAGTGGGAATACTGAGTCAGTAAGCCGCTAGGATTGCCACTGTATGCTCTTTCTTTCCTACCTCAAGTAGCCTTTGAACTTGATGGCCAGGGGTCCCCCTTGAAGTGGAGGATCTGGGGGTAAGGTGGCTGCACCATGGCGTGGAAGCTCAGACCTAACATTCTGTCTGTAGATAGATGGTGGCCAGCGTGGTGACACTGAGGATTCCCACTGTGAGGGGTCCAGGGTGTCCGTTCCCCACACCAGCCCAGAATATTGGGCATTCCAAGCTGAAGCCTGGGTTCTACCACAGATTCTTCTTCATGCCTGGTCCTTCGTGTACCCCTGGCACCCAGAAAAAGGCTGGGCATAGAAAATGAGTTTTGATTAGAGAATGAATAAAAGCACTTGCTTCTCTCTGCGTACCCCGTGTCTGTGATTCAGAGTCTGGCCTGGAGGCTGGGAGTCTCTGGGAGCAAAGAGACTCCCTCTCACAGCAAGAATCCTCATACCCCGGGGCATGTTTTCCCCCTAAGCTGTACACCTAGAATTCAAATTGCTTCTAGGTTTTTCCTTTTGGCAAGGCTAGGTTGTTCTTACAGAAAACATCAAGTAACTCTGCCAACCGAATGGGCCAATTTATACTGCTTCCAGTGGTATCTGAGTCTCTGCTTGCTGTAACTTAATCCATTAATACGTGGTCAGACTTTAAGTCCCTCTGTAGCTCTATAGCAGAACTGACGTACTTTCCTTGAGATTTGCAGACTGCTGGCCTTGAGGAGTGAAAGGCCAGACTTCCCCAGAAGATAAGGCCTGACTATATTTGAAAACAGCCCTCGCTGATGCCAGCAAGTCTGTTCAGGGTCACGGTGACGTACGACTAACAGCACAGGGAACCTGCTTCTCCTGCACATAGCTCCCCCTTCCTTTTTTCCCTGCCTTCCTCTTTAAAACTCTCCAGCTGCCCTGGACTGGGAAGATGGTCTTTGAGACATTAGTCCACCACCTTCTCAGGTTGCCAACTTCCTAGATAAAGCAGCCTCTGCTTTCCCACCATCATTTTTCTCTCGAGTATCAATTTTCAAGTGGCGAGCAACCGAACCTGAGTTGAGAACCAGTCCTCTGTCCGATAGTCCTCGTGACTGTTAGACACCACAGCTTCATTCTCTCACAGAGGAACCAGGTTGAAAAAGGCTGTTAAGGGCTTCAAATACCTCTATCCATATTTGCATCTATATCCATCTCAGATTGAAATTTAAAAAAATATCTATTGCCTTAAAAAGTAATGGTAATATATGGCCAGACTTTAAAATTTTTTATCAATTGCTGTATGAAAACTGATGTTCTCTTTCAGTTTGCACACATGATTATTTATGAGGCCAAATATATGTTTGAGCACTCAAATAATCATGGTATAATTAATATCCATGTACTTAGTGCTGCATTAGCAAGCAACTGCAAAGTCTAAAGGGCATAGCATTGTGCGAGTTTACTTCCACCGACTCAATGGATTTGTGGGGATGGTTGAGAGGGCATTCAAACCTTCTGTAAGTTTCAAAAGATCCATCTAGGAAGAGGCTCATAGGGAAAACCCCAGGAGGAAGGAATCAACTGTGAAGCTGATTTCTAGTGGGAGGAGATCTGACAACTACTGTCATCCATGAGATCACTGGTAGAGAGGGGTGTGGTTGATGTAACCCTCCCTTATTTTTACCCCATTTCTCAATCTCTATCTTCCAGCTCAATCCAGTAGGTTTCTGTCCTGACACCCACCACCAACCTGTCAGCCCCAACCCACCATCTCAAGTGGCCTGCCTCATGGTCGAGGGATCCTCCATTCCTCTTGGAGATTGCTGGCATATTTCAGAGAACCTTTTCCAAATATAAGAAAGAAACACTACAAATCTGGCCATGAATGCATGTCCCCAAGGACTACCATGAATTGGGAAGGCGGGATTGAAACTTGGCTAATGGCTCTTCCTGGCTTCCTTCATTAGTTCATTCAGTGAATTATTCATTGTTTCATTCATTCAACATGTACCGTGTCGGGTTCCTGAACTAAACAGAGAGGTATTGTCTTTGCTCTGGCGAGGACCATTGCAGTCTACACGTGCCAGTTATTGAGCTAGGTGCTGGGCTTTCCTGGAAGCAAGACCCTGGGGCAATAATTTGAGGACAAGTAATTTATTTGGGAGTTGACAAAGGAACACTATTCAGAGAATAGGTCTGTGAGACAGGGCAGAAGGAAACTGAAAAGGGTGCAGAACTGAGAATATTGCTGGTATGTGCAATTGGGGCTCAATACTGTTGGAAAACTCTGGAAGGTAGTATAGAACCTGCCCTGGAATTTCCCATCCAGGGTGAAAAAATGGGGTATTTATCCTCCAGCTCCCATCTGTCACTGGCGGGGTTTTCTGCTCCCTGAGGCCTTTGGGCTCCCCTGACTTGGGCTGAAAGAAAATCCTCGGGCAGGGTAGCCCAGGCGCTTATATTAAATGCCACTGGCAGGTACTGTGATGGGGAGCACCCTGAGATTAAGGACAGGGCACAGCCAGGGTCAGCTATAAAACCTGATGGTAAACCACAACCAAAACAATTTGGGCTGGAATCAAGCTTTACTATAAAGCTCCGTGTTTTATTCTACCCAGGCTTCTATAAGGAAACATCACAGACCGGGTGGCTTAGGCAACAGAAATTTATTTCGTACAGTTTTGGAGCCTGGGAAGTCCAAAATCATGGCACTGGCATATTTGGTGTCCAGCAAGAGCCCTCCTCCTGGTTTCCAGATGGACACCTCCTTACTGTGTCCTCACATGGCAGAGAGAGAAAGAGAGAAAGATCATCTCTCTCATATCTCTTCTTATAACAGCACTAATCCCATTCATGAGGGCTTCACCCTCCTGACCTAAACATCTCTCAAAGGCCCCACTTCCTAATACGACCACAATTGGGATTAGGGCTTCAACATATGGATTTTGAGGAAATGCAAACATTCGGCCCATAGCACTACGTAATGAAGGCATTGTGGTATTGGCCAAAGGACAGACACATAGATCAGTGGGGAGTGCAAAAAGAGATTTATGCACATAGAGTCAATTGACTGTTGGCAAAAGTACAAAGAGAATTCACTGGAGAAAAAAAAAAAAACAGTCTTTTCAGCAAATGATACCAGAACACTTGAACATCCAAACGTAAAAATATGAACCTTGATCCATACTTCACATCGTTTACAAAAACTAACTCAAAATCGTTCACAGACGTAATTGCAAAAATTAGAACTATAGAAAAAAACATAAGGAAAAAAATCTTTGTGACTTTCTCAGATACAATACCAAAAACATGATAAAAAATGGTAAGTGGGATCTCATCAAAATTAAAAACTTCTGCTCTTTGAAAACCACTGTTAAGAAAATAAGGACAAGGGTGGCGCCTGGGTGGCTCAGTCGTTAAGCGTCTGCCTTTGGCCCAGGTCATGATCCCAGGGTCCTGGGATCGAGCGCCGCATCAGGCTCCCTGCTCCGCGGGAAGCCTGCTTCTCCCTCTCCCACTCCCCCTGCTTGTGTTCCCTCTCTCGCTGTGTCTCTGTCAAATAAATGAATAAAATCTTTAAAAAAATAATAAAATCTTTAAAAAAAAATAAATAAAAATAAAGTGAAAGCATTTAAGGGCACCTGGCTGGCTCAGTCGATGGTGCATGGGACTCTTGATCTCAGGGTCTTGAGTTCGAGCCCCACTTTGGGTGTAGAGATCACTTAAGTAAATAAATATTTAAAAAAAAAATAAAGGGGCACGCCTGGGTGGCTCAGTCGTTGAGCGTTTGCCTTCGGCTCGGGTCATGATCCCGGGGTCCTGGGATCAGCCCCACATCGGGCTCCCTGCTCCGCGGGAAGCCTGCTTCTCCCTCTCCCGCTCCCCCTGCTCGTGTTCCCTCTCTCGCTGTGTCTCTCTCTGTCAAATAAATAAATAAAATCTTAAAAAAAAAAAAAAGGAAATAAGGGCAGGCCACCAATTGGGAAACACTATTGGCCAAATGCATCTCTGATAAAGTATTTGTATACAGAATATATAAAGAACTTCGAAATTCGATAACAAGAAAACGAACAACCCGATAAAAATGGGTAAAAAATTTGAACAGATACTTCACCAAAGAATGTATACAGATGGCAAATAAGCACAGGAAAATAATCATTTCATCATTAGTCTTTAAGGAAATATAAGGTAAAAGCTCAATGAAATACACTATGTATTTATTAGGATGGCCAAAAGCAAGCAAACAACAAAACCACACACACACACAACGTCAATACCAAGTGCAATCACTGATACAAAGCAATGAGAACTCTGGTGAGAATCCCCTGCTGGTGGAAATGCAAAATGGTACAGACACTCTGGACATCATTTGGCAGTTTATTAGAATTAACCTATGTTACCACACTACCTATTGATCCTACTTCGTGTTACTACCCAAGAGAAATGTCAATCACATGCACACAAAAACCTGTACACGAACACTTAAACTGTTTTATTCATAATCACGAAAAACTGGGAGCAACCCCCAAATCCTTCAACTAGGGAATGCATAAACAAACTGGGGCATCTCTGCAGAGGCCCCTTTAGGCAAACAGGCTTGAGCAATGGAATCCAGACAGACCCATCAGGCGACCCACCTCAGAATACCCATAGGCCCTAACTGACCAATGGGCTACTTACAACTAGGCACAGTTACCAATAAAGGAAGATTCCATACATGGCCATACCTCCTCATATCCCCCTCCTTTAAAAGCAGCCCCCACCCACTAACCCGTGGCAGACAGCTTCTCCTCTGCTTGTCCCAACCACTGCTCCTTTGTGGTATATTCAATAAACTTCTATCTCCTTTGTTCAGCTGTGGGTGAATCCTTTTGCCACCCTTGCCATTGGCTTCCACCTGATTATCACCCCACATTTGGGGGCCCCCATCCAATCGCAAGACACCCCATTTAGACACCACAATCTCCATCCAACGCGATATTGCTTAGCCATAGAAAGGAACAAACTCCTGGGAACACAGACATTCTGCTAAGTGTAAGAAGGCAGATTCAACAGGTTATGGCCTGTTCAATTCCACTCATATGAAACCCTCAAAAAGGCAAAATTATAGGGACAGAAAACACATCAGTTGTTGCCAGGAGCTGAAGGTGGGTCACGGGATCAACTTCAAAGTGTGCGACGAGAATTTCAAGAGGGGAATGGAGCTGTTCTCTCTCTTGGTTGGGGTGGTGGTTATGGGGCTGCACGCCTTTGTGACAACTCAGAGCCACACACTAAATTGGGTGACTTTTACAGACAACATACACACAGTCTTTCCTATTTAGGACCTTATCTTCTCATGGAGAAGCATCTTCATAAACTGACACTGACAATCCTTGGTGATAATCATTAAGAGGGTGTTAAGTGCAGGGCAAGATGGGGAACAGAGGAGGGGCTCCCAACTCAGAGAGTCTTATGTCCAAAGGGACCCTATTGAAAGAAGAATAATGTTTAGTGCTTTACCTGGATGATTATACATCTTCATGGTAAGCTAAGTGAGATAATAGACTTTCTTTTTAAATATCTTTATTTTTATCAAAGTTATACATGCCGGTAGACTCAAGAGTCATATAATCTTGCAAAGCTTGTTGTGACAAACAGCATTTGCTTACTACCACCCACCCCCAGAGGAAACCGGTTTTAGTCTAAATAAGACATTGTCACTTATCTCCCTGTCTCTAAGTAACATTCACGTTATGTTACACTTGACTTTGCAGTTTTAGATATAATCTACTGACTTCCCATTACTGAAGATGAGATTTTTGTCCACTGCCTTGCTCCCCACACCTCTAGTATACAGACTCACCCTTCCATCTCCTCCCTCCCATTAGTTAGGTGATAGGTTTTCTTTAATTAATTTATTTATTTTAGAGAGAATGTGAGTGGGGGGAGGGGCAGAGGGAGAGGGAGAAGCAGACTCCTCACTGAGCATGGAGCCCAATGCAGGGCTCAATTCCAGGACCCTGAGACCATGACCTGAAATCAAGAGTCGGACACTCAACCTACTGAGCCACCCAGGCACCCCATTTTTTTAGAAGCCGTATTTATTTATTTTAGAGAGAGAGAGAGTTATGTGACAATTTGATGAGATCAGCACTGCTGTTTACCTCACTATGACTATGTGGACACTCGTCATGGCTGAACTAGGTAATAAACCAAACTACTTTTACTTTCTGGCACAACTTTTTCTTTGACATGAAAAATTGTCAGGTTTTATGTTTTCTTGGTTTTCTACATACATATCACTTTTCAATCACAAACTCTTCATTGGTTGCCAAAACCTCCTACCCATGTTCATATGCACCAAAATGTGCTATTAATTTCACCTTCCAGAAGGTGAATTTCCTGGAACCCTGTGACCCTTTCCAGTTTGGACTGGCCGCCCTGTGTTTCTGGCACTCTGCTGTCACTCTGGGACCTTCTGTCACCCCATCGTTGAGGCTTCCTTCTTTTCTCCCCTACATTCTGGCTTCTCTATCCCCTGCATTTTTTTCTTGGTTACACTTTAATGGGCTTCCTTTTGATATTTAGAAAAGTTCCACGTGAACTTCTTGCCACGTAGCCAACGCTCAGTTGATGAGAACCTTCATTATAATTATGAAAGCACAGTGGGGGTAACTTGGGGTGTGGGAAAACCTTTTGAGCACCACAAACGGCACTCTTTGCTTACCTGGTTAACCAGCTGACTGCTGGGAAGTGTCCTATCAGTTCATCTCAGGGAAAGGGGCTCAAATGTGGCTTCCCATCCACTTCACTTCCCCCCTGCCCCGTCACTCTGGGGCCCGTGTTCACTCTGTTCAATGCCCTTCTACCCCCTTTATCTCCGATCCTGCTCAGTAACCCAGGCAGGTAGGACTACCCCCACCTCACAGCCGGTCCCGAAGCGGTTTGGGTTGCTGTCCGCTCTTCACCAGTCATGTCACACGGGCTCCTAGGGAAACCCCCGTGGGATTGGCAGAGTGCCCGAGACTGTGGGTTTTACGTGGACACAAGTCCGGAGTGAGCAGGGGAAGGCGTCACCTGAAATCTGGGAAAGGGAATGACGCCGGGTAATCGGCAGCCAGTCCAGGAGTGTGGGAAGGTTGAGGCAAGTAGAAACGCTCATTTGTAATGACCTCTGGTTCTGCCCTGCAGGCTCCCTTCCAGGCCCCTCCCCCCCTCCCCCCCCCCCCCCCGCAAAGGCCCACGGCAGGTGCTTCCAGAATGGCCTCCCAACCAGCCTGCTGACACCTCCCCCTCCAAGTTCCACATGTCCCTTCCTAGGCCTCAGGCTCCTGCCATCAATACTCTGGGGGGCGGAGTTACTGTCCTCCCCTGAATTTCCTGCTGTGGAGGGAGCAGCAGGGAGGGCACCCGGCACTTCTGCAGGGACCACACACTGGGGGGGGGGGTATAAAGGGAAAGGCCGGCACTGGCCACCACCGCCCCACCTGCCCTCACTATGAAACCTGGCAGCCTCATCCCTTTCACGGAGCTCCCTGCCCTCCAAATCCTCACATCCTGGACTGTGGAAGGTGCCAGCAGAGGTAAGTTGGAGACTTTCCAGCCATATCCAGGTGCCAGGGTCCATGATGGCTCAGCATGGTGGTAGCCTCCTCCTCTTAGTCCAGGGGCTGACCTTGAAGTCACCTTTCCCGTGGTCTGGCCCATGGCCCCTAATTTCAAGCATCTCTCTGAGGACTTCAGCTAAGAGCTTCTGAGCGTCCAGAAACCCACCTTTCGCCAGATGGACCCAGTGACCCCAGTGCCTGTATTGCTTATCGTTCCCTCTCTCTGCAGCTCCTTCTCTATTTGGTCTTCTGCTCTGTCACATTATTTGGGTCTCTGTTTAATTTTCCAAAATGCTCTCTTTTTCTCTTACTGTTTCTTTTTGAATGGTCACTCTGTCTCAGTTTACTTGTCATTCGATCTGCAATCTTTCCTTCAGGCTCTGATGACTTGCCTCTCCTACTACCGCGGTCCCGCTCGGCCTCCCTTCCAGTCAACCGCGGGCCAGGAGCACCTGACCATGAGCTCTGCCCAGCCGTGTGCTGGAGCTGGCTCACAACAGCCGAAGGTTACACTTTTCAAGACTTTTGCGGGGGCGCCTGAGTGGCTCAGTTGGTTAAGCGACTGCCTTCGGCTCAGGTCATGATCCTGGAGTCCCGGGATAGAGTCCCGCATCGGACTCCCTGCTCGGCGGGGAGTCTGCTTCTCCCTCGGACCCTCCTCCCTCTCATGCTCTCTCTCTATCTCATTCTCTCTCTCAAATAAATAAATAAAATCTTACAAAAAAAATTAAAAATAAAAGACTTTTGCGGGCTAGTGGACCTCATGTTGGTAGCTTGGAATCAGCCATGGGAGCAGTATTTACACCATGGAAATTGGCAACTTACCGGCACACCACCATCTATACCTTCTTTCTTGTGCCACTGACTCCCTCTTGGTTGAGTGGCTGGCTGAGCCTGGCACCACCCCACACCTGCCCTCGACCTGGAACCCTCACAGTTCCCTCTCTTCCTTTGGGGTCGGCTGCCTGAGTTAGTTTTCTCTCCCCTCTGGGGAAGCTGATTCTTTGTCCGGGATTATAAAGTCATGACTCAGAATCAGCTCCCTCCTCCTCCTTTGTTCTCACCCTTAGAAAAAGCCAAGCATGGAGTCTGCCCCTTCACGCCTCGTGTGATGTGCCTTGTGTTTGAACCCCCTCAGTGCCAGAGCGACTGGCAATGTCCGAAGGAGCAGAAATGCTGTCGCGAATATTGTGGCATCAAATGCATGGATACTGTAGACCCATCAAAGCCAGGTGAGGAAACACAGCCAGGGAAGAGTGGACCCAGGGGACTTTAGCTTGAGGGCACACATGTCAGAGAAGTGGTGGGGGCTCCCCAGAACTGGGCTTGAGGGTGGGGCAGAGCCACAGCTGACTGACTGCTATTCCCGGCGAGTGAGTCCAACAGCTGGGGAACTAGTCAGTCAGTTAGCTGTTCATTCAGCTCATGAGTCACTCCGCCTGTCAGACACTTACAACACTGGTTGGGGCCCCCTCGGTGGAATGGGGGCTCCATCAGGACACGCACTGGCCTCGGTTGGGTGCCGAGGTAGAGAGGAAGTGATTTGCATGCATGGGTTAGAGATGGGGTAGGAGCAGGGGTGATGCTTAGGGGGCAAGCCTCTGAGTTGTGGCCCCGTTCTCAACAGTTAAGGTCAATCCTGGGAAGTGTCCAGTGGTCACTGGCCAGTGCAAGAGGCCCAACCCCATAGACATCTGCCTGAATGACAGCCACTGCCTGAACAGTCTCAAGTGCTGCAAGGGGGTGTGTGGGAATTCATGTGTCGAGCCGGTGAAAGGTAAGATCTGGCGCAGATCCACATCCCCAGTGTGGTGCTCTGCCATGAGAAAGAGGGTGCTTAGCATCTCCCTATGCACCACTCGCCCCCCCAAGTAGATCCACCGCCCCTTAATACCATTCACCCCCAATTTTCTAAGCAAGCAGTTCCCAGGGTCACCTGTGACTAATAATGCTGGGTCGTGGGAGGAAAGGCTTCTTGGAATGAGTCAGAAGAAAGGAGCCATGATACAAGAGGCAAGAATTTTATCTTTTCATATCGCCTCTGCCTCTGACCCACTGTGTGACTACGAGCAACTGACTGAATCTTTCTTAGCCTTAGTGTCCCCAGCTGTAAAATGGACAAAAGTATATCCACCGGGATACTACATGTAAAAGCTCCTGTTAAACCTCAAAGTGCCATGTGCGTGGAGAGAGTGTTGCTGAGGTGATGGCCTTGATTGGCTAGGTTATCCGGAACCACAGGAAACCCCAGGGTGATGCCCAGATCGAGAGGCCGTTCCAGGATGATCTAGCCCAATGCCCGGATTTTACCAGAATGAAGATGGGAGCAGTCCGAGAACAACGTGGATTTGTTCTGGAGTCCTAGACCAAAGACCAGCACTGTTTTGACTATTCCAGCTCCATGTTCTCTCTCTTCTTATCCGAAGGGATGTGGGGCCCACTGACAGGGGGACCCTCTGGCTGGGAGGAATGTAAGGCTCCCTGGGATTGTTCCTGTGCCGAGGCTCTGTTTTATTTTCTTTCCACAGATGTATTCTTGCCAGTTCAACAAGATTAGGACTTCCCAGTACGTGTGGTCTGAGGATTCCTTTGTTCCCCAAGCCCGAGAAAAGCAAAAGTGTCTTGATGAAGGTGTGGCTCCGTGACCAACACCTCCAGGGGGGTAAGGCTGGGCCTGTTTTATCCGTGTATGCCCACCATGTCGTGTGAGGCTTGACACACAAGAGGAAATAACGGTTGGCTAGTGAATAAATAAATACACAAGGTTTTCTCTGCATTTCCATCTTCCTTGACGGAAAGAAGGTGCTCACCTCCTTGCTCTCTTACACTGCACAGTGATGTCCCTACCCCCTGCCCTGGGTGCTGGGCCTTTTGGGGTATCCCTGTGGATCATCCCCAGAACTCTGGAGGATTCCCCAGATGTTCCTTCCTTCCCACCTCTCCCCCTTCTCTTCAAATCCTATTCCTTCCTTATACAATTCCTTTCCCTGTGCCTCCACATCCCCTTTTCCTGGAATGTGCCAGCCCTCACTATAGGAATGCCACGTATCAATACTTTATCCGCACTCCTGAGTCCACTAAACAGCAAGCAAATTTTTCGAGTTTGGTGGGGAAGCGCGGGGCTCAAATTTCCATGTCTGTTGATTCTGTGTGGCGGAGTGGAGATGGTTTGGAAGAGGGGAGGGAGAAACCAATCTTTTGGGAAGTGGGTAAGGGAAAAAGGTGGCAGTCTTCCACCCTGGCTCAAGCTCACTCTTGACCAGCTTATTTAAACTCAAATATCTGGACCACAAGATTAACTTTTCCCTGAAAGTCTAAGGTTTATATGGAGGAATCTGATCTTATTACATGGGGTCTATTCGTTCTGACCTTATTGTGCTAAGAGAGCGTCCGGCCCTCCCCCATTCTGGATACATTTTGAAATTGCCCTACACTGACTGACCGCTCTGTACTCAAGTCACTTCTTTCCTGTCCCTTGGTTTTTCCCATTCTTAAGAAGAGGATGGAGAAAATCTCCTCTCATCCTGACCCTTTTCAAAGAGATCTCCCTTCGTGGAAGTTAGCTTGAGGGGGTATCTCTTTCTTCCAGCCAGTAAACCTTGACCCATTCTCTCGAGGTGCAGGCAGCAGGGACATTGAGAAATCCCCTGGCCAGGCTTCAGGAACAGTGGTTGTCCCCAGGTCGGTTGTTGACTCAGTGTTGACACTGGGCATGACCTCTCATTTGTGTAATGAAGGGATGGTTCAGCCAACTTCCAATGTCCCACTTTGTTCTGCTGTTTTACAAACTAATGATTCATAGATTACTTTGGAAGGAAAGCCCTGGAAAGGTAGGCTACCTCATTTTGTTCTAGGAACTCCCTGAATTCCATGAACTCTCTCAATCTCTTGGCCTCACCTCAGCCTCATCTTCTCTGGTGGCTCTGGCCAGCTTCCAGAGCACCTGCTTGCCTGCTGATTGTGACTCAGGAGTGTCCCAGTAGCCACAACTAGAAAGTGAGAGACTCTCTGTCTAGTAACACCTTCTTAGGGTACAGATGGGGAAACTGAGGCCCAAGGAGACAATGTGCCCAAGATCATACAGCAAGTCAGTGGTGAGACTCAAAGCCCTGCATTCTTTTTCTTTATTTTTGAGTTTATGTTTTCCAGATGATATAGTGGTTGCTGTGGTGTGTTGTCCAGATCCTCCCACAGGAATGGGGCACCCAGACCTGCAGGCGCTGAGAGGACTGACTGCAGACACGCACAGCTGAGTCCCTCCTGGGAATTTCCCTGGCCGAAGTGAGCTGCTACATCTGAGGGTACACCCCATTCCTGCGGCAACCTGGGGAACCTGTGCTGACTGGTGGATGTTGGGGTACAGAGGTCGAGCTCCCTAGTTTGATTAGGGACACCTCTGAAGGGCCCCTGCAGCTCCCGAGCTCCCGGTGGGATCGGCTAGGCCTTTGTTGTAACCGCGTCCCACATCCACTTGTCCTTCTACACAGTCTGCTTCTTGTACCTCTCTGTTGCTCTCCGAATACTCCCCAGGAAACCTCCTGCACATAAATCGCTGCCCCTGACCCATTTCCCAGAGCAGCTGACCTAAGGAAGATAATAAAAAAGACACATCCGATTAAGACGTTTACCCAAAATATACGAAGAACTGTTTAAAAATCAACCACCAAAAAACAACTCAATTAAAAAATAGGCCAAAGACCTGAACAGACACCTCACCAAAGAACATATATAGACGGCAAATAAGCACAAGAAAAGATGCTCCGCGTCCTATGTCATCAGGGAAATGCAAATAAAAACAATGAGATACTGTAGACACCTGTTAGAGAGGCTGAAATCTGGGACACTGGCAACAGCAAACGCTGGGGAGGATGTGGAGTCACAGGAACTCTCATACGTTGCTGATGGGAATAAAAATGGTACAGCTGCTTTGGAAGACAATTTGGCAATTTCTTACAAAACCAAACATACTTTGACCATATGACTAAGCAGTCACGTCCCTTGGTATTTACCCAAAAGAGCAGAAAACTTATGTCCGCACAGAAGAACTGCACAAGGATGTTTATAGCAGCGGTGTTCATAACTGCCCAAATTTGCAAGCAGCCGAGATGCCCTTCAGTAGGTGAATAAATAAATAAATTGTGGCACATCCAGACAATGAGGTATTTTGCAGAAGAAATGAACTATCAAGCCATGGAAAGACAGGGAAGAAACTTCAATGCCTCATACCAAGTGAAAGAAGCGGATCTGAAAAGGCTACATCTTGTATGATTCCAACTGTGTGACATTCCAGAAAAGGCAAGACTATGGAGACAGTAAAAAGATTCGAGGTTGCCAGGGACTGGGGAGGGGCAAATAAATAAGTGGAGGATTTTTATGTATAATACCATAATGATCGATATATGTCATTATACATTTGTCCAAACCCATGGAACGTACAAACACCAAGAGTGAGCCCTACTGTAAACTCTGGACTCCGGGTGATTGTGATGTGATTGTGATGTGACAAGCCCAGGTCCGTGGATTGTAACAAATGTACCACTCCGGTGGGGAATGGTGATAGTGAGGGAAGCTGTGCATGTTGCGGGGGGGAGAAGGTATACAGGAAATCTCTGTACCTGTCTCTTAATTTTGCTGGGAATCTGAAACACCTCTAAAGAAAAATAAAAACAAAAAAACCTGTCTTTAAAAAAAAAGATTCAGGGAATCAAATATAATTTCTGAACTCTTCCAGTATTTTTTAATTCATTGGTAAGAGTTTCATTTTTTTTAAAGTATTCATCCAAACAGTTGGAGAAGAAAAGTAGAAAGACAAGGAGAAGAGCCAAGCATCACACGTGATCTGTGTGCAGCCCAGAACTTTCTCTCCTTTCGGGGCTCAGCCTCCCCCTCCCACAAGGTGACGCACGGGCATGTCTCGGCACTGTATTTCCCTGCGTCTGGGCTCCTCAGTCTGGAACCGCCCCTGCTGGATGGTCTAGGAGGTCTTTGGCATCCCAAGTTTCCCCAAAAGATCCAGAGCGAGCACTGACATAATGTGATTAGTCCTTTTGAGCCCTCCACCTGCTGTAATTTGCAGATGATCTTTATTTTCCAAGCACCCCGATGACAGACAGACTTAAGACAACCGCCCCCACCGAAGCATAAACAATTCGCAGATAATGCACAGTCTAAATCTACACAGAGAAAGAGAAACATTTTCCTAAAAATTTTCCCATAACTTGCAAAGCCATGCTCTCCACGAAGGAGTTAGTATTCACGTTATTTCACAAAGCATTTCCTTGAACGCAATTACACCTGATACACAATTTCAAATATTCCTTTAATTTTGTTAGAAGAGGGAGGGGCGGAGGGAAGAGAGAGAGAATCTCAAGCAGGCTCCACACCCAGCACGTGAGTCTGATGAGGGGCTCCATCTCATGACCTTGAGATCATGACCTGAGCCGAAATCAAGAATCAGATGCTTAACGGATTGAGCCACCCAAGTGCCCCTGATATACAGTTTTAGATCTTCTTTTTTGGTTTACATTATAACACAATCTCCCAGTGTTATTCAAACTTTATAAATATCTTGATCTTCATGACAGCAGAGGCCATGTCGATCTGCTCTATGAACCCTTTGCGCAGCACACACTTGGATGGACAGGAAAAGCATGGTTTAGCTGAACTCAGCTAATGGCCACACTGTTGCTCATTTCAAGTCTATGTCATCATTTCTATAACTCCACAGGACAAACCCGTTGTTCCCAGTTCTTGGTTTCTATTGTAGATTACACGCATACGTAAATCTTTGCACGTGAATCATTTTTTTTCTTTATTTCAGATTTTTCTGCTAGGACCGATGTCTAGAAGTGCAATGTACTGGGTCAAAGAGTTTGGATATTTTTAAGGCTGTCAACGCATATCATTCCCTCTCTGCTCCCTGCAGAGCCTTTATGAAAATCAAATGAGGCAGAGGATATAAATGATCGTCTTAGGAACTTACGGGGGTGCCTGACAGAGACTCAGCCCTCAAGAAATGCTGTCCACCTTTGAGCAAGAGACACATCACACTTACATACAGAGACACACAAGTGTGCCTATAAACATCCAGATCTGTAATACAGATGCACCCATCCTCTTGGTAAAAACCTTCTCGCCCACATGAAGTATGTGTTCTCCTGGGCCTCTACAAATGCATGATGGGCTTGTCAAATACTAACGTGCACAAGAACCATAAAATGCAGATTTGGAGGCAGTGGGTCTTGGATGGGGCCCAAGCTGCCGTATGTCTTAAGCTCTCAGGTATGCCGATGCTGCTGGCCTGGGGACCGCCCCTTGGGTGGCAAGCAGGTATGCCACAGAGACACAACAGGCACATAGAAACACACATGTAGACATAAGTAAAAACCCCCATATGGGCACAAATTTACAATTTCTCAGAAATACACTAGGAAACAGGAGTCAGACTTCCGAGGGCAGGGATCCACGCTTGACGGAAACCATCAGTTAGCACCTACCAAGAACCCAAGAAAAGCTATGCTCCGTGAGTTCATTAGGACTGCATTGAAACCCCTGCCGGTGCTTCCCTGTTAATAGAGCCGGGAACAGATAAGGCAAGGGCCAGTGTCCGGCAGTGCCAGGGTGGGTGGGGCAGGGAAGGACACACAGTCAGGACATTCCCTCCCTGAAGTTAGTGCTGCTCCCGCGAATGGGACTTGGATTCCTCCCGAAATGTCGGATCTGACCTCCTGGAACCTGGCAGCCTTCCCTTCCTCCGTACCATGCCTTAAACGGCAGCAAGCTCCTCGGCTGCCCCGGGTCAGTGAGGCTGGAGGGGTCAGAAGGGGCACTTGGCGCTGGGGCGCTGGTTCTGTCCCGCTCTTGACGCCCTGCGACCTTGCGGGCGGGGCCTTGCCCTCTTCCGAGCTCTGGTCTGTCCATCCCTGCGCCAGGATGAGACCCATCAGCATCCCTTCTCCATTTCTTACTTCCTTTCTGCCACCCCCCAACTCACTCTGCACCTTTGTGTTTTGTTCAGTTGATATTCCAGGGATCATGTAATCCAGTTTCCGCAGTGTATTCATAGGGAAACTGAGGCCCTTAAAGGAGAAAAGCGCTGGCCCGTGTTTTTGGAATCTGCGTGGCTCCTCTCAGTTGACCTTGTAGCCCCAGCCGGTGAATTCCCCTAAGGGGAGTTGGTCTAACAAAGAAGCCAGCTCCGGATCCAGCTCCTTTTTATGACACTGATTTAACGTCTCACGTGACAGAATACCTTCAGGCACTTGAGAAAAGTCTGCGTTCTCTTTGAGGGGGTGCGTATGCCTACTTCTGAGACTTTTCCTTATTTTTCTGGTCAGTTTTTTCACTTTCTGAGTAACCTCTTATTTCCAATACTTCCAGTGTACAGACTTGATATATAATTTGCCAATATACTCATAACACTTAGGTATATTTTAATTAACCTGTTGTACAATACAGTACAGGGAGAAAATGCCTAAAACATAAAACATGCAAATGTAATGAATTGTTATAAAGCAAACCCCATGTAAACACCACTCAGATCAAGATGAAAAAAAATGTTTCTAGTGACTTAGAAGCCCCTATGTGCCTGTTCCCAGCCGTAACCCCCTTCCTCAGGCAAAGGGAACCAGTAAGCTGATTTCTTGGGTAATCACTTCCTTGCTTTTAGTTATACATTGAACTTTATATAAATATTTTCAAGTCATTTGTATGCTTTCACTCGCCATTATGCTTTTAAGTTCATCCAAGTTGTTCAGTGTAGCTGTGTATTGTCCATTTACATTTATATCTAATAGTATGAACATACCACACTTTCTCCATCATTCTCGTGTGTGCCGATGGACAACTGGGTTGTTTCCAGATTTGGCCTATTTTGAATGTTGCTGCTACGAACATTTCTGCACCTGTCTCTTGTACACATGCGAATGCATTTATATTGGGGTTTGTTGCATCAGAAACGATATGTTTTCTCAAATTTATGAGATCACAACCAACCGCTTTCCAAAGAATTGCCCCCAGCTCACTCTCTTACCAGCAGTGGATGAGGGTTCCAGTTGTTTCTCATCCTTATAAAAAAACAACTCAGGCTTGCCAAACAATTCAGTGTTGCCCAATTTGGTGGATACATAGTAGTGTCTCATTTTTGGTTCTAATGTGCATTTCCCTGAGTAGTAATGAGGCTGCATGCTTCTAGGATGTTTATTGGACATATGCATTTCATTTTTGTGTGTGAGGAGGCTATTTGTTTATTTGGTAGATCTTTCTACTAGACCAATTATTCCTTTTTTTTTCTTTGGTCAGAGAGAGAGCATGCAAGTGAGCACCAGCAGAGGGAGGGGCAGTGGGAGAAGCAGGCCTCCTGCTGAGCAGGGAGCCCGATGTGGGACTCCATCCCAGGACCCTGGGATCACAACCCGAGCCGAAGGCAGACGCTCAACCAGCTGAGCCACCCAGGCGTCCCTAAACCGATTATTCTTGACATTTATTTATAGGAATTCTTTCTATATATTCTGCTTGCAAATATCTTCCCCCACCTGTGATTTGCCTTTTCGTTTTCTTAACGGTATCTATTGTTCAACAGAAAATTTAAATTTATTGTAGTTAAACTTACCAATCTTCTTTATAATTCGTATTTTTGTGTCTTCTTTAAATAAACTTTCTCTAAAGGGGAACCCTCCTACACTGTTGGTGGGAATGCAAACTAGTGCAGCCACTCTGGAAAACAGTATGGAGGTTCCTCAAAACGTTAAAAATAGAACTACCCTACCCCCCAGCGATTGCTCTACTAGGTATTTATCCAAAGGATACAAAAATACAGATTTGAAGGGGCACATGCACCCTGATGTTTATGGCAGCATTATCAAGAGTAGCCAAATTATGGAGAGAGCCCAAATGTCCTTCAGCTGATGAATGGATAAAGAAAGTGTGGTGTATATATACAATGGAATATTACTCAGCCATCAAAAAGAATGAAATCTTTCCATTTGCAACAATGTGGATGGAACAGAGTGTATTATGCTAAGCAAAATAAGTCAGAGAAAGGCAAATACCATATGATTTCACTCATATGTGGAATTTAAGAAACAAAACAGAGGAACATAGGGCAAAGGGGAAAAAGAGAGAGAGGGAAGCAAACCATAAGAGACTCTCAACGATAGAGAACAAACTGAGGGTTGATGTAGGGAGGTGAGTGGGGGATGGGCTGGATGGGCAATGGGTATCGAGGAGGAGGGCACTTGCTCTAATGAGCACTGGGAGTGATGAATCCCTAAATTCTACACCTGAAACCAATTTTACCATATATGTTAACTACCTAGAATTTAAATAAAAAAATAAATCTTTCTCTAGACTGATGTCATGAAAATATTATCCTCTATTACATTCTAAAATTTTTATGGTTTTGCTTTTTTATATTAAGTCTACAACCAGTTGGAATTGATTTTGCATGTGATGAGATCACATGATGATCAGGTTTCTCTTCTTTTTCTCTTTTAAAAATACAGATATGGGGCGCCTGGGTGGCTTAAGCATCTGACTCTTGATCTCAGCTCAGGTCTTGATCTCAGGGTCGTGAGTTCAAGCCCTGAGTTGGGCTCCACACTGGCTGTGGAGCCTACTTTAAAAAAATAAAAATTGAAGAATTAAAGTGCAGACATGGATATTTGTCCCAGGGGCATTTATTGAGAAGACTCTCTTTTCCCTAACTGGTTTGCAGGACAACCTGTGACATAAATCAACTTCCTGCATATATGTAGGGAGCTGTTTGGGGGCTCAAGGGAGAGACTGTTTTTGTTGCTTTCCACCTGACTGACTCTCAGTTGCGAATCCATCCTTCACTGCTGGCTTGAAATACGGGAACGTCTCTCCCTTGCCGACTGGTACATGGTTAATCAGTGGCGGGAAGGCATTGGAGGCAGAAGGGGCTTCTCTCCTGCTCCAGATGTGCTTTCCTTTTTCTTGCTCCCTCACAGCTGCCCTAGTGTGTGTACTGCTACCAGACAGAGAACCGATTCTGAACTCTGTTTGGCTGCCTGACACTCAAAAATCAATACTCGAGAGACAAGTGATGGTGAGAAAGGAAAGGTTGCTGGCAACCTGGGAAGATGGTGGACTAACATCTCAAAGACTATCTTCCCCGCCCAGGGGAAGCCGGAGGGTTGTAAAGGGGAAGGTGTGGAAAGGGGAGGAAAAGCAGGTGCGCTGGCGGTTACTCGTACGTCGACGTGACCCCGAACAGACTTGCTGGCATTGGAGGCAGCTGCTTTCAAATGTGGTCCAGCCTTATCTTCTGGGAAAGTCTGGTCCTTCACTCCTCAAGGCCAGTGGTCTGTGACTCTCAAGGAGAGTCAGTTCTGCTACAGACCAAGGGACTTAGGTGAAGCAGCAGGTGCATAAGCTTGAAGCAAGTTCACTCTTCAGACCGGTTGGAGTGCTCCGGTGGAGCTCACCCAGCCGGTGCATTCAGTGGAACTCTACACAGGCAGCTCCTAGAAGACCTCCTAGAATAACCGGCCAACTTCCTAAGCGCCAGTCCTGCAGGTGCCCGAGCTTGCTTCCTGGTGACCTGCTGGTTACCGCTTCCTAGTTTAACAGCACCACCAGCAGGCGGCTTCTCAGAGCCTTTCTCCAGCACCCAGCAATCCTCTACCCAGAGGCCGTGCACCAGCTCTGGTCTGGGACAACCCAGCTAACCTGTCTGCCAACGAACGGGCTGCCACCACACCCTCTCCAGCGAGTCTGAATCCTAACCTTGGAGAGGATTCACTCTCCTGAAAGTTTGTTCCTTCCTTGACTACTCTTCCTTAGCTCTAGGGTTTTCTTTAGCCTGCTCTTTTATTCCCTTTCAGTTAATTCCCTGAAACATTGATAACAGTCATATTCAGTGTGTCCTGTTCACATCACTGTGTTCTTTCTGTCTTCTCACTGGATGCTAATATACCATTGCTCTGAGTCTAACCTTGGCCAGTATCACAATATTTTACTCTAACTTTATAAAAATCTTAATAGCTTGTAGAGTAAGTATTTATGCCTTATTCTTACATTCTTCAAGGATATGTCTTTGCTATTCTTGTCCCTTGGCTTTTCCAAATGATTTTTAAAAATAGCTTCTGCAAGATACATGCACATATAAGCAAACAAGACAACAACCTGTTGGGATTTTGCTTGGGATTGCATTGACTCTATAAATGAATGTGGGGAGAAAGTACATCTTTACAGTATTAGGGTTTCCAATCTATGAATATGGTATAGCTCTCATTTTACTTAGATCTTCTTTAATTTCTCTCAATAAAGTTTCACCATTTTCTACAAAGAGATCATGCACATCTTTTCTTAGTTTTATTCTCTATTTGTTTGATTTTTTTTTTCTGCTACTGTAAGAAGTTTCATCTTCAATTTTTTCTTGCTGGAATATAGACATAAAACGAATTTTTTTCGGTACTTGATTTTTTAAAATATTGATTTTGTACTCAGGGAACTTAATAAACTTCCCGGTTAATTTTAATAATTTATCTGTAGGTATTTTTGTTTTTTTCATTATCCTTTTGGATAGTGACAGTTTTATTTCTTTTTCCTTTCCAATTCTTATAACTTTAATTTTGTTTACTTGTCTTAATGCACTGGCTGAACATCTGATACAGTGTTGGAAGAAATGGTGATAACAGGCGTCTTTGTTGTGTTTTTGCTTTCCAAAAGAAAAAAAAGTCTTCAACATTTTGCCTTTAAGTATGATTGCTGTCGGGTTTTTTTAACAGATACCCTTTATCAGCTTGTTTCCATCTGTTTCTGGTTTGCTAAGAGGTTTTTTTTGTTTTTGTTTTTGTTTTCTTTTAGATTGATTTATTTATTTTTAAGACAATGCAAGGGAGAGAGCATGAGTGGGGGAAGAGGCAGAAGGAAAGAGAATCTTCAAGTCGACTCCCTGCTGAGCTCTGAGGCGGATTTGGGACTGGATCCTACCACCCATGAGGTCACGACCTGAGCAGAAACCAAGAGTGGGACATTTAACCGACTGAGCCACCCAGGCGCCCCTGGTTTGCTAAGTTTTGAGTTGAATGGCCACTGAATTTTTATTAAGTGCATTTTCTGCAACTATTCAGATGATCACGTGATTTCCTCCTCTATTATGTTAAAGTGAAAAGTTATAGTGATTGCTTTTCTAATGCAAAAACCACCTTCTATCTCTTGGATAAACACAGCTTGATCATTATCCCTTTTGTAGATTGTTTCATTCTGTTTGCTTATATTTTAAGATTTTTTTTTTCCATGTTCATGAGTAAAAGTGGGCCTGTACTTTCCTGTTCATAGTGTTCTTGCTGCACATTGGTACTAAGGTCACACTAGCCTCATTAAATGAGTTGGGAAGTACAACTTTTCCTTTGAATCTCCTGGAAGTTTTTTTAAGAATTAACATGATTTCTTCCTTCGATACTTGGTAAAACTTGCCAGCAAAGCTGAGTTAGAATTTTTCACAAATTTAATGTCTTTAATATCTATAGTAATAGTCACGTTTCTATTTTGTGCTATGGTCGTTCGCATAAGTTGCATTTTTCTAGTGAGAAAGTAAAATTAACTCAGAAGTAAAAATCTGCCCAGCCATTCAACAGGCTGGAGGAAGGACAAGAGTTAAATCTCACTGCAAAGTTAACAAAGGCTATTTCTCCCTATGACATGCTGTAGCTGTCAAGTACCATGAAGGACCCACTCTTCGAACAAAAGTCATTTTCTCTCTCTCTCTTTTTTAAAGATTTTATTTATTTATTTGACAGAGAGAGACACAGCGAGAGAGGGAACACAAGCCCGGGGAGCGGGAGAGGGAGAAGCAGACTCCCTGCTGAGCAGGGAGCCCAATGAGGGGCTCGATCCCAGGACCCTGGGATCATGACCTGAGCCGAAAGCAGACGCTTAACAACTGAGCCACCCAGGTGCCCCCCAAAGTCATTTTGTCACCTGGAAAACATGTTTTCTAAAATCACAGACTACCAGAAACTATACCTGAAATTTTATCTTAAGAATAAAACATCCCTTTCTTACCTGAGACATTTAAGTTACTTTGACATTAGAGAGGCAGCCTTGATTTCCAATCTGGGTATAGCGCTTCAGATAAGGGATTTCTTGTTTCCTTAAACTACAAAATTAGGATAAATGTGAAATGTGTTAAGAAATCCCTTACTCGCTTGAATTTCGCCCAATCCCTACCTTTCCCTCAAATCTTATGATAGCTCCATCTTCTCCTTTGTTGAGATGCCGTGTTGTCCCTCGGTGCGTGGCCCCCTCGTCGCAATGAACCTGCCTTTTTGAGAGTACTAGTTTGCTCTTTCTCCTCTCGGGCAGATCGTGTGAAGTACTAGGAATTTTTCCATTTTGACGAGGGACCAGCAGGCTGGCTGAAGACAAAGCACAAGCAGACGCCCTACAACCTTCCTGCAACCCCCACTCCTGGGTGGGACATGTGTGACATTCTTCCAGGGATGTCCCAGCTATCTCTTTTTTTTTTTTTTGCCAAGCAGGGAGCCCGATGCGGGACTCGATCCAGAGACTCCAGGATCATGACCTGAGCCGAAGGCAGTCGCCCAACCAACTGAGCCACCCAGGCACCCCTGTCCCAGCGATCTTAATGTTAATACCTTGCTAGAGGGGAAAACAACCTTAACTTGACAATGGCAAGACCTCCGGTGTCTGGTAGGTCCTCTTTAGCATATGAAAGTTCTTTTGAAACCTCCCTTTTCCTTCTGGCCCCAACTCCCGAGTATACAATCAGCCACTCCTCAAGCTCTCAGGGCAGACTCCCGCGGGTCCTGCCCCTGTGCTTTAATAAACAACCATTTTGCACCAAAGATGCCTCAAGAATTCTTTCTTGGTTGTGGGCTCCGGACCTCACCCCACTGAACCTCACCTGTATTCCAAAACCCCATCAACACCCACTTTTTTATTCTGATCATGATTATTTTACCTTTTCTATTATTTATTCGATCAGTGTTGCCAGAGGTTAATTTATTATGAAAACCTTTTTAAAGAAACAACTTCTGGGGCACCTGGGTGGCTCAGTCAGTTAAGTGTCCGACTTGGGCTCAGGTCACGATCTCAGGGTCCTGGGACTGAGCCCTGCTCCAAACCCCATGGTGAGGCCCTTGAGGGGGGCGGCTGCCTCTCCCTCTGCCCCGCCCCGTGCCCCCTGCTCATGCTCTCTCTCTTTCTCTCTCAAATAAATAAAATCTTAAAAAAAAAAAAAAAGAACCAACTTCTGGCCCAGATGATCTCTCAATGGATCTTCCTTGTTTTTTATTTCATGGTTCTCTGCTCTTTATCATTTCTTACCTTATGTTTTATGGTTTCTTTTGTTGTTATTTTTGGAAATGCTTGAGATGGCTCCTTTGCTATCTGATTTTTACCTTTTCTTCTTTACTAATATTTGCATGTAAAATGATACATTTGGTAGGGTGTAGCTTTCTAATGTTTGCTGCCAAGTCCCTCTCCCGAGGTCAGACTCATGTGGCATTCAGCTGCCACCAGTCTGAGGGCATGGTAAGAGGATGGAAGATTCATGTGTCTTGCTGACCATTTGCTGTGGATTTTTGTTTGTTTGTTTTACTTCTGCTTTTAAGCATCTGATAACACCTGCTTGGGGCCTACACCATGCAGCCTCTTGGTGTTTGCCTCACTTACTACCCCACACATCCCCCGTGGAACTCCCACCACCATCCCAGGGTAGGACTACCCCAGATGGGAGACTTTCCCCATGGAGGCATAGCGTGGTCGGCAGGGGAGAACTTCATTTTCTTCTGGCTACAGGTGCCCTGAAAGAGCTGGTTATCTGGCTGAACAGAAACATCGATGATCAGGTAGCCACTTTATCTGACAGCTGCTAAAGTCTCTGAGTACGGGTACTTGGAATTCAGAAGATTCACCATGAAAGCGGAATTTGGAGTTGGAAGGAACATAATTAGAAAATTGGTGACAAAGAAATCTGGAGAAGAGATATATGGATACACCTCTCTGAATGGGCAAAAAAACTGTGGAGATATTTGTGTCCTATGGGACTGCTCACCAAAAGGTGACCTCAGCAGGAAGATTTTAGTAATCAAGTGAATAGCATGATCTGCTTTGTGGATACTAAGGAGCCTCTTTCCTCAGTTACCCCTGGCATTGCCCTCGTGAACAAAGTGGCCACGGGGCAGGGATGGAGGTGAAGCATGGGCTCAGTGGCATGGACTCCATTCACCAAGGCTGACCTGGCTGTGGCCACTGCTGAGTGCCCAGTCAGCCGGCAGCAGAGACCAACACTGATCCCTGATACAGAGCCATTCCCTGGCGTGATCAGTCCGCTACCTGGTGGCAAGTTGATGACATTGGACCACTTTCATCATGGGAGGAGCAGCATTTTATTCTTACTGGAATAGACACTTATTCTGGATATGAATTTGACTTGCCTGCGCGTGATGCTTCTGCCCAAACTACCACCCACATACTAACAGTGCCTTCTGCACCATCAAGGTATTCCTTGCTTCTGATCAAGGAAGCAATAGCAAAGAAGTGTTGCAATGGACACGGGCTCATGGAATTCACTGGTCTTACCATGTTCCCCACCCTGAAGCTGTTGGCTTCATAGAACAGTGGAATTTTGGAAGACTCCATCATAGTGCCAGCTAGGTGGCAGCACTTTGCTGGGTTCTCCAGAAGGCTGTATAAGGCTCTCAGTCAGTTTCTAATATATATTGCTTCTTCTCCCATAGCCAGGACTCAGAGGTTCAGGAATCAAGAGGTGGAAATGGGGGTGGTTCTACTCACGATCACCCCTAGTCACCCATTAGCAAAATTTTTGCTTCCTGTTCCCATGATTCTGTGTGCTGTTGGCCTAGAGGTGTTAGTTCCAGAGGGAGAAACATTTCCACTAGGAGACACAACAATGATTCCATTGGACTGGAAGTTAAGACTGCCACCTGGCCACTTTGGGCTCCTCGTTCAACAAAGAAGAGAGTTATGGTGTTGGCCAGGGTGACTGATCTTGACTTCCAAGGGGAAATTGGAGAACTCTATCACAAGGGAAATGAGGAAGAATATGTCTGGAATACAGGAGCTCCCTTAGGGCGCCTCCTAATATTGTCATGTTCTGTAACTAAGGTCATCAGAAAAATACAACAACCCAATCCAAGCAAGGCTATTAATGGCGCAGACCCTTCAGGAATGAAGGTTTGGGTCACCCTATCAGGTGACGGAGAACTACAACCAGCTGAGGTGCTTGCTGAAGGCAAAGGAATATGGAATGGATAGCGGAAGAGGGTAGAAAGAAACAACCGACTACAACCACGTGACCAGTTACAGAAATGAGGACTGTAATTGCTATGACATTTCCTCCTTATGTTGCTCTGAATACATTTGTGTGTGTGTTCTTTCTTCTGTCTCTCTTATTGCCTTATCAGGCACCAGAAGCTGTGTAGACTTTATTTTTTATTTTTTATTTATATATTTTTTTAAGATTTTATTTATTTATTTGACAGAGAGAGACAGCGAGAGCAGGAACACAAGCAGGGGGAGTGGGAGAGGGAGAAGGAGGCTTCCCGCTGAGCAGGGAGCCCGATGCGGGACTCGATCCCAGGACCCTGGGATCATGACCTGAGCCAAAGGCAGACGCTCAACGACTGAGCCACCCAGGCGCCCCCTGTGTAGACTTTATATCATAGTATTTGTTAATTTCACATTATAGTATTTAAATTACTGGATATCAAGGAGGAGATCAAACATTACTCAAGGACTTTACCTCCTCTTTTGGGAAGAGTTAGTATGTTTTTAGTTGTTCGAAGAATAACTATCATGTTTGGCAGAATTATGACCTTGTTATTGCCTTTCTTTGGAGGCTAAGTATGGTTTAAGGAGATGCATACCAGTGCCAAGTTAACATGGGCTGGGCCTGTGGTGGATAATTTCTGTGTCAACTGGACAGGCCACAAAATGCCCAGAGTAAACATTTATATCTGGATGTGTCTGTGAAGATGTTTCCAGATGAGATTAGCACTTGAATCTGTGGACTCAGTCAAATAGAATCCCCGCCCCAGGATAGGTAGTCCTCATCCAATGCCCTGGGGGCTTAAATAGAACAAAAGGGGAGGAAGAAGGAATCCGCACCTTTTTTCCGGCTTCATTGTTTGAGTTGGAACATCTCACCTCATTTTCTCCTGCCCTTGGATTGGAATTTACACCATCAGCTCCCCTGGTTCTTAAGCCTTCAGACGGGGACTGTATTGCACTACAGATTTTTCTGAGTCTCCAATTTACAGACAGCAGATTATGGGACTTAGCCTCCATAACTATGCAAGCCAATTCCTCATCATAAAGGAATGAATGAGAGAAAGAAAGAAGAAAGAAATAAAGAAAGAAAGAAAGAATAAAAGAAAGGAAAGAAAGAAAGGAAGAAAGTAAGAAAGAAAGAAAGAAAGAAAGAAGAAAGAAAGAAAGAAAGAAAGAAAGAAGAAAAGAAAGGAAAGAAAGAAAGGAAGAAAGCAAGAAACGAAGGAAGGAAGGAAGGAAGAAAGAAAGAAGGAAAGAAAGAAGGAAAGAAAGAGAAAGAAAGAAAGAAAGAAAGAAAGGAAGGAAGGAAGAAAGAAAGAAAAGAAGAAAGAAAAGAAAGAGAAAGAAGAAAGAGGAAGGAAGGAAGGAAGAAAGAAAAGAAGAAAGAAAAGAAAGAGAAAGAAGAAAGAAGAAGGAAGGAAGGAAGGAAGGAAGGAAGGAAGGAAGGAAGGAAGAAAGAAAGAAAGAAAGAAAGAAAGAAAGAAAGAAAGAAAGAAAGAGAAAGAAAGAAAGAAAAAGAAAGAAAACAAAGAAAGAAAAGAAAAAAAAATTTCAGGAGAACCTTATGTTAACAATTACTATTAAACTCAGTAAAAGTTGTTAGTGTGAACTTTAAAAAAAAAAAGCCAATTGCTTTCATTATTGGTTTGAGTTTTGTCCTAAACAATTATAAAACATTCCTCCTTACTGGGGCACCTGGGTGGCTCAGTTGGTTTAGCGTCTGACTTCCGCTCAGGTCATGATCTGAGGGTCCTGGGATCAAGCCCCACCCTTGTCAGGCTTCCTGCTGGTGGGAGAGTCTGCTTCTCCCTCTCCCTCTACCCCTCCCCGGAGCTCATGCTTTTTCTCTCTCTCAAATAAATAAATAAATAAAATCTTAAAAAAAAAAAAAAAACTCCTCCTTGTTGTATAACAAATTTCCACAAATGTACAGATTCCCTTTCAGACATTCTGTGATGTTCCATTAGACTATTTGTTTATTCTTGTACCAACATCATATTCCATTAATTATTATAATAATTAATATAATCAACAACACTTTGATACTTGGTCTGGATAACTCCTATTGTACTTTTTTAAAAAATGTTCTTGGTTTTTTTGCAACATTTCTACTAATATATTAACTAGAGGATCACTTTGTCAAGTTGTTTTAAAAAAATCATGTTGGGGTTTTTACTACAGTTTCATGGAATTTATAAATGATTTTTTTAATGAGCTATAATCTTTACCTTACTCTTTCCAAACATAAACATTATTTCTCTGTTTATTCAGTTCTTGTTTTAGACCTTCAACAAGTTTCTTCTTTAATCCACAAAGGTCTGGCATAATTTTTAGGTTCCTTCCTGGGTGTATTGTAGGGTTTGTTTCTTTGATTAATTCTCTCTACCTTCTATTATTTCTGATTCATTATGAATAATGTGTAGAAATGTTGTAAAATTATGTATACCCAGCAACTCTGATGAAAGTTACCTCAACAACTTTATTGAATGTGTTCAGTTGTTATGTAGGAAATGATACTATCTGCAAATAATGACAATTTGGTATCTTGCTTTCCACTCTTACATACCTCTATTCCCTAATCTCATCTCCCTGTCTCATATATCCTTGAAAAATAGCAGTCATCCTTATTCTGTTTCTGACTTTAGTGATGATATCTCTGAAAATTCAACTTAATAGGTTTTGCTACAGTTTCAGGTAGATTTTCTGATTTTTTAAAAAATAAATTTCTACCCTTTCATTTCTATTCTTAATTTTAATAAAGAATTAGTGTTGGGGGCACCTGGGTGGCTCAGTTGGTTAAGCATCTGCTTTCAGCTCAGGTCATGATCCCAGGGTCCTGGGATCCAGCCCCACATTGGGGGGGGGGGGTCCCTGCTCAGCAGGGAGCCTGCTTCTCCCTCTCCCTTTGCCCCTCCCCTGCTCATTTTCTCTCTCTCTCTCAATCTCTCTCTCTCTTTCTTTCAAATAAATAAATAAAATCTTAAAAAAAAATCATGTTGAACTTCTATGAAAGCTTTTTAAAGCTTCATGAATTCAAATTTTAACATTTCATTTAGGATGTTCCCATCTTTGTTCAGAGACAGTGACTGCCTTTCAATGATCTTTTCTTGTACTGTCCATATTTGGTTGCAGTAGCAGATTTTTGCTGACCTCGTTGTAATAGGTGTCTATTGCTGCATAACAAATTGCCCCCAAACTTAGCACCTTAAAATCATAAATACCATCTCCCAGTTCGAGGATCAGGAAGCCAGGAGTAGCTTCACAGGATGGTTCTGGGTCACCGTCTGTCACAAAGTTAAAGTCAAGCTGTGTGCTGGGACTGCAGTCCTTTCAAGACTAGACTGGGGCTGAAACTCTGCCTCTAATTTCCCGCTCGTGTTTGTTGGTGGGGCGCAGTTCCTCACAGGCTGTTGGCGTGACGCATTGTCTCTTCACCCCATGGCCCACTCCACAGATGGCTGAGTGTCCTCCCGACATGGCAGCTGAGTTCTGCCAGAGCAGGTGATCTGAGAGAGGGCACGTGCTCCCCAGACGGAAGGTGCCATCCTTTACTCATCTTGTCTCATCAGGACATAGTTACCTCTCACTCTGGGATAGTTTATTGGTCACACAGACTCACCGCACAAAACCGTCGGAGGGACCACACAAGGGCGGGAATCCCAAGAGGTGAGGACCACCGGGAGGCAGCTCAGAGGGCGGCTACCCCACTCACAAAATAAATAAAATGGCGCTCCCTCTTTTCCCCCTTCCCTCAAACAGTTAATTTAATACATCCTGTTGCTGCTCCTGGAACATGGGTTGAATGTAGTACGTGGCGTGTTTTTTTTAGATCAGTGAGATTTTCGAGGAAAGGATTGAATTACAGTTGTGTTTTGTCCTTTTTCTGTGTCACTCTCCACTCAAGTTCTCTGCTTTCTTTGGAATCTGAAGAACACAGAGAAATGGGGAGCCCAGTTCCCTGCTTGCTCTGAGCTCTGGGAGTCTAGCTCTTGTTCCTCTTTTTGCTCCATGGACTCAAGAACAACATCATCCTCATGGGGTGACTGGCCAGCAGCAGGTCATAACGCGACCCACCCTGACAATCCCTCTCACTGTGGGGAGAGGCAGTCTCGTGCATGCATCCCCCACTCAGCCGCATAAGAACGGCCTTGGACCTGGAATATTCACTTACCAAGAGATAAAGAGCTCACAGGCCTGTGCCAGGTTTGTGGCTGTGTGAGGGAGTACCTTCCCCCGTTTCAAGCTTCCCTGTATGCCCCTCTGTTCTGTGTAGGTGTGTGTGCCATATGGCATCTGACCAACCCCACTGCAGTGTCTGTCCTCCATGAGGAGGGAATGGGGCCTCCTACCGGGGCTTGAGAGGGCTGTGTGGGGGTAAATGGCGTTGCATCAGCTCCTGGGAGAGATTTGCGGGCCATGGGAAATGGAGGCCCAAGGTGGAAGCTGATCTTGCTGTTCCTTTTCTATGTAAGTAAAGCATTGTTTTACCCAGTGTTCACCACACTGTGCTTTCCTTAGAGACTCACATGCCATGGGCAGACATGTTTGGAGTCCTCTTTCAGGACCGATAATCAGTGCATGTGGTTCTGCTCAACATTTATTTTAAGATAGAACAAATAGTGTCTTGGGAGAGAGAAGAAATGTAAGAAGCTCAAAATCACCACAGAAGGCAAGTATCCACCATTTTTCAAGCCTGCTGTGGCTTAGCAACTTGCTATTCATTTCATACACATTGTATACCCCAATGCTCCAAACGTGGTGCCACTTTGCAGGTCAAGAAATTAAGATGTATGAGATAAAGTCATTTGTCCAAAATTGCAGAGCTGGTATGTTCAGACTCATGATGTAGATTCATCATGGCCCTGAATCCTCTTCCTTCCACTCTGTATCTATACGAGGGAGGCCTCATAACCACATACTGCCTCATCACCTCCCACCCAATTCACAGCACCAGCAAACCACGGAAGCAAATGGACAGAAAGAAATTTGCTCATTTATTTATTCACCAATCAACAGGCATTTCCTGAAAGGCTACTGTGTGTCAAGCTTTTCCTCAATGGAGATATTGGTGGTAGAACCAAGTCTTGACCATAGAGTGCCGCCCCATTGCTCCAAGTCCGGCAGCAGAAAGCAGAATTCCCAGACCACAGAGAAGGAATCAAGAGCCTCTTCCAAATGGCAGGAATCAGACTATGAGAGAAAATCAGATCAGGGCTTCAATACAGGAACCAGCCAAATTATCTCCCCATTCTTACCCCAAGAAACCCCCAAGACAGAGAAAATAGCAAGGTGGTAGCGTTGTTGAAAAAGTCTTGGCATCAGGAGACTGAATTCAAGTCTCGATTTTACTGTAGAACTCTAAACTCAGAGCATTGAGCTAGATTATCCTCAAAATCCATTGATCCTTTGGGCTTTGACCCTAGATAACATGCTGGAGATGATCTTAATAAGAAATACTTAGCACACACAGTGTTTTACAAAGCACTTCCAATTTCATTATGCCCATTTTAAAGATAAGGAAACAGACTCAGAGAGCCATATGCCCCGGGTCCTCACCCAGAGGGGTTGGAAGAGAATCAAAGCCATGAGTGATCCTACAGAAATCCTGGCCCTGGGGCCTGGGGAGCCGTGCCCTTGAAGGACAAGGGGGCTTGGCAGAAGCTGTTTTGGGGGAGGGATCAGGAGTCCCCCTGCTCGTATGCCATGGCTGCCAGGGGCTTGCGACAGAGGACTGGTGGGAGGGAGATGGGTGGGCCCAGGCCCCTCCTTACCTTATACAGGGGCCACGCAGACTTTCCCGCACACGCCCCTACAGCACTTGAAGTCACTCACACACTGCCTGTCGGTCTCACAGTGGTTGGGGGGGTTGAGCATCAGACACCGGCCAGTGACCACAGGACA
Source organism: Zalophus californianus (assembly GCF_009762305.2). Lineage (NCBI taxonomy): Eukaryota > Metazoa > Chordata > Mammalia > Carnivora > Otariidae > Zalophus > Zalophus californianus. Next base: position 125,039,304 of record NC_045602.1, read on the forward strand.
CCTGCCAGGCTTCACTTCAACTGGTGAAAGTAGAGTCACAGGTCAGAGGCTTTGTGCCTTCTGCACCACCCTTGCTTCCTGGACCCAGCCCCAGCCCAGCCCTCGCAGGGAAAATCATCTCTTCTCCATCCCCATGACCACCTCTTCCTTCCCAGGGCCTCTGTATCCCCTCAGGGCAGGATCTGGGTCTCCTCTCATATCTCCCTGTCCACGCAGGTGACCAGTTGTCCAGTACTGACTGGCTGGCTGGCTGCCATGTGCCTGCTTTTACCTGAATGGCCAGGTGACCACTGCCCAAAAAACCTGACCTCCTGACAGACTGGCTGAGTAAACTCCTGTCTGGAGCAGTGTGACCCTGGCCAGCTGACAAATTTGACTCAACAATTCCTGGAACAGAGGAGACCTGGCAGGGCCAGCACCCAGGGCTGTCCCCCTAGGTGCTGCATTCTCAGGCTCACTCCCTCCCCATCAGCCCTTCCACCTCCTCACTTGGGTTGAAGATATTAACAGGATCCAGGCATCTGAAGCCGCAAATATCAGAGCAACAGATCTGCTTCTCTGGACACTGCCAGTCACTCTGGCACTCAGGTGGCTCATAGCCAAAAAAGCACCGAGAAGATCGTATAGAAGGGCAGGCTCCAGATTTCAACGCTGTTGAAGAGAATGTCAAGAGTTAAGGAAGGAGCTGGGTGCTAAGTAACCATCCTGACTCCTGGACAAAGCACCACTCTCCAGCAGAGACCCTCACCCAGATGACTGTCCACAAAGTGCAGAAGGAAATGCTTATCTGACCTCCACCAGGAGTGACAGGCTTGAGTAAGCCACACACATGGGCAGATCCTGGAAAAGGGCTTAGGGCTCCCAGCTAAGGTTTCCTACCCCAGGGAAAACAAGGCTCCACAAAGGCAGAGAGGCAGTCTGGGGGTAAGGGAGATGGAGAGAGACAAACAAAGGTAAATAGAGCCAACAGGACAGGTTGAGAGCTAGAGCCAGAGGCAGAGACACAGAGACTGAAGGATAGAAACAGAGAGATGGGGAACAGGAGAGAGCCAGTGACAGATGACTGCAGATTCACAGATAGGGTGGAGAGAGAGAGAGTTAAAACCAGAGGGAGTGGGGCCTGAGCTGACTAGATTCTGGTAAAAGAGCACATCCCAATGCTCAGAAGCCCACACAGAGACCTTGAAACCCAGATGGACATGAACCCACCCTGAGGGAGGTCTCTTGAAACTAAGCTGAGAGATCAGAGCCTCTAGAAGGAGACACCCTCACTCCACCAGGAGCCCCCACCTCTGCCCTGCAGCCAAGATTGTGCCGGGGTGGCTTCAACTGACCATTTCCAACACCTTCTGCAGTCCAAGGTGTCAGGGTTCCCAGGACAAGAAGCACCAGAGGGAAGAGGCTGCTGGACTGCATGATGAGAGGAGGTGTAGCTCTGAAGGGCAACGTCGAATCTCATTATTTATACTTTTGCTAGTGGGTGTGGCCCCAACAGAATTTCCTTGGCCCCTCCCAGCTGTGATTGCACACACAGGAAGGTAGGTGAGACCAGCAATGCTGATACCAGAGAGATAGCAGCTCTTTCCTGTCTCAGGCAAGACTGTGAGGCCTACAGTAACTGCCAGGGAAGAAATGGAAGAGGCTGGCCTGGAAGATGTCACAGGCTGGTAAGGAGGCCATCTCAGTAAATGGCTAGTATCCAAAACTCTATAAAGAACTTATCAGGGGCGCCTGGGTGGCTCAGTCATTAAGCATCTGTCTTAGGCTCGGGTCATGGTCCCAGGGTCCTGGGATGGAGCCCCGCATCGGGCTCCCTGCTCCGCGGGAGGCCCGCTCCTCCCTCCCCCACTCCCCCGCTTGTGTTCCTGCTCTCACTATCTCTCTCTCTCTGTCAAATAAATAAATAAATAAATAAGAACTTTTCAAACTTAGCACCCAAAAAACAAAAAAATCCAGTCAAGAAATGGGCAGAAGACATGAACAGACATTTCTCCAAAGAAGACATATAAATGGCCTACAAACACATGAAAAAGTGCTCAACACCACTAGGCATCAGGGAAACACAAATCAAAACCACAGTGAGATACCACCTCACACCAACTGGCTAAAATTAACAAGTCAGGCAACAACAGATGTTGGTGAGGATGCGGAGAAAGGGGAACACTTTTATACTGTTGTAGGGGGAGTGCAAGCTGGTGCAGGCACTGTGGAGGACAGTATGGAGGTTCCTCAAAAGATTAAAAATAGAATTACCCTATGACCCAGCGATTGTACTACTAGGTATTTTATTCAAAGGATATATAGTGATTCGAAGGGGCACATGCACCCCAATGTTTATAGCAGCAATGTCCACAATAGCCAAACTATGGAAAGAGCCCAGATGTCCATCAACAGATGAATGCATAAAGAAGATGTGGTATGTGTACCACATCTTTATCTATTTCTATATGTATATTTATATATATATATATATACACACATATATATATATAATGGAATATTACTCAGCCATCAAAAAGAATGAAATCTTGCCTTTTGCAACCATGGCTGGAACTAGAGGGTATTATGCTAAGTGAAATAAGTCAGTCAAAGACAAATATCAGATGATCTCACTCATATGTGGAGTTTAAGAAACAAAACAGATGAACATAGGGGAAGGGAAGGAAAAATAAAATAAGATGAAAACAGAAAGGGAGACAAACCATAAGAGACTCCTAACTCTAGGAAATAAACTGAGGTTTGCTGGAGGAGAAGTGGGTGGCAAGATGGGGTATTTGGGTGATGGGCATTAAGGAAGGCACTTGATGTAATGAGCACTGGGTGTTGTATGCAACTGATGAACCACCAAATTCTACCTCTGGAGCGAATAATACAGCATATGTTAATTAAATTGAATTTAAATTTTTAAAAAAAGAAGGCCATCTCAGGTATCCGTGTGAACAGTGAATGTCATGGAGGCCCCAAGCCCATTACCCTGGTGGGAGGAGAGGGCAAGAAGGGTCAGCTGCAAAGAAGCTACGTAGATGTGGAGCTAAAACCACAGACGTGAACTCTCAGCTAAGACCTTGTGCAAGGCCCCCCTAATTCTCACATTCCTGGACTCTCGGGAATTGTGAAACTCTCTGCTGATTGCTCAATGCAATTTCCTTCTCAAAAGTTCAGATGACATATCAGTCAACTAACAGATATTTATTTCCCTGAAATATTGACACCATTCTATCTCCAGTGCCTAGTCCATACCTGATACATGAAAAGTGCTCACTAAACAATTGTCAAATAGAGGCGCCTGGCCGGCTCAGTCAGTGGAGCATGCAATTCCTGATCTTGGGGTTGTGTGTTCAAGCCCCACAATGGGTGTAGAGGTTACTTTAAAAAAATTAAAAATTAAATTAAATTTTAAAAACAGTTATCAAATAAAAAGGTGCAGAAGAAGAACTCTGCCCACAGCAAATTTCTTTGGAGCTCAGTTTTCCCAACTGTAGCAATCAGCCCCTCTCAGAGAGTTGTGAGATTGAGGGTCTGGAAGAGCTGGACAAAGAACAAATGGATTCTATCCCTTACAACTGAAGAACATTGAAATGAATCTGAGACAAAGGTGCAAAGGGCTCCCAGGCCACCAGAATCAACATGTAGCTATTAGTGCATAATTGGAGATGCCAGAGGGATGCTTCCTACCCCAAAATCCCCTACAGAGCTCCCAAGATAAGAATATATATATATGGCTGCCATATATTAAACTTACTCCGTGTGTTACCCCGTCTGCGGATATTGCTTCTAATTATCAAGAAAGTGATCATCGTGTCTAAAATTCGACCCAAACTTGTCTAACTGCTCAGCCCAAGCCCTTATATCGTGTGACTTCTAGATGCTTGGGATTTCCCCATTCATTCCTCAACATGAAGGTTTGTGGAAATTCAAATAGACTCGAAAGATTCGGGCATTATCATGCAACAACGGCTCCACTGGGAACTAATTTGTAAAGTATTCTCCAACAGTCAACTGTCAGCAGATCCCTCTGTGCAGAAGTCCCTCAACGGTTTACATTCTGGTGGGAAAAGAAAAGGAAGAAAATTAGTGCACACTGGGTAACTAGTAAGTGCCAAGTGTCCGCTCCTAGCTCGAGCTCAGTAGGGCAAGTAAGAGAAAGATGGAGCGTCTGACTTCCACCCATGGGTAATAGCACCATCAGCTCAGACACCCTGGATTTGGGCTTTCACTTCCGCCCCCCGGGGTGAATTTGATTCCTCTCGCACGGGGATATGAGAGTGGGAGAATCTGTCACATTTCTCACTCTCTGCTGCTTCCTATCTTCCTCAATGCCACACTCAGGAGAGCGTCTGGAGTCTTCTAAATGTTTGTGTCTTAAAGGGTGAAAGGGGCAATGCTCCAGCTGGAATTCTCCATCTGTGACTGATTGCAAAAGCCAACTCCTTTCCGCTCGGAAAGGAGTCCTGTGATCAATTAGCAATGTCTGCCATGGGCGCCATAGGAGGATAATGACATTGTGTGATCATTTCTGTCCTTTGTACCATTGGTTCTAAGTCTTTAAATCATAGACTGTTACGATTAAAAGGGATCTCAGAGGTCATCTAGACAAGGGGTCAGCCAACTACAGCCCCCCGAGCAAATCCAGACAGCTGCCTGTTTTTCTAAATAAAGTTTTATTGGAACACAACCATACATTCATTCATTTATGTATTTCTGAGGATACTTCCCCACCACAAATGGCAGAGTGGTTATAGCAGAGACCTAAACTTACTGCAAAGCCTAAAATATTTACTCTCTGGTCCTTCACAGAAAACGTTTGCTGACTCCTGATCTAGACCAAACCTCCAGCTTGCAGCAAGGGACTGAGGCCCTCAGGAGCAGGTACAAGCCCAGAGTTGCATAAGGAGTTAGTTACACAGCACCAGACCAAGATCTTACTAAAGCCGGGGTACTCCCATGCTGATCCCCAGAACCTGTTTGGTGGCGAACACTTCCCCTCCTAACCTGAGACTGATTCACAAAGCCTGTGTCACACGCCCTCTATTGCTTCTCCTAAATACTACGGATTCATTCATTCAGTTCATGAATTCTTACTGCCTGCCAGGTACTGTGCTAGGCCCTGAGGCTGCAGTGAAGAAGACACATGGAGTCAATACCACACAGTCATTAAGAACCTAAACACGAGTCAGAGTTCCCTGGGCTGGAAGAAAGTCGCTGAACCTCTCTGAGCCTGTTTCCTCAGGGTAGTACTGGTTTCTCCTACATCACATGGCTGCTGCGGGGGGTTTTTGGCAAGCACTCAGCACTCAGTCTAGTCCACTCAGAAGGGCAGACATGGTTCTCATTGTAGTCAGTACACTGGGCACACAGGATGCTGGTGGGCTTGAACGACAGCCCCTGACCTTGGACCCTGCCTGCTCTGCCCCATTAAATGCCCAACTGAGCCTTCAGGACAGAGCTGCTTCAAGGACACCTGGGGGCCCGGGCAAATATTTCCTGAGGGTCCTCTGTCTATATAAACAATGTGATTAAAAAATATATTATAGGGGCGCCTGCCTGGCTCAGTTGGTGGAGCATGCAACTCTTGATCTCGGGGTTATGAGTTCAAGCCCCCACGTTGTATGTAGAGATTACTTAAAAATAAAAAAATTAAAAAACTTAAATATATATACTTGTAATATTAATTAATTCTCTATAATGTGTAATATTAATTAAATAGATATATTTGTAATGTATATTTGTAATATATATTTTAATTATACTTTAATATAGTTAATAAATTAAATTTTAATTTTAGATATATATTTAATTATATTTTGTTATATATATAATTATAATTTGTTATATATATATATATATATATATATATATATATATATATATATATTACAAAATTCACTGCACCCATGACAGGCACAGTGATTTATCCAGGAAGATTTGGAATAGTGAGAGGGGGTGCCAGTACATTGGCTTATTGTCCAGTGAAAGCACGTGAAATTTCCTCTGTGTCCAGGCATCATTTCTTCCTCCACGGGTCCAGAAACCAGCCCTTCATGTTCCTTATGGTCAGATGTGACTAGTTTCAGATCTCCTGGGGGAAGGAAAGATGGCAGCCATGTTGTGGCTTGGAGCGCCAAGGCTTTATGACGTTTGTATTAAAACAATGTAGACCTTTGTAGTGATTAATTTGCCCTGTTGTTTGGTCAAACACCAGTCTAGGTATCGCTCTGAAGGCATTTTTTAGATGTGATTAAACCTTTAAATCAGTAGCCTTTGAGCGCAGCAGATTCCCCTCCATAGAGTGGGTGGGACCCATCCAATCAGTTGAAGGCCTTAAGAGCAAAAACAGGTTTCCCAAAGAAAGTAGTATTCGCTAAGACTGAAACCTAGAAAGCTTGCTTGACTCTCCAGCCTGCTGCTCTGCAGAGTTCAGCGGCAAGACTGCAACCTGAGCTCTTGAATTTCTAGCCTGCCTTGGGGATTTCATACTTGCCAGGCCTCAGGATTACATAAGTCAATTCCTTGAAATGAAATGTCTCCTTCTCTCTCTCTCTTTCTCTCTTCCCCCCTCTATCTATCTATCTATCATCTATCATATAATACTATCATGTATATTATGTGTATATTATGCAATATTATACATGTTAATATATGCATATATTATATTTCTTCTGTCTCTCCACAGAACCCCGGCCAATCCTAGCCCCTTCCCTCTGCATTCCCAACATCATTTCTTCAACTCCAGTTGCACCACTGCCCCTGAGACCACATCATCCAATATGCCAAACCTCGCTACTGACTTCCAACTGGTGCTTGGAAGGTTGCTCTTTGTTGTTACCACCGGGGTAGCCAGTGGGAAGGGGGCCTTGTGGCTGGTGGGTCCTGCCCACTGACATGCTAGTGCAGCAGGGACCCAGGGCACCTGTGAGGTTCTGCCCTCTTCCTGTGCGAATCCCTGAGGGGCAACAATATGACATGACAAATAAAAACTACCATGACCAATCACAGAAGAAAGGGAAAACTGGGGTTTTTGGTCAGTTAGGGGTATTTCAATGCCTTTAATGGCACATTTTCCCTGCTTTTGAACAAAGGGCCCACATGCTCACGTTGCCCTAGGCCCTACAACTTAGGTAGCCAACCCTGCAGGGGCTCATAGGGGAAGTGAGAGGTGCAGTCCTTTTGCACAGGAAATGTCTGTTCCTCACCCAGCATGGCTCAAGTGTGACCCGGGAGAGCACAGGTCAATCAGAGATAAAAACAACAACAAAAATCCCACCCCATCTATCAGGAGGGTCTCTAGGGCTGTGGTCCCGCGGGGACTGCCGTGGACGCCAGCAATGAGGGCAAGCATAGGAAGTGGGATAGAGCACCAGAGAGAAGAAAGGAGAACCAGAACCCATGCAGGTCTCAGGCCAGGCTGGAGGTGCGCCCCCCCCCCCACCACCCCTGCCCCCGCCCCGCAATGGCTCTGCCCGCCCTGGCTGGCCCCAGGCAGTGGAAGGAACACGGACAATTCGGAGGAAGGCGCTCTAAAGTGCAGGGCCTGTGAGGTGTAAGGCCCTGGGCAGGAGCCCCCATTACCCGTGTCTAGGGGAGCTACGTTTCCGAGCTCCCCATACTGATCCAAACAGCATCTTCGCCTTTCGCTAAAATTCATTATCTTTCTCAGTCTCAAAACCAAAAACCAAACGAAAACACTTTCAGAATCCAGAAGTCAGGAGACCAGTTTCTCATGGCTCATTCCTGTATGGATAAGGCAGCCACTGGCTCTTTCTGTGACTCAGTTCCTCCATCCGTCTCAAGCTGATACAGTGACTCTGTAAGAAGCAATGTCACCCTGCTTCCTTCCAGGTCATAAACACACCCCAGGAGTCTCAGCCCATGTTCTGACTTTTGCAATTGTCTATAACTTAACTTGAAATACTCCCTCAAACAGAACACACACCATACGCAATAATGACTGAAGGGGAATGGAGAGGCAGAAGCCAGGAGGGCTGCAGAAACAGCCAGATGGGGTGGTGAGCATATCGGGGAAGAATACCGCCGAGCTGGGGCAGAAAGAACAGACGGAGAAGGAATTAGAACAAGGGCAGGGCGGGTCATTTCGGTCACCTCAGGAGATCCACGGGTGACAGAGGTGGCAGCCAGATCTCCCCACACCTCAGAGACAAAAGATGGCCTGGCCACTTCCTTCTTAGCGTTTCTCCACCCAAGAACATTTGAGTTTTACAACGTTTGAATTTCCTTCCCCAGCCACTCGTTGGATTCCTGACACAACTGAGGAAAATGAACTGTTCTTTTAGGCTCAGATGTGAATGCATGGGGACCTCCCAAGTTAAGCAGAATCCAAGCAAACATGAAAAATGGCCATCCATCCAAGATGGATGGAAATAACCGACAAGGATAAATCTCATGTGTCTTCCTACCTACCCATTGAAGAGGTGGTTGCTGTATAGGTCAGGGCTCTACAATTTATTCCTTCAAAGGCTGAATGTCTCCCTAGGAGAAGACACTGTTTTCTGTGAGGCCGATGAATCAGAGGTTGTGGTTTGCCATGAGGAAATGCTTATGGGTCTGGGAAGACAAAAAAGAACACAGGTGTTGGACATCAAGTCACCGTGAGAAAGACTACCTGTGGAAGGCACGGAGGGAAAGAAAAACTGAATTTTTAAATTCCGGAGCAGAGCTAGAAGCAGCCTGGGAAAACATTTCCCCACACCACTAGACTCCAACTCTGCACGTGGAGTATAGTATGGTCTCCTGCAAACATTACAGACTCTGAAATCAGTCACAACAGGGACTGATCCTGGCTTCCCCACTTAAGAGCTGTATTACTTTGGGCAGTCACCATTCCAAACATTTACTGGGAAGCATTTATGGAGGGAGTCACAGGGTTAAGTCCTTTGTATGCTTTATCACATTTAATTGTCCCGTGGTACTGAGTAGGTACCGATGCCGTCCTGTTTTACAGATGAGTCTCCGGGAAGTTCTCCCTGCAGCCTGCCAGGCAGTAGCAGGATATTGGGGGAACTGCAGCTGGAGGCTTCTGCATGTCCAGGCCTGAGGTCCGTAGAGAGCATCTCGGTGGCCCAAACAGAGCAGCGGGCCTGAAGATGATGGAGGACCCGCACTGGACAGCATCACTTTTGGCCCCCAGGGGCCTGTGGTCCTCAGGAGACGGAGCTGGAATCCTTCACTCAATGCAGGACCTCTGCTTGCCCTGGGCCTCAAATTTCCACATTTGTAAGATCTGAGCATTGGGGGCGCCTGGATGGCTCAGTTGGTTGAGCGACTGCCTTTGGCTCGGGTCATGATCCTGGAGTCCCTGGATCGAGTCCCGCATCGGGCTCCCTGCTCGGCAGAGAGTCTGCTTCTCCCTCTGACCCTCCCCCCTCTCATGTGCTCTCTCTCTCTCTATCGTTCTCTCTGTCTCAAATAAATAAATAAAATCTTAAAAAAAAAAAGATCTGAGCATTGGAACAGATGATCCCTAGAGGCGGCAGATCTAGAACTTCGGCCAGGATTTGGCCTTAGAAGCACCCCACCCCCACCCGCACCATACTCAGGAGCCAGAGAGACCAACCCTTCCTGGAGAAGAATTCTAGAATTAGACACGATGCATACAGAGTCTCACAGGGAACCAAGTACTGTCACAGCCCATCTTAGAAGAAAGGGGAACCTCAGAGAAGTAAGTCCACTTGCCTAAGATAATATCATAGTAAGTCAGCGGCACAGTGAGTCTTCAGATTTCAGCGACGTGCTGCCTCATTCTGGTGCCTTCACTCCTAGCCCTAGGCTGGAGATGCCCGAGATAGAAGCACTGCCCAGAGGATCCTTGAGGCTCTAAAATGGCAAGCAAGAGTGATGCAGAAAGGCAGAGAGAATAGGCAGAAGCCCTGCTGAGGGGTGAGGTGTTGGGCAGCCCCCTGCCCCCGGGCCTGGGGTACCAGGACCCTGAGACCACCGGGGGCACTGATTAGAAGAAGTTAGATGACCTAAACCAGACCAACTCCTTGCAGCATTCCTCCTGACGTAGGGGAGGCGTACACTGCTTTCCTGAATGTTCCTTGTGGCACCTGAATATCCTTGGCCCTGACCACCCTTTCTTCGAAGTTTGGGACGATGAGCTCTCTTCCTGGAAAGGCACCACTGAAAACTCTCCAGGTTTCACCTCATCTGGAAAGAACAAGGTTCTTTCTAGCCTGAAAGAACAGGCTAGAAACCAGAAGTCCTAACACCCACCAAGCACTCCAGTTCCTGCCTGGAGTGGTGGACATCACCCCTGCCACCCGCCTTAGTCCCAAGGGCCAGCTCTATGCACTCCTGGAAGCCGAACGGGCCACCAGTCAGTACTAGAGCACATCTGGCTGGCAGGCTGCCTGGGACACTGAGGGACTGGGTAGCGGGGTGGTGGGTTTGCTGACTGACCAGCTGACATGGGATGACAGACTGAGGTTTGCAAAGTCAGGAGAGAAAGGGCAGTTTCTTCCGTACACCCCAGTCCACCTTCTGTGCTCTGAGATTCTGTGACCTCAGGCTCGGTCCTTCCCAGTCCCTCTTTGCTCAGTTAGAATCGAATCACTTAAGCCTAGAATGTCAGGGGATCCTCATATTTGCGGTCACAAGTATGAGGTTGATATTCCTGTCTCTCCAGCGATTCTAGTCACTCCGGTAGTTGAGGGCGTGGCATTTGGGGAAGAAGAAGCCAGATTCTGAAAAGGCAGATCAAAGATCCGGGGGATCATTGAGGCTAAATCACTGTTCTTAACCCGGAACATTAGGACATACTTCCCAGAATGAGAGGGAGATGACGGCCAGCCTCAAAGTCAAGGGGACACTCACGACTCTGGGGAAGGAGGAGTGAAATCAGCCAGTTGTCTGGCTGAAGGAGAAACGGTGCCTGAGAACAAGTACGGAGCTCAAAGCCAAGGGTTCAGCCCAGGGAAGGTCAGAGACTCACAGAGCTGGAGAAACAGAGCAGCAGAGAGTACGAGAGATGGGAGAAAGTCAGAGAACAGCATTATGGCGCAAGAACAGAGTAACACAGACCGAGAGTTAGTGGCAAAGACAATGAGTCAGACAAAGATCGTGAAAGAAAAAGACAGACAAACCAGTGAATGATCCAGACTGAGAAGGAAGGGGACAGATCTGGAATCAGGGACAGGGTGAAGAGATAATGAGAGAGAGAGAAACACGGATTTAAAAACAGTTAGACATAGGCAGAGAAGAAGAGCCACAGAGTGGGAGAAGAAACAGAAACTTCTGGATGCTCAGAAACACCACCAGTAGAAGCAGGCCGTCCGCTGAACCTGCAGGGGCTGTGGGGCCACAGAGAATGAGCCACCTGCCTCCAGCCAGAGCCTCTTCTGTGACTTTGCAACCATTATTGGCAACTTCCACAGCCTCGGGTGCCAGAATTTCAAGGTTGGGAATCACCACAAAGGGTTTCATAGTGGGGGCAGATGCAGTGGTTGTGATGGCCCATTCCCAGCCTTGTGACGTCTGCTTTCCTTCCTTCCCCTTCCAGAACTGGCTAGGCTTTTCTGAGCTGATGCTACATAGTCAGGAAGCTCAGCCAGACACCCACAGTTCTGGCTCAGAGCAACGATAATGGCTTATCTGCTCCAGGGAAGACCCTGAGGCCCCAAAGAACAGGAAGGGTTGGGGGAGAAATGGAAAACATTTGAATGGGGGATCTCCCTGGAATGAGACCGCCAGCTTGCATGGCCAAGTTCTGAGTGCAATGGAGGACTGTGTCAGAACTCATTGCACTTGAGAGGAAAATCTAATTCACACAGGCATAGGAAAAAATAGGATTTACTGGCTCAGGAAAAACTGAATAAACCAAGAACAGGTGTTATTTTCAGGTGCAGTGTGATCAAGGGTTCAAATGATAGTTCCCAGAAGATTATCTCCACTCCACTGCCCTTCACTGGGAGGCTCCCTCCTGGTATTTGTCAGATGACTGTCACACTCCTTCCATCTTCTCAAATCCAGGTCCAGGAAGAAAGCCTAAACTCTTCTTCTGGGTAACCCAAGCGACTAGAATTGACTAGAATCAAACCTTTGAACCAACGATTGGGGCCAGGGACATGGATGTACAGACTGATTCATGCCAAAGTCACCGTGCTCCTCACTGGATGAAGCCCCAAATGCAATTCGATTTTCAGAAGTGGGAGAGGGAGTGATTCTTCAGGGGAAATTAGGGCATAGGTACCAGAAGGGGTGAAAGGGTGCCCAGTGGGAAAGCCAACAGTGATCTCTAAGGTCTATCCCTTATGGCTACTGAAATCAACGTCGTCGTAAAGTCACATTCAAACCCTCCCCAAACCACCAACATTCACATAAAGTGCACTCAATCTCTCTCCCGAGAAAGACAACAAAGTGTCTCTTCTAGCACCCCATTCATCTCCAACTCCGGAATCTGGATGAAAGCAGTTCTCTCAGTGAAGTCCAGGGAAGGTTCTCCATAGACTTTACCGATGAAGTAAATATAAGAATTTTAAATAAGTGTAACCACTTTGAATGTACCCAACATAAAAAGGTAGGATGAGAACAGAATAACTGTCCTAAAAACTCCTATTTGCAAAAGAGAAACGTGGGAAGCAACATACAGGTGGTCACTGGCCCGTAGTGCATGTTGAGTATCCCAGAAGACAGAGGTGTGAGGAGTTCCTACCTGGTGGTGGAGTGACTTTCTTGTTCAGTGAATCTGGCTGATCCAGCTCTGCAATCTGGGAGCCTCTCCCTTGCCCAATGCCTTCCATGGCCATAACTAAGGGAAGCATTGCAGAGGGTGCCGTTTTGGGGAAGGAGGGTCTGCACCTTTTTGAGGAATTCACTTCATAAGGGTACCATAGAAATAAGTCAGAGAAAGACAAATATCAGATGATTTCACTCCTATGTGGAACTTAAGAAACAAAGCAGATGAACAGAGGGGAAGGGAAGGAAAAATAACCTAAGACAAAAACAGAGAGGGAGGCAAACCATAAGAAACTCTTAACTCTAGGAAACAAACTGAGGGTTGCTGGAGGGGAGGTGGGTGTGGGTGGGAAGGAAGGGGTAAGTGGGTGATGGGCATTAAGGAGGGCACGTGGTGGAATGAGAACCGGGTGTTATATGCAACTGATGAATCACTAAACTCTGCCTCCGAAACTAATACTACATTATATGTTAATTAAATTGAATTTAAATAAAAATTTTTAAAAAATAAGGCCACAGTAGGATATCCATTTTGGCATGAGCCATCAGTGACCGTTGCTGGTGAGGCTTGGGTTTCTTACTTAGTTGACTCCTGGTCCATTTGCTTCAAATAAGAGCACAAGTTAGTAGCCATAGTCAGAAGTCTCACCAAGTCATGTTTGCCTTTTATGTGTTCTGCTCAGTCCTAAATGTGCACTTTTAATCTGAAGATGCATGTCTTTATTTAATTCTGAGATTTTTCTTCCATTTATCTCTTTGAATGTTGCATCCTCTTCATTCTCGTTCTGGAGCTTCCATTGGCTAACTGTCAGACCTTCTATTTTTATTCTCCATTCATTTTTTATTTCCAGAATTACTATTTGGAATGTACATAAGTATATATGTATTATATATGTATATAAACACAGACAGAGAGAAAGAGAGAGAGATCTATCTCCATCTGGGAAATCTAAATGATGTGTATTTTTCGGCTACCCTGTTAGTAAATAAAGCAGAACAACATTTTGAGCAATTATTAGGTATATTCATGTCCTGAACATTCAGCATCATTGTTTATTTTAAATGAAGTCAAAAGAGAACTAGTTCCAGTCAACAGGCACCTAAAAATAACTGTCTTATTTGGCATTATTTTTCCTCCTGTGAATGAGAATCAAATTATCAATCAGTGGTGCTTCCATGTGAATTTAATTTTAGGCTCCTCTCCAATCAGACAGCTAAGCAAGAGTCATTCCTTGCAAAAAGAAGACACACGGATTATATATTGGTCGAGGTAGAAAAGGAAGGAGGTCGGTATGATTTACTAACCTAGTGTGTACCTTATAGTTCTCACACAGGAAATGCAGATTGATATCTCTATTCTGGTTTCTGCCATTTTTTATAGGTTGTTGGGGTAGCCATGACCTTGGCTTGATTTCTGATTCTCACCATAACCACCCAGAAGGAGAGGGTCAAAGGCACTGACTCTTCCTGCTGACCTGCAACCCTTTCCCTCTCCCTGTCCTCTAATAAATTCATGCGCACACTTTCATGAGGTTTGGAGTTTGGAATTGTCTGATATTTTCTTCCGAATAGTAGCTCTGTTGGTGCACACAATCTTAAAAGAGTCTGTCACTGAGCAGTTGGTAGTGGCTCTTGAACTTTGAGAAGAACTCATAAGACAGCATTGTGCTTGATTAGCGATCAGTGAGCACAGAGGATGGGACAGGACCAGATATCTATCATCTGTAAGCTGATTACAACTGGTTCCGATCTTAAAATCATAGACTGTTTGCACTGAAATGTATTTCAGAATAGATTGAGGCCAATATGCTCTACAGAGAAGAAAACAGAATCCCATAGGGAGGTGACCCATCCATAGTCACAGGTCAATTAGTTACACATGTGAGATGTGGTTTCTCTGAATTTAGTCACCAGAGCCTGTTCTATTTGGCCACACACTTCCTGGCCTGATCCAGAGTCCAGATTCTTACTTCTCCATCCATCCGCTGTCATCTCCTCCTATATCCTGTATCCTGTAAGACTACTGAGTCTTAAGGACACTTATTCATCCACTCACTCAAAAAAATGTGTTGGGTGCCTACTATGAGCAAGGCAATATGCCAGGCCCTGGGGCATATTTTCTAGGACACATAGAGGCCGTAGAGTATAGTGGATAAATGCATGAACGTCAGAGTTAACCTAATCTGGATTCAAATCTTGGCACCACGCGCACACACACACACGCACGCACACTGGAGCTCACAGAAAGATATCAGGTCTTCCATCAACTGAGATCATTATATATTGAAAGATCTTACTCAGTCCAGTTAACTGTCAATCTAATTTACTTCCAGATTCTAGAGCTTTTGTCACTGACCCACTGTGTGACCTTGGTCAGGACATGGTGGCTCTCTGAGCCTCAATTTCTCCACACGTTTGTGAGAAAATTGAACTAGGAGAAGATGAAGATCTCATCTAGAACTTATGTCATTCAAGACCCCCAACACAGGTTGAGGATGCCCCACCCCACTGCTAATGGCCTCTCCTGTTCTCAAGAGCCTTCTTGGCTCTGTTCACAGGGTGGTCTCCTAAGGTTTAGGGTGGAAAAAGAAGGCAGGAGAAGACTGTGGCTGTTCCTTCTTCAGAGAGGTGGCTGTACCTCATCTCCGGTTCCTCTTGGCCCTAAGACTCAAGCCCATGCCTGTCTGATGGACTTTCTCTCTTTCACTCAGAGATACCATCTGCCTTGCCATCCATTGGTGTTGGGGTACTAGGGGTTCTCTGACTCTCCCTTTCTGTGTTAGATGCCCCTCTCTGTGCCTCATTTTATCTACCTCTTTTCCATTTGATGTCTCCACTATGATCTCCTGGAGGGAAAAAAATTTGTGTCCATTTTGCTTTTTATTAGTACTGATAGTCAGTAGGTCTCAATAAATGTAGGTAGTAAATTCCATGAGTTTACAAACCATGTCTATATGGTTCTTTGTTGTATACCCACCGCTTAGCCCAAAGCCTGACATGTAAGGACAACTGGATGAATGAATGAGCCACTGAGTAAATGAATGACTGCGTGAACAAACCCAGGAAGAGGCCACCAGTGGCCATCCGTTCATCTCCAGTCCTCCTTAGTTTTCCTTTGCCCCCCACCGAAGTGAAGAACCCTAAGGCCGGAAGCCCCAGGGGACTGGCTAGATGCAGGTATGGGAGTGGGAGTGGGAGGTTCAGAAAGAAAAATAAAAAACACACAGATGTGGGACCGAGAGAGGCTGGGGAGGGGTGAGAACATGGCAGAGTCACCATGTCCAGGCATCCAGAGCAAGCTGGGTCTTCATTGCTTTCCCTTGTCTTGAGTTTTTGCTCTTTATCCAGGTTGGATCCTTTCCTGCAGTGCTGGGAAGACTGAGGAGGGTTGTTCCCCTCAGAAAAGAAATCAGTACAAAGGAGAGCTAGAGACCCCAAGGGGGAGGACAATGAGGGGGGCTGGGGGCAGGGGCGGCCAAGTGTCTGAACTGGAAGTAGAAGCCGGGAGCGCCCATGGCCAGAGCATCTGAGACCTCACCACACTCGAAATGATTTGTGACAATGTCAGATTTCAGACCAGGATTTTCTCTCACTTCTCCCACAGGGCCTGGCTATCTCCCAAAAGGAAGACATCTGTTTACTCAGAGACCGACAGAAAAGAAGCTTTGTGACCCGTCCATAAAGAAGTGGTTTGGGGGCTTGAGAAACCAGACTGAAAACGGATGTGGCCTTGGCCGTGGTGGTGGCCCTTATGTTTGCCTTGTAATTACCCATTACATTGTCCTCTTATTTTGTGTGTTCTTCCGAATGCGTGTTTATTTTACAACGTAAAATGCTGGGGAGAACAGCAAGCATTGGAGACGAGGCGATCGGCAGCTACACTAGAGCGAAAAGGAGCCGTGAAACTCCAGAGCAAGGAGATGCAGACCCCAGGCTCCCGGGAAACATCCCCCAAATGAGCAACTTCCAACTCCTCCTGCTTGATTTCAGGGACTTCCATTAAAAGATCACAGACTTTGGAGTTAGACTGACCTGCTTCTAAATCTTGACACGCACACACACCTCCCCCCCCTTAATAAATATGCTCCTTTAGATCGTTACAGCTAATAGTTACTGAGCACCTGTTACATGCCAGGCCCGGCATCGAGCGCTTTGCCTGATTGATCACTTTCAAAACCTCGTGACATTGTATTGAGTAGGTGCTACAGTCATCTGATTTTACAAACAGCAAAAATAAGGCTCAGAGTTGGCCTCCCACATAACGTAAGGGGAGTAGGGAACACTCTGGGTGAGGTTGACAGAGGGCTGCCTGTGGGCTGACGCTATCCGTCCGAAGCTGCGGATCAGGGGAGAGAACCCCTGAGAGGGTCACCTCTGTAGTTTGTGCAGCTGATGTTGGGCCCCGTGTACAAACCATGAATGAGCTCCAGAGAGAAGCATCGAGTAGCATAAATTTGTCCTTTTTGTCATCTTTTAAAAAGGATATATGTATATTTTTTTATTTTGATGCGGTCAGTTTCACCCTCCCTTTCTTTTATGGGTTGTTACTTTTTATGGCAATTTTAAGCAGACCATCCTCACCTGAGAACAATCCCCTATATTTTCTTTAAACCTTTTTTAAAGTTTTGTTTTCCACATTTCGTCATGACTCCATCTGGAATTTATTTTTTGTGAAAGGCTTGAACTAGGGATCTTGCTTCAATTTTTTCCAGTATGGAATGCCAATTGTTCCCCCTCCATCTCATTGCTCTCCTGTTAATTTATAAAACCACATCTGTTTTGTGCCAAGTTTTCACTTATAGCCGGACGTGTTTCTGTACTCTGTTAGGTGTTCTCAGTCTGTCCACACTCAAACCAGTCTTCTTTGGTCCTCTTTTATTTTTTTATTTATTTTTTAAAAAGATTTTATTTATTTGAGAGTGAGAGGGAGCATGAGAGGGGAGAGGTCAGAGGGAGAAGCAGACTTCCCACTGAGCAGGGAGCCCGACGCTGGGAGACTCAATCCCAGGACCCCAGGATCATGACCTGAGCTGAGGGCAGTCGCTTAACCAATTGAGCCACCCAGGCGCCCTGGTCCTCCTTTAATTAACACATATGTTTTATATATCTTGGTGCTTTGCGGCATACTTCTTTTCTGTTTCACTCATTCAGAATTGTTTTGGCCTTTCTTGTGCTTTTACTCTACCACATAAACTCTAGAATCAATATTTCAAGGTCCTTAAAAAAATCTGTTGAGATTTTCATTATAGTTGCATCAAAGCTCTAAATTACTGGGGGCAGCCAAAATATTTACCACAGTAAGTCTTCCCAAATGAAAAAACAATGAGCATCAGTCTATCCAAGGCCTCTTCAGGTCATTCGATAAAGTTTTATCATCTGGAAAAAAATGTTTTATTATCTTCATATAATTTTTGCAAACTTTGCCTTGGTTTATTTTTAGGTAGTTATCAATTTTAAGATTACTGTGAACATAGGATTTTTTCCTCCTTTCACATATTTAATTGTTTCTGGTGTGTAAGTATGCAATTAATTTTTTTGTATACTGACGTGGCATCACACGCTCAGTGTATTTTCTCACGAGTTTTAATGGTTTCTCGTTTCCATCACTGGAAACCTGTACTTTCCACTCGTCTTCACCCATCTTGCCCATCCCCCCCTCCCCCGGCAACCACATAGATATGCCTCTTCATTTTTATGTCTTGTTTAATTGCATTGGTCTAAGATCACGAATATGATTTTGAAAGAGAGTGGCCATTGAGGGCATCTTGGACTTGTACTGTCTTTAAGGATGCTGCTTCTCTAGTTTCACCATTGAGTATAATATTTGCTGCTAGGTATTTGGTAAATACCCTTCACCACGTCAAAAATGTTTACTTTTGTTCCTAGCATAGTGTGTATTCTTATCATGAATGAACATAGAACAATATAGAATGATTTTTATAAATCGATGTAAAGACTCATCTGACTTCCCTTCTTCAAACTTTTAATTTGCTTGATCACACTGAGAGATTTTCTGTTCTTGAACTACCCTTGCATTCCTGGGATGTACCCTACTTATTTATGAGGGATTTCTTTTTAACACACTCAATATCCTAACACGTACTATACTTGTCACTTTGGAATAATTTCAAATGCATAGAGAAAACTGGAAGAACAGAACAAAGAACTGTCATATTCCTTTCACACAAATCCACTAAATGTTAACATTTTACCACATTTGTTTTATTATTCTCTTTCCTCCATGTGTGAGCGAGAACATAATGTTCTGTATTGTCCCTTGAGAGTAAGTTGTATAAATCAGATTTAGTCATGAGTACTTCAGGATGTATTCTCCATGAATAAGGGCATTCTTCTACATAACCATACGGCAGTCATTGACTTCAGGGAACTCAACATCAACAATTTCCTGACATTTTAATTACGGCTTTCCTATCATATCTTCATAAGAAAAAAACAAGTCTAAGGAGCACCTGGGTGGCTCAGTCGTTAAATGTCTGCCTTCAGCTCAGGTCATGATCCCAGGGTGCTGGGATCGAGCCCTGCATCGGGCTGCCTGCTCCGCGGGAAGCCTGCTTCTCCCTCTCCCACTCCCTCTGCTTGTGTTCCCTCTCTCGCTCTCTCTCTGTCAAATAAATAAATACAATCTTTAAAAAAAAAGAGAGAGAAACAAGTCTATAATTCTCTTCTCAAACTCTAATTATAATATCAAACATATGATATAAAAAATAAAAGCCACAAAGTTTCTATCCATGCTTTCTTTGTTCTAGTCTCTGAAATAGCTTGGGGTAGAAATTGTCTCTTTATTATAAGTTTGGCAAAAAACTAATCCACCACCTATCATTTCCATATTTGAAGAGAGAAATTTAATCACCAAATTGAAATATCTTAACCTATTTCATTTTACGAAGGGAGAAATTTAATTACCACTTCGAATTATTTAATGATTATAGCTTTATTCAGGTTTTGAATTTCTTCCCGAACCCAGAAAAGACAAAGAGGGAGGAAAGACTGGTCATATCTTGTCCCCACTAGAGCAGTTCAGTGCGGACCCTTGTTACAACTCCTGAAAAATGAAATCAAGGAGCATCTCACCCCTGTGTGTGCTATCTTAATTTCTGAATAAAGCCCAATAGAAAGTCCTAAACCTGACCGTCAATAGCAATTAGGAACACTTTCAATCGGAGGTGGAGTGTGCATTGGTGTAGAGAAGAACCTGGAGCTCAGCCTAAAGGAAAATAAATATGTACCATTATTGTCTACAATCACTGTGTACTCATCTCAGAAACATAACATCTTTAATGCCCACCACCATAGAAGAAAGCAAGTATTATTGACCAGTTTACATACCTGGAAATGGAGGCTCAGACAGGTGAAGTCATGGGCTCAGCATGTGAGTGCTAATAATGCACAACTATGATTCAAGCTATGATCTGTCTGACTCAGAGCCCTCTGTTCTTTCCACTTCTCATGCTGAGAGAGGAAGAACACAAATACCATTACCTCTCCCACCTTTCCCTCTCCTTCCATCATCCCACAGGTCCTGGCCAGACTTCTGTCCCAGACAGAAACTGAACGTGCAGAAGGCATGTACTGATTCACTGTGTGTATTACCCACTATGTGCCTGACCCTGAGCTGAGTGCTCGGGGCATGCAGATGAATGGAATCCACAGTTATTCTTGAAGGATGTGCTCACACTAGGGACAAATCCTCTGCTTTTCCATCCAGGGAGGAGAAAGAGAGTCTTTGGACCACAGGACTGCACACTGTACATCCATTCATTCATTCAACACATACATGTTAAAACCCACTATGTGCCAGGCACTTTCCTACGCATGGGGAATTCAGCAGTAATGAAAACTCTGTCCCTGTCCTCTTCAACCTTGTAGAAAATGAGGAGATTATGTTCTACTGAGAGCAGTTTCCACTCTCTCCCGTTGGTGGTGGGAATCAAGTTTGGGGGATGCAATCATGCCCATGCTTCAGCATTGGGGACCTGCTGTGTTTTCTTCCCAACCTTAGGGTTCAATGGGATGGATGGAGGCTCAGCACAGAAAGACCACCAGCTTGGGTTGGAGAGAGGCAAGTTCTAACCCTGGCTTCACCTGACCCCCTGTGTGAACAAACAGCCTTCTCTGGGCCTCAGCCTCTCTAGTCACAGAACATTGAGATCCCATCCACGATCTCAGTGGCAGTGGCAAAGCTCCAGAGGACTTTGGAAAACCTGTAAAGGTGTTTTGGGGCTTCAAATGATTGAAGGAGTACTCACCTCTAGTGGATGAGGGCTGAAGATGGCAGACATCATATGTTGCACAGAAAATCTTTCACACCTAGCAAGTGTCAACATCTTGCATGACTGTCAAAATGTCCCGTATCTGTGAGTCATGCTGCTATGAACATTCGTGTATAAGTATTTGTTTAAATACTCTTTTCAATTCTTTTGTGTATATACATACCTAGGGCAATATTGCTAGGTCATATGGTAATTCTATGTTTACCTACTTGAGGAAGGACTGAACTGATTTCCACAGTGTTGGTACATCCATACAATGGAATATTATTAAGCCATAAAAAGGAATGAGGTCCTGATCCATGCTAGAATGCGGACAAACCTTGAAAACACTATGCTAAGTGAAAAGTCAGATACCAAAGATCACCCACTTTTATGAATCCATTGTATGAAACTTCCAGAATAAGTAAATCTATAGAGACATAAAGCAGACCAGTCATTCCCAGGGGCTTGGGGGAGAGGGGAATGGGTAGCAACTGGTTAATGGGGGGACAGGTTTCCTTTTGGGGTGGTGTCTCTGGACAAAACAGAGGTGATGGTTGCACAACACTGTGACTACAGAAATGTCACTGAATTGTGCACTTGAGGATGGTCAACAGTAAATTTATGTTATATGAATTGTACTTTCATTATAAAAGTTTTTTTTAAATGTCTTGCGGACATTTTGAAGGTGAAACATATCTTTATATGAGCCTGGTACTAAACTCACATTATGTATAAGCACAAAATATTCTTTGTCCAGTTTTAATAACCTTTTTTTTTCTTTTCCAGAAACGCAACCACCATCTAAGTTCAGGGAAGTTTATCTTTTGCTCAGAATTTTATCAAGAGCTGTTGACCATTTACAACATGATATCCGCAAGAGAGACACTTCCATAATCTTTGAGTTGTAACTACAACCATCTGCATTTGTGGACATCACATCCCAATATAACATGAGATCTTGACAACATCATCACATCTTCGAGTAGCCCTGGTGGGGCATTTAATTATTGGAACACATATCATTTTACTATAAATTTTACTTTCCTTTCACTTCATTTCTATCATTATTGTTAGTACATGGTAGTGACCTATTTCTGGTATTACACATGTAGATTAGTTAAGGGGATGCAACAAAAGATTTGTTACTAAAAGGGTGCAGGACATTGGGTCCATAGGGTTGAAAAGCACTTATTTAGATCACCTCCAGAGGGACTCTGACTATGAAACAAGTTTGGGCTTGACTCTAGGCAGCAAGCCCACACGCATTCCCAACCCACTCAGAGACCCCAGCAAACCACTTTTTTGTGGAGAGGAGAGGCTAAGGCAGAATCTGTGGATTGATTCACTCACTATCCATTTCGACCTCTTTCTTTCTGGCGTAACTCTCAACAGCACAGAGGCTGGAAAGCTAAAAGTTACATTGCCATGATCCCCGAGAGCTGGAGTTCTGGCTGTGATTTGGGTTTCACCAACCAGATGCACTCTCTAAAACATTGAACCAAAGCTTAGTGGGGAGGGACACAGAGCGCAGGGCACAGACTGTGTTCGGCAGCATGGTTCTCCAGTTGTTGCTTCCTGAACTGTGCCAAGGCAGTGTGACTCAGAGGAGGAAATTTTCCCAGAAACTCAGTTTACAGCCTCCACCAGCCCTCTGAGAGATTTCGTAGGATACCAGTTTCTGATAATAAATCACTCTCTGCTTAAACTAGCTAGAGTGGTTCCTGGTTTTGCAACCAACCCTTAACCAGTGTTGACAGTAAGAGAGATACAGGGCTTGCCTGAGGTCAAATGCCAGTCAATGGTAGAGCTGAGGTTTGAATCCAAGGCTCTTTAGGATGTGGCCTCCATCTCCCCAGCCCCAACCAGCTCTCACTCCCAGAACCCCGATAAGAGGGGACTGGGGTAGAGGTGCTTCTTGAGGAGATCTTGTTGGTGAAGGAGGGATCCCTGCCCTGGCGTATGAGGATGGTCAAACACATAACCCCCAATGCTGGACAGATGATAGCAATAGCAGCTTACCAGTCACATACACTCACAGCTTGAGGGAGGACACCACATACTGCACAGTGGCACATGGTGGTGGCACTTGAAAACTGAGCAAACCACCAAGGGTTGTGGGAGGATGGATTTGTAGTATCAAGAGGGTGGGGTATCCCCTGGTTCCCACGTCCATAATTGCAAGGAACTGAAATGGGCTACTTAGGAGTAAGCAAGAAGTGTGCCTGGTTCTTTGACAAAGGGGTTGTTTAGCTCGGAGACTTTATCAGTGGGTGCAGAGAGGGATTGAGGAGAGACTGAGGTTCGGACATTCCAGGTTTCCCCCACGCTTACCAGTCGTCAAGGCAACACATAATATTGAGTCTTAATTTGACACCTTACACCACAGCGTTTTATGCAAAATTGTTGAGGTGATGGAAGAAAGTGTTGAAGATAGAAATGCCGGACAGGTGCTCCCCTAATTGGTAAACAGGCAGATTGATCTCTTATCCATGGCCCAGGGCACAAAAGGCTGTGGTCATAAGGGAGTTGCATGAGACCAGCCTCCCCTGGATCTTTCACAGTGGGAATACATGTCTGTCCATACACACACCCATGCAGCCCTGGCCTTTCATCTCATAGCTGTGTGGGGGTTCAAGCATCATATACTCACCTCTGGGTACTTCCAGCAATCCTTCATCACAACAGGAGCAAGCAAGACCACAGGTCATCCCCATCACCGTGGGTCTTCCCCACCTCTCCTGTAGGTGCAATAGATCCTGAGGATTGCCTTCCAGAAGGAGCAATGCCCCTGTGGGCCATTGTTGGAATTTCCCTGCCAATACAGCCCATAACTTTAGTCAGTTTCTGGCCCATTTACTTCCAGTCAACTCTGTGAACTTGTACCCAAAGCCAAGTATCTTGTTGCATAGATGTGAATTTATCCATTCTGCTCCATACTTGATGTATGCGTTCAATGTGAACACTCACATCTTCCTTTGATTCTGGAAAATCCTCTCCATTGCTTCTTTGCATTATCTCTTCTGACTTTTCTTTTCTCTCACTCTACAACTTGAGCTGTGTGTGTTTTTTTTCATATTTTTTTCTTTCTTTCTCCCATATCCATCAGTTCTTGATTCATATCCTCCTATTTTTATTTTATAATCTCTTGTTCTTTTTTGTGAATGTTATTCCTTTTATCCTCTCAAGGGTCTTAACATTCTTATTTCAAAGTTATTTGGGGGATTAGACCGTTATTTGCATTTTGCCTTTCATGAACTCATCCCCTAATTGTTAAATTTGTTGGCTGTTTTTTCAAGAGATCCTTCATCAAAATGCCTTGTATAAGTCTGAGACCCAGCACTCACAATAAAACTGTTTTTCTCTCTATTGGTTTAAAAATAAATTAATAGAGGGGCGCCTGGGTGGCTCAGTCAGTTAAGTGTCTGACTTCAGCTCAGGTCATGATCTCAGGGTCCTCGGATGGGACCTCACGTGAGGCTCCATGCTCAGTGGGGAGCCTGCTTCTCCCTCTCCCTCTGCCCCTTCCCCCACTCACGCTCGCTCTCTCTTCTCTCAAATAAACAAAATCTTTAAAAATAAATTAATAGAGTATAACAATTAAGCAATCACACCAAGATCCTTGCTCATTTTTCAGAAATATAAATCTTACATGTAGCAACAACTAGAACATGAAATGACTACAAAGTATCCACGAGAAGTTCCTCTGGGCCAACACTGGACCAGCTGGCGTCAGGGAGCAGAGAAGGATGTGCCCATGGAACCTGCCTCAAGGGCAGTAGTGGAATGAAAACAAGTCTCACCACAGTCAATCAGTTGTGTGTCAAGAGAGGTTAGGAAAGGGAACAGGGCCCCTCCCTTCTTAAAAATAAAGTTATAAAGGGACACCTGGGTGGCTCAGTCGGTTAAGCATCCGACTCTTGATTTCAGCGCAGGTCATGATCTCAGGGTCATGAGACTGAGCCCTGCGTTGGGCTCCGGGCTCAGGAGGGAGTCTGCTTGATATTCTCTCTTCGTTCCCCCTCCCTCTTCCTCTGTCCTTCCCCTCCCCCGCTCCCCTGCTCTCTCTCCCTCTTAAAAAAATATGGTGATGACTGAACACTGTTTGAGGAACAGACTCAGGGAAGAACAGAAAAACCATTTGATTAGTCCCTAAGTGAGTGGTTTTCTAAACCTTCAGCCTCATGGATTGTATTAAATTAACCAAAATTAGCCTTAGCTCAAGAATAGGGGGTCTCCCTTAATTCTGTCAACTGCCAAAAACAACTTGCTTTCCTAGTATTATTTTTATGCACATGGGTTCCCATTTTAGTGTGTGAACTTGCCTAGGATGGAAAGTTTCTGTTTCCCTTCTCTATATTTGTCCTTCTTGATTTTGTGGTCACTTTCCTCGAGCCCCCAAGGTCCCTCCAAGCCAGAATCAAGTTTTGTATCCACAGCTCAGAGCTACCCTGATCTGGCTATAATTAGTTCTAAATCCTAAAGCCATAGCATGTTAGCAGTGGAAGGGGTCTCAAAGATCATCTAGGCCAAACTAGTCATGTCTCCAAGAAAGAAAACAGACTCTGAAGACAAGGGGTCTTGCCCAGGTCACCTACATGGAAATGTTACTCCCAAAGCCTGGTCTGTACTACCATACCTCTCTTGACCAGCTCTAGCTCCTGGAATCCAACCAAGGCTTCTCCACCCAGCTTCCAACACCTCCTCCTAAATCTTCTTTCCTCATTCAATCCCTCAAAAATGCCTCCTGCATGCGTGGCACTGTGCACACTGGGGATGCAACTGTGAATATGAAACACATAGATGCAAAGCAGCTCAGAGGTGGACTGTGGGTCAGAATGGCCTGGACTCCAAGCCTGACTCTGCAACTTGTTTCCTGTGTGATTTCGGCAGATCAAGAGACCTCTGTTATTTCTGGGAACCTATGTAAAATAGACATCAACATTCATCCCTTATTTAGGGCCATTGCTTGAAATAAGTGATGGGACAGTCATAAGGCCTCCAGCTCAGTGTCTGGCAGGCAGGGAGTCAAAAACAGTAGTTCTCATTATTATTACAATTTCCTTCCTGCATGCCTGGAGCTCCATGGGGCGGGGGGGGGGGGGGGGGGGGGGGGGGGGGGGGGGCGGGGGGGGCGGGGGCAGGCTCTTCTATCACCTCAGAGTCTCATCTCTGGGGCAGCCTTGCTCAGGCCAGGTGACCATCAGCCCTGTCTGGTCCTGTTCTCTATCTAAGTCTACAGTTCTCTCTCCACAGCCTAGCAGATGCCGTCTTTAACCTTGACCAGAGTCCCATCCTCTCTGAACTGGCAGCTCAGAGACCTGGATCCTTGAGATTTTGTCCCTGACTCACTGCACAATCTCAACATAGGTGCTGCCTCTCCCTGAACCTCAACTTCCTCACTTGTACAAAGAGCGTGTTGGGTTGGGTGAAGGTGAAGACGCCTCCTAGCACTGACACCCCTCAGAGTGTCAGAATTACCATGCTCTCTGCATCCTCCCAGGCCCAAACTCAGGATGGTCAGTCTCCCAATAGAGGAGAGCCCTCATTCTCCCAGGTCTACATTAGCCAGCTTCAGGGAGGTTTCTCAGAAGCAAGATGGCAGAAGGGATCCTCCTTAAATGGAGGCATGCTAGCTAACTTCTGACTCCAGAATGGCCCTGAGGCTCTACACCTCTGTGAAGGCTTCTTTATCTGAGATCCAAGGATCCCTAATGGGATTTATAAACCCCAGGAAATGGTATGCAAATATACACTTTTCAGAGGAGTGAGTCCATACCTCTATATCTCTCATCACAATCCCAAAATGGTTTGGACTCCAAAATGGTTAAGACCCATGGAAGCCTAGTGCATGCCTCTATCCCATAACCTAGAATTTCCTTGTCCATGTTGAAAGGCAGAACCTGGAATCTGGAGTGAAGGTAGCAAAAGGTCCACCTCTGTGGTAGAAGAGGGCACAGACTGGAAGAGCTTGAATGCCTTCCCCACCAATAACTCCATCCAGAAATGATTTGTGAAAATGTCAGAGATACATCAGGGCATTTCTGGCAATCCCTCCAGGGCTCAGAAGAAGGCATCCCTTCTTCAAATTGCAAGCGAAAGAAGCTGCAATCTCTCACGAGGAAATGATTTAGGCCCCTGACAAGACTGAGAGGAGATCATTGAGGATTAAGCATCTGTCAACCAGAGCTGGACACTATCCATAAGAGAGGCCTCTGAACTACAAAGCAGCATCAGTGATTCTTCATTTTTTTAAAGATATAATTTATACTCAATAAAATGCACAGACATTAAATGACTCTTTGATGAGTTCTGATAAATGTGCACAGGTAAGTAGTGTCCCAACAAGATACAGAACATTTCCAGCAACCCAGAGAGTTCCTATAATCAGTTTCACCGCTCTCCATGGTCCCAGCCCTAGAAAGCCAATGATCTGCCTTCTTTCATTATAGATTAGTTTTGTCTGTTCTGGAATTTCAGGGATATGGAGTCATATTTACGGAGTCTTTCGTGTCTGGTTCCTTTGGTTCAACATAGTGTTTTTGAGATTCATCCATGTTGTTGCCTGTGTGGGTCGTCTGTTCCTTTTCACTGCTGACAGTATTCCATTGTATGGATATATCACTGTCTGTGTATCCATTCTCTTGTCGATGGGCATTTGCATTGTTTCCAGTTTGGGGCTATTATAAGCAGAACTGCTGTGAATGTTCTTTTCAGATCTTTCCATGGATATTTTCTTTTCTTTTCTTTTTTTTTAAAGATTTTATTTATTTATTTGAGAGAGAGAGTGAGAGAGAGAGAGCACATGAGAGGGGGGAGGGTCAGAGGGAGAAGCAGACTCTCTGCCGAGCAGGGAGCCCGATGCGGGACTCGATCCCGGGACTCCAGGATCATGACCTGAGCCAAAGGCAGTCACTTAACCAACTGAGCCACCCAGGCGCCCTCCATGGATATTTTCTTTATATTCTTTTGGGTAAATACCTCTGAATGGAATTTCTGGTCATTGAGTAAGTGTATATTGAACTTTATTATAAACTGCCAGTCTTCCTAAGTGGTTGTACCATTTTGCATTTTCTCCAGAAGAGTAAAGAATTCTGGTTGCTCTGGGGCACCTGAGTGGCTCGGTCAGTTAAGCGTCGGACTCTTGATATCAGTTCAGGCCATGATCTCAGGGTTGTGAGCCCTCAGAGGTGAGCATGAAGCCTGCTTAAGATTCTCTCTCTCCTCTCCCTCCGCCCCTCCCCCACTCCCCCCACCCCGACGCTTTCTCGCTAAAAAAAATTCTGGCTCCTCCACATCCTCACCAGCACTTGATATTGTCAGGGTTTGTTGTGTTTTTTTTGTTAGCCATTTTAGTGCATATGATATGATATCCCATTGTGGTTTCAATTTGCATTTTTTGGTAATTAAGGATATAGAGCATCTTTAATGTGCTATTGGCCATTTATATACCTTCTTTTGTGAAATATCAATTCAGGTCTTTGTGTTTTTGTGTGTTTAGTCCTTGACTGAGTTGTAGATGCTCTTTATCTATCCTAATAGTTTATGTGTACCCTTTGTCAGATATAAGTATTCCTTGTTAGGTATGTGTATTGTAAATATCATTTTCTGTGTTCCTGTATCTGACCATCCTTCCTAATGGGGGGGACATCCTTTGCATAGATGTACATGTCCTGCCTTAGGAAAAATGTCCCAGATAGAGCAGTAAGTGAAAAGGACAGTTTCAGCTAATGTGTGGAGTGTGATTCCATTTTTTAAAAATGTTTAGGGGCGCCTGGGTGGCTCAGTAGTTAAGCGCCTGCCTTTCGCTCAGGTCATGACCCCAGGTTCCTGGGATCGAGCCCCACATCGGGCTCCCTGCTCCGCGGGAAGTCTGCTTCTCCCTCTCCCACTCCCCCTGCTTGTGTTCCCTCTCTTGCTGTGTCTCTGTCTGTCAAAAAATAAATAAAATCTTTAAAAAATAAATAAATAAAAATAAAAAGAAGTTTATAGGAGATGGCAAGTGAAGTGTGTGCATTTTTGACAACTGTGTACTTTTCTGGTGACTGTACAGTGTGAAATACCATTTTTTATCAAGTTTTATAAAAATGCAGAATTTTCTTTTACTTTTTTTTTTAAGCTATGTCATTAGCACACCGAACACTTCACCGTTGTTTTGGGGGAAGGGTATATGTCATGATACAATATCTCCAAAGCTAGATTGAATCCAAGGGGAAAAACCTCTTTCTAGTTTTGAGGAACTTCCTCTTGGTTCGCAGAAGGAAGGATTCCTTGATGTTGTCACACATGAGCCACCTTGGCACAAATGCCTTGTGGTGTGGAAAAACTAAAATTCATTTTTTATGTCCTCTACTCCCTGTCTGCCTTCCACATAGACTTGAATCCCTTAAGCCCAGAGACCTGTTGGAACCTGACCCCAAAACCTGGTTCCCCATCAGGTAATCTGGACTTTCCAGTGTCACCATGGAGAGGGCATACCTCCAGAAAATTCTTTTTTTTGGCTTATGGATCTTCAGATGGATAATTCTGCCATTTTCACCTCAGTTCCTGAATGTCAGGGTCGGCTTGTGAAAAGTTATTGAACAACATGCCAAATATGAAGTGTCAGCCCTCACTCTGAACTTTCCCTGTTCAGAGCATCACGTGAAGACTTCATCAGGTTTGAAGCCACCTCAGTGACTTTCTGATGGTGGTAGTCCACTGAAGAAGGGAATTTGAAAGTTGTTGTCTACTGTTGACGATCGTCTGCCCATGTCCTGCCTAAAATACCATGATTGCTTATGAAAAGTATCTTTAATAAAGCTGGATACAGTTTGGCTTGGAAAAAATAAAAATAAATCAAAAGAAGTTTATAAAAATACATACTGAAATCACGTATATAGTGCTGCCCGGATGCTGAGCACTGAAAAGTTTACCTGAATTAATTTACTTAATCCTCAAGACAACTCTACGAGGGTCGTACTATTATTAACTCCATTTTATGAATGAGGAAACTAAGACAACTGGTCCAACGCATTGGGCAAACAAGAAACAAAGTCAGGATTCCAAACCAAGCACACTGGCTTCAGAGCCCTGCACAGGGCTGCCTCTGGGAGCACAGGAAATGTCTGGAAAGAATCACAAGGAACCATTGTCCTGTGGTTACCTCTGGGGAATGGGGTTAGGAGAGCCAGGGGATTTTCTTTTTCACTTAATACTCTCTGTGCTATTCAAGTTTTATTTAAGTAATGAGCCTGAATTACTTTTATAATTACAAAAAAATTTTTTTAATACAAAGAATTTATTTACCAGTTGTTTTTTTTTTTAAATCTGTGTATGTGGAGCTAAAAGCAGAGCCCGTCCTGGGGGGAGGAGGCTCGGGAGAACGGTGAGCTCTATCAGGGCTGGGGGCTGGGGACACTGTTGGGGGAGCTGTGAAGGAGGCTGAGGAAGAGGAATTGAATGCCATCACTCTTGGGCGCGGGTCACCGCCGGGGGCGGGGTGGGGGGCTGTGGAAACACGGATTGCAGGGCCCACTCTCAGAGGGGTGAAGCAGTAGATCTAAGGTGGGACCTGAGAATATGCATTCCTACAAGCTCCCAGGTGATGCTGAGCCTGGGTCCACACTCAGAACCAGAACTCTATCCTTCTCTTGTGGGCAGCATTTTAAGTTTAGAAAGCATTTGAACGTCACCGTCACCTCGTCTCATTGGATCCTCCCCTCCCCTGAGAGAGAAGGGGGCAGGCAAGGGAAGGGCCGCAGAGGTGCAGACTGAGCAGGGCCTCCAAGAGCACATCCAGCGCTGGCGCAGCCCAGCTCCCCTCCCCTCACAGGGCATGTCTCTCCCCACCTTCAACTCCCACCCCGCTGTCTTGCCCACCAAGTTCCAGCCCCGGGGCCTTCTTTCCTTGGCACTGGGGTCACTGGGCTGGTTCACCTGCAGCCCGGCATTTACACTCTCGTCCCGGAACACTGCAAGGCTGGCCCCCTTCTCCTCACTCGGACCTCAGCTCATAGATGACCGCCTGGGGCAGTCTCCTTTCACCACCCCTTCCGAAGCCCTCCCCTCTCTCCCCCCCTACGCTGCCCCATACAGTAACCAATAACCACAGGGGGCTGTTTAATGTGTAATTAATTAATTAACAAATTAATTAGGACAATATTTAAAATTCAGTTCCTCGGCCACACGAGCCACATTTCAAGTGCTCAGTAGCCACACGCTGGCTACTAATATTGGACAATGCAGATACATACATGCTGCTGAAGCGAGCACTGGACAATGCAGATATAGAACATTTCACGGAAATTCTACTGGACAGCACTGCTCGTACATTTTATTATCTTCTTAGTATTTATCACTATTTGAACCTTTATTCGTTTACTTATTTGTTGTCTGCCTTCCCCTCCTAGAACATAAATTGAAGACAAGGAGTACGATCCTCTTTTTTACCACTGCATCCCCAGTGTTTAGTATAATAGCTAACATATCTCTGAACTAGACATTCAAGAAATACTCACTGGGAAGGTATTTTTTGAACACCTGCCAAGATTAGGATTAGTTGTCCTCTATCAGAGGACAGAGGCCACCCTGAGACTCTCTTGTCCATCTGGGAGGAAAGGGACCTGACTGTCCTCCGAGTGTTGTGTGATGGCACTGGTATCTTCCTCTGCCAGTTCCCTCCACGACTCCCCACGCCCAGCTCAGCCGCAGGGGAGAACTTCACCTGCCTTGTGCCCCCTGGTGGGGGCGGGGGGGGAGTCCCAGGGGAGCCGCGGAAGGTTTTATTCACTTCAGGAAAAAGACTCTCCCTGGACCTGGGAAAGGCAGAGCAGGGCATGGGAGCAGGTAGAGAGGGGCTGCCCAGGGCAGGGCGAAGAGCAGAAAGAACAGTGACTCACCGACCTGGGAGTTTTAAATGTGCCTGAGATACCCCTCAACAGAGAACCACCATCCCACCCCCTCCTCCCTTCCATACCTTGGGCTTTGCTTTGGCCTGCCTTGTAAGTTTCCCAGTAAAAGTTTACTTGAAAAAGTTCAGCTTTGTCCCCGATGACTTGAAAGGTAGAAATGTGAGTGGGGCATACTCTGGGATCAGGGACACCGGGGTTCCAATCCTAGCTCTGAAGCTCTGTGAACTTGACAACTGGACTCTTCGAAACTGTTTTCCCTCCTGTAGGTTGAGGGATTTAAACAAGATGGTGCAGGTGCAAGGCATAGCATGGTCCCTGGCACACTGTAGATGTTTTGTGATTGATAATTCTCTTCTTTCCCTTTTCTCGCTATCTGGGGTCCAAAGACCCAGAAGAGTAGATAACCCTTGAAGAGAGCAACTCTGTCAACCAGAGAAACTGAGAAGAGCTTTGAGCTAGAATAGAAAGATAAAAATGCCAAAAATCACGGAGAAACAGAGAGGGGTGGAATTCAGAAAGGGTTCAGAAGGACTAACTGAGGCTGCAGCCCTTCCTGCCCTTGGCTTTTCCATCTGAGACCAGGTCTAGTGCATGTTACCAAGGATAAGAAACAGCTCCATGAGTGACCTCTCGGTCAAGCACTGCAGAAGATACTGTCCTTTTTAAATATTCAAATCTGCAGGGAACCAAGAGGGCTATGGGCTCTGAGTTCCCTCCAGGACACCTGGGCTCAAGAGTCCCCCAAAACATAATTGCCCTGTGGCCAGACTGACCAGATTCTGAGAGCCACATAACCTCCCTGCTTGTCTGAACTCAAGGAAGACCCGTGTCTGTTCGGGCTCCTCTCCTGAAGACCCGTGTCTGTTTGGGCTCCTCTCCTGAAGACCCGTGTCTGTTCGGGCTCCTAAGTTTGCTTGGCCGTGTTGCTCTTCCTCCACTGTTACTTAGATTCTGATTTTCTGTTCTTGGGTTAATGGATATTTGTTTTGCTGAACCGATGAGCCTTTTTTAAGTCTTCTATCCTTTGAAGGAGGAGGGGGCAAACAAAGAAGCGAGGGCTAGCTCTCCATCTGTGGGACATTCTTTCTTATCCAACGGATAAAGGGGATACAAAGAAAGGGAAATGAGTGGGGGGGCAAGTTGGGAGATGGACAAGGCAACCAGCAGCTGTCAACACCGGACACACAGCTGGGGAGGAGCAGGGCTGCTCTACAAATCCAGGAGTGTATGGCCAATGCCTAAGGAACAGAAGCAGCTTCTACGCTCGGGTTGTGGGTCTCCCAGAGTGGGGAAGGGGTCTCAGAGGAAAGGAGGATCTTACGGAGAAGAGCAGACCTGGTTCATCAGACCAAGCGCCAGGTGCCAAGAGCCTGTTAGCGCTCTGGGACCCAACTCCAAGTCAGTGCTCCGGGCGCCATCCAGTGGCCCCTAGGGAGACTGCAGGAGGAAAGAGCTGGCGAGGAAGGAAAAGCCAGAGAAGGCGGTGCTGGCCGGTTCTGGGCAGGAGGGAAGGAGGGAGCCGCTCTTTGCCCTCAGTGCTCCCCTCATCAGTTGAGGACTCGCTCCTAATCAAACTCCCCAGGCCGCTGCCTCACCCGGCTGGGGTTCTTTCACTGCGTGACCCCGGGCAGGCAATTCTGCCCTCTACACCTGGTGTGCCGATGAGGTAACATGCCAGGCACCTTGCTTAGCACTTCAGCTCACCTGCCGTTCCTGTGTGGGGAAGATCTGTCACCCTGCTCCCCCATACTCCAGTCACTCCTGACCACACACATTCATGCCCAGCAGGAACTCCAGCCATGGACTAGGTCTGGGCTCCTGGGCTCCTCCTCCAGGACCTCTCCCTGCTTACCTGCCCTTACCCACCTGTTCCACACCTGAAGGTCCCTCCTTCTGCTCCAGCAATAGTCAGGTGCACCTCACCCCCTCAGCCCTGAGCTACCCGCCCACCTCCCCTGCCATGGGCTTTTCTCACTTATGTTTCTCCCTCTTCAAGCCTAGCAAGGTGCCAGGCGTAGACATGCTTCAGAGGTCTGCTCTGAGGTCAGGCTGTGGGGCTTCAGACCCGTGTGTCGGCAGAATAATGCCCCCCCCCCCAAAGAGGTCCACACTCTAATCTCTGGAACATGTGAATATGTCACCTTACGTGGCAAAGGGATTTTGCAGCTGTGATGAAGTCAGAGATTGAGATGGGGAGATTAGCGTGGATTATCTGGGTCAGCCCAGTATAATCACAAGCATCCTTGTAAAGCGAAGACAGGAGGGTCAGAGTCACAGAAGGAGGTGTGACGCCAGAAGGAGAGGTGGAGGTGACACCAGGCCACAAACCAAGGAAATTGGGTAGGCTCTAGGAGCTGGAAAAGGCAAGAAGACAGAAGCTTTCGGAAGTAGTGCAACCCTGCCAGCCCCTTTTGTTGGACTTCTGACCTCCAGAACTACAAGGTAATGAATGTGTGTCGTGTAAAGCCACTGAATTTGTGACAATTTTGTCCCAGCAGCCATAGGAAACTAACATACCCTGGTTCTGCTTCTTACTAGTTCTGCGACCTTGGGACACTTACTTCACCTCTCTTTGCCTCAGTTTCCTCCCTGTAAAATGGGGATGAGAAAGGCAATCATTCCTACCTCATAAGGTTGTCTGAGGATAAAATGAAAACATTTGCAAATCACTTGGAGTAACGCCCAAGACAAAATATGTTAACTATTATTATAAGATTAATAGCTACCGTTCATTGAGGGCCTAATAAGTACCAGGCACAGTTCAGATGCCTTGGAATAACTTTCTCCATTCTCACCATCACACTTGGGGGTAACAGTTTCAATTCCCATTTTACAGATAAGGAAACAAACCCAGAGTAATTGGCCAAAACCTGGAGAAATTGAGTATTTTAATCTTAGCAATTTCTTACATGCACTTGGGCTCTTTCCTGATAGAGGGGCTGGCTTTTGCTTTTGTTTTTGTTTCGGAGGGTGCGGGGGGGGGGGGCGGTGGTGGTGAAGAGGGTGGGTCACAGCCTGAGCGGCAGCGCTGGCCACAAAGCCTGACCTCTTCTTCCTCCTTCATAGCGCAGGAGGGACATAAAATCCAGGCGACACTCACCTATCCGCCCCCACCCCGTCCATTTAGGGGTTCATGACCGTCTCCCCCTTCCTCACCAACTCCCTGACCCAGTTCTAGCAGCTTTTCAGCCCGATCTGGGGGGCACCACGAGATAGGCACGGCCAGAGAGCGAAGCGCTACATCCTCCGGGGGATGGAGGGGCGCAGTCTTGCTCAAACCCCGAGGGTTCGCGCTGAGCCCCCTCCCTTCCCGCAGCCCGCATAAGGAGCCGTCTGTTCGCGGCTGAATAAACAAGGGGGGAAAGCAGCGCCCGGCCCCCTGCCCCCCAGCCCGACGCCCGCACAATGCGCCTTTCTCGGAGGAGCCGCCGTCCGGGCGCCTCGGGAGCGCCCGGCGTCTGGCCTCCCCTCCCCGTGGCGGCACAGCAAGACCCACAAACCGACCCCGTGGAAACCAAAAAAAAGAAAAAAAATTTTTTTAAGAAAATGAAAACAAAAAGGAAATCCAACAAAGAACTGAGCGCAGCACGCAGCGAGGGCGTGCGGACCTAGCGCGCCCCTCGGTCACCCCGCAGTCGGCTTCTGGTCCAGGCGAGGCCAGCTCGAGCGCAGCGCTGGGAGCCCGCCAGCGCGCCCTCCCCGACAGCCCAAGGCCCCGGCGCCCCGACAGCGCCCCGAGGGCACAGTCCACGGGGCCGCGCCCCTGCCCGGCTCCCGGTCCCAGCGGCCCTCACTTCTGGGTGGCCAGCTGGTTCTCCAGATCCTCCAGGCGCGCCGTCAGCTGGGCCAGTGAGCGGTTAAGGAAGCCGCTGGGGGTCTCGGGGGTTCCTACACCCCACCCCCACCCCCAGCCCGGGCCCCCGGGCCGCGGGGCCCAAAGGATATGGTTCTGCGTCAGCCTCTCGAGCGCCCCCAGCGTGCGGCCCTGGAACTCCACGAGGCTTTCGCATTCGCACGGGCTCCGAAGCTCTGTACCTGGGCCGATGCCCTCCTCTGCCAGCCGGGCGCAGAGAGTCAGGGGAATGAGAATCTGCAGGAGGGCGAGCGGGCCCTGGCAAGGCCCTCCGCCCCTCCACCCGCCTGTGGCTGAGTATGTGGGCTTCGCATTCAAACAGACCTGGGATGAATACCAGCTAGGTCGCTGTGAGATACTGAAAAACTCACTCAACCTTTCTAAGCCTGAGTTTCCTTGTCTGGAAAAACGGATACAATGAGAAAAGCTATTCATTGGGTGGTGCTGAGGATTCTATGGGGTGTGAGAGAGAGAGAGAGAGAGAGAGAGAGAGTGTGTGTGTGTGTGTGTGTGTGTGTACACATCTTAGAAGAGTATTTCTCAAACCTTAGTGCTCACTGGAATCACCAGATCTTGTTAAAATATAGATTCTGATTCTGAATGGTGAAGGAGCTGAGACTCCACGTTTCTAATAAGCTACCAAGTGATGCTGACGCTGCTGGTCTGTGGACCACACTTTGAGATGCAAGGGTCCAAATGACAGCAGCACTCTCCAGGTGAAACTTCAGGCAGTGATGGCAATATTCTGTTGCTGGTCTGTCCAGTGCCAAACACACAAGCCATATGCAGCTATTTAACATTTGAAATGTGGCTAATGTGATTAAAGAACTAAAATTTTTAACTTTTTAAAAGTAATTTAAATTAAGTGGGCACATGTACCTTATTAGAGAGGGAAGATCTAGTGTACTACTTAGCTCAAGTATACACTTTTTTGTGTATTTCAACTAGACCAGTAATTCTCAAAGTGTGGTCCCTGGGCCAGCACCATCACTATCACTTAGGAAGTTATTAGAAATGCAAATTATCAGACTCAAGCTCAGACCTACTGAATCAGAAACTCTGGGGTTGGAGCCCAGCAAATGGTGTTTTAACAAACCCTCTGGGTGAATCTGATGCACCCTGATGTTTAAAAACCACTGGTACAAACAAACAAAAAAACCACTG
Organism: Zalophus californianus; assembly: GCF_009762305.2. Classification (NCBI taxonomy): domain Eukaryota; kingdom Metazoa; phylum Chordata; class Mammalia; order Carnivora; family Otariidae; genus Zalophus; species Zalophus californianus. The sequence continues at coordinate 125,076,173 of NC_045602.1, forward strand.
ATCCAAGTTTACCTCCACACACATTCTAGCATTTCTGAAATCAAAATATGTGCCTTACAATTAAATTTGGCACCTATTTTTTCTTAGCAGTAAATAATAATGGATAGTCTTACAATGGATGGTATCTTAGATCCGCCAAAGTTTTGTAAACGTGTGCCATTTTTCATATAACAGCACAATACCTGGTGCTTGGCCTTCACAAAAGAGTTGCTCTTACAATTTAAGAGCGATCTCTTAGTCTCATTGGACCCTTAGCAAATTGCTGTACGATATGTCATCAATGGTCTTGATAACAGTCCTGCAAAGACTCCTAACTTCACAGCTGGGGAAACCAAGGGCCAGAGAAAAGGAAAGTTCTGCCCAAGGTCATAGAGCTGATGGTGAAGAGCCTCAACCGTAGAGCCCAGATTTCTCCAGGAATTTTAGAGCTGGAAGCAAGCTTGGGCAGCCAGCGCCCTCCCCTGTTACAGAAGTGGGACTTGATGGTAGGGGTGGAGGTTAAGTGACTTGCCCAAAGTCACACTTCGGGGTACATAAGAGTCAGGACAGGAAGGACCCTCACAGAGAAACGAATCCGGTGCCCCCGTAATATCCTAGCTAATTATCAGAGTTAGCCTAGAGACGGGGGGGGGGGGGGGAGAGGGAGAGAGGTAGGTAGGTGTGTGTGTAGATACATGTATGTATACACACACATATATTTTTTAAAACGATTTTTTTTTAAACTATCGATTCTCTAGGCCAGCCCTGCTCTACTGAACCTAGCTCTAGAGGGGCCTGGTAATGTGAAAGAGTCACGTCTCTGGCCTGGGTTAGAGTCTAAAGACTCTGCGGTGAAAATTCCCCCCGAGAAGTCCCCCATATGACCTATAAAGTACAGTACACAGGCTCAACAGCCCACTTCTCCTTCACAGAGAGAGTTGGTCCCTTTTTCTTCAACTGAGCACCAGATGAAGTGGATGGATTGAATTTATGGGCAATATTGAAAAAAAAAATACATGTCTTTGCATACTTGGAACACTCTCAGTCCTGCCACTTTGCCAGGTCTGTGTAGTTGAATTCCAACACGTTAAAGGAATATGTGATGTGACTCTGCTAGCACGGAGTTTGGCACGCCTTTGAAAAAGTTTCCTACAATTACTGTGAACACCCACTAATTTGAGGGGCAGGTAGCCAGCCCAGTGGAGTACTGAACTTGGACGTTCTTGGGAATCACCCGAGGGTCTTGTTAAAGTACAGAATCTGATTCATTCGGCCTGGAGAGCTCTGGAAATGCTCGCTGTTCTAACAAGCCTCTGCCGCTGGTCCATGGACCCCACTTTGAGTAACAAGGCTCTGTGTAATGAGTCCGGACCCCGGCTATAACTCTACCAAGGGGATAGGGGTGGACAGAAGGAGGAAAGCTAGAAGGCTGGGCACTGAGTGAAGTCAGAGGCGCTCACCCGGGCAGATGCTGCCTCGGAGGTCCTCCAGCAGGTGCGTCATGGTGCCAAAGTCGGGAGAGTAGGACACGTGCAGCTCCGCGGGCTCGGAGGCGATCTGGCGCAGCTCCTCTTCCACTGCCTTGCCCACGCCCACGGCGTACATGACAATGCCTACAAGGCAGGGCGCGGGGACACAGGGGGCGCCCCAGACCTCAGTTAAGACCCCCTCCGGCGTCCAACCCAACCCCAGGCCAGTGCGTCCCGCGCCAAGCCCACCTTCCTCCTTGGCGCGCGCGGCCCACACCGAGACGTCATCCTGGGAGCGGCCGTCAGTGAAGACCAGGCCCACGCGAGGCACGTTGAGGGTGCGGGGCCGTGCGCCTTGCGCCTCGGAGAAGCTGTGCTCCACCATGTGGCGCAGCGCCAGCCCTGTCATGGTACCGCGCTCCATGTATTCCACGGCCAGGACCGCCTGCTTGACCTCGGCCGCCGTGCCGTAGCGGCCCAGCGGGAACTCGGTGCGCACGCGGCTCGAGAACTGCACCAGCCCCACGCGGGTGCCCTCGGGGGACACGTCCAGGAAGTCCACAATCTGATTCACAAAGCGCTTCACCAGCTCGAAATTCTGCGGGCGCACGCTCTTGGAGCCATCGACGAGCAGAACCAGGTCCACGTGGCCTTCCCGGCACCCTGCATAGTGAGGAGAGCTTAGATTGGGAGCCAGATCCTGGCCTGGCAGCAACCATCTCCCCACTGGGTCATTCACATTTATTACACAAGAGGTACTGTGTGTGTGTCTGTGTGTGTGTGTGTGTGTGTGTGTGTGTGTGTGTAGTCCTTCCTGTGCCAGGCACTGTACTAGATAATAATAGTAATATTAATAAATTAATAAAACTTTATGACAATAATAAATTTATCAACAATAATATATATTGAAAAAGTATATGTTGCTAATATATAAACAATCACAATAATAAATAAAAACAAAAACATTATTATTTGACAGCTTACCATGTGCCAGGTCCTGGGCTAGGTGCTTCATATATTTTTTCTCAATCCTCCCAATAATCTTGCGTGGTATCCCCAGTTCATATAACCTTAGGTTCTGAAGCATAAGGTAATTTGCTCCAGACTCCACAGCTAGTAGTGGCTGAGCAGGATTTGAAGCCAGGTCTGTCTGACCCCAAAACCCATGCTCCTGAATCACTCTACAATGTTACCTCCTCTGTTCTGAATCAGGGACTTTGCTAGGCCCTGAAGGGGGTTCAACAATAAATGAACAACCTTGACCCTAAGGAAATCAGGACAGAACAGAGCAGTCAGACATGCCCTATGCTGCAGCCAAGGAAAGTGCTCGAATAGAGGGGCATGTAAGGAGCCCAAGGTAGGAATAATTCACTCTTCCTGGAGTAGGCAAGGAAGGTTACATGGAGGTGGTAGTAACATTTGATGTTCCCCGAGGATGAGCAGGTGTGCTAGGAGACCTGCTGACGGGGTTGGCTGAGATGAGGTGAGGCAGTGGTTTCAAAATTTTGACCACACCCCACAGTAATGATAATAATACAAAAGGACACACTTGAATTTTGAATTTCATGAAACAATACTTACTCTTTCCACATGCAGTAAGCTCTATTTTCTCCTTTTTTTAAAAAAAGAAAAACTAATTTGATTTCATTATCCACTAATGTGGCTGCACCCACCATCTGAAAAACTCAAGGTGTAAAGCATCTGAGCTCAGGGGTAAGCACAGGCAAGCCCAGAAGACTCTCGAGGGAGGGAGAAATAGGATCAAATGTATACTTTTGACATTAACCTTGGCAGCAGGATAGAGGATTAAGGGGAAAGAGATGGAGGCAGGACACGGCACGCCCTCCACTCCTCACCCCACCATCACCAACACACACACATTCACAGCGTACCCTTGGGCCACAGCAAGGGCAGAATCGAGGATGCTCAGAGTGTGGGCAGTGGGGCAGGGGCAGACAGAACACCCTCCCAGCCGTCACTCACGGTTGCAGCTCTTGCCATCTGCTTGGAGTTGCTGGCCCTCAGGGCACAGACAGTGGTAAGAGAGGCCCTCACTCACACACTGGAACTCACATCCATGGTCTACACCATTGCAAAGGTCCCGGGCTTCAAGGAGAGACAAGTCAGGATGAGTCAGGGTGGACTCCCCCAGCCAAGATCCCTTGCCCCTCTGCACAAATACAAGAGACCCCTCCTTACCCTCACAGCTCTTCCCATCGGGCAGCAAGTCGTGGCCCTCTCTGCAGTGGCACCGTGGCCCAGCAAAGGTGCTAACACACTCGTGCTGGCAGCTGTGGTTCCCAAAGCTGCAGTGGTCAATGGCTGGTGGGAAGGAAGAGAGAGAGCAAAGGTGTAGCTTCTGATTGGAGCCATCAGGGACCTCAGTCCAGGATGCTAGTGGTAGGGTGCTCACCCCTGCAGCTTCTCTGGTCCTGCTGGAGTACAAAGCCAGCTCGGCAGCGACAGAAATAGGAGCCTGGGGAGCTGATGCAGTGGTGCTCACAGTCTTGGGTCCCTTGAGTGCACAGGTCAATGACTGAGGAAGAGGTGAGGTCAGCATATGCCCTGGGTGGGGCTGCACTTCTCAGCCCCAACAGAACAATCATCTGAGGAGCTTTTTAAAAATACCTATGCCTGGGCCGCACCCCCTCAAGATCCTGACTGGGTGACCCAGGCGTCTCTGATTTCTACAAGCACAGGCCTCCTTCCTAGTGGGCCAGGTGGCTCTCCCGACTCAAGGCCCAGCTGCATCCCAATGTGCCCGTTGCTAAGCCAGGCATAAGAACAAGAATCAACAATTGTAGAAGACAGGTCCCCTGCCCTCAAGATGCCCACTGACTTATGGAGGAGAACCAGGCTCTGCCACTACCTACTGAGCCTCTGTTTACCCATCTGCAAAATGGGAATATAATGGAAGAGTGCAATTGCTATTTACAGCTTCCTTCTAAGGAGGGTGAGCTATCGCCTGATGAGTATCTTGATGGTGTAGATGTGCAAAGACAGCCCAGAGCTGGAAAATAGGGACTGGGGAGATGCCGATTGCCCTGCACGAAAAAATGAGAATTTGGGGTTCCTAGAGAAGAGATGGGAATGAAGAGAGGAAGAGCAAGAGAGATAGTGAGAGCATGAGTACCTGTGTGGGCTGAGGTTGCCAGTGAAAAATCACTCGTAATGGGGTGACAGGGCTTTGGGATCAGGGTATCTAATATGAAATTATTAACAGTAGGTGTTTCTTTTGTGTATGTACGTTTGACTTCACTTAGATGTAATGCACACCTCTGGCCACCCCCATCTTTAGTAAAACGGACATATGCGTGACTTACCTATAAACACACACATGCCCTTGTGTGCATAAGTGTGCAAACCAAGGAAGAGGCTGATTTATATGCATAGAACAAGAACAGCATGTGCGGGTTGAGAAATTGAGCGAGGACCCATAAACTGAATGAATTCAGCAGAAGCTCAGAATGAGAGGTGACCATAGAATGGAAGCACTTGGGGAATTCCCAGAGATGTTGGGGAAAGATTCAAATGTTCAGAGGTCATCACATGAGGCTTCAAGCCAGTCTTTTCTAAGTTCTAGAAACAAGAAGACCCCAGCTGACATCTGCATTATTGGGAACACATGACTTATTTTCCCCACTTGTCATGAGATTGAGAGATGATGTATGGAAAGCTTCAAGTGCATTGTCCAATACTAAATCAGCACTCCGAGAAGAGTAGCTGCCATCATGATCAATGGAGTGGACACACATTCACAGGAAAAAGCAAATGCCAATTGTATACGGGAGGCATAGTGTGCCATAGCTTTTCAGGAGACAAAATGAAGAACCAGGCCTTGAAGCATTTGCAGAGAGCAGCAGCAAGGGTAGCCCAGAAAGAGCTGAGATGCAGGGGCAGAAACGAGCAATGTATATAGAGGGGTAAGGAGGGGTATGGAGACCCTAACTGAAGACCCCAACAGTGAGTGTCTAAGTAACAGAAACAGTAAGAAGATATGCACGTGAGAATTCACAAACAAGTTTGGGAGGCATATTGGAGGCAGGTAGGAGACAAGCCTGAAATAAGAGAGACAATGATGTAGAAAGCACACTTAACCTTAGGGGTCAAGATTTCACCAAGGAGTTGTTTGGCTGCAGGCAATACCTTCCCTTTCTTAGACCCATAAAGTAAGGGCGCTGAACTTTTACTTCCAAAAGCCCTTCCAGACTCATTGGTCTGATGCTGGGGCAATGGGGAGCCACAAAAGACTGGGGCAATGGGGAGCCACAAAAGACTCAGGAGCAGCGAGACTGCAGGGCGGGGGCAGCTCTCACCCAAACAGCTCTTGTTATCTGCAGCTAGCTGGTAGCCAGGGTTGCAGGCACAGTGGAACGTGCCTGGGGCGCTGACACATTGGTGCTGGCAGCCGTGTCCCCCCTCAGCACACAGGTCCTTTCCTGAGGACACACAACAGTAGAATCAGTGAGGGACGGATGGGCAGAACCCTCCAACAAGGAAAAGCTGGGTGGGGTCAGAGGCAGGCACCGAGCTCGAAGACAGCTTTAGTTGGGACAAGCCTCATTTGAGAGGGCCAATCCAGATGGGAGGGCTTAGGGAAAGAATAGGGCCTGAGTAGCTCCTATGAATAGGCTCAGCAGGGGTCACCGGGCTAGATGCGTCAATGGGATAGGGCAGGAATGCACAGGGGGTAAGGTAGAGGAGGTGGAGAGGTACTAAATCAAGGTGGGGGGGAAATAGTTCAAGCTGTGACTAGAACAGACCTGCAGCATTGTGGGAGGAATTAAAACGAGGGTGGGCGGGGGCCATGCCCATGTGGGCAGGACATGACTCTTTCGGGTGGGCCATTGCTCTCAGCTTTGAAAGGCGGTGCTTTTTGTGTCAAGGGGCGATTTTGGCGTTTGACCTTAGGCCTTGGTAAACCACCACAACAGCTCATCCGGGTGAGCAGGCACGCTAAATGTTGCTTCTTGCGGGCGAAGCCTAAGCAAAAGTGGGCAGAGCTGCAATTTGACAGCCTGAGGCAGCCCCGCACGGCTCCACTACCTGGTGGGCGGGGCTAGCGCTAGAGTGGGCGGCGCCTCCCGGGACCGGATGTTATTTACGTGGTGGGAAGGGGCGTCTAAGCGCCTGGGAAGTCCGCGCCTCGCTCCAGCGCTCCCCTGACTCACCACACAGCCGGCCCTGGAACTGCAGGCCAAACTCCTGGATAAGATCGAAGGACTCAACGAGGAAGACGTGCTCGTCCAACGGGGGAGACGCCATGGCCCGCAGGGAGCCCACGTCGGCGCGCTGCACCCCCACTGCGTAGATCTCTATGCCGCGGGCGCGCGCCTGCGCCGCCACCTCAGCCACACGATCCTGGGGCCGCCCGTCGGTCACGATGACAGCGATGCGCGGGACGCGCGCCTCCGGGGGGCGCGCGCCCTCGGCCACACTGAAGGCCACGTTCATGGCGTACTGGATTGCCAGCCCTGTCATGGTGCCTTGAGCTAGCGGCACCAGCGCGCGGATGGCGCGCTCCATATCCTCGCGGCGCGAGAAGGCGCCGAGCGGGAAGACGCTTTGCACTTGACTCGAGTACTGGATCACGCCGACGCGCGTGGCATTGGGCCCCACGTCCAGGCCGCGGAGGAGGCCCACCAGGAACTGCCGCATGGTCTCGAACTCAAAGGGGCGCACGCTGCGCGAACTGTCAATCACGAACACCAAATCCAGGGGCCCCGACCGACACCTGGGACCTTCGAGGAGATCAGGAGGGACTTTCCTAGATCTGCAAAACCTCATATTGGAGGAGATCCCCAGGGAAACCCAGGGCAAAATAGTGCTATCCCGGCGTTAACAGCGCCTAGCACAGAATTAACCTGACAAATGTGAGTTAGGTACATTCACTCATCCAGCATTTGCTAAGGGCCTGGGCCAGATTTCCCCCAATTCTCTATCAGCTATTAGGGCTATTCTGAGGAGGTATTCTCCAATTCGGGAGTGGGCGAAGGGATGTGTGCAAACTCAAATGTCTATAGGGGACCAGGCAGGCAACATAAATGAGTGAACTGGTTGGATTAGGTTGGTGGACACCCGTAACCCTCCTCCAGCCAAATGCTGCCATGCAGCCATGTGGACCCCAAGTTAACAGAGCCTTGGGTTTTTCAGGAGAAGTCCCAAATCGGGAATTGTATGTGAAGTCTCCTGACTTTTCAATTAACTTTTTAAAATTAAACACCAAATGGGCGTTTTTACATGAGCCCAACTTTGTCACCTCTAAGCCACATCCTACAGATAAGGAAACTGAGTCCCAGAGAGGGGAAGCTGTGAACTAGAACCCCGCCCCTTTATGATTTCAGAGCCTTTGCTTTTTCTCTCCCCAGCAGACCTAGCTGCAGATGGAGAACCAGCTTTTGCTCCCTTCCCCCTGTTGGTGAGGGCTGAGCCCCACTCACCTGCAAACTGGAGCTGGGTTTCCCAGGGCTGGAGAAGAAACAGCAACATGGGCAGTGGCGAGCAAAGAAGGCCCCTCATGGCGCTTGGGTGGCAGGGAACGGAAGTGTCGGATCCTGGAGGGTGCAAGGAAAAAGGCAAAGCAATAATATTTACGGAACTCTTATTCTGGGTGATGGGCACTTGGAGGGGGAGAAGGATCATGGATTTCTTTTACTAATCTCTCTACCTTTGTGTATATTTGAAGTTTGTCATAATAAAAAAAGTACTGCGTTACAGTGCTGGGAAATACAAGGAATTCTACTTTGCAGAATTGCAGAATAAAAAATAAATAGAAAGTAGATTTTTAAAATATAACATTTAAAAAGAAAAAGTCCCCCTCAAAGAAAAGAAAACCAAAAATAAATGAAAAAGAAAAAATGCCTTTCTAAATACCGAGCACAGTGTTAAATGCTTTTCATGCATTCGGACATTTAATCCTCTCGGCAATTCTCGCTACGGTACAGTCCTTAAGTGGTTCCAAAGATCCGTTCCGCGCGCTCTCCTCCTGGGAGAACCTCTGCAGACGAAAGCCAGCCGTTCCCCACCTCGACCCCCTCCTCTCCTCACACAAGGCGCTTCTATGTGGCTGTCGTTCCAACACGCGCGCGCGCGCGCACACACACACGCACGCACACACTCAGACATGCACCGCCCAGCCTCAGGCCGCCGAGCAGAGACGCGCCTTTTCACGGGGCTGGGGGGTTGGGGACCCTCAGCACGTAGGCCAAAACCCACCACGCAAGTTTGGCCCCCCTGTTTCCCTCCTGCTCTCAGGAGAGGCCGCCAGGGGGCGTCTTCCTGGGACTGGCTGCGTTGGTTGGGTGGCCGTGGGAAGCCCACATCTGCCTAGCAGGTGCCCCTGCCCAGAGCAAACAGTGGCCGGGAGCCCGGAGGCCTTGGAGATAAGCCCGGGGCAGGATATATCCCGCACGAGGGCCGAGGAGCAGGGGCGCACAGGGTTCCGGCGACAGCTGCATTGGATGCGCCCGGAGGGCGGTGAGTGAGGCCCGAGTGCGGCCATGGACCCTATACGGGCAACAGGTGAGCGCTCACTCTTCCACTGCCCTTGGCGACGCCCCTTGATAATCCCAAAGGATTCCCGTGTACAGATGGGAAAATTGAGGCCCGAGAAGGCTGCCCGCCGAGCTGCAAAGGAACCTGCGACTAGAACCTGGGACTCCTGGCTCCCCTTCTTCCTTCTGGGCTGCCTGGCTGCCTAGCAACCTGGCGCCTAGGAGTCACTAAACCTCTTTTCCTTACATTCACTCCCACTGCTCTGTACCCCGCTCCACCCCCGCCCCATGCTGAAGCTGCGTTAGCCATTTTTCTGTTGCTTGTTTCTTGGCAGAGGGGACCAGCTGCCCTAACCCAACCGCAGCCCCTCTACCCCCCTCCCCCAATTCCGTGAATGGGCCTATTCTGAGCAAGGTTGGCTGCCTGCAGCTCACTCACTCCAGGCGGCCTTTCCGATCCTCTCCGCCCTCGCCTTTCAGGCCTGGTAGAAGAACAAAAATCCCTCTGGCAGGGCCCGTGGTGGGAGGTTGAGTAAGCCAGATGTGTCAGCTGCCACTGGAAACTGGAGGGTGCAGAATGCCTTTCCCTAGCTTGGGCCATAGCCAGGGCCAGAACCTCTGGGGAGCATGGGGGTCAGGACAATGGGGCCTTTGCCACCTCCTGTTCTTTCCCACCTGCAGAAGCCTCTGGGCCCTCAAATCTTGATTAGGATTCCCCCTTGTCCTGCTGTCGGCCTGAGGCCACGTCTCGCCTGGCACCCCACCGCCACCCCAGGAATCCTAGAGAGTCAAAATAGAGACTGCCTCAAAGTCCATCACCTTCCCAACCCTCTCGTTCCACTCAGGGATAAATAAGGTCCAGAGATTAGTGTCTTGCCCAAGGTCACACAGCAACGTGGTGACAGGTCTGACACTAGAGCCCTGAGCTCCTCTGAGGGGTTAATCCTAAAGTTAGGAAGATTCGGAAATGCCTGAGGGTGGGGAGACTGAGCTCGAAAGGCAGGAGAGGTCTGTGAATAACTCAAGAGTTGGCTGAAGAATAAACACCGTGGGGACATTCTTGGCGGTTCTTCGAGGGAGGAGATTAAGGGAAAAGTCCCCCTCCCCGTGGTGGCCTTGTTGGTGGGGGCTCAACTTGGAAAGGACCCCACATTAGTGAAGAAGGCCACTGCAAGTCAGATGGGGGCACCGTCAGTGGTACAGCCGCGGTTAAATACGGTCGCCCGGTCAGGCTTGACGCCTGATCCCCCCGCAGACCCCTCAGCGCCCCCAGGCCCTTTGACTCACCTGAGCCTGCCGGACAGCTCGGAGGCGCGGCCGCAGAGCGGAGCCGACGGGCGGAGCCTCCCGGGCAATTGGACCAGGTAACGGCGCAGGCAGCGTGCCCGAGGTGGGGACGGCCAGACGGCTGGAGCGAGCGGAGGCGGCGGCCGCATTTAACCGGGGCTGGCGGTGGGGAGGGGGAGCGCGGGCTGCGACCCCTCCTACCGGCAGGGAGCGATCCCCTTTCCTCGGAGGGCTGGGGCGGGGCTAGCGCGGCGCCCCTGCTCCTGCCACCCCGGGAGCCGGCGGCGCGAGCTGCAGGGCCGGATTTCGGCTCCCAGCGGGAGGCTGGGCGGCTCCGCTCTCCGCCGCCGGAATGCGTCGGAAGCCTCCGAGGCCCTTCCCGGAGTAGAGCCCCGAGGGGCGGAGCGGGGCCTGGCTCCTGCCGCCGGCGGCCTGGCCCCGCTTCCGAGGGAGCGGCCGGGGTGCTGCCCTCCGCTGCCCCCTGCGGGAGTGAGGAGAGGCCCGGGACTCTGGTCCTGCGCGAAAGGTGAAAGGTTCAGAAGGGCAGCCGCAGGGTTCATGGCTCCCCGGGCCCCACGTAGTGGTCCCTCAAATCTCCGCCCTCGCGGACTTCTCCGCCTGATCTCTCCGCGATTGCTCAAGTCTTGGGCCTACCCATCACCCCTCGCTCCTCAAAACTCCCAGACCGCTGGGCTCTGACTGGCCCCATCCCTGAATTGTGGAGGGGCCCTGTAATCAAGGGAAGGAAAGTTGCGACAGGAACAGGGCCCTTCTCTTAGGAGAAAGGGGGTTAGGAGGATTGTTTTGACCCCCGAAGGGCTCAAATGTTCCCCCTGGGTTCTGGGGACACGGTTTGGGGGGTGCTTCCATGTTTCCAGGCTTCTGAGGGCAGGCAAGAGAGCACTCTGGGCCAGGGGGTCCAGCAAAACTCTTCTCCCTGGCATCAAGAGGTCACTGGGGTGCACCCCCTCAAAGTGCAAGGAAACCATGCACCCTCACATAAGTCTCCATCCCAAGGCCGGCACAGTGTGGCCTTTGTGCCCCTGGGGCCTCTCCCCAGTGCTGCAGGGGGGCATGACACCAGGCCTGTGGAGTGGCGCCTGGGTGGTCCTGGTGGACTCCGTGCAGGCCTCATTGAGTACCTGGCAGCCTAAATATTTAACCCATGACTTACACTCAAATCCCCTCTCTTGCCTAACGCTTCCCCTCCCTGACCCCGAGTGGGGCAGAACTACATTAGCCCCTTCCCCCTATGCATTTCATTCAACCGGCTTGTTGGGTTCCATGCCACCTCTCCCCTTAACAATCACTGCTGTCCAGCCGCCGGCCTGCCCCTACTCCCAGGTCCTCCCCAGAGTGCACCCCGGTGCTGAGGGAAGGCGTGCGCCAGTGCCTGCAGCAACGGTGTGAGCAGACAGTGCGGATCCTGCACGCCAAAGTGGCCCAGAAGTCCTACGGAAATGAGAAGCGGTAGGAGCCAAGCCCTTCCAAGAGGCCACCTTCCACTCTATGCTTGCCTCCCAGTTCGGTGCCTTTTAGAACCCTGGGGAGGGCTCAGGGCTCAACTCTTGGCCAATCAGGAGCCTTCTTCCTCAGCCCCCACCAGCCCCCATTTTGGAACCTCCCTGTGAATCTACAGTCCCCACTCACTCACTCATCCACCCATTGATTCCTTCTTTCATTCAACAACTACTTAGTGGGCGTTTAGCAGGTGCCAGGCTCTCTGGACAGTGCAGGGCCCTGGGCATACAGCTCCAGAAGCCAGATACAGCCCCTCCTCTCAAGGCATCTTCACTGTAGTGGGAAGAGACAGACCACAAAGTCCCCTCAGTGAACAATATCCTTCCAGATGGAGAGAAGAGCTAGAAGAGTGATAGAACAGCATAATGTAGCAGATACTGAAGTGGGGGCACGTTAGCTAGACAGGTCACGATGGTGGACAGGCCTTTTAAGGAGGTGACATCTGAACTGAAAGAGAAGCCAGACAGGAGAAAATCCAGGAAAGGTGTGTTCCAATTAGAAAGAAAAAAGGCACACACCTTGAGGCTGTACGAGCTTGGCCTGTCCTGGTACAAAAGAAGTCAGAGGGGCTGGAATTAGGAAAGGAGAGGGACGTTGCAGGGAATAAAGTCGGAGAGGTAAAGCAGGGGTGCATCAGGTGAGGACTTCGGATTTAAACCACCGAAGGATTTTAGGAAGACAAGTTAACATGATCAACTCGTGCTTTTTAAAGAAAGGAGAAGACAGTGTGACTGCTTTGTGCAAAGCAGGTTGGGCGGGGGCGGGGGTGGAAGCAGAGAGAGCCGTGGGAAGGCTGATGCTGTGGTCCAGGCAAAAGTGATGGCAGTTGGGATTAAGGTGGAGGTGGTAAGAAACCCGTGGATTCTGGATGTGTTTTGAATGTGGAGGAGACAGGATTGATTAACGGGTTGAGTGAAAGCAGTGACAAAAGAAGGTTCAGATGTTAATGGGGTCCACAGTCATGGAGAAGCCCCAGGAGGGCGGTGGGAAAGGTGGAGGAGCAATCAGGGACTCTGCCCCATTTATGCTGCCTTTGAGATGTCTAAGGGACGGTCAAGTGGAGATGGACGTGCGAGTCCCGCGCTTGCTTGCATGTCTCCGCAGGTTCTTCTGCCCCCCGCCCTGTGTCTACCTCGCAGGTCCCGGCTGGAGGGTGAAGCCAGTGCAGGGCCAAGGTGAGGGCGGACTCCTGGGCTGCCGTGCGCCTCCCTAGGCGAGGGGACCGCACAGTGGGCCTGGGAGCCGGGCCGGTCGCAGGCGCAGTCTCGCCGCGCCCTCTGGCGGCCAGAACTCAGCCTGCCTGCCGCCTGAGTCCTTCCTGAGCCCGCTCGCATCGCTTTCCAGCCCACCAGGCCGGGGAAACCGGGCCCACGGTCTGCGGTTACATGGGACTGGACCGCGCGTCCGGCAGCGCCGCCGAGACGCAAAAGTTGAATTTTGAGGAGCAGCCGGACTCCAGGGTGAGAGCGCACGGGACACGGTCCGATTCTTGCTCCCATCCTTGCCCCTCCCTCGGCGAGGAGGGCTCCTTCACACACACCCCCACCCCCGAAGACGCCAAGAGATAGGTAGAGAGGCGGGGGAGACCGGGGTTCTGCCTCGAGGGTGAGCCCGGGAGCTGGGATCGTGCTGCTTCACGTCACATCTGATGGGGCAGACGTCAAAGACCTGGTGGCGCAGGGCTGGGATGAGACGGCCCCGCGCCCGCGTACCCCGTAGGAATTCGGTTGCGCCAAGACCCTGTACATCTCGGACGCAGACAAGAGAAAGCACTTCCGGCTGGTGCTGCGGCTGGTGCACCGAGGGGGCCGAGAGCTGGGCACCTTCCACAGCCGCCTCATCAAGGTCATCTCGAAGCCCTCGCAGAAGAAGCAGTCGCTGAAAAACACCGACCGTGAGCCGGGCGGGGCGTGAGCTCCGGGCGGGGCGGGGACGCGCCACCTGGTGTGGAGCGGCGGAACTGGGGAGGGCGGAGGCCTAGACTGGAGGGGTGGGGCCAGAGTGGAGAGGTGGAGTCTGAGTCGAGAGAGGGGTGGGGTCTGGGGGAGCGAGTGCGGCTGAGGTCCGAGAATGAGAAACTAGAGAAGCAAGCGCAGAGAGGAAAGGGGACCGACCCCACACTCTGGGAAAGGGGGCGGGAGGGGGCGTCCAGAGCAGACAAAAATGGCCGGCAGGTGCTGAGCTAAAGACAAATTAAAAGTGATGGAAATTTAGTCAAAAATACCTATTCAGTGCCTGATGTAGGCCTGGCTCTGTGCTGGACGCCGGGTCCCTGTAAAGTAAGGACAAGTGTCTGTTCTGGAGGAACCCACAGCCTAGCTTGGGAGAAAGACACACATCGCTTATCAAAGAGACAGTTTGAAATAAATACTGCCCTGGGTGCCAAGTGACAAATCCCAGGGCTGGGGGCTTTGAGAATGGGGGGGCGGGGGGGGGGGACGGCGCAGGGCCTGAATAACAGTGAGGACACCACCACTACCCTGGCAGGGAGGTGGGGGAAGACCTAGAGGAAGGGGAAGCTTTCCTGGCCAACATGAACACGAATCATCCTATTTGATGTTCATCAGGTCCCTCTGAAGTGGGATCAGTGTCAAGCCCTAGAAATATCACTCTGAAGTGGGTACTATCATTGTTCATATGTCAGGGATGAGGAAAATGAGGTCTGGAATATTCACCCATTCATTTAATGAACTATTGGGGCCTATCACAATCCAGATGACTTGGCTAAGACTGTCCAGCTAGGAAGAGACCCAGCCAGAATTTGAACTTGAGTCAGTGTGCCTCCAGAGCCCAGGTCCTACCCCTACATCATATTTACCTTCTGTCTGTTAAAAACCCCGTAGAACGTCTCAGACCGAGGCAGTACTCTGTCTGGCCCTTGGCATCAGGTAAGTGCTAGAATGTGATGGTTAGGAGTGCAGATTCTGAAGCCAGGTGGCCTGAGTTTGAATCCTGACTCGCCAGCCTTGAGATGTGGAGCAAGTTGCTCTCTTAAATAGAGATAATATCTGCTCCAGAGCACTGTTGAGAGAATCAAATGAGCTAACACATATGAAGCATTTAAAACCGTACCTGACACACAACAAATGTTAGCTGTCATCATTATCCAATGGATGGGAACTTGGACTAAGTATAAATTGAGCACCTACAGTATGCCTAGTCCTGGAAGGGGAGAGAGGGAGATGACCCAGTGCTTTCTCCCCAGGTGGTCAAAGCTCAGTCAGGAAACAAAACCATGGCTCTGAGTATGTGTGATAAGCTGGAAGAGATCAGTGTCAAGCCCTAGAAATATCACACTGTTGTTTCACACCACATGGTCTCTGCTTATGCAGGCCTTGAGCAACTCGTACCTACCCCCTGCTCCCCAGCTGAGAATATAACCTCCTCCGGGAAGCCCTCCTTCACCCAGACCTTACCACATCATTTTGAAATTTTATATTTATGTCCTTCCTCTCTGAGAATGTGAACTCCTCCAGAGCAAAACTGGGTCTGATTCACCCTTTGGTGCCCAGTACCCAGCACAGTGCCTGCCCAAAAGGAAGCACTTGGTGAACGCTTGGTAATATTATTTGTTGAACTGAAGGATGCCCGGGCAGCACTAAGGAACTGGCCAAAGTTCAAAAGCAGGACTACAAGCAGGTACTAGGTAAATGACCATGAAATAGGCCCAGTGTGTCTAGGCCAGTGAGCATATGAGGGGACTGACACAGGGGACAGAGGACCAGAAATTGTCTGGCAAGTACAAGCAACCAAGCCAGGCTTGGGTGCTGATTTCACCTCCCTTCACAGTGTGCATATCCTCGGGCTCAAAGGTCTCCCTCTTCAACCGCCTGCGCTCCCAGACAGTGTCCACGCGCTACCTCTCTGTGGAGGACGGGGCGTTCGTGGCCAGTGCGCGCCAGTGGGCTGCCTTCACGCTCCACCTGGGTAACCGCAGCTGCGGACCTGGGGCTGGGCGCTTTGCATACCTGAGTTCATTTCACCTTCACTGTAACCCCTTGAGAAAAGTCAACTCTGCCCACGGAACTGAGGCTTGCCCAAAAGTCCCAGTGAGTCTGTGACTCTTCCAAGCCATTCTGGCTCCAATGTCCAGCCCTCTCCCCTCATCTCAAACCCCACCCCAGGAGCAAACATCTTCAAGGATGGCCACAGATGACCCCTCCGTGCATGCTGACCCTACCCACGAGACCCATGTGCGATGTGGGCTGGAGCCAGAAGCAAAGAGGGCAGGGTTGGGGGCAGAAGCTTGGAACCCCTGACACCTTCCTTCCTTCCCTTCCCTCTTTTCACACCAGCTGATGAACACTGTCCCCAGGGGGACTTCCCGCCTCGAGAGGGCTACGTCCGCTATGGCTCCCTAGTGCGACTTGTCTGCACTGTCACAGGCATCACACTACCTCCAATGGTATGAGCAGGGAGGGCATACCTGGGGGGGGAATCCCCAAAAGTTCATGTGGAAGGTATGACCCACAAGGACAGGGCAGTCATAAAGATACCTGTTCTCACTCTGGATACTTAGTGCTTTATGGGGCTGGATGGCGGCAAAGGGTGGATGGTGGGGGGGTGGGGGGAGGAGAATCTGCCAGTGCTCACATGGCTATTGGATAGCAGAAAGCTAGCTGGGGCGGGGGGAAGCCTCTGGCCACCCAGGCATCTTGCTGCCCTGCACCCTTTCTGTTGTAGATCATCCGCAAAGTAGCCAAGCAGTGCGCGCTCCTCGACGTGGACGAGCCCATCTCCCAACTGCACAAGTGTGCATTCCAGTTTCCTGGTGATCCTCCCGGAGGGGTTGGCACTTACTTATGCCTGGCTACAGACAAGGTGGTGCAATTCCAGGTGAGGGGTAGAGAGTATTGGCACCAAGCATCCCAGAAAGCCAGAACACAGAGAACCATAGATCATAAGATCATCATCATCATCACCATAATGACTGCTGCTTACTGAGCAATACTACCTCTCAAGGAATGTTAGAGTCATAGACTATCAGGACAGAATCTGAGAATGAAGATTATTGAGCAGTGCTCCTTCCCAAAGAATATTAGAGTCACAGAATGTTTGGAGATAAGATTTTAAAATGAAAATAAAAATAGCAATAAGTAATAGTATTGAGTATTATTGTGCAAAGCGCATTAGAATCATAAAATGTTAAGCCATAGGATTATAGAATGTGGAAAATTATTATTATTATTATTAAGCAGTACAACTCCCAAAAGAATATTGTCAGAGAATGTTGAGATAAAATCATAATGTGTAGAAAATAACATTATCATTGAGCAATATTCCCTCTCAAAGAATTTAAAACTGTAGAGTAGAATTGCACAATGTTAAAAAAAAAAATAGCATTCTAGAATCCTAAGAAAATAGACCTTTAGAAACCAGCTAGTTCAGCGAACCTATTTACCTCAGGTGACGGAAGGGTCTTGTCCAAGCTCACAGGGCAGGTAAAGCTCAGAGCCTAGGACTGGACCCTGGAATGCAGAGGCTCAGGCACTATGCTGGCTCCCCCATGTTGGTGGCCACCATCCCCTTGGTCTCCTCCCAGGCCTCCCCCTGCCCCAAGGAGGCAAACAGGGCGCTGCTCAACGACAGCTCTTGCTGGACCATCATCGGCACTGAGTCGGTGGAGTTCTCCTTCAGCACCAGCCTGGCGTGGACCCGGGAGCCAGTCACTCCGGTGCCCCTCATCAGCACCCTGGAGGTGAAATCTGGGCGCAGGCCGGCGCTGGCGGGCGGGGATCTGACTGCGGGTGTGGTGTAGGGCATGGCGAGGGAGAGCAGGAGGCTCTCGGCCACAGCACCCACTCCCTCCCTCCCCCAGCTGAGCGGTGGGGGCGACGTGGCCACGCTGGAACTCCACGGTGAGAACTTCCACGCGGGGCTCAAGGTGTGGTTCGGGGACGTGGAGGCCGAAACCATGTACAGGTATAGGGGGCGCCTCCCTTGGGCCGCGGGGACCGGACGGGTGCGCGTCATCGGCGTCACTGCAGCCCTAACCTTGGTGCCGCCTCAGGAGCCCGCGGTCCCTGGTGTGCGTGGCGCCCGACATAGCCGCCTTCGGCAGCGACTGGCGCTGGCTGCGCACACCCATCACTGTGCCCGTGAGCCTGGTGCGCGCCGACGGCCTCTTCTACCCCAGCTCCTTCTCCTTCACCTACACCCCGGAGTACAGTGCGCGGCCCCGGCCCCCGGGCGACCCTGAGCCCGCTGCGGACGCCGACGCGCTCCTCGAGAGCATCCACCACGAGTTCACGCGCACCAACTTCCACCTCTTCATCCAGACTTAGGTCCGCGCCCATGCCTAGCCCGGGCCGGTTTTCTGGGTCCCAGGCCCTACCCCCGGCCCCTTGGCTGCCAAGTGAAGGCCAAAGCCTGGGTGGGAGGAAGCTCTTGCCATAGAAGCCGTCACTCACATCTTTATACATCCAAGAAGACACAACCTGAGTGATGCTATGATGTCTGTGTCCAGACACCAGTATGGATCTCCTCCCTGTGTCTGTCCGACTCTTTTTAAATCAAGTAATCTTTCTCTCTCTCCTGCAGTAACTTTGCACGTCTCCCTACTGTGTGTCTCTATCCCTCCAACTTTGTTTCTCTCTGTTTCTCCTTGTCTCACTAGGATTTCACACACTCTTAAGAGTCAAGTCTAGAGTGTTTACCCTCCGTGCAGTTGTGTCTCCCCTTGAAGAGAAGACACCTAGTGTCACACACCCAGGCATGGAACCCAGGCTCCTGAGACATGCCCTGGAGCATCGTGTCCTACATGCAGTACTAGATCTGCCCTGCAGTGCCAACTATCTAGAGCACCAGGTCCTGCCTAAAGCCCTGGCTCTTACCTGGAGCATTCGGTGCCACGTGGATCACTAGGTACTGCCTGGAGTGCTGGGTTCCACTTGGAGCAGTAGGTCACTCCTAGAGCACCGGGTCTCACCTGGAGCACTGGGCTCCCCCAGCCCACCAAATCCCACCTGGTGCAGGTGCTTGCTGGAGCACCAGGTCCGATCCGGAACACTGGACCCCACAGGAAGTACTGAGTCCCTTCTGGAGCGTGAGGGTCCTGCCCTGAAGTACTGGCTTCCATCCTGGAACACAAAGACCTGCCCCTCCTCATACTCGCAATGGCTGGACCAGGCGCAGTACCCTTGCCCGTGATGGCTCTCTGGCCTACGGCTTTGGTGCCTGCGACCGCGGTCAGGTGCTGCCCTCTTAACTTTCCCCCCAGGCACTTCTCTGCAGGCCCAGCGGGATGCAGTCCTGCAGATCAGGGATTCCTCTATGCCAAGGCAGTCTCATCTACATGACCCAGCTCTCCAAGGAGAGGGGTGCTCAGTGTACTCCCCCCATCACACACACACAGAGGAAGGGACCACAAGCCCGATGGAACAGAGAGCCTACCTTTTTGACCCTTGCCAGAGAAGGAATGGCATTCAGAAGCAGCTAGCATCCCTGAGCTCCTGTCCCTGCCCCGGGGCCCACCTGTTGGCTCTGGGAATGATTTACCCTTCTAGCTATCCCCCCAATCCAAGCAAAGATGCTCCCCAGGCCCAGGGGCAAACACAGGACAACTCCAGGCAGAACTGCTGGGACCAGCTGGGTGATAAGCCGGCTGAGAGAGGAGCTGCTCTGCATGGCGCCCGGGGACCGAATCCCAGTACATCCTGATCAACCCGCACCTCCTCTGTCATGTCTGTGCTTTACAGGGAAGTAGAAAAACCAGGCAGGGTCCTGGCTCAGGCGGTTGGGACCAAGGATATAGATATACCGTGGGTGCTGGAGACCTGTACCAGTCCCCGTGGTTCCCCTTGGGGAGAACTGATCTGAAATGCGGGTTCAGGGCTCTCACCCTTCTCGGCCCTTCCTTGAATTCTGAGCAAGGGCCCAAAATTTCCTGAGGGGAGGAGGTGACCTTTGCTCTTTAAACTTCCCAAAGTCATCGGGAAGCTCCGTCATCTGCCATCAGGCTGAAACCCACTATGGCAGGGAAGGAGAAACTTGTTGAAGGGCCCTCGTGGCCCCTGAGAACGCGTCCCGGCCCAGGAATGCAGGGAACAAGTTGAACGGGAAACGGCCCGACTCGAGTGCCCACCCCACCAGAGTTTGCTCTCACGGCCCCGTGATGCTATTGAAGCAGGAAGCCACTTGTGGGAGACTGAGTTTCACAGCACATCACACAGGGCGTTGGGGCACGAGGGCCCATTCAGCGCTGCCCTCAAGGACTTCCTCTGCCACTTGACAAGGCAGGAGTCCTGGAAGCCAAGATCCAGGGCTAGCCTGAGAGCCCAGGCCCAGCTGTGCAGCTTTGTCTTCCTTGGCACTCCCCTCGGGGCACCATAGGGCCCTTGGTCCCGCCTGTGTACCCACGTGGACGTCTGTGACCTCACAGCTCCAGCCCTGGCCTGTCTTCTGCGTTCCAGCTGCTGTTCTGTGCTTGGAGGTCCTTCTAGCCCCGACCCTGAATCCCTCTGTCATCCAGTCTCCTCCCTGCCCACCCCCTCACAGCAATGCACCCTCTATCTCCCGCCCTCACACCTCCCCAACACAGAGGCCTAAGCACTCCACCTCTCCATCTCGCCTTCTGCACTAGAATAGGCTTCCTTCTTTCCTCTCCCTCCACCTACTGCCTTGTTCTCCAAGTCCAGCTCAAATGTCTCCTCTTCCAAGATTTCCCCAGGGGAGGTTCAGCTAGCTACCCATCTTATGGGGCCCAGTGCAAAACGAAAATATATGGGGGGAAAAGCGAAGAAGAAGAAGAAAATGAAAATGTATGGCACCTTGCTCAAAAATTATTAAGAATTTCAAGACAGTGACACCAGAGCATAAAATCAAGGCAGGCCCTTCGAAGTATGGGGCCTTGAGTGACTGCACAATTCACATGCCCTGGACCCACCCCATGTTCCCTGAGCACTTCCCTCGGACCATGTCACCACCCACCCTGCATCAAAGAGCTTTATGTACCTGTCAATTGTCCCCTCTAGACTGTGAGCTCATGGGGAAAGAGGCTCATGGCTGTGTCCCATAGGGCGCATTAGCATACCTTGGACTTTGAGTGGGGCTCAATAAATACCATATGCCACACACTGCATTGGCAATTTGGATATTTGCAAGTGCAAAGTGAAACCAGCAGGTGGCACTGTTTCCCGCCCAAGAGTGAAGCTTTCATTTATTTCTCGTTCAAGAACTGTTAGGGTCTTAAAAGATAATCTTAACATTTTCACACTGTCAGCATCAAAACTGGGCTGAGCGTCCTTGCCCTAGTCCGTTTTACAGATGAGGAAACAGGATCGGAGAGAAGGCCCCTTAGATCCGAGAACAGACTGATGGCAGAGCCTAATTTAAATGCCATAGTCCTGATGTTAAATCTGGGACTCTGAGGTTCTCAGAGTGAGAATAAAGTCAAAATCTCGGTTCTAAACTCTCCTAGCTTACCAGCTCTTCTGTTGCCTGAGGTTCCACCATGAACAAGCTAGCCTACAGGCTTAAGCATTGACCTTTGGGTTTCTCTCTCTTTTGTTTCTTTTAAGTGGGGTTTTCTCAAAGAGAAACTGTTAAAACTGCAGTGTGGGTAGAATTCTGACACCTTCCTCCCTGGGGAAGACTGTAGACTGCTGAGGGCACATACTGTCAAGACAGCAAGGGAGGGAGGAAACAGCTTTAAGGGGAATGAAACCAATAAGATAATATCCAGTAAGTTTTGCAAGGGTCATCCTTGACCATACTCACCAAAAAAAAAGGCCCTCCGGGCAGGCTTGACTCTCTCCCCGACCCCAGGGGACAAAGGCAGGCAGGGAAGTAGGCACAATAATGCTCTCAGGGGCAGAAATGATAAACACCTGCTCGGGCTGGCTGCTGGGAAGGCGAAGGCAGAGCCTTGTGACCAAGTTCTTTATGGATTCACTTTGATTATAGAGTGCTGAAGTGGAGCCCACTCTGCAGAGCTCATCCCCAAGCCCCCATCTGGTTCTAAACCCCCTCCTCTCCTCCCCAACCCTGGCTGGTATGTGAAAGTGTGCCATCAGTGCCTCATCCTGGCGAGGGGTGTCCTGGGCTTGGCTGATTTTGTCCTGGAATCTATCTATCTATTGATCCCCTTCTCCTCACACTAATCACTCGTATGTATTTTCAGAGGGATCACCTTAAAACCAAGGAACACAGAGCAAATGGTGGCTTTTCAGACAACAGCCATCTTGGAGGCAAAGTCGTACGTTGAAGCCGGGCAGGTTTGGCAAGTTCAAGTCGCTTAACCTCTCTGTGCCTCAGTACCCCCTTCTGTAAAAAGGGTAGTATTTGTTTCACAAGACGTCACGAGGAAGAAAATAACCAATATATGTAAAACACTTTCAACAGGGCCTGGCCCACTGTCACCACTTTATAAGAGACCCTTGCTGTCATTGTCATTATTCCAGAAGTACGTTTAGAGGTGATCCAGACATTGCGCTCCCCCCCAACCCCATTTCACAGATGGGGAAAGTGATGGTCCAGAGGAGGCAAGTGACCTTCCTGTGTTAGTTTTCTTCGCTGTGTAACAAACTACCACAAACGTAGCAGGTTAAAATAACACCTGTTTATTGTCCCACAGTTTCCATGGATTGGGAGTCCAAGCACAGCTTAGCTGGGTCTTCTGCTAAGGGTCTCCCAAGACCATAGTCAAAGTGCGAGCCAGGACTGACAGGGCAGTCTGTCTGCCTATTCCAAGCTCACAGTTGTTGGCAAAATTCATGTCCTTGTAGCTATAGAATTCACTGGAAGCTTGCTTCGTCAAGGCCAACAGGAGAGCATCTCTCTTACCGGGAAGGTTCCAGACCCTCTTATTCGTGCTTTCAAATGATTAAGCTTGGCCCACCCAGGGTACTCTCCCTTTTTACTAACTCAAAAATCAACTAATTTGGGACCTCGATTACCTCTGCAAAACCCCTTCGCCTTTCCTATCTGATGTAACCTCATCATAGAAGTGGCATCCATCATGTTCACAGGTCCTGCCCACGTTCAAGGGAAAGGAATATACAGGTGTCTACAACAGGGGGAAGAATTCTTGGGGGCCACCTTAGAATTCTGACTCTCCCACCCCCCAAAACTACTTATCAAATTCCTGGCAAGGGGGAATCTATTTGGCCCATAGGCCTCCCCATGCCCCATGAAGGAATTGCCCCATACAGGGGTCCATGCTTCTCCTACTTCAGGAAAATGGCAAGATCGTGAACAAAATGGCTCAATATTGTCTAAAATCAACTTTGCATCCTGTGTCCAATTCTCAGAAATAATATCATCCCAAGTTGCCCTCAGAATTAGCGCCCTAGGGAAATTAAGCCCTGTCCAGAGTTGACTAGCAGCCAGGCTATATGGTAACCAGTCTTTAAGATGGCTTCTAAGGGGTCTTGTCTCCTGAAGGCATTCCTGCCCTCGTGTAGACTCCTTTCACAATGAATAGGGCTGACCTATGTGACCAATAGGATACTTCGTGGAAGTGACGGTGTGTGACCTGAGGTTTGGCTGTAAAAGGCATTATACTTTCCACCTGGCTCCCTTGGATCACTCTCTGGGAAAAGCCAGCCGCTATGTCATGAGGACACACAATTGGCCCTGAGGGTCCACATGGCAAGGAACTGGGGCCTCCTGTCAACAGCCAGCACCAACTTGCCAGCCACCTTGGAAGTGGGTCCTCCAAGCCCAGTCAAGCTTCCAGACGACTGCAGCCCTGGTCAACATTCTGACTACAATGTTATGAGACCCCACAACCCCCTAGCTCAGCAGCTCCCACATTCCTTGATCTGCAGAAACTCTGTGAGACAGTGGTCCTAAGCCCCTACATTTGGGGTAATTTTGCACAGCAATAGGCAATAGAGGGGCCTGTGGGAGCTAATACCTCACCCAAAAGATGGCGCTGATGATGAGAATAAAGTGCCTTTTGTTGAGCACTTCTGCACAGCGGGCTCTGAACTTCCCCCCTGCAAGCCATTGGCACACAAGGGAACGGCTGGTAAAAAACTGAAATCCAAGTCCAGAGGCCCCGAGCCACCGTCTCACATCACCCGACATAGACCTGACCAAAATTTCTGAGGCAGTGGAAATGTTCTGCTTCCGTCTGCATGACCCAGGGTAGCTGCAGCTGCAGCTGTTGATCACTTGAGATGTGGCTAGTACAACTGAGGAACTGAGTTTTTCCTTTTTAAAAAATTAATTTGAACTGCAATAGCCACTTGGCCAACAGCTACTGTACTGGACAGCACAGGTCTAGCAGATGTGAGAAACTTCTGTGAGAACCAAGTTATGAGGAACAGAGATCCACCCAAGCCTCACGGGACTCAGGAAAACCAGGCGTAGTGGGGACATCAGCAGGGACCTGAGACCAGACTCGCTGCTTCAAAGGGGGTTAGCGGGTCCGAGCAGCCTCCAATGGAGGGACCTCGGGCCACATAAACCCTCTGATGGGCAGTGTGGTTGTGGGCAGCCTCCAGAGCCCAAATGCCTGGGTTCAAATCAACCGTTGCTAAGTTGGGTCACTTTGGACAAGTCCTGTAACCTCTCAGCGGCAGGGTCCCCATCTGTATAATGGGGACACTAACAGTACCTACTTTGTGCCGATGAAGTGGGTTCCCATGTTGAAGCCTAGAATGGGTTCTGGCACACGCGTGTGACATGAGGGTTTGCTTCTACTGCCGGTCCCGCTGTATCCTTCCCGACCCCAGCCAAGCACTGGGCAACATGGTACCAAGGTTAGACCCCCAAAGCCCAAGGCCCGGAATTAAGGCTTAACTCTGCAGACAAGTAAGGGCAGGTTTCTGCCTTGGTAAAAATGCTTTTGCCAGGATCAAGACAGGCATCGATGGGGTCTGCAGAGGCCAAGTGGGCAACATGAGCGATAGCAGGTGGACAGAGACTGTGGCAAGGCAGAGAACCCACATCTAAGACAGGATCCTGCCTGTGGGCGACTTCCAAACGGGGCCAAGAGGCTGGAGAGGGGCCAGATCTTGAGTTTTTCCCCAGAGAAGTGGGGAATCTGGACTTATATGGGGAACATCCTCATTTCTATAGTTGGTACCTAATCCAAGGAATTTTTGTGTTTGCTTTTGAAACAAGGTGCCATCTCAACAGAACACCAAGGCAGGCACAACGAGCCCACAGGCCGCCATGTGTACTTTCTGACTCTCCTCTTCTCCAGGCCCTTTCTTGGCTTCTTACGTCTCTGCTGCTATCAAGGGATACAGAACCCAGAAAGGATGACTTCTTACAAACTTTAAAATGACAGGGAAAAAAAAAAAATGACAGACACAGGCAATCTAGAAAGTACCAGATTTTATTCTTATCAAAAAAAAAAAAAAATTAAGTAACAGACAACAGTGTGAGGTGGCTCCAAGAGGTGCTCACTCCCAACATAGCCAGAGGAAAACCAGAGGGGTTGGTGGGGAGGGCAGTGCAGAGGACCCAGCCAGCTGGGACCCTGGGTTGTGGCGGTGAAGGGTGAAGGGTGCAGGAGGCAAGCGCGACTCCCCCCATACCCCAGCCAGTGGGGTCAGGAGAAGATGCAGTCTGCCCAGGCTAAGCCACCAGGCCTCTTCTTTGGGGGGGGGGGGGGCAGTCACCAATAACAAGATCCAGAGCCAGGGCCCCGTCAGTCCTCCCCCACCCCCACCCCCCTTTGCCCAGGGAGACCAAGGTCAACCCCACAAGGCTGGGGCTGGGACGTGTTAAGCCAGTTTAGTTCTCTAGCACTGCGGTTGAACAGGCTGACATGGTCCCTACCTGCGTGTTCACTATAGCAGCCACGAACCATACGTGGCAAATGAGCACATGAAATGTGGTTAGTGTAAATGAGGAATGAATTTTGAACTTTGGGTGATTTTCACATATTTGAAGAGCCACATGTGGCCGGTGGCCACCACAGCGGATAGCACAGCTCTCCAATTTTCTCATAAATTTGGAGAGAGCAAACAAAGGAACACCGGTTGGGCTCAAAGCAGAAGCTAGAAAGAAGGTAGAACTGTCTACCCTCAACTACTCCAGCCCAATCGGGAGAAGGCACCAGGAACAGAGAGAGAAGAGAGAGAGAGAGTGGCAAAAACCCACTCAGCCAAACAAAAATCCACTCACTCAACCATCCAGCCAACTTCAAATGGGACATACCACACTATTTCCTGAAAAAAATATATTTATCTATTTTTCTAGAACCAAGGAAGAATAATAATATATTACAAGAAGAGACACAAATATTCCCACCATCCCCTAACATTATATTTTGGGATCTGCTAGAAAAGTTTCAGCAAAAGCTACTTCTTAGAGGAAGCAGCTTCAGCAAGGGCCAAGGTCATGAGCTGGGGGAGTGTTAAGTATTAAAAAAAAAAAAAAAAAAAAATGGGATATTTAAAGAAAAAGAGGAGGAGGGCCCTGTCTGAAGCTATAAATAGTAAAAAATAATAATAATAATAATAAAAATCATGTCTCCGTCTCTTCTCTCATTTTCAAAAAAAATAAAAAAAAAAAAAGCCATTAAATACAAACTTCGCAGGTCCTGCGGAAAGTGCAAGAGAGCGGAGGACATCTCAGCATCGGCACACTCTTGCCCAGGCAGAGGCTCTGCACCAAGGACTGAACCATTCGGAAAAAAATACCCCACTTAAGATAGATTTGCAAATACTCTGCAAATCCACTTCAGTATGAACTTTCAGTTCTTCTTCCCACCCTCCCTCCTTCCCCATCCCCTCCCCCAAATAAAAAAGGTTGATTTCCAGAAAGTCACTTGAAAGAGCCGAGAATGGCCCAAGGTATACCACAGACTCCTGTAGTGTGATCACAAGTGCCCTTTGATGGACACATCTCAAGGTACAGATGGTTCTAGTTCCTTCTCCTGGCTCCTTTTCACAAGAGGGAGGGAGAAGGCCCACTGGGGGCAGAGCCCCAGCAGGACTCCTGTCCCAGCTTCAGAGGGGCTCTGGGTGAGGCATGTTCAGGACAGGGTGTAAGCTGGGCCCACATTTTAAGTGTAAGATTAAGAAATGATCCAATCCCAGACCTGCCTTTAGCAAGGCCAAGTGTAACCCTATTTTTCTGCCGGGACAACCGAGGCAGAGAATCAAGAAGAGGCAGGCAGGAACAGAAGATGATGTCTCTTCTGACGCTTGAAACATAATCAGAGCTGGAGATGCGGACAGGTCAGTATTAGGTTGCCCTCCCCCTACCCTAACGTCCACCCTCCCAAATCCTTCGGCTTCCTTTCCCACGGAGGTCCAAGCCGGTGGCCAGGCGGGCGCTTCAGGCATAGAACTCGTTGGTAGGGGCTTTCTTGTAGATGGGTTTCTTGCCCAGGTCATAGGTGCCTTCATCCTTCTTCTTCATGCGGTACACCAGCAGCAGGACCAGGAAAACAGCAAAGAGAATGCCCACGCCGCCGCCCACGATCAGAGCTGCAGGGGAAGAATGGGGAGAGCTGTGGGTCAGGACCTCGGGTACACTGCCACTTCCCCGCAGTCAGCTCTCACAACTATAGACATGCTCCCCCTTGCTGTTGCTTGTGCTCGGCACGACCTCATTCACAAGACAGCAGGGGGTCACCGTAAGTCACTGGAGACCACAGAGCTAGGGCGGCAAAGCCACCATTCCAACCCGCACCTGCTGGAGCCCACAGCCAAGCACACACCCCAGCGACAGCTTAGCACTAACTGCGCCAGGAGCTAGCAGACCCGCAAGCTGCGACGATCTGCCCAGACAGACTCCTGGCACTCTCGTGAGTGCACACACCTACACAGATGGGTATACACGTTCTCCATACACACAGGTGCATGCTACCAAACACAGCTCGGACACGTGGACATGGCCGTGCTGCTGTGTCACAGACAATGACACACTGTGGTTTCCCCCCTCCTACGTGTGCAGCTCGGTGTGTGCTAAGGCCTGCAACCCACTCCCATTACTCATCGCTGGCTGTGTGATCGGGCAAGTTCCTTCATCTCTCTCATTGCAAAACGGAAACCGGAGGACCTTTCTCACACATCAGTCCTAAGGATTAAATAAATTAACCCACCGAAAGTGCTTAGAACAATGCACGGCAGAGGCTCAGTACTCACTACTTGTAAACCTTGGTGGTTTGTATGTGTCCCTAGCACCCTGAATTGGACCCTGGCACAACAGTGAAGTGCTTATGAAATGACTCTCCCAATTCAGCTCAGAGAGGAGCACCGGCCAAGGCTGCCTACTGGCATCAGGCAGATGCAGGCTGCTAACCTCAGGTGAACAGCTGTTTTGCAGTTTGCCAGGCCGTCTGAAGAGCTCTATCCTGTTTGCTGAGGGGGCAGGGATACCCCACAGAATCCTTGCTGTGGCAGATTGAGTCCCCTAATTCGGTCTTCTAGGGCTAAGGAGATTAATTTTCCATCCCTGCACACACTCCCAATCTATGCACAGAATGGGGGCAGAATGGAACAGAGGAGCCCGGTAAGGTTCTTTCTTGGCTAAAACTCTGAGAAAGCAGCAACAAAATGACCCCAGGAAATACAGAAAAAGCACATGGAATGAGGTATCCCAGCTCCATGACTGTTTTTATCACCTTTCCCCTCTGATAACCCCGGGCGCCTCTTATCAGGACCTTGGTCAGCGCTGGGACTCTGCACTAGGTTAAGGTTCAAGGGCAGTCTCAAAAGTGACTGTGGTCGTAGGTTCACGTGCCGGGGCTACCAGTGCCTAGTTTTGTGACTTTGGACAAGTAATTTGGCTTCTCTTAAGCCTCAGTTTCCTTATCTGTTAAGAGTACAGATAGCCAACCATACCTGTCCAGTTGTGGAGGCTCAGTGAGGGGGGCACATGGATCAGATGGCTTCTAGCAAGCACTTGAGAAATTTCCAGGTGCAGAGATGCTACTGGAATGGAGGTTCCCACCCCAACGAACGCAACAGTAGAACTTCTCACATGAAGATCTTATGTTTGTCTAATTCTCAACCGGAAGATTTAAGAGATGACCTGGCTTTGGTTCTGTCTTTTGCTATGTGACCCAAACAAGTGGTTTGCTTTCTCTGGGCCTCAGTCTTCCCATTTCTAAGACACACTTGGTTGGACTAGATCAGTGGTTTTGCATTTTTCTTTAAAAGCAACAAAATCCTTAGTTGGTGAAAGCAAAACCTTATGCTGATCCCACATATGCCAGCTAAAAGTGAAACTCTGTGGTTGAAAAAGATGGGGGAGGTTTTTACCAAATATTTTGAAGCTTAGAAGACTAAAAGGCCTCTAAGGGCCCCTCTGGTTCCAAAAGCATCCCCTACCCCTCTTTACATTGCTCAGCAAGTAGCGAAGGTAAAGGAGAAAGAACATTGGCTCCAGTATCAGGAGGCCAGGGTCAGGGCTGAGCTGGGCCCAACGTCACCTGGGGTTATATTCCCAGGGAGCCTTATCTGCAAAATGCAGGGAACAGGGCTCTTTCCTTGTACCTCAGGCCTCCTAGGAGGTGCTGGCCCGGCTGGCTGCCAGGAGACAGGAGTAACTGAGCCTGGGCCCAGGGCAGTCACTCACCGGGCTGGTTCATGCAGACAGGCCCTTGGCCTATAAAACTTGGCCAGAGAGAGAGTTCCCTCTGACAACCCGCCCCCACGAGCTTTGGAGATCCCCAAGCTGCCAGGGAAGGAGAGAGGGAGCCGTCCCCACCCCGATGAAGGCCACACCCGAAGCCCCACCCTGGGACAGAGCTTCCACAATAGCACACCACAGTCAAGAACCCTGCGGCTCTCACGTCAGGCCAAACCCTGAACCTCTCCTCTCCAAGGCCTCCGTGTCTTAATCTGTCGTATGAAGGATCCCGGTATGCCACCGAGTATGAAAAGTCAGTGAAGACTCAATGACAGATTACACCCACCAATCAGAAAAGCGCTTTCCAGTTGGCCAAATTACTTCAGATTCTAATTTGCATGGAGTTATGATACCAACCCAAGGGGTAGCATTGTACCCATTTACAGAGGAGGAAACTGAGGCTCACCTCCCCACTGGGGCTGGAAAGCTTCTCAGCCAAGGTCACAAGGCTGTCAAGTGACAGAGCAGGGGGATGGGGAGCCAGCCCAATGGGCTTTCATGGGAAGTGAACGTTTAATAATTAACTCCCCAGGTACCAACCCTAGGCTGTGCAAATGTTTTTAAAACAAGACAGAAGGACTTAAGGCAAGTGACTGACTCTCCGGCTGTTCTTTAGAAGCCTTTGATATCCTCAAGTCTCCAGGGTACCCGGGGGCCCCAGGCATCCGTGTCTGCAGCACTATCTCCCTCTGAGTCCTCTCCCCCTTCTAAGTCTCTGGTGAGGAGCTTACCTGCCAGAACCTCTGTCCTCTCAAAGATGCTGCTGCCCTGCGCAGTGCTGGACATGGACACCTTGTTGGACAGGTCCTCGTCCCCTTCAAAGGGTGAGATCCTTTTTGGGATGACCTCATTCTCCTCCAATTCCTTAGGTTCGGTGGGGATCCAACTCCCAGGCCCTGCCCTCTCAGGAATAAAGTTATCGAGAGGCACCTGCATGGGGTGGGAGGAGCAGAGACAAACACTCAGCGTGGTCTGGGGACGAGCCTGGGGCAGGGGACAGAAGCATTCAGCCAGGGAGGGAGTCTGCTTTTGCCATCTTGCTGGCTGAACCAGGGGGTCCTGGGACAGAAAGCAGCACCAAACTCTCAACAACGATGCCATCGAAGGCTCACCCTCCTCCTTTCCAGGTCTGCCCCAAATGGGGAATGAGTAATGTGACCAAGGGCGCAGGGAAGCACGTGGTCCCACTCACTGCTGGTCAGTGGGTATTCGAGAATCACCACCCCGGAGGGCAGTGTGGCAGAGCTGCAGAAATTGCTTGGGACCCTGTCCCAAGGAGCTAATCAGAGATTTGAGTGAAAGAAGCTTGCTGTAGTGTTATAATTTTAGAAAATCAGAAAATCCGAAACATTTCCATCAAAAAGGGAAAAGCAGTGAGCTATGATGATGCAGCCTATAAAAATGAATAGGAAGTACATTTAATTATGGGAGGAAATAAACTCAAACTCCTGACCATTTTATATACACAAAACTGTATATACAACTTGATATTAACGTTGGGAAATACCTAGAAATGCACAGAAAAGGGGCTGGAAACACATCTAAGTGCTGACAGTGATTATCCCCTGCAGGGAGGATGGCCTACCCATGACCCACAGCTGTGCCTGCCTCCAGGGAGCCAGAGCCCTGAATAAAAGCTTTCTTGCAGAGAGAGGTCAGACCCTCACTTATGGGCCCTTCTCAACAGGTGTTAGAGAGGAGCAAGGGGGGAGAGGCAAAAGCATGTAATTACTCACCAGGGGTTGGATTACTTCGGGGAAGATCTGGGGGTCCTCTGAGTCATCTGGAAGGTCAGAAAGGCTGAGTGTGAGGTCACTTCCCCTTAGATAAAGGACCTCCCCCTTCTTTAGCCATGGCTAGGGGGAGTCCTAACGTACAACCAGCCCTCAAATGCTCAACGTACAGGAAGTGACCATTCCCACCCCAGCTTCAGTCACCTCATCTGTAAAATGGGGCTCCAAAGACTGGGCTCTCTGGTTCTTTCACAAGAATGCTCAGCAGGTAGCTGAGCAGATGCTTTGTCAGCTCCAAACCCCTGCTCCATAATTTTGGATCCAGGGACCAAAAGCATCCCCTGGGTGCCGGTTAGAAATGCAGAATTTCTGGGCCCACTGAATCAGTCTGCAGTTTCGTAAGATCCCCAGGGGATTCCTTTGAGAAGACTCTAGATTGTAATATTAAATATTAGAAATTGCAACATTAAAATATATCCTGAGTGCTCCGTATATGTGCCAAGAGAGCTTTAACTCATCAGTCCAATCCCCAACACACTGATTTACTATTTTACAGATTTGGAAACCAAGGCTCAGAGGTCACAGAGATCATCACAGCACTCCGTACGGAGGAGGGATGCTTCTGTGCTGCAGCCTGAGCCAGGGAGTCACAGAAGACCATGAACAGCCCTGCCCTCCCCCTGCCCAGTCCAGCCACCCGAGGCCTGGGCCCCTTCACCCACGCCCCCCTCTGAAGCAGGAGCTTGTTCCTGGGCCCCCACCCACACCTCTGCCCACACATGCTCCCAGGCTTTTGAGCTGCTCCTTTTCCTTTTCATAAGAAGAAAACACTATCAGTTCTTTCCAGCCCCACCCCCACTAGGTCCCCAGCCACAGGCAGACAGGTCCAGGCTGGTGCTCAGAAAACCTAGAGCTACAAATGAACTCCAAGCAACAAATAACTCACCCAAGGAGGGTTGTCAGGGATGGAAAGGGTTGATAGTTACTTTTGTTTCCTCTCTTCCGAGAGGGGAAGAGCACTGTTGGAAAGCCCCCACACAAATCCAAGTCTCAAGGCGAGCTCACTCCCCTGTGCTCGGTGAGGCCACCTTCCCTCCAACCCCATGACCCTAGGCCTGCCCACCAGACCCTCCATACCCAGATCTCCAGAGCCAGAGAGCTCAAAATCATCGGGTTCCTGCCCAGGCCCCCCAACATCCTCGTCGTCTGGTAGGGCTCCAGAAAAGTATCGGCCTTCTAGGAGGTCTTGGGGGTCGATGACTTCGGTCTCTCGGATCTAGGGTGAAAAAGGGAGTCACGTCAGCCACATTGGTAGTCCCCTGGGTGCTCTACAGCAGCCCCCGATCCCCAAAAGGCAGTGAAGTGGGCATTCAGTAAGATAACCTGGGGTCCTGGAAGGTAATCAGGCCAGAACCTGGAGATCACCCCTCCTGGTCCCTAACTTGCTGTGTGACCTTAGGCAAATCTCTTTCCCATCCTGGGCTAATAAAAATCATAAAGTTGGTAATAATCAGAACATTAAATATTACTAGGTACCATTGACTAAGCAAATAGTATGTGTAAGTCCCTGTTCTTAACACCAAAGGCATGTCTTTAACCTCATTTTACAACAGAGGAAACTGGGCATTTCCTTCTGGCACAAGTAGGTCAAAGAGAGAGGATTCAGCATCGAGCTGCCTGAATGCAGAACCACACAGGCTTGAGGGTGTGACGCTCCAGGGTTCTAGGATGCAAATGCAGTCACAGCTGATTCACCCGAGGCAGGGAGAGGGCTGCTGGCACCGGTCTTGCCCAGTCCAGGACACCTTTCCCAGCTGACTCAGACTGGGCTGGGGCAATCAGGGCTGGCTCACCCACGCCCCAGGGCAGCCTCAGGCCAGGCACTGTGCAGACCTGGTGACTCACAAGTACGTAAGCACACTCTTGTACTCAGCTTTCCAGCATCTCCCATAGATCTGTTCTGTACCAGCACAGGGGAGGGCACAGAGAGGCATCCTGTGGAAGGACCATCCACTCCAGCACCCACAAATGTCCTCGGCCCCTACCACACGGGGACCCAGCCCGTCACATCACAGCAGAATCTTAAACCCCACTTCCACCAAGAAGCTTTCAAAGGGAAAGTATCAAGGTCCAGGGAGGCAAAAGCTTCCCCAAGGTCCTGTAAGTACATCAGCTACTCTGTTCCCATCCCCCAGAGCTCACAAGGGTAGGAAACATTCAGAATGGTTACCACCTTCCTCTTAGTTCTGGGGCTGAGGCTTCCCAAAGGACAACAGCCCTGAGCAAAGTTCATTTCTTTCCCCCGCTGATTAACTCAAATACTAAAGTGCCTACTATTTGCCCAAAGAGTTAGGGTTTCAATGAAGTTCAATATACACCCCTCCTCTAAACATTCTCCTCTTCTTTCCCAGAGCCCCTAACTGTAGGAGATAGGGGCTCTGCTCAGAACCACCAGAATACCAGTTACAGAGGCCAGGGAGGTCCCATGCTCTCATTTCACAGAATCTGAGAGAATCTGAGCTCTGGACAAAGCAGTGACTTGCCTAAGGTCACATAACTGAGTCAGCCAGACAACTCAGAGTGGAGAGGCCCGGTGTCTTTTTGACTGCCCCAGGCTATCCTTCACCCAGCTGAGACTGCCAGTGACACCGGGGGAAGGGGGGGGAGCCTGAGGAGGAATAGCTGTTCCTAAGACCGGTAAGCATTGCAGGAGAGGCCCAGGCTCTGTACTTCCTCCACTGGCTTCCCGGGAGAGGTGGGCAGGACCTGACTGTCATGCCCTCTTCCACCCCCTAGAGGGCAGATGCTGGATTCCCGGAAGGGAGGAGGGTCAGGCCAGGGGGGAAGGCTGTGGGCACACAGCCCTCTTCCACCGGATGGGAGAATCTTTGCTGAACACTGGGCACACATGGGGGTGGGGAGCCAGAAGGGGTTAAGCCCTGGCTGGGGATGACTTCATGACTTGGGAATCAGGAGCTGCTGAGCTGCTGGTGTTGGAATTCCAGCCCCCGCACACAGCCCCGTGCCTGTGGCTTCGGTCTGGCAGCTTGGGAGGAAGGCTCCTCCGTGGTGGTTGCGAAACTGTCCCCTAGGGCGAGGTCCCTGTGCTCCTACCCCCATCTCCTGCTGCGAATTCCCCCAGGCCCCAAATCTGAAAGAGCAGGACCTCTTGAGCCCTTAGCAAATGAAGTACGTTCTCCTGATAGATCTTGTGCAGAAGTGGGCAGAACTGGAACCGGGGCCTCAGAAAGGTTAAGTGGCTTGCCCAAGGTCACATCGGCAGAAAGTGGCCACACTGGACCAGAACCCAGGCATGGATCACTCGAGCCTTTAGCCACATGCGAATGAACACGCATGTACACAGAGTGCCCAGCCACCCAAGCTAGGAGGGAGCCCTGTCAAGTGGAGGTCAAATCCAGCCCAGCAGAGAAAAAAGGTACTTTGGCCCCTTGTCGACCTGGCCTGGAGACTCCGGTGGGAGTCACAGCTCCAAATCCTCAAGACAAGGGCTGGGGTCCCAACCCTGGGCAGTTTCAGGTGGGAGACCCTCCCCACAGGATTCTTATTCCCCGAAGCCCTGGAATGTTGTTTACACATCCTGCCCTTCTTTTACTATGTGAAAGTGTTAAGGGGTGTTTCAAAATAACCAGCGGGATCAGCATGCTGATTGGCTGACAGTTACTAGCTCAGTTTTTCATTAGCCAGATGGAGGCGAAGAGAGGAGGCAGGTATGGTGGTCTCAAAACCAAAGATGAAACCCAGATTCACTGGCAGTTCAGCCCTCTTAGGGGTCACCTGGCGACTCCCTCCCCCTTCCTTTCCATACCAGGTTCCTGGGGAGGATAACCAGCTTGGCTAAGGTCGCACCAGGGGTCAGCGGCACGGCCAGGAGTAGACCCGGTCAGACACCCATCCCGGGGCTCTCAAGGCTGCATTAGAGGGGCCCACGTGCCTTCCTCCAGCAAGTCCCAGGGCCTGGAAGAAGTTTTGTGGGGCGTACCCATGGGAGGGCACGGGAAAGCAGATCTTTCTTCCACTCCAGAAGCACCCTCTCTGTTCCTCTCTGCCCATGACTCCTGACAAGAGGGCCATTCCCACATGGGAACCCTTTAAGACTAGGTCAGCAATGGGCAAGCAACATGGGCAAGCATCCCTTTGTGTGTATGGGCGTGCCAACAGCCCTCCCTTGCCTCACCTGCTTTGCAGACAGGGCCCATTCAGTCTGGGGTGCATCCGAAGAATGAGGCCACTAGCAGCCAGACCCTGCCTTGACCAGAGAGGACCCCATCCTGCTCCCAGCTGAGCTACCCCCATCTATTCTCCACTCACCCCCATCCCTGCCTGCGGATCGTGTGTTTACACAGGCACCCTCTCGGGCCCTCAGGTCTCCTTTCTCACAGACCACAACGGAAATAGGTCAGTGGGCCTGGGTCCCACAGACCCTGCTTGCCCCAGGGCTGGTGGGCACCTGGGGTTGGTGCCTGGGGGTTGAGATGCTGAATGCCTTCCCATATTACCCACAGAAGAGGGGGTAGGCGCCGTTTTGTTCCAAAGGAACTAGCACCTGCCAACAGAAGGTATCCGAGGTCACTGAGCCCAACGGTCTCATTTTATAACCCAGCAGACAGATTAAAAGACAAGGGACTTTGCCAAGGTCACCCAAGCACTTGGCAAGCAGAGCTGGACTTCGAACCTAGGTCTCCTAACTTGAGGCTGGAGCTGTCCTCCCCGCCCTGCTTCAAGGATTTGGCTGCAAAACGAAGGGTCTCAGCAAACCCACAGGCCGCAGCTGTCACTCCAGACATATTCCGCATCCAGTCCTTACACTATAGTCACGAAGCTAGGAAAAGGTCACCGACCCTATCCCGAAGTCCTACAGCTTCAGTCACCAGGGAAAAGCACAGGGGCTGGGGTGACTAGCTCAAGTATCCACCACAAGCCAGGCACCAAGCTGGAGTCTTCCCTTTATGAGCTCATTTGTACCGGCCCAACAGTCTTGTAACGTGCTCTGGCCATTTTGCAGGAAACTCAGGTGCAATAGAGTCATTTATCCAAAGTCACACAACTAGAAAGCAACAGAGCTGGGATTTGAACCTAGATCTTTCCCAAGACCACACCTCAGCCACAACCAGATTTCTCACCGCCACCCACGTGTCACCTCTCCACCCCGACCCCACACTGCCAGGCCAGGCTCCACCAGGGAGCAAACAAAGGTGAAAGTGATTTTGCTTAAACGAAAGAACAAAAACTTGGCTGGGGCACCAGGGAGAAGTTCAGGATCAAGGCCTGGTTGGCTGGTGGGAGGAAAAGAGGGAGGACAGCCTCCTCCTCCCCCTCCCCCACCTCCGCCCTCAGGCTCCTCCACAGCAGAGGTAGGGTCAGGGACACACTTGACCCTTCTTTCAAGAGGTGAGACCAGAAGGACAACTGTGCAAGCCAAATTCAAAGGGGGGGGTGGGGTGGGGGGAGCAAGGACACTGGGTTCCAACCACTGAATCCACCAGAGTGATTCTGACCAGAGAGCCCAAAAAGCAGCCTCTGGTACAATCACTGTATTCCCCCATCCCCCTTTCTGAAGGGTCAGGTACCCCCCAGAATGAGCACACCCAGGAGCCACAATCAGAGACCTACACCTCAGCAGAAATGAAGGATCTGCCAGCAGAGTGGTTCCCCACAAGCAAAGCACAGGCTGGCCACTTCGTAACTGTAGGAGTCTTGGGGTCTACGTCACATCTTGAACCCTCAGCTTTCTCTTTCGGTACCCAGGGCTAGGAGCACCCTGCAGGATGATGAGGATTAAGTGCAGTGCATTAGTGTGTGCAAGGAATCCAGCATATGGCCTGGTACACAGCAGGTGCTCAATGAGTAGCAGCTATTATCAATCCCCACCTGCCTCCCTTCTGGCTAAAGGGATTAGTGCTCAAAGGGTCAGAGAGACCTGGGAAAAGCTGTAGAAGCAGCTCCACTGCTAGAAAGAAGGTGGTCAGTGGATCGGGGTGCGGGAGGAGGTGCTTCACAAATCGTGAATAAATACCTATAATGGGTATTTATTTTGCTTCTGGGACAACCGACCAGGTCCCCTGCACCCCCAATTGCAAAGGACCCAGAGATGGGCAGAGACCACACAACTTGGAGCACCCATTCTAAGACAACAGAGGCAGAGGAAACGCGGTTGTATTTTTCCAAAAGGAGCAAATGGAAGTGACTAGAGACGCCTGACATTCTACTGGGGGACCTGTACCCCCGGGGGGTATTTACTGACCTGCCTTAGGGACAAAAAAAAAAATATCCAAGAGGCAAAAAGAAACCACATACAGCTAGTGCCCTGGTACCTGGAGGGTTAAGCCAGGTCTGGGGGTGGGGGTGGGGCTGGGGGGGGTTCGAATGTCAGCTCTGCCCACTCCAAGGTCGGGTTACTCTGAACACAATCACTCAGGAGAGAAGCCAGGCCTGGCACTGCCAGCGGCCAACTTTTCACCAACCCCCCCCCCCCCCCGTCCCAGGGCAACCCATTCCACAGCAAGGGCTCCAGGATGCTGGGGTGCCAGCTAGGAATGGGGGTGGGGGTGGGGACCTGCATTCTGGACATCCCCCTGACAGCAGGTGATGGAGATTTCCCCACTGGGCCTCAGTTTGCCCACCTGTAAAAGACGGTTCTCAAAGAGACAAGCCTCCGTCTGTCTCAGGGCCTGGTAACCAAGCTGGGCACTGCTCCGATTACCGCTGGAGACAGCTGGGACGGGGCTGGCTCCCCAAGGGCTGCAGAGACAGAAGTGCATTGAAGCTGGGGCTTGTAATCTAGGCAGCAGATCCGAAGTCCCTGCTGGATCTACGGGCGGGACGTAAACAAGCCTCCCGTGTTCTCAAGAGCAAAGTCAATAGCCTCGTCTCGGCTGATTAGATCAGCCCTGGGTGCTGGCTTCCTGCCCCTTCCCAGCCTCCCCCTTCCATAACCCCCACCACCACGTGAGGAAGCCACTGCTCCAGACCAGGTCAGTCTGTCCCACAGACGTCTCCCAGCTGGTCTTTCCCTGGGAGTGTCCCCACTCCCTGTGATCGGCCACGGGTCATCTCTGCCCTCATGGCCTGAGGTCCGAGTGGTATAGCCAGTCCCACAGGCCTGGCCGCGACCAGCGGGCTCCACCAAGTCACAGTTTCCACACACACCAGCCTTTCCCTGCCTCCCCTTTCCATTACCCCAGGTGTCACCTGACTAGCCAGCCTCTGTGCCAGAGAAAACTGGGGCAAGCGGAGCTCCCGGCCTGCAGGGCGGGGGAGGGGAGAGGCAGGCTGAGTAGGAGGGACTGGCCAGAGGGTGGGGGTGGTAACTGGGGGCACAGACAAGGTGGTAAAAAGTAGGAGGGATGGTAGGGGGGAACTGCAGAAGGCCAAAGCTGGGAAAATCTGTTCAAATCACAGAGTGATCTCCTGGGGACTCCTGGAGCCCTCTGGAAAGGAGAAAAAAGTTTTGAACCCCAAGAACTGTAACTATCGGTTTACATTTTCGGCATGCACGCAGATACCACCTCCCTGAAGCCAACATCTGGCCCCGGGGAAGAGCCCTCGTCTAGCCACTAAGAACAAACCAAGATCAAGCCAGCCCTTTACAACTTTGCCAAATACCGACTATGACCCTTGAGTGACACAGGTGTTTTACTGAGGACATACTGGTGAAGTGACTTATTAACTAACTGCATGTCCCTGGGTGAGCAGCAGAGCTGGGATGGTGACTCAGGTTTTTCTGGCTGTTAAATGTACCCACTTCCACTCACCTAGCAGACAGGGCCAAAGGGCCTGGCCAGGTGCAGGGACGTGCCTGAAGGTCACCAGTGAGTCAGGCTTCCAGTACTTCTAGGGTTAAATCAGGCCCCAACTGTTGACACAGGCCTGCTCCTCCCTCTCTAGAGGCCCAGGTACTGAAAATCTACCTGCTTTTCAGACACTGTACCTTCCCGGCCACCATCGAACCCCCTCTCCAAGGCCAGAGCACTCCTTGCAATTCACTCAGCCTCCGTAGGCCTAGAAACTCTGCCCCTCCAACTGAGGAGGGTGACCCTGTTCTGGGCTTTGTCCAGGTGGTCCCGTACCCTTAGCAAACCCCCATCGCCCTCCAGGCCGCAAATAGCTCAGCGAGGGGTTCCTACAGATCCCAGCAGGAGGGGTGGGGCTGCTGAGAACTGGTTCTTGTTTAAATATAAACCGATCTGATAATTAGCAAACAGCCCACTTCTAAAACAAACAAACAGGAGATTTGAACTCTATCAGCCCCACCCTGGACTCCTCCCTTCCCACCTTGCAGCTGTTGGGAGGGAAGGAGTGTTCCAGGGGCCCTGGGAGTGGGATCCTCAAAGGTACAGGAACCACCTGGCATCCCTGTCACTAAGAAAGCAGCCTCCCAGTGAGATTTACCTGCAGCCTTGTCACCTCCTAGCAGCCTCACCACAACACCCAAGAAGCAGAGGCCGGGGAGACTGGGTGACATGGCCACAGTCACGTAGCTAGTAAGGGGTGGACTTCACGCCCCTTCAAGTTAGGTCTGCCGGGCCCCAAACCACTGTTCCAGTGCTCTCCATCCACTTCCAGAAAGCAAGGAGAGGGCATCAGAAAAATCAGAGCCTCCTGGGGTGCCATCGTAACTGGGCTGCCCCAGCCTTGCTCTAGGAGCTCAGAGCTTTCAGGGAAACAAAGCACTACCTTCTCTGCACAGGTCTGAAGACCAATTCTGAAGACTGGCTGAATTTGCACCCTGTCAAAAAAGCCCACCCACAGGCAAGGCACTGGGAAGGTCTGACGCCTAGGACTAGCATTTCCTGTACATCCCCTCAAAGACCGGGGCGCTGAGACACTACCTTTAGTAGGCTCTCAGAGGACGAGGTAAACTCAGGAGCCCATTCCAACACCCCCACTAGAGTCATCCCACTAGCCAAGAGGTTGAAAGGAAATGGGTGACTCAGGCCAGCCACCACTCTCCTCCAGTGACTCACAGGCCCTGTCCAGCCCCTTCCCCCAATTTTAAATGGTAATTTGGAAATCACACCCAGCAGTCCAGGAGGCTGAGAACAACTAGGAGCCAATTCCTCCCAAGAGGGAACTGGGGCGGGAAGCCCAGCCTGGCTCTCCACAGCTCCTCATTCAGGACAGCCTAGCACTCCAAGTCCTTGGAAAAGCCCTCTGTTTCCAGGAGCTGGGGATGTTGGGAGCTGAATGTCTCCACCCCCCACCCCCCAGCTTCTCCTCTTGTTTAGGATCTTTACCAAGGGGGGCCAAGAAAGCTCCCCTCCCCCCACGGGTGTGTTTTCAGGGCAGGAAGGACCCTTGGAGGGCTTTAGTCCAAGGTGGGCTTATTATAGAGTTGGGGACACGGAGACCCAGAGATAGGGCACATTTGCTCAAGGTCACCTTGCAGTTCAGAAGCAGAACTCAAGGTATCTGCTTTCAAACCCAGCCAATTTCCTCATATGGAATGTTCTCTTAAGATGCTCAAAACCAGACTCCTTGTATTATCAGAGAGGCCTGGTTCTGACCTTGGCAAGCCACTATCTTCCTCTGAGCATCAGTTTCTTGTAAAAATGTAAATAAAACTTACCTCACAATATCCCTGGAAGAGCTTCATATCAGTGATAAATAACCTCAATGCACCTTTTAGAAGGAAGTCACATGCATGAAGTCATTCATTCATACAAACATTTCCTGAGTACTAACTAAGGGACAAGTATTTCACTGAAGATGAATAGAGCAGAAATGCCCCCACCCCCACGCCCTGGCCGGGTGTGGGTGGAAGTGGTATGTGTGGTGGGGATGGGGAGGGCTGGGCTTACCACTCAGAATTTGGTGGGATATACGTATTAATTATCTCACAAACTAAGTTTCTTCAAGGGAGGGAATGCCTTAGATGTCCAGGGTTTCTACAGTCCCTTTCAAAGAGTAGGTATTTAATTATTAATAGACTACTTGGGCTGAAAAGGGCGTTCAAGGTCATTTCTTTCAAACCCCATTTTACAGATGGGGGAATGTCAACCTCACAGAACCCTCTAAACCATGGCCCAAATATCCTTAGTGGTTCTCTGGGATTCTAAGAATTCCAAAGAGCTCTCACTGGCCACTCAAGGGTCCCAGAGCCCCTGGGCTTCTGCCCCACTGCTACCTTGGTACAATCAAGGAGAGAATTCTCAAGGAGACCAGAAACATCTCTAAGCTAAAATACACTTCCCCAGAACCCACTGGGCCTGGTGCCACATCAGCAGGCTGTGCCCCTGGGGAGCAACACCTCTGGGGGGGGGTCCGGCTCCCCAAACAAGGCTATCTTTAATTGGCTGGAGAAGGAGTGGCAGGAAGGCAGTTCAGGGGAATGCTCCCAGCTGGACAGGAAGAACTGGTTTGGGATAGCAAGCCCTGCCAGGGAAGAGGCTGGCTGCTCAGACTGGGTTCCCTTCCCAAAACTTGTGGCACCAAGCCCTCAGGGTGGGGGTAGGGTACCACCCAAGGGGAGCACAGGCCTTCGGCTTA
This sequence comes from Zalophus californianus, assembly GCF_009762305.2. Classification (NCBI taxonomy): domain Eukaryota; kingdom Metazoa; phylum Chordata; class Mammalia; order Carnivora; family Otariidae; genus Zalophus; species Zalophus californianus. The sequence continues at coordinate 125,117,702 of NC_045602.1, forward strand.
AACCTAAAACTTGGGGAGGGCCTCAATAGCACTACTGGAGGGAGACCTCAGTGCCCTCATCTGTAAAGTAGGCATAATATAATCCCCACATGCTGGGATTTTTGTGAGGATAAAATGCACCAGACCTGGCATTTGGCAAGCACTCAACAAATCATAACTGCAATCAGAAAATCCCTTCTCCCTGGGCCTGTTTTCTCCACCTGCAAAAAGAAGGCAGACCTCTCCATCACATCTATTCAGCTATGACTAGGTCTGATTTTTCCGGCCACAACCTTGGCAGGAAGGGGACAGGGGAGGCAAAAGGGGAAGCCCTGTGACCCAATTAGAGGTGGAAGGTCTGTGACATTCGCCAGGACACCTCTCTCCGGAAGCAGCTGCTCAGGGCCTACTTCTCCCCAGCTGATGGGTCACCATGCGCAGGGCTGACACAGCTGCCCTTCCCCAAACCATATCCTTCCGATGGCCCCCAGGACACAGCTGTCTGCTGCTCACCCTGAAGCACCTGCAGACTCAGCAGCCCCTGAACCGGGACTGCCATGTGACTGTCCACGCAATGACCTCACAACCTCCTGGGCCTTTCTTTTCCCCCACACACACTGCCCAGGCCAACAGGACCCAACCTGGCATTCCTTCAGCTGTCTCCCTAGCTGCTTGACTTCAACACATCTCTCAGCACGTAGTTTAGAGCATTGTACCAGGGAGCCGCAGGTGTAGGTTGGAGTCCTGGCTCAGACACTAACCTTTCGGTCAGGTTGCCCTTACTTTGGGTTTTGGGTAAGTCATCATCTCACTCTGGGCCCGTTTCCTTCCACCTCAGAATTTCTTGAGGCTGGCCAGCCCCCAATCTCAACAGATTCTAAACTCTTGAGTTACCTGAGGATGGGACAAGGGCAGCCACTCAGAAGCATCAGACTGCAGCTTATCATAGGAGCAGGAACTTGGAAGACTGGCTGCCTAAATTTGAATGACTCACACCCTTATTAGCTGTGTGACCTTGGGTAAGTCAGCTAACCTCCCTCCTCAGCCTCAGGACCAATTTAAGAACAGTAAACTGCCGGGTTGTCAGAATTAAGCTAGCTGATAGGCCATTAGAACAGCCAGTAGAAAGCTAGTAGAACACCAGAAGGCACACCATAAGCGCTAAATGTTTGCTATCATCACTGCTTGCCTGCAATTGTGCTGGCAGGTTATTCTCAGGGTCTCATTCCTCAACAGAAGCTGCCAGGCAGACAAGACTTTTCCCTAAGCCCAGAGAAAAAGAAGTCCCATAAAGGAACCGACAATGACTAAACTCCACAGACTTGCTCCCCCTAAAAAGGGGGGCTTAAGGGCATGAAGGGCGCACAGAGCTGGGGTTCTTGGGGGGGCCGATAGCCTCTCCCATCAATTCCCGTTCGCCCAACTTCCCAGATGAAATTGCCACCCTCCTCCCCCCACTGGCCGCTGGGATGAATGGAGCTTCTAGTGGCCTAGGGCTTTGTAAACTAGGACAGGGACCAGCGGGCAGCGAGGAGAGCTTCTCGGGGCTGAGACCTTCTCTCCCCCAAACCCCCTTACCCCACTCAAGGTGGGTACTCCGATTTCCCGTGCACAGTTCATCAGAAATAAACAGGATTCTCGCAGAAAGCAGAGGTTCAACTCTTTGGTGAAGTGCTGAGCCCAAACCATCCCTCCCGTCCGCCCTTGAGGTATCAGAGTCCCAACTTTGTAGGGACCCTAAAGAAGCACTGGCCACCTCCTGCGGCGCTCCCCCAAGCCCGTTGTGCAGATGGGGAAACTGACACTCAGAAGGGGCAGAGCCTTGCTCTGTCACAAGCCAGTGACAGGGCTGGGGCCAGACCTGAGGTCAGGGCTCAGTTCTTCGCTCCCCGGTGTGTGAAACAAGGCCCCCCCGCACACCCGAACCCCTCCCCCTTCCGAGTACACGCAGCCCCCTCGTCCCCAGGCCCTGTAGGATTCTAGAGCCGCAGCTGTGGGTGCTTACGGAGGGCGAGCAGGGGGATCCAGGACTCGGAGCCTGCCCCAGGATCACCAGGGAAGGGCGCGAGTGTAGGGGTAGAAGAGATGACACCGGCTTAGTCACGTCCGAGCCTGGAGCGCGCGGCGGGGCCGAGGCCAGGGTAGGCGGGAAGAGCAAGAGGCTGGGGCGCACGTTCGCGCGGGGGAGCCACTCCGGCCCGGAGCCTCCCCGTGACTCCAGAGCCAAGTTTCCAGCAAAGTTTCCCCGGCCTTGGCGTCTAGTTGGGGGAAGCGCGGCCCCCTGAGCCCCCCTATCCCAGGCCCCCAGGAACAAAGGAGGCACCGGGCCGCCTCCCGGGATCCCCCAGTTCCTACCGATTCGGCAGCGGCGGCGGGGGCGCCCACGAGGAGCAGCAGCAGCGCGAGCATGCGGGCGGAGGCCATGGTACTGCGGTCCGCACAGCGCGCGCAGGCGAATGGCCCGGGCGGGTGTGCGGCCCCCTCTTATAGGCGGTGGCCGGCCCCGCCCCGGCCCCGCCCCGCCCCGCCGCCGCACCCCGCCCGGAATTCCCCAGCGAAATCTGGGCCTTGGGGAGCTGCGCCCGCCCACGCGGCTGGAAACCCCGAGGGACCCGCCCGGCGCGCGCCTGCCCGCCCGCTCCCGGTCTACCCCGAGTCTCTGTCCCCTTTATTTCTTTAATGCCCTGCCAGGCAGGCCCCCAGAGATCACTGCGTCTAACCCCGTTTTATACCCGGGGAAGTTGAGGACAGGGACTTGCCCAGGGGCTTCAGTTTAGACCCGCGCTCCTCAAACCCGGTAACGCTCCCCTCGGAGGGTACGGAACACATTCCAAACGGGACGTGAACATGCATAGCCTTAAGGGGTCAGCAAACTTTTTCTTTAAAGAGCTAAACGTTTTCGTCTTTGCGGGCCGTTCGGTCTCTTGCAGTACTTAACTCAAACTCCAAACTCCGGCATCGTAGCTCGAAAGGAAAGCATCCTTGTTGTTTTGAATTTCCCCCCAATCGTTTAAAAATGTAAAAGCCATTCTTAGCAGCGGACTGAACAAAAACAACCAATGGGCAGACTTTTTGGTCTTAGGATGGCTGACTTCTGCTTCAAGGGACTCTTTGTCCGGATTTGGAACTTCAGAAAAAGTTTGATCTCTCTGAGAACTAGTCTGCAAGTCTATCTCAGATCTGCTAACACCCTTTGTAAAAGAAAGTTGTGTGTCTGCCTTACCCCGGCATTCTCCCAAGCAATAGGGAAGGAGTGGAGGTGGGAATCCTCTGGGGCTTCCAGGTACAGATCCTGTTGGAATTATCCTATGGATAGCATCCTATGGAAGCATCCTATGATAATCAGTCAAGTACCAAGGCGCCTAGACTTCTCTCTCGCCTTGATTGATTTCCATATGTATTTTTCTAAGGCAGGGGCATGGCTTCATAACCAGAGTATTTTGACCTCTGTTGGCAAACTGTGAATTCATACACTTCGTGGAGTAGAGAGTTGGGAGCGATCTCTCCTCTTCCCTCCCTTAATTATTATCAAAGGTTGAAAATATCATGCTGCAGAGATCCTTGACAGTAAAGCAAATTTCAAATGCCGACCATATTTTTCCCCACGGATTTAAAGGTAAGCAATTTTTTCCAGCTACTCCCCTAGGATTGAGAAATAAACTGAGAAAATGAGTGAATTTCACGTCAGAGTAAAAAATCCTTTCGCAAGTCGGATGGTTTTTGCAATCTTTGCTTTCCACACAATTGAAGGAGGGCCTAATCTAGTTGTCAGTACATAGATCGTTAAAATAATTTTTGATGATAGATCACTATGCGATTTTGGTTACCTGTCAACACATCGCTATAACAAAACTCCTTTTATTCCCACCAACTTCTTACAGCCAGTGGTGTGCTGGTAATTGTTTAACAATAGGTTGGGGGAAGTAGGAAGTGCTAATTCGTACCATTTGCCAATTTCTGTGGTATAAATACTCCCACCTTAGCTGATTTCAAGTTCCCAGTGTGATGTCATTGAACATGGAGTTGGTTAGAGACCAGCAGTATTTCTACCACATAGAGTGCAAAATAATAGGCACAAATAATATCATGAGCATAGATAACAATAAGATATAGTGAAATAATTAGGAAGTAATGAGTCTTGAGTACAAAGTATTTCCTTTGTTTTTAATATACTTAATTATAAGTTGACATAATTTAGTTTTTAGTAATGGTCATGTTCCCTAAGGTGCCTAGCCTCTGTGGGTGCCTATACCACCCACAAATTTCCTAAAAATTGAACCAGTACAATCTGACTCTGGTACACCCCTGCTTGATAGCTATAAATAATTAAAAGTAGGAATAATATTATTGCTAAAGCCTGTCCTCATTCTTGTACAAACAATAGCCCTCCAGAGACACGTGGACTAATGGGGGAGGAAACATTAACCAGTTTTACTTTTTTTATTTAATAATTATTTATCAAAATCTGTAGAACTGTTTTCACCAGTGTAGACGTATGTCAGATTGCACACTTTAAATATGTAGAGTTTATTTTATTTCAGTTATATCTCCAAAAAACCGTTAAAAACACTTTTAGGACTTCAAAAAATTGTAATGTATTTACACTGTTTTGATCAAATGCATTTTTATGGTAATTGTAATGATTGAAAATTTTAAAGCTAGTTTTATGGTCATAGAAGGTAAAATAATGATTCCATTTACATATATGTATTTTTAGGCAGAGAAATATGATAGCGTTATCAATAAGCTATTTAAGCATTAAAAAATACATTATTGGTGGGGAGCCTGGCTGGCTCAGTCAGTAGAACATGGGACTTTTAATCTCAGGGTCATGAGTTCAAGCCCTCCATGTTGGGCATGGAACCTACTTAAAATTAGAAAAAAAAATACATATGGTAAAATTTTAATGTGGTGAAACATGGGGTGGAAATTTGAGTTTGAATAGAAAAAAGAATGATGTGAAATTTCCATTAGAGAAGAGCCCTTTCATGATTGATTGACTGATTGATTGATTTTAGTAATCTCTACACCCAACATGGGGCTCAAACTCATGACCCAGAAATCAAAAGTCACATGCTCTATCTACCCACTAAGCCATCCAGGCCCCTCTGTTCATGTATTTTTTAAAAGGATGGTTGTGGGTATCAAATTGCTAGGATATTTAATTCAACTGGACACGTTTAAAAGAATGACATGAACGTTTATTTTTGAGTGTATGAATTTATAATATGTCAGAAATTGTAGCCTTTGCAGCTATTTAAACTCTTGATGATAAAAGGTTAGCTGTCAACTAAAAATGTGCCAGGAAGTACATAATTGTTCAATAATCATTTGGGAAGCACACTAACAAAAAAGATTGAATACTGCCAGATTAGACAGAAGAAGCTCTTCTATAAAACCATCCCAAGGGGAATTCATTTCCCCTTCGAGTTCTGAGAATCTCTCTGAAGGCATGAAACATGTTTGAATGTGGTTATTTGTAGATTTGTGGGGTTTTAACCTGTGCTTCGTGGATTGCAGACAAGGGGGAACATGGATGGTCACTAATTCCATAGGGTATGTGTCTCTATGCAAATTCCTGGGGCAGGAAACTTCAGATTCTCTCTTCCTGACCCCCAAGAGGTTAAAAACAATTTGAACAGACCCTGAGGCCTTTTAAGACGTCTTAATGGGTTCTTCTTTGGCTCCCACAAAACAAAATGCAGTAATCAAAGGTTTAGTGAACTGGATTGAAGTCCCCAATTCCCTACATGGGACTGAAGTAAAACACAACACAACAAAACAAAAAGCCAAGACCTATCTCTTGGGATAATTAGGAGGATAAAATAAGGTGAAGTGCTGGGTACCAAGTCCATGCCCCCTACATTATGGCGCTTCCTTATTTTCTACCTCTGAGGTGGAGGAAGCCTGGGGGATAGCATGGGCCACACACAGATCCTCCTCACAGCTTCCTTACAAGCAAAGAGAAATGATTTGGGGAGTCAACAGGCAGCAGATGGCTGAAATCTGGCCTATAACTGGGGTAAAACTGCCCCTCTCCCTTTTCTCAGGCATCCTAGGCCAGAGGTAACCAAGGCTGGGTATACACCTGGAGCATCCAGAGATGTCCAACCCAAGAAACTGCAACTAATTCTGTTCTCAATGGCTCAGCTCAAGGGCTTCCTCTCCTGGAAGGCTTCTCAAAACCTTCTCACCTTTTCCTTCTAGGGCTCCTCTCCCCTTCCCCTGAGACCCCTGTCACTCCATCTGCCCCTCTCCTTGGGCAAACATCCCTTTCTTTCTTTTGTTGGATATTAAGGGCACAGGCTTCAGGGTCAGAGAGATCTGGGCTATAATCCTCGCTGTGTGACCCGAGACAAGACACTTTACCTCTCCATGCCTCGGTTTCTCTTTAGTAACTTGGGAGCCATGCATGTTGAGAGTGTGGTGCTTAGCACAACACCCACCACCAAAAAAATGATACCCGTTTTTATGATCACAGAGGTCTTCCTCTAAGAGTCTTGAGTTGGGGAGCTTTCTTGCCAAAAGCTCCTCACACAAAGTAAATAACAGGTAATCATGTCACTATTTTCAGAACAGCTGAGAGAGTGGACGTGGGGCTCTCTCTCCCAGAATGGTGCCAACCCTCTTTGGTCTTCCTCACTCCATGCAAATCTCTCTCAAGCTCCAGATAATGACAGCCTGGAGTTTCCAGAGGCCATGGAATGTCCAGCCACTGCCTTGCATAACCACAGAACCTGGGAACACTGGACAAGGAAGGGCCCTCCCAGACCATTCACCCCAACAGCACCCTCATTGTAAGACAGGCAAACAAAGGCCCGCATGGTGAGTCAGCACCCACCGGAGGGATGGTAAAGAATTCTAAAAATAGCCCCACCCTCTCCATTCACTTTCTCCTTCCTTTGCATTATTTATTTTTTATTTTTTTATCATAACACTTCCCTCACCTGACATCGTGTCTTTATCATTTTCCTTGTTTATCATCTCTTTCCCCACCAGGTGTAAGCTCCATGAGAGCAGGGACATTGTTTTGTGTGTGGATGGATCCCTAGCACCTTGCCCAAGATCTGGCACAGGTCAGTGTCCAGTAAATGTTTGTCGTATAGATAAATGAATGAATGCCATTTGGATGTTTGTCCTCAGAGATTCAGACACAGGTATTCACCCATTTGCTCATCTATCCAACAAACATTTGATGAACATCTTCTCTATGAGAGATCTTTTGAAAAATCCTGGTGAATGAGACACTGCCCTTGCTCTCCAGCAGCTCCCTGATTAGGGAACAGTAGCCGCCAGTGGCTTAAGGACCTGTTATATGCCAAGGTCTGTGCTGGCAACTTTATGTGCATCTTCTCTGTATGTGCAGCTACTGCAATTGCAAAGAACCATGTCTCACTCCAGACTCCTTAAGACAAAAGGGCTTGGGGATTAGTAGAAGGATACAGGACGGCTAAAGACTAAAACAGAAAGGAAGACATCAAGAACTGAGATGATTCCAGGGACTGGCCACCTTACCTCTAGCTTGTAAAGCCTGCATGGTCTTTATTTGAGGGTATCTCTTCTTCCTGGATGTGTGCCCCTCTCTCTTTGACAGACTTACTCGCTGTCTTTCTAGTTTGAGTTTGGGGGGGGCAGTCAGTCAGATTGGCACAGCCAGTGGCCTTCATTGTCTCCCAGAGTGAGGATTTTTAGGTCAAACTGCTTCTTGGATTACTAGTCGGCCTAGAGGGTGAACATCACCTCCTGAACAGAGGGTATCTTTAGTTAGAAGGGAGTGTTGAACATCATCCTCACTCTGACCCCATGAAGTTGGTAGTGTTACCTCTATTTTACAGATGGGAGAACAGGCTCAGAGAGGAGAAATGACAACAAAGCTGTAACAAAGCTGCCCCAGCTGACCTGCAAACCCATGATTGAGAAATACATGCCATTGCTGTTTGCCACTGCCATCTATGGGGGGGGGGCTTTTGTTATGCAGCAACAGCTGACTAATACAGGATTTAAATCAGGTTTCTCTGATTCAGTCTCACTATGTTGTCCCACTGAGTTGATAGCTCTGATTCCTGTTCTCCCCACAAAAACATTTTTTAAATTTATTTTTTAAATTTAAATTCAATTAATTAACATATAATGTATTATGTGTGTCAGGGGTACAAGTCTGTGATTCATCAGTCTTATATAATACACAGTGCTCATTACAACACACCCTCCCCAATGCTTGTCATGCACTTGTCCCATTCCCCAGACCCCCCTTCCCCTCCAGCAACCCCCAGTTTGTTTCCTAAGATTAAGAGTCTCTTATGGTTTGTATCCCTCTCTGGTTTTGTCTTGTTTCATTCTTTTCTCCCTTCCCCTATGATCCTATGCCTTGTTTCTTAAATTCCACATATCAGTGAGATCATATGATAATTGTCTTTCTCTGACTGACTTATTTCACTTAGCATAATACCCTCCAGTTCCATCCATGTTGTTGCAAATGGCAAGATTTTGTTTTCTGATGGCTGTGTAATATTCCACTGTATATATATACCACATCTTCTTTATCCATTCATCTATTGATGGACGTCTGGGCTCTTTCCATAGTTTGGCTATGTGGACATTGCTGCTATAAACATTGGGGTGCATGTGCCCCTTTGGATCACTACCTTTGTATCTTTGGGGTAAATACCCAGTAGTTGCAGTTGCTGGGTCATAGGGTAGCTCTATTTTCAACTTTCTGAGGAACCTCCATACTGTTTTCCAGAGTGGCTGCACCTGCTTGCATTCCCACCAAGAGTGTAGGAGGGTTCCCCTTTCTCGGGATCCTTGCCAACATCTGTCGTTTCCTGAGTTGTTAATTTTAGCCATTCTGACTGGTGTGAGGTGGTATCTCATTGTCCCCACAAAAACATTTTGAAGTGTTCCATCCCCAGGAGCAGAGAGGAAGATGCTGGAAAAGAGATTGAGAGATTTGTCCCTGAGAACCTCCTGCATACTTAACTTGAGCTTCCCCTGCAGTCCCCTACTCTGACGGCTAGAGAAAAGCAGAGATAATAAAAATCCCAACCATTCACAGAGTACTAGACAGTTCTTCAAAGGGATTTACATACCTCAAACTGTCCCAGAGGGTAGCCAGGGCTGGTGTTACTACAACCAGTTTATAGTTGAGGAAATAAAGCTCAGAGAGGTGAAGTGAGTTGTCCAGGTTACAAAGCTTCATGTAAACCTGGGTGGTTTCTAGCCCTGAGCTACTTCCACACACCCTTTCCTCTGCGTCCTTGGCAGAGACCATCATCTGAGCGCTTGCCTGTGGGAGGCATAGCACCATGGGACACACATGCCACAGCCCTGGGGCTGGAGTGCAGGGAATAGAGCAGGACCCTTTGAAGCCCACTTTACCAACATCCAGCTGAGTTTCCCGTTCCTCCCAACTTTCCCTGCCCCCCTGAGGTCCTTTCCCCCAGCCTCCATCCGACATCTGGTCAAGGTGGAGATAGTGCAACTATTTTTCTAGATGCCTCAGAAATCAGAATCTGCTCTTTGCAAACAGCAAAACCTGTTGGTGCAGCAGAAATGGGGCAGTGAGGTAAAGAATGTCAGTTGAAGCCTCCTCAGCCATTTGACTTAGGACATGGGCAATCCACCCACACCATGGGTCTGTTTCCTCCTCCAACAAATGAGAATCCTCCTGTGATGATGGGGCTGTGACAAACACTGTCTCCTTCCCCTGGCACATCCCTGCCCAGGCTAACTCTACTCATCTTTACGGTCTAGTACTTTTACCACTTCCGCAGAGAGACCTTCCCCTGAGGCCTAATTGTCTTCCTGCCCAACTTCTTTGACATCGCTTCCTTCCCAGCATTCACTACAACTTATATTTCTACCATTCCGATTCTGTTTTCTGGCTTTGTTGTGTAGAGGCTCCCCAAGGGGAGGGACTAAGTCTGTTTTTGAGCATGGGGCCTGCTACATAGTAAGTACTCAATATATACTTGTTGGATGAGCCAATGGATGAATCTACTTTCTTCCTCTCATCCCTCCTGCCTTCCCCCCACCTGCCCACCCCACACAGCTCCCAGGGGGTGGTAAGGTGATGATGAACTGTAGGCTGGAAATTCTTGGGCAAGGGCAGATGGCCATGGCCTCTGCTTCTCCCTGTCCGTGCCACACTGGCCTTGCTATTCCAAGAACATGCCAATCCCATTCCTGCCTCGGGGCTTTGCGTTTGCGTGCCCTCTCTCTGGAATGGTCTTTCCAGATACCAGTTGGCTTCATCCTTCACTTCCGTCACATCTCTGCTCCCCTGCCCCCTCTCCAGGGAGGTCTCTGTTGACTGCCATTTCTGAAGTAATGCCTCTCAGCCTCCTTCTTCCATTTTTCTCACCCTCTTATCCCCATGTTCACAGCTCTTCTCACGACTGGATGGTAGGTTTTATATTTATTGTCCATCTCCTCTGGGAAAATATACAATCTATGAAGTTGGAGTTTGTCTTTTTATTTACTTTATTCAGTTCCTGGCACATAGTAAATGCTCAGTGAGTATGTATCAAATGATTGATTTATTGATTCATGAAAAGGGAGGTGAAGAAAATATCTTTTCTTTTTTTTAAATAAAGCCCTGAATTCTTCACGTCGGAGCAAGGAATGATTTCTAGGGAGGAGCAGAGAATATAGTTTCTCTGGAAGGAAGCCTGGGGAGTGGAGCAACTGTTTTCAGGAGATCTCACCTTTTTTCCTCCAGGGGTGTCTTAGATCTGGTAACCAACCTCTGGAAAACAGTTCTTTATTCAAGAGAAACAATACCAGGGCGCCTGGGTGGCTCAGTCGGTTAGGCATCTCCCTGTGGCTCAGGTCATGATCCTGGGGTCCTGGGATGGAGCCCCAGCATCAGGCTCCCCACTCAGGAGCCTGCTTCTTCCTCTCCAGCTTCCCCTGCGTGGGCTGTTTCTCTCTCTCTGTCAAATGAATAAATAAAATCTTTAAAAAAGAGAGAGAGAGAGAAACAATATTCCCGGAGGCCCAGACACCTGCGGAGTCCCTGGCAGCATCTACTCTCCACAGAGAGACAATTTGCAGAAAAGCACTGACCATTGAGCTTCTTCCTCTGAGCTGCAGTTTCCTCATCTGTTAAATGGGGAAAGGTACATATCTACCTCCCTAGGGCTGTTGGGATGATAGGAAGATCATGTAGGTGAAAGCCCTGTGTAAACTGTAATGTCCAGTGCACTTCCCACTATGCATTGGGAAGAGGTAGCATGTGGAGTCAGGTTGGCCTGGGGTGGAGTTCCTGCTCTACTGCTCACTGGCAGTGTGGCCTTGGGTAAATGGTGTCCTTTCTCTGAGCCTTGGGTTCCTTATCTGTTAAGTGGGACTATTACTTGTATCTACAATTTACAAGCTTGTTTTAGAAATTAAATACGCATCAAGTGAGATCATGTAAGTGTCTGGCACACAGTGGGTAACTCAGCAAATGTTCCTCAAAGGCACACACAGCCCTTAAATACTCTGGATGGCTCAGTCAGTTCAGTGTCTTACTCTTGATATCGGCTCAGGTCATGATCTCAGGGTCGTGAGACTGAGCCCCGCATCGGGCTCTGCACTGGGCATGAAGCCTGCTTAAGATTCTCTCTCTCCCTCTGCCCCTCCCCCACCCCCTGCTCCTGCTCTCTCTCTCTCTCTCTCTCTAAAAAAAATACTCTGGGTAACGAGGTGTTCTTCATTTGAAGGAGAAAACAGACAATGATGAGTTCTTTCTCTCCAGTTTCTCTTCTGAGCGAGGAAATCACTGGCCAGAACCCATGCAGAGGACTGGCAGCCAAATGCAACCTCCCACGTGGAGTTTCCGAAAAGTGTGAGCGCAGAGTTGCATAACCTGTCCCTGAGACACGTGTCTCTCCTGAAGTGTTTCATCAAACATTCCCTGAAAGGTTTCACGTGAGCGGGCAGCCTAGCAAAGGAGGAAGGGAGAAAGAGAGGGAGTTGGAGAACCCAGCAGGTGGGGTGGGATTAAGAAAAGAAGGTACTGCATTTACTGAGCTCCTACTGTGTGCCAGGCACTGGGCTCACTCTATCTGACATCCACTTAGATCTTTCCCATAAATCTGAGAGATCAGGTGTTACCGCTCACGCATTCCAAGGGAAGAAATAACAATAATTAATATTGCTAACGTTTACATAATGCTGACTGCCTATCAGGTGGTAGTAGGGTGAGCACATATTTGATCCTCAGGACAGCCCATGTCATGGGTACTAGTCTCATCGCCATTTTTATAGAGAAGGACACTGAGACTCAGAAATGAAGTAGCTTCCCCAAGATCACCCAGCAAGATAGTAGTAGGGCTAGGATTCAAATATAAGCGGGGCTCAAAGCCCACAGACCTGTATGAGGACATCCCCCAAGGGACTTATATGGGGGTGCATAGATCTGGAAAGTGATTCAAACAAGAGTTGACCTTATAAACCCACAGTGGGAGTTCAGTGTGGAAGTGACGTAAGTGACCAAGTAACCAGAGGCACTCCTCTTCTCTGCACCCGGAGGACAGTTTGTCCCAGCTGTGGCTGTTTGTCATTTAGTCTCTGACCTAAAGTTTAAAATTTCATTCATAAGTTTGGAACCACAAACCCAACAGCATGGGAAGGGCCCTTGGAGATCAGCTATTCTAGTCCAACCCCCTCAGATTACAGATGGAAAAAAAACCCTGAGGCCTAGAAAGAGCCATGGACATGGCAAGGTCACAGAGCAATTTTCTGTTAGAAGGAGGATTTGGTTTGAGGTCAATTACAGATCATCTTGTTCTGTAATTACCAAATGTTGACTGTACCTCTGAATCACTTGGGGAGCTCTTTAAATATCCAGATTTCTGCATTCTGCTTCTGGAGATTCAGACTTTGGTTTGCAACAAGGCCTGGGAATCTGATAATACAATATGTTCCTCAGCTGATTCAGATGGCACAAGGCCAGGGACTGCATTTGGAAGTTGGAGTCCAATTCTCCTCCTTCATTTTATACTTTGGCATACTAAGACCCAGCAAGGGACTTGCCCCAAGGTCACATGGCAGGTCACTGGGGCCCTAGTTCAGGCTTTGTGATCATTCTTCTTCTCCAGGCTTCCTGTGGTCAGATTCTCAAAATGGGCCAAGGAGTTTGGCTAAGGGAGTTACTGTGGTTTTCCCCAGCTCTTGGTTTCCTTGTTTTACCCAAATTAAGACAGAGGATGGTGCCCCATTTCCCAAGCTTGGAAAGATGGGAATTCAAGAGCTGAAATCCTACAGGTAAAAGGAAACTGCAACAGGCTGTCCTGCAGGCCTGAGGGGCTTTCCCAGAGGCAAGCTCCAGGCTCCAGGAATGACATCAGACCCCAGCTATTCAGTGCCCTAACGCCTCAGGCTACCTGTATTTTCTGTTGCGGGAGAATGGGTAGGGAGGGCCTTCTGTCTGTGGGAGATGACAGGTGGAAAAGACCCAGCTGTGACTCAAGTGGGGTCCTGACTCAGGAGGAGCCAAATGTTCTGGCACCTGGAAGGAAGACCAAGCTGCTTTGGGAAACTGAGTCAAACCTCTCAAGCACTTTTCCTGGGCTTCTCCCTACTCCACCACTTATTTCGCTCTCTTTTTTTTCCCCTTCGGGAATGGTTATTTGGGTTTTGGAGTGTGGTGTCTTGGGTTCAAATTCCTGCTCAGTTTCTTATGAGCTGCCTTACCTATGTAGAGTCACACTCCCTTTCTAAGCCTCCGTTTCCTCACTTTATTTTTAAAGATTTTATTTATTTATTTGACAGAGAGAGAGATAGCAAGAGCAGGAATACAAGCAGGGGGAGTGGAAGAGGGAGAAGCAGGCTTCCTGCCAAGCAGGGAGCCTGACGTGGGACTCGATCCCAGGACCCTGGGATCATGACCTGAGCCGAAGGCAGACGCTTAACGACTGAGCCACCCAGGTGCCCTGGTTTCCTCTTTTAAAAAGATGGATAATATCCACTTTCTCAGATTGTGAGGATGAAACAAGATCACATATGTATTTGATAAGCAGAAGATGTTTTCTCAGAAACAGTAGATCATATGGGTAATCAGTGGACCAGAGGGATTTGAATATATTTTTGTTGATCCGAATTGAGGCGCCTAAAAGAATGGTTAAGCTGGAAAGCACCTCAGAAATCTTTGGGCCTTAATGACTTCCAAACTGGAGTCCAAGGGAACTGTTTACAGTATTTCTAAATGATAAGGGAAACCACATACTTACTCTTGATAAAGTCTCACGTTTCCTTACTTTTGTCTGGAATTGTTATCAACTCAAGGTGGTAATATGATTATCACATGCTGTTCAGAAGTTCTGATTGGCAGTTACATGTGTCTTTGATAGGTGTTTTTAATGGGGAACTAATTAGTGGAGGGTATATTGAATGTTGGCAAACATTAATCTTGTCTAAGTCCTCATTTCATAATCAGGGAAGCTGGGGTTTAAAGAGGGAAGTGGCTTGCTAGTTGAGCAGCTAGTAGAGCTGGCTCTAAAATCCACGTTCTTTCCCTGGAATCAGTTACTTCCCTTCTTTCCATTCTGGAGAAGGGGGATCTAGGCTCAATGAAGTTGAGGGGTTTGGGTCGGCTAGGCCAGGAATAAAGTGATTCATCAATTTGCTGTTACTCTTTCTCTGTTTTGACTCATTCAGCAAATATTTACCGACTGTGTACACTATGTGGGCTCAGAGGAGAAGGCGGAGACAAAACAGTTACGGTGGCAGGCAGGGTCAGAATCGGCTTCCAGGTATGACTTCAGAACCTGTCCTTTTTCTATTTTAAATATATATGTATATATAAATATAAACGGAAACCCATGTTATAAAGCACCCACTACTTTGCCTCCTAATAATTAGGTTGGGTCAGAGGGCAGGGATTCGTACGTGTCCAAACCCTCCTGGCACCCAGTAACACGAAATCAGCGCTGCGATGTTGGCTCGTGAATTCTACTCCTGACTGTCACTAACTCTATGTATTTGAGGCAGTACGTTGCTTTCCTCCTCCGACCCTTAATCATCTGTAAAAACGGGAACAGTGGCAAAGCCCTGTGTGGAAGGGCTGGCTGGTTCACTTAAAAGTTATCCCAGACTTTAACTAGGAGACAACAAAATCTACATTTAGAGACTCCGTAATTCCTAAACATCTTTCTCTGGTTCTTGCCCACCCCTCTCCCTACTCTCCAGGTTGCCCCCCTTTTCTTCAAGATTCCCCTGTAGAGGGCACGCAAGCTCTACCGCTCCGTGCCTCACTTCCCGTTCGCCTTCACTCTTCATCTTGCGCATGTGCACACTTCGCTTCCCGGCGGCCGGTACGCGGGTCTAGGTGGCTTGGCCAAAGATTGCACCCACTACGCCTGCGCACTCTCGGCCCCGCCCCCTCCACCGCCGTCCCCGGAAACACTTCCTTCCTACGCCGTCGCTGCCGCTGCCGCCGCCGTCGCTGGACCTTTGCCTCTCTAGGCCGGTAGGGCTTCTCCTCCATGGTCCTGTCTGTCATCGCTGTTTGGGGGGCCAGCCGGTGAGACTGGGCCGCGCTCGGACGCTTCGACCCTCGAGTCCGTCACTGGTGAGTGAACCCCAAAGGAGCCTGCGGACGGGCGGGCCTGAGCAGCCGGAATGGGCAGGATTTCTCCTCACTCTGGCAATGGGTCTGTCCGCCCCGCCCTCACCCCCACTCCCGGAATGGGCTCGCCGCCTCTGTCTCAGTCCCTCCTCCCGGGCAGGGCGGCGTTGCCATGGTGACGGCCGGCTGGCTGAGGCCCGGCGTGTGTCCTCGCAGGTGCCAGGGCGGCCCCGGACCCATGGCGCGGCGGCGCTGACCCAGGCCCCGGGTGGCGGCCGGGCCCCAAGGGCCGGCATGGCGGGCCAGTTCCGCAGCTACGTGTGGGACCCGTTGTTGATCCTGTCGCAGATCGTCCTCATGCAGACCGTCTATTACGGCTCGCTGGGCCTGTGGCTGGCGCTGGTGGACGGGCTGGTGCGCAGCACCCCCTCGCTGGACCAGATGTTCGACGCCGAGGTAGGGTACCCTGGCCGGTGCGGGCGGAGCCTCGGCCTCGCGGGGTGTTTTTGTGGGTCCGACCCCCCCGCCCGGGATCTAGACGTGCCTGGACCACCTTCTCACTTTGTGACCCTGGGAAAGGTACCTCTTCTTTCTGAGCCTCAGGTGCCCCATCCATAGAATGAAACCACTGACAACAGAGGCAGATTATTAGTACAAAGGAAAGGACCTGGATATCATAAAGAATAAGCCTGTGTTCCAGGCAACCTGATGCATCTCCTCTCTGACACTCTGAAAAAGTGACTTCATTTTCCTGGCCCCAGATTCTCAGGTGCCAAATTGGAGAGGGGGGGTGGATAAACGAGCATTCATGGAGGTATTATGGAAACTGCCTAGAGTTTGGAATTGGACCTCAGTTAAAATTACGCTTACTACCTGTGTGATGTGGGGCAACTGTTGTCCCCTCTAAACCTCAGTTTTCCTGTCTGCAAAATCGTGAGACCAGTAGCAGAGCTCATGGACTGCAATACAAAGAGTCTGTACTTTGGATTCAGGAAGGTTTAGCGTCCAATCTAGGTCCAAATATACTAGCCATGGGACTTTGGGCAAGTTGCTTCACCTTTCTGAGCCTATTTTCTCTTCTGGAACCTGGACAGAATAATTAGAAAAATGTTATGAGGCCCAGAGACCCCAGAGGTACCTAGGAAGATGAAAGTGCTTTATCAAGTAATGGAGGGCTATGAGATGGTTGCATCTGAGAAGCAGCTGTGTTGTATGGTAATGAGCCCAGCTCTCGGAGCCAGGAGATTGGGAATGGAATCTTTGCGCCTGCTGCTTATTCTCTGTGTAGCCCTTGGGCAAGGTATTATCTGAAAAGAGGTAACAGTAATAACAATAGCTTTGCGAGGTTGTTGTGAGGGTTACAGGAGATTATGAAAGTCAGAGGCCTTTGTAAACTGACAGTGCTGGGCAGATGTTTGGTATTCAGTAGTATTGTCTCGAGAGTGGTGGAAGTTGCACACACACTGGGTGCCCAGTCTCCTAGGAGCTTCTGTCCTCCTGGGAAGGGCCTGTGGGAATCCTGGGCTTTGTTGAAGAGCTATCTCATGCACACGACCTGGAGACCTGGGTTCTAGACCAGGGGTTGGCGGACCTTTCCTTAAAGGGAAAGATAGTAAAGGTTTTAGGTCACAACTACTCGACTCCGCCATTGTGGTACAAAAGTAGCCAGAGATAGTCCTAAGCAAATAGGTATGGTAGGGTTTCCATAAGACCTTATTTACAAAACTAGGTGTCTGATTGGTGGGGCCTCAGTTTGCCAAACCCTGTAATAGTCCGTAGTCTTGCTGTTTACTTACTGTATCACTTTGGGCAAGTTACTTAATGTCTCTGAACTTTTGTTTCTCCTTTGTAAATCTTTTCCCGGCTGCTGTTTGGGGTCAAACGAGATACCCTAGTGGATGTCTGTGAAAGCGCCTTGTTGGAAATAGGCTGCCATACATACGCAGGGCCCTGTGGTCTTCTGTGCTCTGGGAAGAATGCTTTTTCCTTAGGAGGTCCTGGAGCCTGGAGCTCTGCCAAGCCAAGTCACTTTTCCAGCATATTTCCATTTGTGATTCCCCCTCAGATCCTGGGCTTTTCCACCCCACCAGGCCGGCTCTCCATGATGTCCTTCATCCTCAACGCCCTCACCTGGTGAGTATCACCAGTTTTGCTCTCCAGCTTTTGGGGTCCCAACACTGGAACTAACTTCCTAAATCCAGACATGAGACAGGCAGGCACTTGTTCCTGGGGAGTGGTGGATGAAAGTGGGTGGCAAAGGCCAGTTCTGGGACTGACTGCATTATAGGGCTCCTTCCATCACGATTTTGCCTTAGCTGAAAAGCTCTTAACATCACTCTGCATGCTGCCTGTGGGATAGCTTCCATCTCAGATCACTTCCCTGTTGTGGAACGAGGTGAGGAAGGGATTGGACCGGTCGTCAGGAGAAGTCGGTTCTGTTCTTGATACCTGTGCCATTGGCCAAATTACTTCCCTCCTCTCTAGGCCTTGGGCTCTTGGTCGGTACACCTGAGGGGTTTGACTGGGTAACATTTAAGGCCATTTGTGACCATTGCCTGCCTCTTCAGAGGCAGTTTAGCATAGTGATTAAGATCTTGGCTTTGAATCTCAGCTTTCCCACTAGTCTAGTGACTTTCGACAAGTTGATCTATCTAGGCCCTGGTTTCCTCATCAGTAAAATGAGGCAAATAATATTACCTATCTCATAGTTGTAAGCGTTAAATGAATTCATTCATGGGAAGTACTTAGAACAACACCTTGCACATTACTGTTCTTGACCTTACACTGGGATTAAAAATGGGTGGGCTGACTATGACCTGAATTTGGCTCCTAGATATGTTCTGTTTGGCATCCCACAAGTGGTGTTTAAAACATTTTTCCACTTAGTTGAAAGTCAGGATATTTTATATATTAAAAAAAAAATCCAGATTTCTGGCTTCTCTTGAAAAATGGAAAGATCATTTGATTCCAGGCCAGCCTTCCAGCGTGAGGATTTGCCCAGCTACAAGTAGCTTGTTGTCCCCACTTTCAATGGCCCATGTATGCTTCAGGGTGCTGCAATCCCCACCAGTCCCTGGGATTCCCCTGAGTGACAGTTACTATTTCTCATCAAGCTTGTACTTTTGTTTTTCTTCTACCCAGCCTGATTCCCTCCCAGCGTTACCTGCTAGCTCTCTCTAGGCATCTAATAATGTAACCCTTGCTTCACACTTCTCTTATTTGCTTCTGACCACTATGCTGTTATCCTAATTGTCTCTACTCCGCAAATGATCTAAGGCCAGGACGACCCAGTGACAACTCACTGCTGTCCTCTCCCCACAGTGCCCTGGGCTTGCTGTACTTCATCCGGCGAGGGAAGCAGTGTCTGGATTTCACTGTCACTGTCCATTTCTTTCACCTCCTGGGCTGCTGGTTCTACAGCTCCCGTTTCCCCTCGGCGCTGACCTGGTGGCTGGTCCAAGCCGTGTGCATTGCACTCATGGCTGTCATCGGGGAGTACCTGTGCATGCGGACGGAGCTCAAGGAGATCCCCCTCAACTCAGCCCCTAAATCCAATGTCTAGAATCGGGTCCTTTGGACACCCGGCTGGGCACTTGGCCCCACCCCCCAACACCTTGGGCTGCTCAGACCCTCCAGTCGAGGTCCAGCCCAGGTCTGAGAGGAACCCTGGAAATGTGAAGTCTCTGTTGGTGTGGGAGAGATAGTGAGGCCCCATCAAGAAGGCAGGTAGCAGTCAGGACCACAACTGCAAGAATGGCCTCTGTCGGCTGAAGCCTTGCTGTCTGGGAGGTCAGCAAGGGGACCTCTGTCAGGGTAATAACAGAATTGGAACCATGTCATTCTTGAGCCACCATACCTGTCACCAGCCTGTTATTTTAAAAAAGAACCAAATCAAGGATATCTGATTGGCGCAAACCACTCTTCTAGTCATCTGTCTTACCTTCCAGGGACAGCTGTTACCTTTGCCATGTTGCTGAACTGCAGCTATTCTGTTTGGAGAAACGTGCAGTTTCTGGATCTGTAGCCACAGAAAGAGACAGAGGTGCAAAGTATTAGGCTGCTGTCAGGGAGAGGACAAGCAGATGGAGGCATCAAGCACGAGGAAAACGCACAACCTGTGTCCTGCCACACGCCTGTGTGTGCACACCCATGAACCCATGACTGACTTTTTTCCAGTTCTCTCTGCTGGGTCCCCACCTGCTGCCAGCGTTCAACAGAGCAGGCCCTAGGACCCAGAGAAGAGTCCCAGCATCGCTCCTGGTCCACCCCTCGTGACAGAGTCACTGTCTCTTCTCTAGGAATGACTAGGCACCCCAGCTCCCTCCAGACCTCACTTCTGGCAATAGTTCCTTTTTCCTGCCTTCCTGGGAATTCTGCGGTGGGAAGGGTATGATGGGTACCCAGAGACAGGAAGCCCCGCCTTCCAACTTGGGTTGCGCTGATAGTGCTGAGGGAGATAGGAATTTGCTGCTAAGATTTCTCTTTGGGGTGGCATGTCCTCTGTGAGGGGCTTGCAGCTGTCCCTCCTACGTACATAAATACAGTATTTTCCACGGTTCTGCCTGTGCTTACTTTGTCCTGCCGTGGTTGGGCCAGTGAGAGCCCTGCACAGCCAGACAGGGAAGCTATAGAGAATGAGTAGGCCACCTTCTCTTCTAGACCGCAGGTTGTTCTTCCATTTGGTTAAAATACTAAGTGCAGGGAATTCCTGTGTCCTACCCCCTCCATCTGCAGCCACCTCTGCTCTGCCTTGGGTGAACTGCCATGATTGAGTTTCCTTTTTCTGGCCAGTGATTTCTGAATGTGTTCAGTGGAACGCACTTGGTGTAGGCCCACTTCTGTATTGAAACCATCAGTGTTCCTCTTTGGGTCCTTGGGAATCTGCCCAAGAGTGTGGGCAGCTTTCAGCTTGTAGTGTTAGGGTGTCACAGATGAGTTTTGCTCTCTGCCCACGAAACTTTTTTTCATAGCCCTGCAGAGTAGGGAGGTGAAGCTGACAGGATGAAGGTTTGAGAGTGAATGTGCCTGGCTGAGGGGGGCGTGGGGGAGAGGTGTGCTGTGGCCAAGCTGGAAGGAAGCAGCTTGTTAATGGGACTTGAATCCTGGCTGCAGGGTCCAGGAGATAAGACCAACTGAGGTGACTTCCCCTGGGTTAGTGGGTTTCCCCCGACACCACAAACCACAAAGGCATGTGGCTAATGTTATTTGGGGAAGATCACCAGAGCACACATCATGTGGCTGCTGTCTCCCTTGGTCAGCTGGGGGCTGGTTGCTCCAGCTGTGTTGGCACACATCTTTGGGAGTTTCCTTCAGAGACCTGTGCCTGTTCTGCATATCTTCTGTAATGATAAATCTTTGCCCCTTGAGTGGTAATTTGGTTTTTGGAAATTGCCAGAAGTCAGGGAAGCCAATGTTTTTTTTTCTCCAACAATATACAGTGATGGAACCGGATGACAGTTGGGGGTGAAAAAATGTGCGACCTTAATGAAATTATGATTTTAAAAAATTTTTTATTTATTTGAGAGACAGAGAGCACAAGCCGGGGGGAGAGTCAGAGGAAGAAGCAGATTCCCCACTGAGCAGGGAGCCTGACGTGGGGCTCGATCCCAGGACCCCAGGATCCTGACCTGAGCTGAAGGCAGACGCTTAACCGGCTGAGCCACCCAGCTGCCCCAAAATTATGATTTTCTAAAATAACAATAAAAGCGCTATCTAGAGGCAAGTTCCAGAGAGAACTGGGCAGTGGCAGGGACATGTTTGTCATTTTATTTATTTTATTTTTAATATGTATTTTTTAAAGATTTATTTATTTATTTTAGGGAGGGAGAGAGAGAGAGAGAGAGAGAGAGAGGGAGGGAGGGAGGGAGAGAAAATCCCAAGCAGACTCTGTACTGAGTGCGGAGCCCGATGTGGGGCTCGATCTCACGACCCTGAGATCACAACCCAAGCTGAAACCAAGAGTCCAATGCCCAGCCGGCTGCGCCACCCAGGCACCCCTGTTTATCATTTTGGTAATAAATAGCTGTGCTTAATAGATGTCCAGCAGTGGGCTAAGTGCTTTACATGTTATTTTCTTAATCTTCACAACAACCCTCAGAAGTAGGAAATATCATCTATATCTTACAGATGAGGAAACTAAGGCATTTGCCCAAGGTTACGTGTTAGGAACTAGCAGACCCAGGATTTGGGCTCTGGCTTTGACAATAAACTCATTCTGAAGACATTAATAGTTAAAGGACGTGCAAGTTCTTTAATTTTACAAACTGTCACCTCTGCCTTCCACTGTATTGCTTTAAATACAAAGGATATATAGTGCTTTGTAAACATTGTGAGCTTTCTTAGAAGAACTGGTAGACTATTAAATATGGCCACAGATTCCCAAGTGAACGGATGAGTGTAGGAAATGTTTTTATTTCCGAAGGATAGGGGAAAGTTACCTCCACCCCGACACTGAGTTGGTGTATCTCTTGACTTCCTAGGGGGTCTGAAGCCTGCACCTCCTTTCATCCCCCACACCCCTACCCCTCCACTACCTCAACTTCCATTTGGAGAGAGAAGTGGAGACTAGTGCATAACTGGTACACAGAAAAGTTATGACCCGAAGAGAAATTGGGAAAGGAGAAAGGGATATCTAGCTCAGAGGGTGCCCCTAGCTGCCGGTTCTAGGCAGCCCTGTCCAGATCAGAGCCAAATGGAGGCCGGGATGGCAGCCAGCAGATACCAGGGGGTGGGGTGGGAAGCTCCAGGCCCCCATGAATTCTATGGGGTGCACGATTCAAACAGTCTTTTCTGGAAGCACTTTCAGCTGCTCAGTGACTTCCCTGATAAGAGGAGCTTCCTCTGGCAGTCCCAGGGGGCAGTCCGTGCACAGACATGGATCTCCTCCCTGTATCTGTAGCACAAGGAACACAGAGCTTCAGGGGCAGGTAGAGTATGGGCAGATTCAGGGCACAAGAGAGGCCCTCTGTGGAGAGGGAATTAAAGCCTTGCTTGAGGTTTTCTGTAGGAGAGTAGCAAGTGGTGGTGAAAACAGCATTGAGACAGGAATGGGTAGAGTTTGCTAAGAGTTTGGATCCCTGTCCTGCTATGCTATGGGCAAGACAGAATTGTAGGGGCCTGGGGCACTTGGGTGACTTGGTCGGTTAAGCATCCGACTCTGGATCTCAGCCCGGGTCTTGATCTCAGGGTCATGAGATCAAGCCCTGTGCTGGGCTCCATGCTGGGTGTGGTGCCTACTTAAAAAAAAAAAAAAGGGCAGGGCCATAAGGCTATAGGACTTAAGAGAGCGGAGTGCAAGGTTAAATCCTGGGCGCTGTTACTAGCTGTGAGGACTTAGATAAGCTGCTTGACTTCCCCTTACCTTGGTTTCCTTGTTTGTAAAATGAGGATAAGCTAGTACTTCCCTGTGTTGTGAGGATTCAATGAGATACCTAGTGTAAAGCTTAGCACAGTTCCTGGTGTGTAGGAAGTGATCCAGAAATCTAAGCAGTTAAAGTTACTGGGCCACTGACGCATCTCTCCTCTTTTTACAGAGGAGACACCTTTCTTCCCAGCCTCAGTGTTTGCACCTGTTAGTTGGGGAACAGGTTTGCCTGTGATCGGGGTGCAGCTACCAAGTACTGTGCTCCTATGTGTCATCCATTGCAGAGTGACTTCTGTGTATTCTTAATTAATCCAATGAGATAGGTACCATTATTTTCCCATTTTGCAGACAGAGAAACTGAAGATTAGGAATAAACTTTTCCTAACATTACAGAGCTGATGAGAAGCTAGGCCTCTCTGCCTCAACAGCCTCATCCTCTTCACGTTCCAGTCATGTTTTGTGGTAAGTGATCCAGAATAGGAGAGGGACAGTCTCTGGAATCCAGATGTCATTATAGCAAAAGGTTGTGAATGTGAACATAAGATTGGCTTTTTAACAAGCAGCTAATTCCCTTAAAGGTGAGCAGTTAGGTGGGTGCTCATGAGAGACACAAGGAGCTTTATTGTGGCACAGGGCCAGGGAGGAGGCAGGAAAAGGACAGACATTTGTCCAACACCCCACAAACTGGCTTCACCTACACCAAGCCTGATTTGCTTGAAGCCCTGTGGAATTGATACTAGTATCCCTATTTTATAAACGGATGAAATAGGCTCAGAGAGGTCATGTGACTTCTTAAAAGTCACTCTGAATCAAACATTTTAATTTTCCCCCGAGTTAACTGGTAGGGAGCCGTTTCTGGGGGTGGTGTCCTCTGATCACTGAGATCTGTTGCAGCCTCCTGCCCAAAGCAGGATCTAACTGAGCCCAGAAGAGGAGCCTCAGATTGTAGTAGTCAAGCACAGGGAAGGTGGTAATGGGAGGGCCCCAGCTGTGGGACCGTGGGAGGCAGGTTGTCTGAGGCCCAAGTGCCGGCTCAGGTCCGGGGGTGGGGCTGGTAAGGCTGGAAAGAGTGCACTGCTGGGAGTCATTCACACTGTAGCCCGCGTCCTTGCCCCTACCCCCAGTGGCGCTCTGGACACGAGGGATCCTAGCCTCAGCACACAGGCACGGCCCATCCAACTGCTGTTCTTGGGCCCAACTCTTGTCTCCCTTTGTGGCAAAGTGGAAGCTGCCAATCTTACCCAGGCCCACGCCTTCCAGGTCCCCACTTGGGGCTCCCAGGAAGACTAGTGCAGGGGGTCGCCAAGCCGGTGTGTTTTGGTTGGGAGCGCGCTGCCCTGATAGCCTGCATAGCGCGCACAGACAGACGTTCGCGCAAAGGTTGACGGAATGGAGGGTGCCGAGGGCGAAAGAGCGAGTAGGGGTGATTTTCGAAGACTGATGGGACTGATGATGTCCAGCAAGGAAACCGAAATGGCGACTACCCAGGAGTTGGGCCGGAGTGCAAGCCCAGCGGGAAGACAGCTTGGAGTGGAGCTTGCCAGGTGGAGGCGGCGCGGGAAGCGGCGCGGTGGGCGGACGCGGGGGAGACGCGCGTAGGCTCGCAGGAGCCAAGCCCGGCTGGGCAGTCCCGAGAAGCCCCGCGCCGGCAGGCTCAGGCTGGCGGCGCTGCCCAGGGCTAATGCGGTGCGTTTCGGGGGAACCCCTCCCATCTTCCTCCCGCACCGGCCATCTCCACCACGGCCTGGGTTCCTCCCGGGAAGGCTCTGCACCCCTTGATGGCTGCGCTGCTTTCTTGAGGGTGCCACTCCGTGCAGCCTGCCTCCAGGGGAAGATCCCCAGAAGGCCCGGGTTCCCTGGGTTTTCCTCTCCCCAGCTGCACGTTCAGGGCTATGGCTCCTGCCGACAGAGGGCGACCCCAACTCGATGGTGTCGACCGGGATTTGGGATTGGGGGTTGGGCGTGTCGTGTCGCACGGGAGCTATCGAGTCGAAGTGCGGACACTGGGCCTGACTGGGTGCTTTCCTCGACCCAGGCGGGACACATTTCGAGGCCAAGGTGACACCCATTTGTTGACACCCAACGTTGCAATAACGGGGCGCAATGCACGTGAATGACGGGCTGGATGGATGCTCCCTTGTGCCTTTTTCCTTTCTTCGGAAAATGGAATGGGAAGCAGCCAGCAGTTTTAGATTAGAGTTCTGGCCCCGCCACCTCCTAGACGCGTGAGCCTGGCCAAGTCACCTTCTGTCTCGGGGCCACAGTCTCTCACCTTGTTGGCTTGCAGGGCCATTGTGAAGCATCTGGCACCCAGAAAGTACCTTCTATGACTTCATAAAGTGTCCTCTTCTGGAGGCCAGCTCGCAGGGGTGGGGAGGGGTGCAGCTTGCTGGTTTCTGTGTGCCACGTTCTAGACTGACCTTAGGGGCCTGGGAATGGGGTGGAAGAAAGCTAAAATGGTGATGCACACTTTCCCTCCCCACCTCGGTCGAGGGCCTCTTTCCTCCCTCCATCCTTTCCAGCCCCAAACAGGCAGAGCCGGCAGTACTATTCTTCAGTTCCCAATGGGAGATTTTATTTGTAGACTCGTGAATTTGCCCGCCCATCCCTCCCGCTTAGATGATTGCGCCATCTCCACCCTCACCTCACACCTCTGGCTCCCGTCCAAGGTCACGCCACCTGTGAGCAGAGACCTCGGTGTTAGGAGCTAAGAAGGCCGCCAGGGGGCGCTGCCGCATGGGGAGAGGGCTCAGGGACCAGGGCCCGCTGAAGTCCTGCAGGTTGGGCATCCGGGTTTTGTGAAGGGGAAGCCTCCCTTTCAGCGGGACCCCCAAGCCCTTCATCCCTTCTTCTCTTGGGACCTCAGTTCTCTCATGGAAGGGTGGAGTATTTTGTTTTCTTTCTTTTTTGCTAAGCAACTTTTTGTTCAGAGTAAATCTTATTTGAAGCATAAATAAATGAAACGTGGGGTGGTGATTTGGTCTAAGAGGGGATGGGATATGGCAGAGCTCTACTTGACTGCTCCCCCTTCCCCCAACATTTGGAAATCCCTGAACTCCCTTACTCAGACTCCTGACTGAGATTCTGAGCCATAGCAATTGTGGACCCTCCTGAGGCCTCCAGGCAGTGAGATGACCCACCTCAGAACCCCCACTTCCAGTGCCCCTCCCCAGAGCCCCTGTTTGGATCTCGAGAGGCTCCAGCCTACCCACCACCCTGCTGTGTGGACTCCATCAATGGTTTCCCCCTCTCTGGGCCTGAGGGAGGGGTCTCCCCCTAGCACTGCTAGCTAGCCACAGCCCCCAAGAGTCTGGATCCTGAGCCTCTGACTCAGGCCCAGTTCCAAGCCTGGCTTCGGCCTGTGTCTCACCCCAGCCGGGCAGTGGTGTTGTCATACTCTGTATGGATGGCACATAGGTAGCTCAAGCGATGCAGAGCAGAAGCGGGTACAGCAGCGCTTGACCCAGCGCAGGGCGGATGATCTGCACATCACCCGAGGCCCTGGGAGGTGGATTCGTGTGGGCAACCCCTCAAACCAGATCCACTGGTCAGCTGCTTCCATCTGCTTCTTGTCCCCCATGGGAGTTCTGTGCTGGTAGGTCTTCAGGAAGACAATGCGGGCATCCCCAGTGGGTGATTGCCTCCCCTGGGCTCCAGGGTACGTGGTCAGGTCATGACCCTTCGATGTCCTTGGGAGCTCAGGCTCCACCTGCTCCTCGCTCTGGTGCACTGCCGCCGGTGGCTGGTGCGCCCTGTTCCTCCCCCCCAACCCCACCTGGGGCTCCCCTGGGCACTCTAATTCCGGTATCTTCCTGGGGCATCCAGCCTCTTGGAGCTCTTCGTTATCTTGTTCCACTCTATCGCAGACGCTGCTGCTCCTAGCACAGGGAGGGAAGGCAGTTAGCAGAGCGGGATGAGGGCCCTGGTCCCCCAGCCCCACCCTGAGACCACTGCTATGCAGCCAGCTCAGGGGGGAAAGCTGCAGAGGCCCGGAAAAGAAACTTCACCCCCAGAGGCCTTGTGCCTGGAGGCAGGGGAGGTGATAATGGCCTGGGGAAGGAGTCCTCCTGGCTGGGGAGGCAAGAGGCAGTGGCCAGTGGTTAGGACACCTAGGACTAGATGTTGTCTGTGTGGGCCACTGGCCAGGGTTCCGCCTCTCTGGATTTCAGTTGATGGGGTGAACTAGTCCAGTGTTTTCAAACTGTGCTCCAAGAAACCTTAAGTTTCTGAGGAGACCTCTCAAATGCCCTCCCCACCCTGGGGAGGGGCAGGGTGAGGGCAGGATACCTTTCTGCCCAACACAATTGGGGCCTGAGGAAGGATACTCGAAGAGAGGTTCTGCTGCTTTAAACAGGTTGGAAAACTATGGGACGAGAGAGGCCTGACCCTTCCAGCCCAGTGTTAACTGATTGCCCGCGCGTCCGAGGCGGCCAGCTCAGAGAAAGGAGCTCCGAGAGGGGGCGTTAGCCTTCTAGTGCTAGAAGGAGACTTGCCCCAAGGGTGTGTGTAATAGACTGAGTCTTCTGTAAAGCACAGCATTGTCCTAGCTGAGTGTGTGTGGAGCGGCATGAGGACTCAGGCTCCACATAATGCCAGTACCGCTGATAATTACCACCACTGAGTGTCTGCTGTGCATCAGGCCCCGGACCCTCACACCAGCCCCACAAAGTAGGAGGCAGTGAAGTGGCAGAGTGGCTTGGCGAGCACAGGCTTTCAAGGCCGACAAACCGGGGTTCAAATTTGCTTGTGCCTCTTACCATCTGCCTGATTTGGGGCAAGACATTTTACCACTCAAAGCTTTAGCTTCATCGTATGTAAAACTGGGGTAACTCTGTCTACCTAATAGGAATGCTGTGAAGAATTAACTAAACGGGAAAAGCTTGTGAAGTACTTAGCAGATGCCTAATAAATGTCAACTTTCTTAATATTCTGATGTGATTTATGAGGAAGCCGAGCCTCAGCAAGATGACGGGTCTGCAGGTGAATCTCTGGGTTGTGTGGATTTGAGGAGGAGTGGCCCCTCTTGCCTGGGTGGTGCCCCAGTTGGTGGTTAGTCCCATAATTGGATGACTGTGACCATGGTTAGGACGACAACTCTGATATCACGCAGGAATGGCTTCAAATCCTAGCTCTGCCACTTACCACTTTTGTTAGCTGGGACAAGTCACTGCGTCTCTTGAGCCTCGGCTTCCCACCAGTAAAATAGGGCTAATCAATACCTTTGTCACAGAGCCTTTGTGAAAATTAGGTTTTCTAAATTTGTCAGCATAGATAGACAGTGCCTGTTCCTAGTAAAGGTAGTCATTGGGTCCGTGGTGGGGGCCAGGGGTGTGCCGAGCTCACCCAGTGGAGATCCCAAGGATCTTCGGAACTCTGAGCAGTGAATTCCAACACGTTTTGGCCAGGCTATGCAGTTCTTGGATCCGGGGGTTTGAGCTCTTGAGCAGCTTCAAGAGCGACAAGTTTTTTAATACCTGCCAGGGTTGAGAAACCAGGAAAACAGAAGCTTCAGCATTCTTGGGGTAGCCTCCCACACCCCACCTCAACTTTGGCTCAACTCCATTCAGAGCTGGGCCTGGGGACTCCTGGGTCACTACAAGACTGGCAACTAGGAAGGACCAAAATGGGGCATCTCACCATCTTAAGTCGGTTCCGCCCGATTACTTTGACAGGTTGTGGTATCTTACCCTGTGGTTCTTCATCTTGTATCTGAGAGACAGAGGGAGAGAGTGCACTAACACAGGAGGAATCCCCCCAGATGCCTCCACTATGCTTCTCCATTTGGCTGAGCATGGGTTTGACCACCCTTTGGGAGTTTTGTCACCTTGGTTTGGGGGCAGAAATGGGGAAACCATTCCAACTCTCCTGACCTCCCTTCACCCTTCACCTCTCCCTCCCGCCCCCACCCTGCTCTGGGTGTGGTCCAGCCCCCTCTGTGTCCACTCCCAAGTCCAACCTTGGAAACCATTCTATTCTTGGGCCTCTTCTTTGCTGATGGACTCATACTGGGGCTGTGAGACCTCAAGGACAGGTGGAGCAAGACTGGTACCAGGCACCCCCTGCTCCCTGCCCCTCTCAATTCAGCCAGCACTCAGGCTGGCCATCAGGATGGCTGTGCTGGAGCTCCCAGGGAGGGGAGCTGTGACATCACTGAAATTTGTGACAGCAGCAGGGCTGGGTCTCCAAGGAGTATGTGTGTGGCAGGGGTGGAGGGGGAGGAGGAAACTCCCCATCTGTGGAAAAACCTAGTAGGTACCAGACAGAGGCATATATTGTCAACACCTCCCTGTGAGGTAAGAGAATTATCTCCTCTTTTTAAATAAAGAAGCCAAGGTTCAAAGAGGTTAAGTAATTTACTCAAGGCCACACAGCTGGGTAATGGTAGAGCTGGAAATTTAAGGTCTGACAGTGAACGCATGAAACCAGGCATTCCCACCCAACTATGTTCATCTGTTCATCCGTGTCATATGTTGACCGTGCACCTGCTACGTTTGTTATTCTAAGCACTGAAATAAAAGACAATTCTTACCTTCAAGGAATTACATTCTAGTGGAGGGAAAACAAAACATTGTGTGTGCTTGTAAATGTTTAACATTTGGCTCTCTGAAACAAAATGTTCATCTATGTGTGTGTGTATTATAAATTGTACTGATAGAAACCTAAAATAATAAAATTCTACAGTACTCTTTGTTGTAAATTCCAAAGAGCCAGTTCATTCTTAAAGTATGTTTTTCTTGGATTTTGCCTAACTCATATCCATAACCAACCTGTGGTTGCAATGGATGAACAAATGTAGCACCAACATAAATGTTGACATTTTCACTTAACACTAAAGAGGAAGAAGAAAGTACAAAAGTGAAAGAATAAAAATGCTTGAATTTCACTCACTCATCAGTGACATATCAAATTATCTGCTGTATTGGATCAGAGTTTTCAAATACCAGAAGTATATTTTCTCAAATTTTTTTTGTGGTGTGCTATTTACGATGTACTAGCTATAGACGGGACATATGTGTTTACATTTAATTGTATTATTAACATCTCCATTAGTCTCTTAAGGCTAGACCAGGGGTCAGCAAATTTCTCCTGTAAAGGGCAAGATAGTAAATACGTCAGGCTTTGCAGGCTGTATGTGCTCAGCTCTGCTGTTGTGGTGTGAAAGCAGCCACAGTTGCTATGCAAATGAGTAGGCATGGCTGTGTTGCAATAAAACTTTATTTACAAAGATAGTTGGATTAGATTGGGCCCATGATCAAACCCTGGTGTAGACAGTCAACAAAATAATGAATCAAAACCTGATTTATTACAAGTACCTGTGCCTCTGGGGCAAAAACTCCTACCAGGCTGATTTCAAGCTACCAGTGTGATGTCACTGAAGGCAGAGTTGAATGGAAAGGCATGGTAGCATGCCGTTAACAGCTACTGCAGTTCCCCAGATGTGAAGACTCTCAAGAACATAGATAGTAGCAAAAGGTAGCAAACAATTGGAAAGTGATGAGTTTGAGCATTTTTCACCTTTGTTTATAACATCATTAACTTAAGTTTGTATAATTTGATTTTTAATGATCGCTATGCTTAACGACCAGTCAGCAGAGTTCGTAGAAGCATAATAGGCTTTTGCAAGTCCTTACGAGTCAGTTCCAGGACACCACTGTCATGTCAGAGGGAAATAAGTGTGGGGAGAAAAGTAAACAGGGCCAAGGGCCAAGGGAGAGCAAAGGTAGAAGGTTTGATAGTATTAAAAAGGCTGGAATGGGCAGCTTTCGCCAACCAGATGAGATTTGAGCAGGAACCTGAAGGAGGTGAGGGAAGGGCAGACTGGCCATGGCAGGAGATGGGGGCAGGGAGGGGGTGGTGGTGAAGGGTTGGGACAGACGAGGGCTGCTCGGAAGGATCTGCCCAGCCGGCCGCAGCAATGAGTGGAAGAGCCTGTGAAGAACAGCTTCCTGGCACCACCCCAGTCAGCCAGCCAGTCTGATACCCAACCGAGCGTGGGAACCGAACTCTCCACTGTACTACCTCTAGGGCAAAGAGGTGTATGTGTGCAGGGGGTGCTTAGCTCTGCCTTTTAGGGGTGACACACCAAGCCGAGGCTACAGAACAGCTTCATCCATGTCAATGTCCTTTATTATTAGGGTGAAGGGGGGAGGTTAACGTGCTGTACCCAGGGAAGAAACCTGGAGGTGACTCGAGAGGGAAGCTGTGGGGGACGCTCCCTCTCCCTTCTGTCCAACCCACTACTTCTGGCTCCTCTTCCTGCTCAGGCACCACTCTTCATGCCGGCATGATTTCAGCCCTTACCACCTGGACTCTGGTGGGCTGTATCAGGATCATCTACAACTGCCACTCAGCCCCCGGGTGCCAAGGGCCTGGGAACCCACCGTGTGCTACACACTCAGGATAGCCACATTATAGGCAGAGCATGACTCCTCTCAAGAAGTTCACAGGCCTGGGGGGGAAGTACCACTAGAATATGGGCTCTTCAAGGGCAGAGAGTTTTGTCTGTTCTATTCATTGATAAACCCCTAGAGCCTGGTAGGTCACAATAAGTATTTTTTGAAAAAGTGAAGTAAACAGCATTATCAATGACAAAGGTAATCCCAGGGGCCGTTGGACTACAGAAGACCAGCCTGAGGAGGTCAGATAAGTCTTCGTAGACACGGTAATGAGGAATGAAGGAGTAGAAGTTGGCCAGGCAAAGGGGTGTGAGGTAGGCAGGGCATTCTCAAAACAGGGAATTTTGAAAACATAGGTGTGGAAAA
This sequence comes from Zalophus californianus, assembly GCF_009762305.2. Taxonomy (NCBI): domain Eukaryota; kingdom Metazoa; phylum Chordata; class Mammalia; order Carnivora; family Otariidae; genus Zalophus; species Zalophus californianus. The sequence goes on from NC_045602.1 coordinate 125,149,359, forward strand.
GAATTATGAACAGTTATATGTTGCTAGAGTAGAAAAGAGGGGCCAAGAGTGCCAGTGGCTGACTGTTCAGGGCTTTACCACCAGGATGCTTGGAGTTTGTCCTGAAGGTCCGGGGACCCCCTGAAAGGGCTCTGGCAGCCAAGGCAAGGTGGCCAGATTTGGTGCCGGGGGCCTGGCCCGGCCGGCCCTGCCACTCTGCTCTAGTCCACGCTTTCCCCCTCATGTGGTCCCCTCCCTCGGAAGTGGTGTCTGTCTGAGCATTTCACCCCCACAGGGCAGGGAGTTCTCCATGTCCAGACTCTACCCCAGCAGAGACTCCCACAGCAATTTTCCATGTTCCATCTTGTTTGGTCCTTCCATCACAGGAAACCCATTGGTGGGGAGAGAGACTTATTCAATGACACATAGCCTTGTGGACCAACTCCAAGGCTCTTGAGTGGAAAACCACCAGTCTTTTTCTCCTTAGTTGTGGCAAAATACACATAAAATTTACCAACTTAACCATTTTTAAGTATACAGCTTAGTAGAGTTAAACACATTCCCACTGTTGTGCAACCATCACCACCATCCATCTCCAGAACTCTTTTTCATCTTGCAAAACTGAAGCTCAATACCCATGAAACACCATCTCCCCATTTCCCCCTCCTCTGAGGCCCTGGCAATCACCCTTCTGCTCTCTGCCTCTAGAAATGTGACTGCTCTAAGTACCTCGTGTAAGTGGAATCATACAATGGTTGTCTTTTTGTGTCTGACTTATTTCACTTAGCATAGTGTCCTCAAGGGCCATCCATGTCATAGCCCGTGTCAGAATTTTCTTCCTTTTTTAAGGCGGAATAATATTCTATTTTATACCATATTTTGTTTATTCATCTATCCATGGACACTTGGATTGCTTCCACCTTTTTTGGCTATTGTGAATAATGCTGCTAGGAACACGGGTGTATAAAGATCTCTTTGAGACCCTGCTTTAAATTATTTTGGGGTATATACCCACAAATAGCTGGATGATATGGTAATTCTATTTTTAATTTTTTGACGAACTGTCATGCTGTTTTCTATAGTGGCTGCACCATTGTGCATTTCCACCGACAGGGCACAAGGGTTCCGGTTTCTCCACATCTTCACCAACACATATTTTCTTCTTCTACTTCCTCTTCCCCTTCTCCTCCTTCTCCTTCTCCTCCTCCCCCTCCTCCTTCTTCTTCCTCCATAGCAGCCATCCATAGGGTGTGAGGTTCCACTCTTGTTTTATTTGTTTCCTTTCATAGTTTGCGCTTTAGATTCTTTAAAGTCACGTTTATTGGGATATCTTTTAATACAGTAAAATTCATCCATTTTAGTGAACAGTTCCATGAGTTTTGACAAGTGCAAACCACCACAATCAACATATAGAATGTTTTGTAATCCCCTCAAGTTCCCCCATGCGATCTCTTTGCCGTTAACCCCCTCCCCCTCCCGGCCCTGGCAATAGCTGATTTGTTTTTCAGGCCCTACAGCTTTGCCTTTTCCAGACCATCATATGAATGGAATCCCGCAGTGCAGAGCCTTTTGAATCTGGAGTTCTTTCAGATTCCAGAAAGAATCTGGATGAGCACATCTCAGAGGGTAGCGGTAGTTTGTTTCTTTTTGTTGCTGAGTAGTATTTCACTGATGACTATGCTACTGTGTGTTACCTAATCGTTGAAGGACATCTGGGCTGGGTTTTGGCAGTTCTGAATAAGATTACCAAAAGCATTTGTGTGCAGGTTTTTGTGGGAATAAGTTTTTATTTCACTTGAGTGAATACTAGGAGTGGGACTCCTGGATACCATGGCAATGGTATGTTTAACTTAGTAAGAAACTGCCAAACAGTTTTCCAAAGTAGTCATTCTGTTTTATATTCCTGCCAGCAGTGTGGGGCAGGTCTATTTGCTACACATCCTGGGCAGCACTTGGTACTGTTAGGTTGTGTTTTTTAAATTAATTAATTAATTAACTTTGAGAGAGACGCATGAGTGGGAAAGAGAGAGAGAATCTGAAGCAGACTCTGCACTGAGTGCAGAGCCTGATGCAGGGCTTGATCTCTCAACTGCGAGATCGTGACCTGAGCAGAAACCAAGAGTCAGCTGCTCAACTCACCGAGCCACCCAGGCATCCCAGGTTGTGTTTTTTAAAAAGCCATTCTAGTAGGTATGTAGTGGTATCTCAGGGTAGTGTTAATTGGTATTTCCCTAATGACTAATAATCTTGAGCATCTTTTCATGTGCTAATTTGCCATCTATTTATATCTTCTGGGGAAGTGTCTGTTCAGGTCTTTTGCCCATTTTTAAAAATTGAGTTGTTTTTGAGGTGCCTGGCTGGTTCAGTCAGTTGGGCATCTGACTCTTGATCTCGGCTGGGGTGTTGATCTTGGAGTTGTGGGTTGGAGCCCCACGTTGGGCTCCACACTGGGTGTGGAGCCTACTTAAAAAAATAATAAAACTTGGGTTGTTTTTCATACTATTAAATTTGAGAGTTCTTTGTAAATTCTGGATCCCTTTGTCAGACATATGATTTTACAAGTATTTTCTGCAGTCTCTGGTTTATCTTTTCGTTTTCTTAACTGCCTTTTGAAGAGCAGATTCTTAATTTTGATGAAGTCCAATTTATCAGGTTTTTTTTTAACGGATTATGCTTTTGGTGTCGTATCTGAGAAATATTTGTTTAGCCCCAAATCACTAAGGCTTACTCCTATGTTTTCTCCTCAACATTTTATATTTTCAGGTTTTTAAAGTTAGGTCAATGACTCATTTTGCATTAATTTTTTTTATAAGATTTTATTTATTTCTCCATCTCCTGCTCCCCCTGCCTGTGTTCCCTCTCTCACTGTCTCTCTCTGTCAAATAAATCAATAAATCAATAAATCTTTAAAATATTTTCTTTATTTATTTGATAGAGAGAGAGTGCACAAGCAGGGGGGCGGCAAGCAGAGGGAGAAGCAGGCTCTCCGCTGAGCAAGGAGCCCAATGCAGAACTCGATTCCAGGACCCTGGGATCATGACCTGAGCTGAAGGCAGATGCTTAACCGACTGAGCCACCTACGCGTCCTTGGATATTTATTTTGCAATAATTTTTGTATATAGGATCAAGATTCTTCTGTATGGATATCTAGTTATTCCTACGCAATTTGTTGAAAAGACTGTCCTCTTTCCTTTGAATTCCTTCGTACTTTTCTCAACAGTCACTTGACCATATATGTATGGATATATTTCTAGATTCTGTTCTGTTTCTTTGATTTATATATCTATCCTTTGCCAGGATCATACTATCTGGATTCCTTTACAGTATGTCTTATAATCTGTCTTGATTACCATAGCACTTTATAATAACACTCAAAATTAAATAGTGGGTTCTCTAACTTTCCTGTTCTTTTTTTTTTTTTTAAGTTTATTTATTTATGTAATCTCTACACCCAACATGGGGCTCAAACTCATAACCCCGAGATCAAGAGTGGCATGCTCTTCTGACTGAGCCAGCCAGGCACCACTTCTGTTCTTTTCAAAATTTGTCTTTCCTTATGAATTTTCAAATCAGCTTGTTGATTTCTACACAAAATCCTACTAAGATTTTGACTCTGTTCCTTGGACTTTTGTTCTGAGTTATCCTTTCTTTTTTGGGCACATTTGCAGTTGAGTCATTTTCTCAACATGCTTCCTGCCAGTAAAATTTTGAGGTTCAAAGGCCTCTTTTAATTTTTCTCAATTATTTTTGTAAATTTTGAAATGATTATAGATCTGTAGGGAGTTGCAAAAGTAGTACAGTTTCCTCTAGGGGTGGCACCTTACAATATATACAATATGAAAACCAGGAAATTGATATTGTACAATCCACAGACCTAATTCAGATTTTAGCAGTTTTACATGCATTCACTTGTGTGTATGTGTTCCATCACCACTAAGATCTCCCTTGTGCTATCTGTCCCCCTCCCTGTCATACCATCCCTAATCTTTAGAAACCAGTAATTTGTTTTCCATCTCTATAATTTTGTCATTTCAAGAATGTTATGTGAATAGAATCATACAGTATGTGACCTTTCGAGATGGGCTTTTTTCACTCAGCATAATGCTCTTGAGATCCATCCAGGTTGTTGCTGTATCAATAGTTCCTTTTATAAACTTAAAAAATCACTGTAGATTAACAGAAAATCCCCAAAAGATATATGCATGGAGGTTCTATGAACTTTCACTCATTTTCCCCCAAGGGTAACATCTTACACAACTACATTATAACACCAAAACCACTAGTTGATTCATGTAATCACCACCACAATCTAGATACAGAACCGTTGTATCATCCCAAGGCTTCTTCCTGCTCTTTGTAGCCATACCCACCCCTCTTTCCTCCCACCCTACCCTCTGGCAACCCCTCTTCATTTCTACAATTTTGTTATTTCAAGAATGTTATATAAATGGAATTTTACAGTATGTAACATTACAAGTTTGGCTTTTTTTCACTCAGAAAATACCCTCAATATCTACCCAGTTGTTGCATGTATCAATAATTTGTTCCCCCCCCCTTTTTTTTGCTGAGTTTTATTCCATAGTATGGAATGTACCACAATTTGTTTAACTATTCATTCACTGAAGAACATTTGAATTGTTGCTAATTTAGAGCTATTACAAGTAAAGCTGCCGTGAACATTCATGTATAGGTTTTTGTATGAACATAGTTTTGATTTCTCAGTAATAAATGCCAAAGAGTGCAATCGCTAGATCATATGGTGTCTGCTTAGTTTTTTAAGAAGACACAAACTATTTTCCATAGTGGCTATATTATTTTACATTCCCACCAGCAACATATTAATGATCTGTTTTCTCTGTATCCTGACCTGCTTTTGGTATGGTCACTACTTTTTTAAAACTATTCTAGTAAGTATGTAGTGCTATCTCATCATGGTTTTAATTTGCATTTCCCTAATGGCTATTCATGCTTAACATATTTTAATGTGTTATTTGCCACCACTGTATCCTCTTTGGTGAAATATCTGTCTTTTGCCCATTTTCTAATTGGATTATTTGTTTGCTGTTGAGTTTTGAGAGTTCTTTATGTATTTTAAGATTTGAGGCCTTTGTAATATATGTGATTTGAAATATTTTTTCTCCCCTATATGCCTTTAATTTCCTTTTTTGGTTTTATTTTGCTGAGTAGAAATTCCATTACCATGTTGCATAAAGGTGATGAGAACAGTCATCCTTGGCTTGTTCTTGATCTTATCTTTCACCAGTAAATATGATGTTAGCTGTAGGTTTTCTGTAGATGCTCTTTATCCAGTTCAAAGTTACCCTCTAGTCCTAGTTTGTTGAGAGTTTTTATAATAATGGACATTGGATTTTGCCTAATGGTTTTCTGCATCAGTTGATATGGTCACGTGATTTTTTTCTTCTTTAGTTATTTACTATGGTAGATTATATTAATTGATATTTGAATGTTGAACTAGGCCTGCATACCTGAATAAATCCCACTTGGGTTTTTTTTTTTTTTTTTTTTTATGAGAGAGAGAGAGAGCATGAGCAGGGGGAGAGGCAGATGGAGAGGGAGAAGTAGGCTCCCTGCCGAGCAGGGAACCCAACATGGGGCTCGATCCCAGGACGTGGGGCTCGATCCCAGGACCCTGGGATTATGACCTGAGCTAAAGGCAGAGGCTTAACTGTCTGAGCCACTCAGGTGCCCCAAATCTCACTTGATTTTGGTGTGTAATTCTTTTTATATATTTTTGGATTGAATTTTTGCTAATATTTTGTTGAAGATTTTTGTGTCTATTTTTGTGAGGGCCCTGGGTCCTTTATATAGTACCTGCACTACCCTTGAACTGGTATAGTGTTATTTGAGAGTAGACTTAAAATAGTTGTAAATATATATTATAGACTCTAGGGAAATGACTAAATTTTTTTTAAAAGAAGTGTAATTGATAGGCTAAGAAAGGAGAGAAAAATAGAATCACATAAAATGCTCAAAATAAAAGAAAGCAGAAAAAGAGGGGAAGAAAGAAAAAGAAATAAAGAACAAGTACAACAAATAGAAAACAGTTATAAACATGATCGCTGTTATGGCAATTATATCAGTAATCACTTTAAATGTGAATGGCCTAAATATATTCTAATTAAGAATGGAACATTCATGATACACCACATTCTGAGCCATAAAACACACCTGAACAGAGTTAAAAGAATAGAAATCATACAAAGTATGTTCTCAAACCACAATGGAATTCAATTAGAGACCAATAACACATAGCTGGAAAAGTCTGAGATATTTGGGGATTAAACAATACATTACTAAATAACAATGGATCACAGAAGAAATCTCAAGAGAAACTTAAATATATTTTGAACTAGGGGTGTCTGGGTGGTTCAGTCGGCTAAGCTCTTGATTTTGGCTCAGGTCATGATCTTGGGGTCATGAGACTGAGCCCCATGTAGGGCTCTACTGTCAGCAGGGAGTCTGCTTGAGATTCTCTCTCTCCCTCTGCCTCTCCCACCCCCCACCCCATCCTCACATGCTCTCTCTCTCTCTCTCTCTCCAAAAACAAGTAAATAAAATCTTAAAAAAAATTTTTTTAACTAAATGAAAGTGAAAAGACAACTTACCCAAAGTGTAGGGTGCAGTAAAAACAGTGCTTAGAGGGAAATTTATAGCACTAGTGCATATATTGGAAAAGAGGAAATATCAGAAATCAATCTAAACTTTCACCTTATAAAACTAGAGAAAGAAGGGCAGTTTAAGCCTAAAGCAAGGAAAAGAAAAATAATAAAAATTAGAGCAGAAATCAGTGAAATTGAAAACAGGAACACAACAGAGAAAATCAATGAACCCCACAAGTTGTTCTTTGAAAAAGTAAATAAAATCAACAGACCTCTAGCCAACCTAACCAAGAAAAAAAGAAAGAAGACACAAATTACCAATATCAGAAATTTAAGAGAGGCCACAACTACTGATCCTAGGGACATCAAAAGGATAATAAAGGAATATCATGAACAACTCCATGCCCTCAAATTTGATAACTTAGATGAAATGTGTCTATTGTGCGGTGTTTTGTTTTGTTTTGGTACTGTCTTTGGTTTGGTAATACTAACCTCTTAAAATTACATTGAGAAGTGTTCCTTCCTATTCCATTTTCTAAAAGAGATCGTATAGAATTGGTATTAATTCTTCTAATTAATCCTTCTAATAAGTGTTGGGTAGATTTCTCCAGTGAAACTATCTGGTGCTGGATATTTCTTTTTCAAGAGGGAGGTGTGTGTGTCTGTGTGTTGCATTGACTACAAATTCAATTTCTTTAATAGTTATAGAGCTGTTTTTATGATCTATTTCATATTGGGTGAGTTTTGGCAGTTTGTACTTTTTGAGGATTTAGTTCTTTTCATCTAAATTGCAAACTTATGTGTGTAGAGTTGTTCTTTGTAGACCCTTATTGTCTCTTTAATGTCTGGGAGCCCATAAGGATATCCTCTGTTGCACTCATGAAATTGACAGTTTAGGACTTCTCTTTCTTTTTTTTCTTTTGTCAATCTTGTTAGATGTTTGTCCATTTTATAGATCTTTCCAAAGAACCAGCTTTTTGTTTCTTTGATTTTCTCTATTGTTTTTCTATTTTCAGTTCTTTGGGATTTTTGCTCTTCTGATTCTAGTTTAAGGCAGGAACTTAGATTATTAGTTGGAGGTCTTTCTTCCTTTGAAAGTAAACATTTAGTACTGTAAATTTCCCTTTCAGCATGGCCTTAACTGTGCCCCACATATTTTGATACTTTGCATTCAGCTAAATTTTAAAAAATGTTGTTGAGATCTTCACTTTGACCCACAGATTTTTTTAGGAGTATGTTGTTTAATTTCCATGTGTTTGGAGTATTTCCTGTCACCTCTCTGTTACTGATTTGGATCTGTTTGATTCCATTGTGGTCAAGGGAACACACACTGTATAATTTTGATTGCTTTAAGTCTCTTGAGGTTGTCTTTGGACTTAGGATATTGTCTGTTGGGGTGAATGCTTCATGGGCCCTTGAAAAGAATGTGTGTCTTGCTCTTGTTGTTGGGTGTTCTCTAAATGTCAATTACATCCTTCTGGATGATGGTTTTGTTAAGTTCTTTTGTTAAGTACATATTCTGCTGCTTTTCTGCTTAGTATTTCTACCAGTATTTTATTTTATTTTTTTAAGGTTTTATTTGTTTATTTGACAGAGAGAGAGAGCACAAGCAGGGGGAGCAGCAGAGGGAGAGGGAGAAGCAGGCTCTCTGCTGAGCAGGGAGCCCGATGCGGGGCTCTATCCTAGGACCCTGGGATCATGACCTGAACCGAAGGCAGACTCTTAACTGACTGAGCCACCCAGGTGCCCCTCTATCCGTATTTTAGAGATGTATTGAAGTCTCCAGCTCTGATAGTGGATTTGTCTGTTTCTCCTTTCGGTTCTATCAGTTTGACTCCTATACATTTAGGATTGCTTTGTCTTCCTCATGGTTTGCCCCTGCTGTCATTATGTAATGTAACCTCTTTTCCCTGATTTTCTTTTATCTGATATTAAGATGGCAGATCCTGCTGTCTTTTGATTAATGTTTGTATGGCATATCTTTTTCAATCCTTTTACTTTCAACTTACCTATGTCATTATACCTGAAGTGAATTTCTTGTTGACAGCTTATATTTGGGTCATTTTTTCATATTCTATTTTGCAGGTATCTCACTTTTTAATGATATATTTAGGCCATTTCCTGTTCATGTAATTATTTGTATCTTAGTGTTTCTGTTTGCCATTTTATTGTTTGTTTCCTCTGTTTTTCATTCCTCTGTTCCATTTTTCCACCCTTCCTGTATGAATTGAACATTCTTTAGGATTCTGTTTTTTATTTAATCTATGGTGTTTTCTTTCTTTTTTTAAGATTTTATTTTTTAAAGTAATCTCTACACCCAATGTGGGGCTCAAATTCACAACCCTGAGATCAAGAGTTACACATTCCACAGATTGAGCCAGCCAGGTGCCCTCTTTGGTCATTCTTTTAGGGTAGGTCTTCAGACAACAAATTCGTTCAGTATTTCTTTCATTTGAGAACGTCTTGATTTCTCATTCCTAAAAAGTCTTCTTGCTGGGTACAGCATGTCAGAGATAAACAAATTATTTAAAGTAGAAAGGACAGATTTTGATCAGTAGTATACTGTTGTAATAGGAAAAAGAATCCAGTGTGAACTGAACTCAACTTTGATTTGTACAGAGATGACTCAGCATCTTAAAGGAATTTGAGAACAAGGAGGGAGTGAGGGGGGTACTGTGTAGAGTTAAGGAAGTAAAAATTTACAGAAAGCAGAAAGGGGATATTGGTCCATGTGAAACCCATCTAGGTTTGCTAGCTCCTACCCTCCCATAGCAGATGTGTATCTTGCTGTTGGGAGACAGGGACCCTGTCTTCAGGGGTTGGCTGGAACAGTGAATTCATTTGGCAGCCTTGAGTTTTCTTAGGCAGACACTTTAAGGGGTCTGGGGTCATCCTAGGGATTCAGCCTTGAGCTGTTAGAAACTATGTTAGTGTTTGTTCAAGTCTTTATAGACCAAGGTTAAGGCCTGGTCGGCTCAGAGGAGCCCGGGTAGAGTTTGGTCAAGGAGAGAGTCTTTGTCAAGCACTCTGGATTGACTTTGTTTTCCTTCACTACTTAAAAATGTTGTGTGTTTTCCTTCACTACTTAAAAATGTTGTGCCACTTTTGTTCTGGCCTCCATGGATCATTGAGAACCTGCTGCAACTGAACTGTTGTTCTCCTATTGGTAAGATATCATTTCTCTAAATGCCTTCAAGATTCTTTCTTTGACTTAATTTTTCAAAAGTGTTATCATGGATTTATTTGGATTTATGTTGGAGATTCAGTCAGCTTCTTGAACCTGTAGGTTCAGGTCTTTGTCGAATTTGGGAAAATTTCAGCCATTATTTTCTTGAATGTTTTTTCAGCTTCACTTCCTTTTCCTCTCCATCTGGGACTCCAGTGACACAAATGTTAAAATCTTTTGTCATTGTCTCACAGGTTCCTGAGGCTCTGTACTTTCTTTGTTTCTTTATTACTATAATTTTCTCTTTTTCAGATTGGATCATTTCTACTGTTCTCTCTTCAAATTCACCGATCCTTTCATACGTTATCTCCATTGTTCTATTGAGCCTCTCCAGTAAGGTTTTTGTTTTTGTTGTTGTTATTGTTATTGTTGTTGTTTGAATTTTGGTTTCTGTATTAATTTCCTAGACCTGCCTGCTGTAACAACTGGCTTGATGGCTTAAAACTATAGAAGTTTATCTTCACACAGTACTGGAGGCCAAGAGTCCAAAAATCAAGGTGTTAATTCCTTCTGGAGATTTTCCTGGTTCTAGGTATGATGAATTATTTTCAGTTATAACGTGGACATTTTGGAAATTATGTTGAGACTCTGGATCTCATTTAAATCTTCTGTTTTAGTAGGCCTCAGATGACCTGGGCCAGTGAGACAGGGGGCACCAACTCTTTACCACCAGGTGAGAGTGAAAATTGAGGCTAGGTACATGACCCCACTCATACCAACCAGTAGGGCAAGGGGAGGGTTATCTCATGACTGCTGGCAGAGGTAGACATCTAGGCTCTACACTTGGCCTCCTTTACACTGGGGGAAGGGAGTGGTGCCTCATTATTGCTGGATGGGGCTGACAGTGTGGATCCCCACATGGCCTCCTCTGACACCATGGAAATGGGGAGGGATTCTTGGGGAGGGGTATTTGTTATTGCTGGGCAGTGATGAAGCCCAGGCTCCCACTGGGTCTCCTCTGACACCAGCTGGAGGTGAAGTGGGGGAGGTGTCCTGTTACCTTTGTTAAAAGACAAACATTGAAGTCTGGCTTTCCCCTCTGTCTTTGCTAGTGGAGGCTGGGAGTGGTTTTTCCTCTAGTATTGCTGGAGTGGGACATTTAATGTCAGCAGATTTCTGTCTTGCTAGGGTGCCCCTTTCTCAGTCCTTTAACAAGAGAAAACAGGCTTTTCATGGGAACAATTTTTATTTGTGCCTATTTCCAGGTTGCAGGTTTCTCCAGACCCTAGCAAAAAGAAAACCTACTAGGGTTCCTGGTTGGTCTGCCTTATGTTTGTTTGAGGTATAATGTCTAGCATTTTAAGCTGTACTTAGTGGGAGGGATAGAGAGGAATGCATCTACTCCATTTTGTTCAGAACCAAAAATCCTGTTTTTATTTTATACTCTCTTTATCCCTATACATCCAAGCTGGAGATGTTTCTGGATATATTATGCTTTTAAGAACTTGAAGGTCACTCTGAATCTTATTTAGGGCACTCTATTAGACAAAAGCCATGCCCACAATTTCTTTGAGGTAAGCCCTTCTCTGCATTAGGCTTCTGCTGAAATGGCTAAGGGACAACACAACACCCCTAAGCTTTCTAGAATCCCTATTGTTTGATTCAGAGGATCTGTGAGGCACACCTATAATTTCTTTAGAGATCTTTTATCTGACTGAATAGTACTCTGAGGCATTGCCTCTTCCAGAGATATAAACTCAAGATTTTGTAGCCATATTCTCAGTTTTTTTTTTTTTTTAAGATTGTATTTATTTATTTGAGAGGGAGAGTGAGAGAGAAAACACAAGTGGAGGGAGGGGCAGAGGGAGAGGGAGAAGCAGACTCCCCCGCTGAGCAGGGAGCCCGATGTGGGGCCCAATCCTAGGACCCCGGGATCATGACCTGAGCCGAAGGCAGACACTTAACGACTGAGCCACCCAGGTGCCCCTCTGTGTCATTTTTAGACCATGTAGTTTTGGATGTTTTCAATGCCCTGGCTTTGAGGTTTGCTAGGAAACCACTTCTTAATGTTACTTTCATTTGCCATTTGGAGAGGCTGAGAATTTCCTACCGTGAAGTCCTGGCTCCTTCAAATTTAACAGCACTTCCTTTTAGCTCAGGGTTTCTCCACCTCAGCACTACTGACACTCTGGGCAGAATGATTCTTTTTCTGGGGGGCAGTGGTGAGAGGGGTCTGTCTTGTGCACTAGAGGATATTTAACAGCATCCCTGGCCTCTGTGAACTAGATGCCAATAGCAACCTCTCCAGTTTTGACAACCAAAAACGTCTCCAGACATTGCCATATGCTCCCCCCCCCCCACCCCCGGAGGCAGCCTCGCTGTCACTTGGGAACTGCTGCTTTAGTTCCTCTCTCCCTGCTGGCCTTTTACCGTCGGCAGTGAGAAGAGACCAGGTGGCACCTTCACCACCTTGCTTGGAAATTAGCTAGATCACCCAGTTCATTAGGCGTATCCCTGTTCTCTTTACTGCAGGCGATGGGGCTGCTAACCTCTGTGTCCTGACTTAACGAGCTTCCCCCTCCCCCAGTTTCCAGTAGCACTTACCAGTCTGCCCTGGCTGTTGTCTTATCAAAGGCCTGAGGCTTCTATCAGCAGCTTTTCCAAGGCACTTTGACTACACTCTTCTCTGTTTGTTGCCAGTTCTAATGCCACTGCCACGCTTGGGAGCTGACATGGCAGCATTCTGCCCCAGTACCAGAGTCTCTACACGGTTATCTATTGCCGCATGGCAATACAAACTTAGCAGTTTGATATAAGTATTCAGTATCTCAAAGGCTTTGGGTAGCAGGAATCCAGGAATGCTCTAGCTCAAATGGTCCTGCCTCTGTGTCTCAGGAGGTCACAGGCAAGCTGCTGGCCACGACTGCGGTCCTTCCAAGGCGCTCCCAGGGCTGGTGGATCTGTTTCCCTGCTCACTGATGTGGTTGCTGGCAGGCCTCTGCTCTTCCTGGCTGTTGGCTGGAATCTTCTGTTGCTTGCCACGTGAGCCTCTCTGCATGGCTGTTGACAACATAGTAGCTGGCTTCCCCCTGAGTGATCCAAGCAATAGAGGACCTACACCCAAGATGGAAGCTGTGGTCTTTTGTTTTTTTAATTCTAATTTGGGGCAGGATCCATCATCATTTCTTACATAGAGTAACCTTGATCCAGTGTAGCAGAGGTCTATAGAAAGGTATGACTAACGAATGGCCCTGAGCACCGGAGGGTATTTTGGTGGCTGGCTGCTGCATTTCAAATTCAATTCGGGATATTTTTCTAATTTCCTTGTGGACTTCGTTTTTGACTTATGGGTTATCGTGAAGTGTTGTGTTTTATTTCCAAGTATTGGGGGTGTTTCCCAGATATCTTTATTAGTTATATTTCAATTCTCGTATAGTCATATCAACATTTTGTATGATTTAAATTCTTTTAAATTTGTTGAGGTTTGTTCTGTGGCCCAGACTATGGTGTATCTTGGTGCAGTTTTATGTGCAGTTGAAAAGAATGTTTACTCTGCTGTTGGTGGGTAAAGTGTTACAAAAATATCAGTCAGAACAAGTCAGTTGCTAGTGTTCAGGTTTTCTATATCCTCCCTGCTTTGTCCTTTCTACTTGTTTTATTGATTACTAAGAGAGCAGTATTGAATTCTCTAACTGAAATATAGACTTTTCTCTTTCTATTTTAGGTCTATTGGTTTTTACTTCATCTATTTTTGAAACTCTGTTATTAGATGTATTCACATTTATAATAGTGGAGTCTTCTTGGTGAATTGAACCTTTTATTATTATGAATATCTCTCTTTATCACTGGTAATAGTCTTTTTGAAGTTTACATTTGTCTGGTATTAATATTGCCACTCTAATTTGCTTTGATTACTGTTTATATGGTGTTATCTCATTCCATTCATTTACTTTTTTTTTCTAAGATTTTTATTTATTTATTTGACAGAGACAGAGAGACACAGCGAGAGAGGGAACACAAAAAAGGGGAGTGGGAGAGGGAGAAGCAGGCTTCCCCCTGAGCAGGGAGCCCAATGCGGGACTTGATCCCAGGGCCCTGGGACCATGACCTGAGCCGAAGTCAGACGCTTACTGAGCCAGCCAGGTGCCCTCCATTCATTTACTTTTAACGCATATATTTTTTTATGGTTAAATTGGGTTTCTTGTAGACAGTACATTATTGCCTTTTGCTTTACTTCCTACTCTACTAGTCTGTTTTTTAATTTGTTGTCTTTCATTGACAGTTGGAGTATAATCTTGTATCTTGCTATTTGTTTTATATTTTACATCTTTTTTTCTCATTTTTTCTCTTTTTTTTTCCTTACTTTGGATTAATTACATTTTTTTCAGGGAAAAACATCAATCTATTGGGTACCAAAAATAGACAATAAGACTTACTGCATTTGATCAAAACAGTTGGTTACTCACAGCACACCAAACAACATGAACAGCAGCATAGTTGTGTGTTTGTTGGTTCCCTTTGCCCCAAGGCCAAGAACCGATATGGTGGTCCCAGATGCACAGCATATACACTGTGGCTAAGGAGCCAGGCCCAGAACTTTTATAACAAGCAGTAAGCAAACCTGCCTTGATTTGAGAAAGACATGATCTGATCTCTCCAGCTCTATTAACAATCGACAATCTTGGGCGAGGGCCCAGGTGACAGAGAAGTCAGATCCTTGCAATCTTGACATAGTCAACAAGACACGTTGAACACAAAAAAGCCCAGGGAGAATGCCTCCCAATATTTTTATAATCCCACTTTATCTTCATATTGGCTTGTTAAACTTCTTTCAAAAAATTTTTTAGTGGTTGCCCTTGCATTTACAATATATATCTTCAATTAATCAAAGTCAATCTTTAAATAATGTTATACCACTTCTTATATAGCAGAGGATCCTTCAAGAGTATATTTCCAATTACTTATCCCATCAGTCTGACTATTGTTATTGTTACACGTTTTACTTTAATATATGCTATCTATCCACAACGTATTGCTACTTTTTAAAATTGAAACGTAGTGACATACGATTTTATATTAGTTTCAGGTGTACAACATAGTTATTTGACAATTATATACATTACAAAATGCTCACCATGATAAATGTACTTACCAACTGTCACACACAAAGTTACTGACTACATTCCCTATGCTGCACTTTACATCCCCATGACTTCGAAAGCGAAAGAGTAGTGTATTGCCACTCTCTTGCTTTAGAGAGTCAGTTGTCTTGTAAGGTGATTAAAAACAGAAAAATGTCTCTTCCATTTACCTTTATTCTGTCCATTCCAGAGATCTTTACTTCTTTATGTAGCTCTTTCTGGAGGCAGAGAGAATGTGATACGAGAGAGAAACCCGGATCTACATACGGAAATGAACTGTTCTGACATGCCCGCCGGAGGCCTGTCTTCCTCCCTCCTCACAAGTGTGCCAGTGCCTCCATCCCATTTCTTCTTGGAGGCTCCTGTCCTTCTTTGGAATTCAGGTTAATTGGTTGCTCTGCAACCTCAGCTCTCTGAGTTTGACAAAAGTTGTAATTCTATAGACTAACAATTTTTAAAAATTGTGATTAGTGTGGTAACGATGCTCTTCCCAGCTTTCTGCATCCTGGATGGAAGCCAGAAGTCTCAGCCATCTACTTTTCCAGGGCTCCTTCCACCTCCTTTTGCCATCTGCTCCTGGGGCCGCTGCCTGGGTCTTTCTCTTGCCTGACACCCTTCCAGCTTAGCCCCCTGAATTATCTCTAGCTTGGATGCTTTTCCCTCTCTACCTCTTCATGTGGCAACTGTCTGGCAAAGAGAAGGGATGGAGGTTCCAGATCTCTCACCATCTTGGGGACAGGTCGAAAGAACCCATGGAGTTCTGTTCCTGGGGATAAGCCTGGAACGGGGAGAAATGGTTTTGGGAGCTGAGCTCTCACCCACTGTACTCCCGAGTGGGTCTCATTCCTCTGTGCTAGGAAGTGGGACCAAGTATCTCCTTCATCCAGTATTGAGGACTAAGAATCAAACTGACTAAAACATTTCTTGGAAGATAGAAACTGCAACAGGACAGAAGGGGAATAGGCTGGGAGCAGAGGTTACAAGCACAGTCCCTGGAAGCAGCCTCTGTGGATTTGAATTTCATCACTTATTTGCTGTATGGCCTTGGACAAGTCCCTTCACCTCTCTGTCTCTCAGTTTCTGGATCTGTAAAATGGAAATAATAATAGCATTTACCTCACAAGATTGTTAAAAGGATTAAAAGAGTTAATATATGCAAAGCACTTATAACAGCAACGGATATATAATAAGCTCTGTAGAAGTATTAACTATTAGGGTGTACTTCCTATAATTTCAGAAATTCACAGAAGAAAGCACTTTCCTCCCTTTCTCAGAACCCATTACAATCAAAACACCTAATGTTTATTGAGCATCTCCGAAGTGCCCACATCCTGTACTAAGCATTTTATATGGATTATCTCATAAGTGGTAGGGATTAATTATTCCTACCTAATAAGCAAGGAAATCAAGGAACAGAGAAATTAAGTGTTTACACAGCTGGCTAGATGCAGAGCTAGGTTTGCAACCCAGGAGGGTTGGACTACCACGCCTGTGCTCTTAACCACTTGCCTACCACTTGCCTCCCACAAACTAGTTTCCTTGCTTGTAAAATAGTGGGAATGCTACTTGCTGTATTTCTCTCACAGGGTTGTTTTAAGATCCCACTAACAATAGATGAAGCAGCGGTTTGGGTATCTGTAGAGCGCTGGTCCCCTGACAGGGAAACCTGAATATGTCATGACTCCATCCCTTTGCACATGCCCATCCCCCCTCTTCTCTGCTTGTTGAACTTATTTCTTCAAGACTCGGCTGAGATATCAGCACCTAGATTTTATTCTAACAATGGAGGGATTTAAGCAGGGGGTGGCGTTTTGAACGCAGACTTGGGTTTTGAAATGGTGGCTGACTGCTGTGTATTATGGGGGGGGGGGGGGATGCAGTGTAGCAGGGCCAGAGTGAGTACAGGAAAACCAGATAGAAGGCTACTGGAGGAGCCAAGGGAGAGAGAGTGGTGGAAACGGAGAGGAATGGTGGATTGAAAAGTTATTTAGGGAAGAGAATCGACAGGGAATGGAGGTGTATTTAGCACAGGACAGGGAGGTGCCAAGGATGACTCCCAGTTCCTGGCTTGCTCGCGGATGTTGAGTGAATGAACGAATGACCCCACGGAAGAAGTATTCCCGACAGACACCCCCGACCCGGTCCTGTTCCCGCGGCTTCTGGAGCTGTGAGCACAAGGGGATGGGTGGGAGGGCGGAGGAAAAGAATGGGCACAGAATCTCAGTCCAGGCGCTGCCAGCTTGGACACTTACCGCACTGGTTTGAGCAGGAGGCACGGAGAGGGGGCAAGCGTTTCCTCCGTCGGCCCCACAGTTTGTGCCTTGCCCCTCCACCCCCGCAAGGCTGAATTCGCAGCGCCCCTGTTCGCGCCCTGGAGGACTTGGCTCCACGCCGGCGTCTCGGGGCGCGGCGGAGCGGCCCACCCCTGCAGCCCTGACCCGCCCCGTCCCGGCGCCCACCCCGCCCAGTGCGCTGGAAGCCTGGGCGGCGGCTCGGTGCGATCCCGGAGACAGAACCCCGGGGCTGCCGGGTGAGTCCTAGGGTCAGGGGGGCCCTCCGCCGCGGCGCACCTGCCCTGATGCGCGGCACCGGGTCAGTGCCCTCCCCGCTCCACCAGGACCCCTTCCCCGCTGCGCCTTCTCGCCCAGGGTGCGGGTGCGTTGCGGCGGGGCTGCCCGGGAGTCGCCAGCAGCAAGTGCGCGTGGGTCGACAACCCGCGCGTGTCCCCGCGGCGGGGATGCGCTGCCGAGGGCCGCGCAGCAAGTGGATCTGAGCGTGCGGAGCCGAGCGCCCCGGCAGCGGGCGGAGTGCGGACGAGCGCGGCCAGCTGCGGGGCAGGGATGCGCGCCGGGAACTTTTCCCCTGGCCTGGAAGTGCGAGCGGCCGCGCCCGAGGGGGCTCCCCAAGGCCGCCGGGAGAGAGGCGAGCGCGGGTGCCCGCCGCCGCCCCTCCCCCACTTCCGCCGCCCGCCGCTTCCTCGTTCCCGGCTCCCAGGGCCCGGCCGTCCCGCGGGAGCCTCGGCGGCGCAGCCCCACCCCGGCCGGCGCGGCTCGCTCCCACGCCCCCGCCGCCGTCTCGCCGGAGCCGAGAGACCGAGGCAGCGGGGGCGCGGGGCGCTGCAGGTAGGGGCTCAGCGGCGGGGGCGCAGAGGCGGCGGGCGGGCCAGGGCTGGGGGCCCGCTGCACTAGCCGGACGCCCTGGGGCCCTCGGCCGCCTCCTCCCCCCACCCGCGGGCGCGCCCCGGCCCTTTTTAGGGAATTTTCTCGCTCCGGCGGACTCCAGGGCGGGTGGGGCGGAGACCGGCAGGGCGCTCTGCATTTCTGGGGCTCCCCGGGCTCTCCAGGCTCTCCAGACCTCGTCTTTTCCCCAGCACCTTTCGTCGCGTAAACAACTCCCTTCCTCTCCCCGGCCCCGGCTCCGCTGCCCCCTGGGGAAAGCCCCTCAGGTCTCGGGAGATGGTTAGGGGGAGGGCGAGAGGGGCGTCCTGGCACCCCCGGACCGTGGGCGCCCCCACCCTCGTTCTCTCCCTCCCCCGCCCGGCCGCTGGAGCAGATGGCCCCAGGGGCCCCGGGTATTTTTAGCGCTGTGACCTGGGCGGCAGCTCGGAGAGCCTTTCCCAGGAATCGGCGTCAGCGCCTCCCTCCCCGGCTGCCAGCCGGCGGCCACCGCGTCTCCGCACACTGTCTTTGGCCCTGGCTGGCCCACTTGGGTTTGAGCCCCTCGCGGCCCGCAGCAGCGCCTGTGGAGGTGGCCGGGGTCTCCGACATAGCGTCCAGATGAAGCATGGGAGGCAGGCTACAGAGGATGACGAGCTGGTCCTCAAGCCAGATACTCCCTTGCCTCCGGTGATGGGCTCTGAGCGCTCTGCCTGAAGGAGATGGAGTGAATGCGAGTGGAAGTATAGGGCCTGGGCTGGCCCAGAGCTCTGGTGTTCTGGAAAGCTCTCAGCACTGGGGACCGCGGGGGCCTGGTCTGCGTTGGACCCAGGACCCGCCCTTCCAGTTGCTACTCACTGACTGGTGGGGATATAAGACTGAGATGTGTCAGAGGAGAGGTGCTTAAATAAAGACCTGGGGAGCACGGAGAAGAAAAAGATGGGGAGGCCTCTAAATAGCACAGTATCTGGGCTTTACATTTTACAGAGCACCTGCACCAGCAGCCCCTGCGTTGTGTTTGAGGCAGGTAGGACTATTAAGCCATTTTCGGATGGGAAGACTGAGGCTGGAAAGATGATTTCCTGAGGGGCAGAGCCAAGTCTGGAAGTCAGGTCTGTGACTTCAGAGCAGAGTTTGGAGGGGATGGTGGTGATGGGGTGTGTGGGGGAGAGGGGGTGCTTTAGTCTTTGGGTTTTGAAGGCTGGGCATGAACCAGAGTTGCAGCACTTGAGCACCCTGAGATCCCCATCCCACCGTCTTCCATGGCCTTCCGAGGGGTGCCTGGGTCCGTTAGAAGTGCCTCCTTCTTTTGGGCTGGACCAATCCCTCCAACTCCTCTCACCAGGGCATGATACTGAGACTTGGCTATTGGCCCTGTTCCCTGAATACAGAGGCGCTTCTTTTGCCGTGCCTGGAACCAGCGTCCCCTTTGTGGAGCCAGGCTCAGCCCTGCCTCTCTCTGAGACTTGAAGTTTGTAGTAACGGACTTTGTTTCAAGGAAGGGAAGGAGGTGGCCAAGTCCGGTGGTGTCCAGGCTGCAACGCCAGGATGCTGGCTGCAGAGGGGCTCCCCAAGCCCAGGCCCCCGTTGTGTTCCCTCTCAACTTCATAGCTCTACTTGCCCTTCCACCTCCCAGGAGCCGACATGGACCCAAATCCTCGGGCAGCCCTGGAGCGCCAGCAGCTCCGCCTTCGGGAGCGGCAGAAATTCTTTGAGGAAATTTTGCAGCCTGAGACGGAGTTTGTCTTCCCCCTGTCCCACCTGCATCTCGAGTCGCAGAGACGTAAGCTCTGAGTCCTGGGGCGAGGGACTGGAATGGGGTGGGGGGGGTTAGGTCTCGTAGGTCCTGAATCATGGGAGCCTCTTCCCCTTGTTTTTTTGGCCCTCAAAACTTCTGTCTCTAGAACTGACACATATCTTTGACCATCCTAGGGGCTCTGGGGGCTCTGGCCTGCGTCCTCCTGACTTGCCCTCTTCTTGATCTGCAGCCCCCATAGGGAGTATTTCATCCATGGAAGTGAATGTGGATGCACTGGAGCAGGTAGAACTTATTGACCTTGGAGACCAGGATGGAGCAGATGTGTTCTTGCCTTGTGAGGACTCTCCACCAGCCTCCCAGACATCTGGTATGGCCCTTGGCTTGGGGGACTTGGGCACCAGTTAGCCAGAACCGGGTGGCAGGCTCTGAAGTGAGGCTGCAAGGCAGGGCTGGAGAAGTATACATGTAGGGGCTGGAAATGGGTGTTTCTACGAATGAAACAGCTGTCTGTTCTGGTTTTAGGGAAGTTGACCCCGAGGGGAACTGGGTGACAGATCTCCAACCTAAAATTCTGGGAATGCCCCAGCCCCCCTTACCCTTTGTTAATTTTGTGTTTGTGAAATTAATGTGATTAATTCATGTAATTAAAATCATATAAAATATAAATTTTTATATTAGATAAGCCATTTTAGTCCTCTTCATACGAATATTTACTGAGCACTTTTTTTTTTTTTTTAAGGTTGCTAATAACTGTGCTCAATTAACTCAATCCTTACAATGTCCTATTAGGGCAGGCAGTAGTATCCTGATTTTATAAAGGAGGAAATTAGACTCAGAAGTTGTCACACAGCCAGAAAGTGGAAAGCTGGGTTCAAACCATGGCTGTCTCGTTCCAAAGCCCGTATGTTTAGCTTATAAAATAGATAGTCTCTTATTTAAAGCTGCCGCTGTTTATTGATGGTCTACTGCATGCCAGACATTTTATAATCATTCCTCGATTGATTTTATCCTCAAAACCCTTCTGGAATGTAGGTGCCTATCCCATTTTTAGAGAAGATTCAGTCCTTGAGGGGGAAAATGACTTGCCCAGAGCCGCTCGGGAGCCAGTAAGTGACGTAGGTAGAGCTTGAACTCTTGAATTGATTGACCTGAGTCTAGGGCCCAGACATGGTGTAGTGAAGTGGAAGGAACTGGCAGTCAGGAGACCTGGCTCTTTGTAGACTGGCTCAGTGACTGGTCACGGCCCTGCCCTTCTCTGGGCTTCAGCCTCTCCTGGCTGGACCATCTCCGAGAGTCCCCAGAAGCCCTGTTTGTGGCCCTGACCAACTCTTCTTTTCTGGGCAGGGCTGGATGACCACCCGGAGGAGTTGAGCCTGCCAATGCCCACGCCAGACAGGACTGCGTCCCGCACGTCCTCCTCATCTTCTGACGACTCCACCAACCTGCACAGCCCAAATCCCAGTGACGGCGGGGCAGACACGCCCTTGGCACAGTCTGATGCGGAAGAGGATGGGGCTGATGGAGGGGCAGAGCCTGGAGCTTGCAGCTAGCAGTGGGCCTCCATCTACAGACTGACTGAGCTGGCTCTTCTCCACAGGAGACCCTAGGCCCAGCCAGAGCCCTTCAGAGAAGACCAGACTCTTTACTTGCAGTAGGCACCAGGGGGAGGCAAGGACAGTGGGATGGCGTACCTCTCTGGGAAATAACCCTCCTGCTTTACTGCTAACCTTTCCTGCTACAACCCTCCCACCAGGTTTTGGCTTCCTCCCAAGGTAGGGCTTATAGGCAAGGAGATGGAAGATGAGGCAGGACAAGATGCTACTGCTTTTCTTAGCCACCCCTCCCTCCCGCAGACTCTCCTGCAGTCTTCTGATAGAGTCTCCTGGACCAGTGTCTCTAAGTGGACGCGAGCTCCGTAGCACTCCCCGTGCAGTGGTGCTCCAGCCACCCTGCTCCCCTACATCCTGTTCGGGAACAGGGCACGGTATAAATAATAAATAATAATCTACCAACCAGTCCCCTTCGTGTGTCACGTTGCAGAGATCTCAGACCCACTATATCTAACCAACACCATCCC
Organism: Zalophus californianus; assembly: GCF_009762305.2. Classification (NCBI taxonomy): domain Eukaryota; kingdom Metazoa; phylum Chordata; class Mammalia; order Carnivora; family Otariidae; genus Zalophus; species Zalophus californianus. The sequence continues at coordinate 125,171,256 of NC_045602.1, forward strand.
CCCCATCTCTCATGTGCTCCATCTCTTCAGAAATAGTTCTTGAATACGTGTGCCGGGCATTTGGAGTATAGTTCTGAACAAGACAGGCTGCATCCCTGCCTTTGGTACTTGACTGTCTCTGGAGGAGAAAACCAAATAAACACCACGGTTCACAGTGTAATCAGTAGCTTGATGAGGAACAACTCTGGTATCAGAAAATAGCTCGTGTGGCCACCAAAGAGCTGATTTTTTTAAGCTGAGATCCAGAGGCTGAGTAGGAGTTTGCCAAGTGGGGGCTGCAATTCAAGCAGCAAGAGCAGCTTGGGAAGACTGTAAATGGAGAGAAATAGCTCTGAGGAACTGAGGAACATTCAGCTGGGCTAAACTGTTGGATTTGGGGACGAGAGGAAGGTGAGAGAGGCAAGACTGACCAAGGTTAGTCATGAAATACTTGGAAGCCTGTATCAAGTTTCAATTTGGCGGCTAGTAAAAGGTCAGAGACTTAAGATACAAATTTATTTCCTCATATAAAAGACATCCGAAGTGCAGGACCATGTGGCTGCTCCAAAGTTACTGGGCGCCTGGGTCCTTTTTGGCTCTTTTTGCTCAGCCATCCCAGCCACGTGGCTCGAATTCCCATTGATAGCTCCTGTCTGAGATTGCCGCTGAAGCCCCGCCCATCATGTCCTTGAAACTGGCAGAAAGTGGGAGAAGAAACTGGGGACGGGCAAAGCACAGCCTGCTCTCCGTTTCTACTTCAGGAAGCGTCCTTGGAAGTTCTAACCAGTCGTGTCCACTTTCATCTCACTGACCAGAGAGGGCTAACCCAAGAAAGGTTTCACTTAAGGTATTTTATAGACATAGGGACACAACATTATCTGGAAGAAAGAAAATTCTGGCCTCTGGAAAGACTGACCTTTTCAAGTCACTGAATTACCCGTGCCTCTGATTTCCGTGCTACCTTTCAAACCTCTCAGAAGCACCGTGGCTCCTGGAGAGGCTGGGGTGGTCCTTTAGTAGAGCACACTGCTGTCTTGATAAAAACCAGGCTGTTTCTAAGGAACAAGAGGAAATAGCCTTTGGATCGGTAACTAGCAGTTGACGTGTTAGGGGCCATGTTAATGAATCTGAATTTTATGGGGAGTAAGGGAGGATTACAAGTGGTTGCATTTGCTTGTTAAAAAGGTAATTCTGGCCACAGTGTGGGGAATATACTGGAGGGGAAAGGCTCAGGACAGACCCCTAACACAATACTCCATATGCAAGAGATAATGGTAGTGATCAGCTTGACTGGGTTGAGGCAGGGTATAAAAAATAAATGACATTCATTCAATAAATATTTATTAAATGTCAGTGTTTAACGTGTAAGACACTGAACAAGGAATGTAGAGTGGGGGGAAGAAAAAGACACAGTGCTGCTTTTATGGGAGTCTAGTCTAGCGGGGGCCCAAATGCAAAATTGCGACTATGACCAGTTCAAGGAAGGAGTTCATAGCCTGTTAAGAGCAGTCACAGGGGCATTTCCCTTGAGGAAGTGGCATCTGACCTGAGCCCTGAAGGATAAGAAGGAGTCAAGGAGGGGAGTAAGGAGTGAGGGGGGCGGGGGCGTGAGGGGAGAGGCTCCTTGTGGACTGCCCACTGGAGAGCACATAGCGGGGTAGTGGACTAGCGTGGAGGTGGTGGGCAGGATGTAGAAAGGTGGAAGGAGTGAGGAGAGATTTAGGAGACAGTTTCCAAAAGATTTGACAGGTAAGTGAGAGGAAGGGGTCAAGGGTGCCACCATTGTTTCTCCCTTGCACAACAGGATGATGTGGAATGCGGGGGAGAACCAGATTTGGGAAGAAGGTCACAAATTTGGTTTTGGCCATGGTGAGCTCGAGGTGCTTTCGAGACCTGCAGGAGGACATGTTGGGTAGGCACTTGGACCCACGTGTGTTGGATTTAGAGAGGATTAGGCTGGGAAAATAAATAGATGGAGCTACCAGTGTGTAGGTGGTAAGTGAGTGAGTGTGCCTTCCCGGGGAGGGAGGGGGAGTGGAAGGAGAAAGGAGGGTTCTAGGACCCAACCTTAAGGGGCATCAAGTCATTTCTCACATCAGAAAAAAGAAACCATTCCACCTCCCTTTGTACATCAAACACCACCATGGGATCAATGGCCTTCAGCCTAAATCCCAAAGTTCTTTGTGCCACCCGGGCTGAGTGAGTGACAGGCCTGCTGTCTTCCCATAGTCCCAGCCTGCTTCCACCCCTGCAGGAGGCCATTGTAAGTGACAGCTCTTAAGTGCTTTTCCTAGCACTGGTGAGAAACTTGTGGGAGTTTTGTGCTCCTTTTGTCTAAAAGCCTCTGTGTCCAAGTTGAGATCATCTACTAAACTGGGCCGGGGCTCAGTCTCATGTGAAATTTTGCAGTTTTTCTGGGTTGCTTATGACTTTGCTGCACACAAAGGACATGGCTCTGTCCTTGTGCCCTCTCCTTGCCTTTGGAGTAGCAAATCTCAACTACCTGTCTGACTGTGGCTGAACTTTCACCTGGGCTGCAGCCTATGAGCCCGTGGCTCTGCTATACAGGGCTTCTCAGCTCCCAGGATCACCCTACTCCCCTCCGAGGCAAACGTTGGGAAGCTAGACCAGCTTGGTTGCTGTCAGTATGTCAACAAATCTCTTAGTACTCCAGGCACGTGATGCTAAGATCTGTGGGACTTGGCGCATTTTGCCTGCCAGTCTTCTGGAGAGGCAGAGTTGTGTGTGAGCCTCTGGGGAGCCCCCAGTTAAGCTGCTATGAGCCCCAGCCTTGCCTAGAAAAGTCTAGGGTCAGCTGAGACCCCAGGACTACTTCCTGCTTGGACAATGATCTCTTCTTCTGCCAAACCACAGGGGCTTGGCGCGGGCCTTCAGAGCCAGCATCTCCAGCTGACTGTTTCTTGAGGCCACGCAGTGCCCCTGGAGAGGAGAGGATGATTTGGAGCCAGCTCCGAGGCAAGCAGCCCAGCTTTCAGTCTCCAAGCCACGGCGTGGCTGCTTCTGTCTCTTGCAGACTTGTCACAGACTCTGGGGAGGAGGGAAGGAGACAGACTCATCCTGTAGAATCCTATGCTGTGGAGGAAATAGGAGGGACCACAACTCAGGGGACGATTCCCTGGAAGGTGCACACTGTAGCAGTCCCTAAAGAATGCACAGAACCTGACACTGAAGAGCATGGCAGTGTGGGGACAGTATCAACTGTGCTGTGACTTACTTGTTCAGCCATTGCTGAGCACCTAGTATGTGCTAGCCTCCTTGCTGAGGCAACAGGAATACTAAGGTGACCAGGAGCTCTTCCAGGAGCAGATGTGGCCACAGATAATGGAAAGAGAACACAGGCTGGAGCAGAAGCGAACAGAAGACCGTAGCACACTAGAGAGGGAGAAGGTAAGTCTCCTGGAGGTGGCTGGGTCTTCAATGATGGGGACAGGCAATTTCAAAAGGAGACAAAACATAGAAATATAAAATAATCATAATGATGGTAGCTCCTTTTTTTTTTTTTTTTTTTTTTGAGGTTGATGGTGTGAACTCTAGGCCTGGCTTCATGACTCACTGCGATCTTAGGCACTATTTCAGTTTCTGTACCTGTTTTCTCATCTGTAAAATGGAGATCATAGACCCCACATCAAGAATTGAGTCGATGGCCAATATTATTAAGCACTTAATACATTCTAGATCCTACATAAAAATAATTTCTAATCCTTAACAACAACCCTGAAAGTAGGTTTATCCATTTTACAGAGGAAGAAAAGTGACCCTCAGGTTGCTCATGCTCCTGTGGATTAAAAGCTGGTGTGGGGATTTGTCTGACATCTAAACTCGTGGCCTTTATTCCATGTCTAGTGGGAGAAGAACACTAGATGGAAGTAGAATGAGGGCATAATGACAGAAAGACATCTTTTTGACACTTCCTCTTTGGTTGGTTGGGGTATATCTTGGCAGACCCCAAATTTGGCTCTTCGTAGAAGTATGGTTGTGAGTTTTACCGAGACTAGGAGCAAAATCCTTCATGAATGTGCTCCTCATAGGGTAGCTGGAAAAACCCAAGCAGGAATTTAACATCAGAACTCCTACAACTCAATAATAAAAAGGCAAACAAGCCAATATAAAAATTGGGAGGGGGTACAAAATGATTTTAACAGACTCCTCACAAGAGAAAATATTTGTATGGCCAATAAGCATATGAAAAGATGCTCAATATCATCAGGTACCAGGGAAATGCAAAATAAAACCACAATAAGATACCACTACATAAACCATATGGCTAAAGCTAAAAAGTCCTCCCAAATTAAAAACAAATGTTGAGCAGGATGTGGATCAACCAGAACTCTCATATATTGTTGGTGCAAGTATAAAATGATACATTTTGGAAAAAGATCTGGCAGTTACTTAAAAAGTTAAACATTACCTATGACCTTTGACCACTCCTAAATATTTACCCAAAGGAAATAAACATATGTCTACAAAATAACTTATACAGTAACCTACTTCATAACAGCTAAAGACCTGAAAGAGTTCAGGTGTTCATCACCAGGAGAATGGATAAACTAAGGTATATTCATACAATGTGAAACCACACAGCAATAAAAAGAAACTGCTGATACATGCGAGAACATGGATGATTCTCAGAAACATTCCTCCTGTGAAAGAACTCTTACACAAGAAAATATACATACTATACGATGGTTTCACTTACATGAATCTCTAGAACAGATTATATTGTGGAGAAAAATCATAATAGTGGTTGCCTCTGGAAAGTAGGAGGGGGCAGGGGCGCCTGGGTGGCTCAGTCGTTATACGTCTGCCTTCGGCTCAGGTCATGATCCCAGAGTCCTGGGATCGAGTCCCACAATCGGGCTCCCTGCTCGGCGGGAAGCCTGCTTCTCCCTCTCCCACTCTCCTTGCTTGGGTTCCCTCTCTCGCTGTCTCTGTTAAAAAATAAATAAAATCTTAAAAAAAAAAAAAAAAGTAGGAGGGGGCAGGGATTGGCTGGCAAGGGGCATTAACCAACTTCCTGGGGTTTTTGGAATGTTCTTGATCTTCATAGAAGTTTGGGTTACACAGGTATATGCTTTTGTCAGACTCAGTGAATGTGCACTTCAGAGTTGTGCGTTTCTTTTACACCAACATGTAAACAAAATTAAGCTTCATTTAATGACATGCATGCTGAAATATTTAGGGGAGAAGTGTCTGCAACGTACCTTGACATGTATCAAAACATAAGAGGAACTGAGGGACTTACAGACCAAAATGTGGTAAAGCAAGTATAGTAAAACGTTAATGGAGGAGTCTAAGTGATGAGGTAACAGGTGTTCATTCAACTTTCAACTTTGCTGATGTTTGACATTTTTCATAATAAAGGGGCCAGTTATTTGGGGGTTTTACAGGAAAGCTCTGCACCAGGCTTAGGACTGAGCAAATGGAGACACCAGAAGCTGAGGAAGACGCACGCACGAGCCCTGTCATGTGACCTCGCAAAAGCCTTTTTCAGTCCTCAGCAATTACATAGGCACAGCCGCAGTGGCAGCGCTCGGTATTATTAAGCACATTCTAATGGACACGAATACCCCAAGGTGGGGAGGCGGAGGTCCTTAATCCAGCCCCCCGTTGTGCCAGACGTCCACCGCCCTTCGTACCCTCCCGCGCTCCCTCCAACCAACCCGCCTTGAAGGACCCAGCCCCGCCGTCTCTCTGGTAACCTCTCCCCGGGTTCCGGGATGGCACGGGAAATCATTTCTCATACGCTCTTCCTATTGGAGGCCAGCTTTCGTGGGGGCGGGCACAGCTGGGAGGCGGAAGCAGCCGCTGGCATGGCGGCGGCCTTGCCGCTTGCTGTGCTCGTGCTGCTTCTCCTGGGGCCGGTGGGCAGGGGCCATGCAGAGCCCCCACGCGACACTCTGCGGGAGGAGCTCGTTATCACCCCGCTGCCTTCTGGGGACGTAGCCGCCACATTCCAGTTCCGCACGCGCTGGGATTCGGACCTGCAGCGGGAAGAAGGTGAGAGGATGAGAGTGGAGAAAGACAGCTGTGGCACCCGCTGGGAGGGGGCGTGGAGGCAAGCCCTGGGGGCGGAGCCTGGTCCCTTGGAGGGCTTCTGGCCAATGGGCTTGGGGCTCGACAAACTAGCTCTTTGGGGAAGGATGGGATAGTTACTGGAAGAACCCCATTGTACTGGTGGTGAAACTAAGGCCCGGGGAGGGGCAGTGACTCCTACTGACGCCTAGACCAGGGGCTCTTTCCGCAGGTCCAGGCTGCCACTCTAATCCTTTAGTTAGAGCCCTCTGTCGACACCACCGGTGATGATGCTGTTGGCCGTTGCCATTTATCCTGGGTGCTAGGCACAGAGCTAAGTTCTGTAAGAGATAGTGAGGAAGAAGTTGGAGATGTAGAGAGATAAAGGCACTTGGTCAAGATCACATCGCTAGTGAATGGCAGTTTGGTCCTGCATTCAGATCTCTCCGGCCCCAGAGCTTGGGGTCTGTTGCTGCTTTGGGGTGGCTGGGAACCCGTCCTCCAGGATCTTCACTTACCTGCTCCCCTTTTCCAGTGTCTCATTATAGGCTATTTCCCAAAGCCCTGGGGCAGTTGATCTCCAAGTATTCTCTACGAGAGCTGCACTTGTCATTCACGCAAGGCTTCTGGAGGACTCGATACTGGGGGCCACCTTTCCTGCAGGCCCCATCAGGTGCAGAGCTCTGGGTCTGGTTCCAAGACTCCGTCACTGAGTGAGTGCCCACCCTGAGTCCTGTTGCAGGCCATGGAGGGAATGTGGCAGTGGCCGGTGTTGTCATCGTGCCACTGCTCTTAGGGGGCAGCAGTTCCAGCAGACAGCAATTCCGTGGGGGTTAAAGGTGGCATCGGAAGTAATAAATGATATTGCCACTGAGTGGCATTCCTTACTTTGGTGTTTTTCACTTCCCCTGATACTTCCAGACCTGAGGTAGCACACACACGTATCCACAGAGACAGGTAAAGAATTTGAAGCTTACTTGGATGTAGAGTAAGTCTGTGGCAAACTGGATGACCTTTTAAAAGACGTTCACTCACATAATAATAATAATGATAGTGATAGTGATGATACCATGAAGGCCAAACAAGACATCCGTGGGCTAGAATTGACCTACAGGATCCCAGATCTCAGCATTAGAGGAATAGCTTTTGTTTGGGAGATGGACCAGTTTAGGTACTGCTGTTGTACCACAATTTCCTCTTAATCCCACTATGATTTTAAAAGGGGGGATTAATAAGGGAGTGGTGGGGACTATGGCAGGCTAGAGAGCTTTAGAGGAGAGCTGCCACTCACCCTCAGGGGACTGTGGCCCTGTGGGAATAGAGGCCTACTGTCATCAGATACTCTCATTTTCAAGAGATGCCAGAAATCTGGATTTTAGTGTGAAAATTGGCAAATTTAAATACCAGTAAGTAATTTCAAAGTGTAAGAAATGCTGTGTGGGTCAGTGTTGTGCACACTACATGAAACATGATTATGGCTTGGGTAGAGCTTTCAGGCTTTAACTTTGCAATCTTTACATGAGGCTCAACGATTGTAGCAATTGAAAAGCTCTGAACAGAGGATTATCGAAGAACCCCAGGACAACACTAAGATGATATCAGATGAGGTTCAAGCAGTGACTTCCAGATTTGCCAAGCCTTTCTTTTTTGCCTGAACTCTAACTCCCTTGCTTCTCCCCCCACACACCTTGCTGTCACTGTCTCCCCTCAGCTTGTAATTGCCTGTAACGTGGAGCTGGTGTTTAGAATTTTGGTTTTATGCTTTTTCTTCTTAATATAGAGAGCAAATCTGTTGTGATATTTTTCTAATTTAATTCGATGTTTTTGTAGGGTCCTAGAATGGTTGTTTTTCCTTGTTCAGTGAGCCGTTATGGATGTAGGACTTCCTACTCTGAGGGTGGAGGCAGGACTTACTTTCATGCCCAGGGTGTTCACGGGGAAGTATGTCCTTTTGCCCAGCTGGGCACACCTCAGTGGATCAGCGGGCTGATCTCAGCCTCTGAAATTGTGGGGCACTTTACACGGTGTTGTGGGTGTACATAGGTGACCCAGGCGTGTTCCCTGTCTCCAGGTTCGTTGCCCACAGCCTAGTTGAGGAGAAGAGAGGCTTAGAACAAGAGGCTGCCGCTCCACATCCTTGTCCCAGGAGGGACTTCATGAGAGGCTCAGAGAGTCAGAACCATGGCAGCATTGGAGGAGGCTGTGGTTGAGGGCAGGAAAGGCTTTCTGGAGGAGGGAGCCTCTTTGAAGGTGGGCGGAGAGGGGTGAGTAGGGCATTGCCAGGAGGAGGAGGAATTGCCTGAGCAGAGACCTGTGGGGATGCCGGGATGTCCAGAAGAGAGTGAGGAGGAAGGGGTGGGTAGGGCGAGACCCAGGAGGCAGCTAAGCAGGGCAGTGGTACCACGGCAGCTCCATCAGCTAGCCAGTCTGTCGGTTCGGCAGCCAAGTGCAGGCTTGGAGGGAGGGAGCCCCGCGCCAGTGAGTGGGTTTGTGTCTCCATCCAGCGTGGATAAATCTTGGACGGAGCTCAGTAATGTCCTCTCGGGGATCTTCTGCGCCTCTCTGAACTTCATCGACTCTACCAACACGGTCACTCCCACTGCCTCCTTCAAACCCCTGGGGCTGGCCAATGGTGAGATAGCCCTGTGGCCCTGTCCTTCTTCCTCTTGCCCAAACTTTTTTGCCTCCTTTCTCTTCAGCTTCCTGCTCCTTCAGCTGGGCTGGATCCTAAATCCCCTGGGTGTGCAGGGCCCCGAGGAAGGCTTCCTGAGACCATGCTGTCTCTGCATTGCCTTCTCCCAAGGAGAGGAGGGTCCCACCCCCCGCCGGGACCTCTAGGGTGGTGGTCCTGGAGAGTTGCATGGCGAGCAGGAGGGGGTCACCCCATCTTTGAAGAGTGGGGCCCCAGGGCCCACCCCGGACAGACTCATGTCTCCCTCAGGCACTGATCATTCTTTCCTGCGCTACGCTGTGTTGCCACGAGAGGTCGTCTGCACGGAGAACCTCACCCCATGGAAGAAGCTCTTGCCCTGTAGCTCCAAGGTGAGGCCAGAGTGCTCCGAATGTGCGCAGGAGCCCCAGAGAATGGCGTCGGCGCCTGCCCTTTCCCTGCCTGACCGCCAGGCCCCCTGTGCAGGTGTCCCACAGTGAAGGGCACTGACCTTTCATCTCTTCCTGCTTCCTCCAGGCAGGCCTGTCTGTGCTGCTGAAGGCCGATCGCTTATTCCACACCAGCTACCACTCCCAGGCAGTGCATATCCGTCCTGTGTGCAGAGTAAGTCATGGAGAGCGGGGGCAGGTGCCATCCGGGGCCTCTGAGAGAACATGCAGATAAAGCACGTAGCCTGGTGTGTTTTGCGGTCTGTGCTGATAGTAAGTGTTAGCTGGGATGCTGATTATTTGGGGCATTGGCCACACACCAAGGGAATGGAGTGGTTGCCTGGCAGGTGTTCAGTAAATCTGTGTCATGGAGCATTGTGAAGAACACTAGCTATGCGTGTGACTGCCAGCTCAGTCACTCAGCTGGCATGACCTTGAGCAAGTCGTTTCATTTCCCCGAGCCTGATTTCCTCCTCTGTCAAGTGAGAGTCACAGTAGTCTCAGTTCCTGCGGGTGTCGGTGACGGGCCGCAGGCACAGGATCGCGTGCTCAGTAGTGAACGGGAGCAAATGGGTGGGTGGGAAGGTCCATGGCAGACGAGGGATCGAGCCCAGGTAGGCGTCCCTGCGGCGGTGTGTGGGGGTGGGGACTGATGCTTCCTGACTGCTGCTGTCTGGCCCTCGCGGTAGAACGCGCGCTGTACCAGCATCTCTTGGGAGCTGAGGCAGACCCTTTCCGTGGTATACGATGCCTTCGTCACAGCACAGGGGAAGAAAGGTAGGCTGCCTTGGCAACTCGCTGGCTACCTACCATCACTGGTCCTGCCCTGTCTCTGAAGACCAGGCCTAGTCCTCACCCCCGCTCAACCTCCTCTCTGCTCCTCAGACTGGTCCCTCTTCCGGATGTTCTCCCGAACCCTTACAGAGCCCTGTCCCCTGGCTTCAGAGAGCCGAGTCTATGTGGACATCACCAGCTACAACCAGGTACCCGGATCTCCAGTCGCAATCGTCACCCTCCACCCAAGGCCAGCCTGTGCCTCTGTTCACTTCTCAGCCCTGCCTTTGTGCCCCTAGGACAATGAGACGTTGGAGGTGAACCCGCCCCCAACCACCACATACCAGGACGTCACCCTCGGTACCCGGAAGACCTATGCCGTCTATGACTTGCTTGACACGGCCGTGATCAACAACTCCCGTAACCTCAACCTCCAGCTCAAGTGGAAGAGCCCTCCTGAGAATGGTGGGTGCGGATGGGCCACCAGGGCACTGGGCTACAGAGCTTTCTCTCTCGGGGAAGACTCATACTATGGGATATGAGGTGTGCGGTTAGACCTAGGTCCTGAGTTGATGTCTTGATTCTAACCCCACGTCTTCTAAGCTCTGTGACCTTGGGCAGGTTCCTAACCTTACTACCTCATCTAGAAAATGGGGACATAATTACCCAGCAGATTGGGTGAGATAATTGATGGAAGACACAGAGTTTGTTCATGCATTCATTTAATTATTAGCAAATATTTTTTGAAGACTGAAGATACCTTGCATTCGAGAGATGTAATGTCTCTCGATTGAGGCAGACCTGAAACAGTTAATTAATTGTGATTGTATTCAGTGTTACCGAGGCCAAGTGCCAACTACCATGAGGGCGCCTGGTTTGGGTTGGAGGGACACAGGGCTCGGCACATGTGAGTACTTAGAAGTAAGGATAATTCTATCATGCTGTGGGCCCGGGAAGACAGGGATGATTCTGGGATGCAAGCTTCCCAGTTTTGAAGGCCAAGGTCTTCCCCGTCGCTCCCTGGCTGTGAGACTCTGGACGTGCCCAGGGAAGTGGGGGTGAGGAGTGACCCTTTCCTTTGGGAGCTCTTAACCATGGACCCATCTTCGCAGAGGCCCCTCCGGCACCCTTCCTGCACGCCCAGCGATATGTGAGTGGCTACGGGCTGCAGAACGGAGAGCTGAGCACGCTGCTGTACAACACCCACCCGTACCGGGCCTTCCCCGTGCTGCTGCTGGACACTGTGCCCTGGTACCTGAGGCTCTACGTGCACACCCTCACCATCACCTCCAAGGGCAAGGAGAACAAACCGAGTGAGAGCTGAGCCCTGCCCCTCCCCCACCCCCACCCCGTCTTTGCTCTCCCTCCAGGTCCTCCAGACCCTCCTTTCTCGGGGGAGTAATTCCTCAAGTACCTCGGAGAAACTACCCAGGCACAAAGAGTTTGGAAGACTTTGAAACGTGGCAAGGGTAGCCTCACCGTGCCAGACCTGGAAGTAATTCATAAAGCAGAGATAATTCAAACACACAAGACTGGGGATTCTTAAGAGGACTTTACAAGGGCAGCGATTTTCTGATCTTTTTTACTTCTTTGCTCCTTCTTCCTTGGTGCCCCAGGCATGGCCTTTTGTGCAGAGTCCTAGGCTTGCAGTGGAGAATGGGTTAGCAGCAGGGAAAACGGTATTGGAAACAAAAAAGATAAAGCTGGAGGAGATGGTTTTTGCCTCCTTGGGAGGGGTAAAGAGGCGTTGTTTTAATTTACTTTTACTTGCCACGCTTTTTCTGAAGAAGAGTTAATATTTTCTGCATGCTTCCTGTCAGGTGGCAGGCATAGCACTAAAGCCCGTGTGGTTTGGAGTGGAGGGAAACCTAACACAGAAGACTTCTCAGGAGGAGGTTCTGGCACATTCCAGACACCCAGACTTGTCGTCTGTGACCACCCCTGTTGTTACCTGCACTTTCAGACCTGGGCTGTTCTACTTACCTTCAGCACCACTGTTTGCGTCCCCTTCAGAATCTCTTCTTCAAACACACTACCCCTGTATTTTGTAGGCTTTTCTGTTTTGTTTTTTAACCTTTTGCTCTGGAAAGTGTCAAGCACACACCTACGTGAGCGAGCATGACACACTCCCACGGGCCCGGCTCCCCCCGGGAGATGAAACTCGTGTTTCATCTCTGCCCTTATGTCATTTCTCGATTTTAGTTTTCTGCTGGAGTTTCTTAAAACTGATCCTAGACGTCGGGTCCACCTTCCAGTGCTTCAGCCTACATGTCTACCAGGGAGAGGGCGTCCCCAAAATACCAGCTGTCCTTATCATGCCTGTTTGCCCCAGTGGTCTGAAAAAAACACTGGATAGTTGGTTTATTTGAGTTAGAATCTAAACAGGGTGCTCACATCGCATTTGCTTGATAAGCTCTCAAGTTTCTCTCTCTCTCGTTAGTTAATAAACCTCATTTCCTTACGGTGGTTTTAGGTTTAGAGAAAAACTGAGCAGAAAGCACAAAGTTCCATGTACTACTACCTCTCCTGCCACCCAGGTTCCCCATTATTAACATCTTGCATTGGGGTGTTTGCTCTTAAGTCTCTTAATCTATAACAGTTCCCACTCTTTTTTTTTTTTTTTTTTTAATCTATTTGCTGGAGAAACTCAGTCATTTGTTGTATGGAATGTTCTACACCCTGAATCTGTCCTTGGGCCTGTGGTTAACGTGCCCCTCCCTCCCCTGCAGTTCTTGTGTGTTGGTGGTTAGATAGAGAAACTTGATTAGATTCAGGTTCCACATTTTGGCCAGGAAACCTCCAGGTGGTTCTGTGAACTTCCTGTTGAATCACATGAGGCGCCTGATGCTGGGCACCCCAGTTTCAGTGATGTGAGGATTAACTAGATTGAACTTGCCCTGGGACAGCTGCCCTGGAAACACCTTTTCCCTTTTCCAAGACGCTGCTCCCCTCCGTGAGCCTGCCTGGCTCCTGCGCTCCAGAGCCTAAGGCCTTGAGAGGTGGGGGCGAGGGTGCAGGTAGTCCAACTGCAGCAGAGAGGGGTGGGTGACCCTTGCCTGTCCCCAGGTTACGTCCACTACCAGCCTGCGCAGGACCGGCTGCAGCCGCACCTCCTGGAGATGCTGATCCAGCTGCCAGCCAACTCGGCCACCAAGGTCTCCATTCAGTTTGAGCGGGCGCTGCTCAAGTGGACCGAGTACACCCCAGACCCCAACCACGGCTTCTACGTCAGGTGGGCTCCCCTCACATTCTGCCCCTAGCCTCCTGCCCACCCGCCGTGCCACTCACCCCGGTGGGGGAGCCACACACACCAAATGCCTGTCTGCCTCTCCACAGCCCATCTGTCCTCAGTGCCCTCGTGCCTAGCGTGGTGGCAGCCAAGCCCGTGGACTGGGAGGAGAGCCCCCTCTTCAAGTCCCTGTAAGTGTGACCTCAGCCGCCGGCTTTGGGGTGGGCAGCCACACGGGTGATCAGGTTCATGCGGGCCAGGTCAGGGTGGGGTGTCGCCCCTTCCAAAGCAGTGTGCTGAATTAACTCAATCCCAGTAAAAATCCTAGTGGTCTGTAATGTTTGTCCTGACTATGAAATGATTCTGAAGTGCTTCTAGAAGAAGAAATGGCGAGAAGAGCTGTACTTAGAGCCTGCACGTAGTCCGTGTTTCTCTTCACGAATATTTCATTGAGTGCTTACCAAGTTCCAGGTCCTTCAGAGAGCACTGGGTGTACAAGAGGACATACAACAGCCTTGCCCCTGTCCTGCTCATGTTAAGAGGCAGGAGGGGAAATTCTGGTCTAGAGTAATAGGGTCGGGGGTGCTGGGGAGTAATCGGGGTTATCCAGGAGGGCTTCTCTGAGGAGACAGCGTCAAGGCAGAGACCAGAGGCTAAGGAAGATACTGCTGAGCGAAGGCAGGGCCCCGTCCCTCACCGTCAGCACAAAGCGGCCCTCCTTTGATCAGGTTTACGTGTCATCTCTCATGTTTCTGTGTTGACCTGCGATGTCTTCTGTCAAAAAGGTTTTGAGGCTAAGAAGGCTTTGCACACCCTTGCCGCCGCCTCTTGGCCCGGTGCAGCCAGGAGCGGGACGCGGTGGGATGGGGAGGAGCATCCCAGGCCTGCCTCGCTCACCTCTCCTTCCTGACCCCCAGGTACCCAGTGTCGGACAGCTCTAGCTATTTCGTGCGCCTCTACACGGAGCCGCTGCTGGTGAACCTGCCCACGCCGGACTTCAGCATGCCCTACAATGTCATCTGCCTCACGTGCACAGTGGTCGCCGTGTGCTATGGCTCCTTCTACAATCTCCTCACCCGAACCTTCCACATTGAGGAGCCCAGCACGGGCGGCCTGGCCAAGCGGCTGGCCAACCTTATCCGGCGTGCCCGTGGTGTCCCCCCGCTCTGAGATTTGCCTCCACAGCGGGGCTGCTATTTCTCTCTGGGGAGGGCTGGTGGTGACTCCAAGGGCTCTTTCTGCCACTCGCTCTCTTCAGAGTTGGCTTTTAAACCAAATTGCCCCTGGACAAGGCCAGGGCTTAGATGCGCTCTCCAGTTCAGGAGCCATGAGCCAGATGTGGCATTTGAATTTCAATTCATTTAAATTAAAAATTCATTTCCTCTGCTGTCCTGGCCATGTTTCGAGTGCTCAGTAACCAAAAGTGGTTCGTGGCTGCTGTCCTGGACAGTGCAGACAAACGTTTCCATCACTGCAGAAAGTTCTAGGACAGGGCTGACCTAGATATGCTGAGGAGCTTGCATCACCGCATGGTAGCTGGAACTTTCTGGTTGTGGCATAAAAAGTGGCTTCCTTGGTTCTTTGCCTCCTGTTCGTGAGGCCCAGGAAGAGGGGGCTGGGGCCTGTTTCCTGGGCACCTGCATAAGACTTCCTACACTGCCTCCCAAAACCCCGACAAACAAAGCTCCTCTGTCTCCTGCTAAGAATTCCCTCTTCTCTCTTGCTTCCCCCTCATTGGTGATTCCCAGAACTCCCTGGGTTTGGCCAGGAGTATTTATAGAAGTGTATCCATGACCATGACTATGAACCATCCTCTACCTTTCAGGAGCCCTGAGAACCAGTCCCCTATCACCAGGGGTAGAGCTGGAGAGGGGGAAGAGCTCCATGTGTTGGTTTTCTAACTGTGTGGTGCATTGGAATCACCTGAGATGCTTGTGAAAATAATGCAGATTCCTGGAGTCCAGACCCTGTGAATTCAGTCCGTCTGAGTGTAGCCCAGCCTTGGAATTTCTGTCAGGCTCTTCATGAGCTTTTGTTAAGGGTGGTCCTTAGACCTCTTACACAGGCTTTGAAGCCAGGTCCATTGGATCGAGGCCTGCCCCTGTCCACCTCCCTTTCTGCTTATATGACCCTGGATTTCTGTACCAGGTCCTTAGGCAGATGCCCCTCCCCACCCCCATCTTCTGTCCCTGCCTCTGGCACACTTGGCATTAACTGTGTAAGTATTTGCAGTCTGCTCATCCCTTCCCCAGCTCTCCCATCATAGCAGTGTGGCTTAGAATGCCCTGTTCCCCCAACCACACACTGTCCTCTATCTACTGCCTGGTTCACTCTTAAAAAAAAAAACCAAACAAGCCAGAGAGTTACTTCCTCCAGGAAGTCTTCCCTGATACACCAGGCTGCTGTAGGTGCCCCTTCCCGCTGTTCCCAGAGCTCCCTGGACTTAACCTTTACAGGTTCCTTTCACCCTGGTTGTTCTTCTTCTTTAACTTCCATTAAACTATAAGCTCCCTGGAGGCACAGGGGCTGTCTTCCATCTGGACCTGATCCAGCTCAGGACATGAAAGTGCTCCATCAGTATGTA
The DNA here is from genome assembly GCF_009762305.2 of Zalophus californianus. Taxonomy (NCBI): domain Eukaryota; kingdom Metazoa; phylum Chordata; class Mammalia; order Carnivora; family Otariidae; genus Zalophus; species Zalophus californianus. Next base: position 125,186,954 of record NC_045602.1, read on the forward strand.
TGTATGACTGGGTGTAGGCTATTCTGGCCTGGGATCTGGGGCTCAAGGGTAGGGATGGGAAGGGCGAGGGGCACCAAGAAACCCTACAAGTATGCGTGCAGAGTCTTAAGCACAATAGTACTGGTGATATTTGTACAGCCAACATAGATGGGGTTGTTAGGTCACCTCTGAGGGTTTTCCAAGAGCTCCCAGAACGTACGAGTGTGGTGTGTATAGGAAGGAGGTGATGAGCTCATCTAGACTGCAGGCAAAAGCAACATGGTCAAGATGCCTTCACTTGAGTTTTTCTTCCAAGCAGTGAATAAACAGGGTGTAGATGTGATGAGCATGTGGGCAGGTAGGTGGATATCCAAAGCTCATGGTCCTGGCGGCCTGCATGGAGCGGGATGCCTGCCAAGAAGGGGAGAGAATGGAGTTGTGGCCCGGCTGTGCTTTATACCCCCAGCCCAGTCAGCACTCGGAACCATCTCCGCTGCCACGTCATACGTAATCCATGCACTGACAACACCATGTCTCTCGTGCTCGTCCCAGAATTCCAGATTGATTCACCCAACTGCCTACCTGCCGGCTGCACTTGGACATCTAAAGGCACCTTAGATTTAATATCTCCAAAACCAAGCATCCCCATACTCTCTCCCACTACCCCCAACACACGCAGCCGTGGTCGGCCCATCTTCCCGGTCGCCCAGGCCAAAAACCCTGGAGCCATCCTTGATGCTTTGCTCACATGTCATGCATGCTCTGTTAATGACTCTGCTCTACCTTCAAAGTAAATCCAGAAGCCAGCTCCTTTTTCCACCCCCACTATTGTGCTATCTATGGATGAGGTCTTCCTGGTCACACCTGTTTAAATTGCTGCCCCCAGCTACGAGCTCCCTCCTTTGCCCTTGTCTTTTCCTCTGTGACTCTCACCACCATCAACGTGCAACCTGTCTTACTTATCTTGTTTATTAATTATTAAGCTCCATAAGGACGAGGACTTTTGCCTTTTGTGGCTTCAGTGCCTGGAACAGAGCCTGGCATGTGGTTTGCATTCCAGTAATTGTTGAGTGAAAATGAGTTCATGAGTGTATGAATATCACACAGTAATTTGACTGCTAAGCAAGCCAGGTCACCCAAACATCTGGATTCTGAGCCTTGAAATTCTTGCTATGCCAGCACCAGGACCATCTAACCTTGTCCGTGCACTCAGGGCCTGGGCATTTCCGGTTATGCTCAGTCGGGGGTCCTCAAGTGTAAGCCTGGCGATGGCCTTCTCCAAGAGGGTTGCCCCAGAGCAGTGGCATCTGGGGGGAAGGGCCAGAGGTGCTGAAGGCCAGGTTAGTCAGGGCCCCAGGGCACTGTGAGGTCTGCTTTCCCCTCGAATGGCTCGGGCTGTCTGGTGGAGCTGCCCTGGGCATAGCACTGGGGGGAGAGAGGGGAACTTCTGTTCTCTGAGGGCTCCCCTGGGAAAAGCAGTGAGTGAGTGAGTGAGTAGATGAAGGAGATTTGCAGAAGCAGAATTGCCCTGAAGAACTAGTCTCCTTCCAGGTCTTCCTTCAACACCAGGCACAGTTCCTCATGACCAACTATTACTGTTATTCACCATCACTCTGCGTGCCTATTAGGATACCTCAGAGACACGGCACGGCCAATCCTCTCTGAAGAAGGCTGAGAGACAGCTGGCTTGGGGTTCAGGCAGGCTTGGCAATGGCTGTCCTGGTGCATTTAGAGGGCTCAGGGAGGAGCAGTGGGGCACCCAGATCCCGACCTCCCAACCCCCAGTGACCAGGATCTGGAGAGGTGGCTGGGGGGCCTCAGCTTTCTGGACCCGCAGTGGGACAGGCGTGTTGTTCTCACATTGAGAAGTGGCGCCCCTGCCCTGAGCTAGGGGTGCTGGGAATCGGGAGAGGGAGGCAAAGTCAACCAGCCTTGCATTTTCCGGCTTCCCTGCCTCAGCTCATGCTCCGACTCTGTCCCGGACCTAGAGCTCTTTCCGTGAAGCCTTTTCTGACCATTCTCACTTCCACACTGAGGCTGTATGCTCATTCACTCATTCATTTACTCACCCAACCTCTGATCTGTCTGTCTGGCACTTCTATTATCCATCTGTCTACTCATTCAGCAAATGCGTGTCGGGTATCTGCCCTGTGCCCAGTACTGCTCTAGGCACTAGTGAATAAGAAAGCAAATGCTTGCCTTGTGGTGCTTAACAGTTTAGCCAGGGAGACAAAGTATATAGTGTAAGCCCAGGTAGCACTATGTCCTTGGAGAAAAGGAAAGCAGTGGGAACATGAAATGGATGGTCAAGACCTCTAACAAGGTGATGAATGATCAGGAACCCAAGCAAAATGAAGGAGAAAATAACACGAAATCCAATGGAAGAACAAGTGCAAACATCCTGTAGCAAGAGCTTACTTAGTGTGTTTGCAAAACAAGAAAGTCGCAGTAGCTAGAGCTGGGGATAGGGGGTGACGGGATGAGTTTGGACAGGTTGGCAGGGGCCAGGAGGAAGAGGGCCCTGGAGGCGAGGTTTTATTCCACATGTGATGGGAAGCTGAGGAGTAATGGAATCGGATTTGCATTTGTTTATCTGCTTATGTACTTTTTTTGGCCTTCTGATGCACATTCAGTTGATAGTTCTTGCTTCATGATACTCTCACCATTGGTCCATGCGTGGTCCTTTTTGTGTATTATTTACATACATATGCATGTATTTTGGTGCAGTAAGGACCCCTGAACCTACCGTCCGACAGGAAAACTAGCACATGATAGTAGAGAATTTGATGTTTAAGAGAACACTCTGGCTGCTGTGTGAACAGACTGTAGGAGGTAAGAATGGACACTGGGAGGCCAGTGAGGAGGTGAGAGAGTATCAGGAAGGGCAGACTGGGGTGATCGCAGCAGAGGGGGAGAAATGGATTGAGTTTGGGATACGTTCTGCTGGAAGAGCCCTGGGACAGACTATTGGATTGGGTGTGGGTTGGATTCTACTAACCCACGCATTCAAGAATTAAGTCACAAATTATTGATTCATTCAATGCTTGCTGGTAACTCCTTACTATATGATAAGTCGTTTACAAAACATACATTCCACATTGTCCCTGCCCTGCTCACAGCGCAGAGGCAGAGATAAATAAACACACTTAAAACACTTTGGAATAAGTGCTGTGATCCAGAAAATCCAGGGAAGGGAGAGAAAAGGATGGTTAATTATCACTTGCACAACGGTGCTCAGTTACTGTCCCATCTCATGACTTGATCTGAGCAACTGATTAAGTTTTTTAGTTGCGTGTGTATTTACATTTTTTTTTACTTTAAAATTATTTTTACCATATTTTTAAATATGTCTAAGTTTCGGAGCATAGGCACTACTTCAAATACCAGTCAAAGGCTGTCCTCGATTAATCTTCCAAAGCTCAAATTCTCAGATAATTTCCTATTCTCTTGCATGTTTTTAACTAAGGGGAAAACATGCCCTTTCTCTCAAATAGATATGTATTTGGGACAGGTACACGAAGGACACGAATGATGCCACCAAGGACAGGGGTCTAGTCTGAGAATTCCAGGTTCTGGGTTCTAGTCTTGCTGTTTGGTCCTGGGCAGCAGTTTCTCTTTCAAGGAAGGGGGAGTGGCCGGAATACGCGTAGGACAGCAGGAGAGGCTTATGGGGGAGGTGGCAGCGATGGTCAGGGCAGATGCCATCCAGCATGCCAAAAATTATGTAACAACAGAATATTATTTAGTCTTAAAAAAGAAAGAAATCCTGACAGAGGCTGCAACAGGGATGAACCTTGAAAATATTAGGCCAAATGGAATAAGCCAGGCACAAAAGGACAAATACTGTATGGTTCCTCTCATATGAGGAACCTGGAGCAGTCAATTCCTAGATGCAGAAGGTAGAATGGCGGTGACCCGGGACTGGGGAAGGGGAACAGGGAGTTAGTTCTAATGGGCACAAAGTCTCAGTTTAGGAAGATGAAAATGTTCTGGGGCTGGATGGTCACGATTCTTGTACCACAATGTGAGTATACTTAAGGCCACTCCATCGTACACTTAGAAATGGGTAAAAGGGTGCATTTTATGTAGTATATATTGTACCACAATCGAAAGAATATATAAAATCCTCATTTTTCCAAGATCCGTCTGCATGGAGGGAAATTCCCACCTGGCTGACCAAGGTTCCCCGGGTTTCTAGCTCTTTCCACACTCTAGGACATGGCTCTTGCTGGACAGGAAGGGTAGAAGTAGGGCTAGCAGCAGAGCCTCAGGCAGCAAAGAGCAGGTGGCTGGGATTTGGGGACGGATGTGCAAGATCCCCAAATTTGCATTCAGTCTGGCTTCCGTGAGGAGGTGATAGGAAACTTGTGTCCTTTGTTCTCAACTTTTTTCTTCTTCTTCTTTTAAACACGTTTTTTAAAATTTATTTCAGTGAGAAAGGACACGCGTGAGCAGGGAACGAGCAGAGGGAGAGGGAGAGGGAGTTCATCTCAGCTGACTCCACGCTGAGCGCAGAGCCCAATGTGGGGCTCGATCCCAGGACCCTGAGGTCATGACCTGAGCCAAAACCAAGAGTTGGACACTTAACCAACTGCACCACTCAGCAACCCCCACCCCCCCTTCTTCTGAGGGCACAGAACAATGAGGGCCTGAGGGGGTAGGGGTGGGGGTGAGGCGGATTTGATCACCTTTGAGAGCTGAGGTGGCTGTGAGCAATTCATGAGGACGGGCCCAGGGCCCTCATAAGAAGGCTTCAGGCCACCCCGACTTTGAATGTTTTATTGACCCGGGCCTGCAGGGCTACAGGATGGGTTCCAAGCAGGGACTGAGCGCAGGAAAGGAGGCCCAGCCAGGTTTCAGTCAAGGCCAGGAGGATGCAGGCATGGTCTTCAGCTGCTCTTTACCTTGTCTCTGTAACAGAGATGACAGTTTCCTTCCTGGCTGGCATATAGGTGGCCTCGGGCCAGAGCCATCAGCTAGACTCCTTACCCACCCCCTTCAACAGCCCCCATACCGGAGGCCTCCTCACCTCTCCCCCACCTTGATCACTGCCACCAACACCTTCCTCACTTCTGTCAACACCATCGCCCCCCGTGAAGGTTACACTGGTAACTTCCCCTTGGCCAGCACCACCACTTACAGAAAAGCCTCACTACTCACCAATACTGCTTTCATCTTCACCATCGAAACTGCCGTCAACCACAGCCTCGCTGCCTCCACCCCAGCACCCCCATTACCAAACACACTGGCACCTCTTGGTGGCGCATCTGATTATTCCCATCCCCATCGCCTCTCATAGTAATATTACCATGGCATGACCCCACCATCATCCTCCACCATGCTGTCTCCCTTCCCACGACCACCACCACCCGATCGCCAGCGTTGCTTCTCCTGTTTCTATAAGAGGACTCACCAGGGTGCTTGCAGATCCTCAAACAGATCTCCGTGGTCTCGAAATTGTTGGCATTGCCCTGACAGCCACCGTAGGCAAAGTGCTCACACTCACTGGACGTGTCGTTGTAGAAGTACCGGGAGAAGACGCCTCTGCAGGGGCCCCTCGCTGGAGGGAGCTGACACACGGCAGGCAGGGCTTGGGACAGCTCCCAGGGAACCTCTTGCTTGAGATGGGCTGTAGGTGTGAGGAAGGACAGGTATTGTCACTTAGGGGTCCTTTTAAAGAACTGATAATTTTTTTTTTTTATTAGAAGCACATCTTCTACACCAAGCACCCTACTTAGGTGCTTGCCATTTTTTGCATGATTTAAATGACCTTATGGAGTAGATATTACTGTCCCTCCCCCACAAATGAAGAAACAGGTTCAGAGAGGTTTGGTCATCTTCCCAGAATCATAAAACCTGTCAGTTGAAGCCTGGGGTTTAAACCCACTTACAATTTCAAATCCCAGGCTCTACATGCTACAGCTTCTCATAACTTGACTCAAGGTATTTGAGGTAGCTTTGTTTATAATCGCAAAAAAACACATAATTTGGAAAAAATATCAATGCTCACCAACAGTGGGGATTGATAGGTTATATGCAGTCATTGATAAGCATAGTGCTGATCTATATGCATCAACATGGAGAGGGGTTCATAATTTTGTGGAACAAAATCAAATTTCAAAAGACAAGATCTAGAATGGTCCCGTTGATGTAAAATATACCTATAAACCCATGTAGTGATGACTAGAAGGTTGTTCACCACTGTATTTGTAGTAATTTTCCTGAGTGGTGGAATTTCAAGTGACTTTTATATTCTAATTATTTTTAGTGTCATTTAAATGGCAATGAACAAGTATCATTTTTTATAACTAGGAAAAAGATTTACACTAAATAATCTTCAGTATCCATGAGTAATGAAAAATAAAGAAATGGATGTATTTTACTGAATCACCTATTATTTTAAATCCTTTCACATTTGGCTCTGGTTATCACATCAGTGATTTATCCAACATGTGTACACACACACACACACACACACACACACACACACATCAGTGATTTATCCAACATGTGTACACACACACACACACACACACCCTCACCCACTAATTGGCTGTGGATCCCAATGTATTTTTTCATGGGATACAATACACCCTGCTTTGATATGTACACTCCCTGACAAAAGATAGCAGCCCTCAGACAATGAGTTCATGGGTCATCTCTGCTCCATGCTACCATTTTGGGAATCCTCAATTGATATGACATGCTGCATATCCTGGGAGAACCCTAAACTAGAATGAGGAAAAAACCATTCTGGGAAGGGAACTCAAGGTCTTTCATTAGGGCAGCAATTCTCAATCTTGGTGGAACATTAGAATCCTCTCGGGGAACTTGGAAAGAAATCCCAATGACCAGGCTTTACCCAAGGCTAATTAAATCAGAATCTGGGAGTGTGGGACCCAGGTAGCCCCCAGGTGACTCCAGAGTGCAGCCAAGTTTCAGAACCTGATCTTTTCAAAGCACTGTGAAAATTTATTTTCTCTCATAAGAATCCTGGGAGTAGGAGTCTGGAAAGAAGGATTATTTAGGGGGGAAAAAAAAGAAGAAAGATGATTTGGGCTCTGTAAAATAGGGGACCCACTTTTTAAATTCACACATTTCCATATCGTTTGTCTTTTTAAGACCAACACGTGTATTGCTTTGTAATAAAAATTAAATTTGGTGCGGATTGAATTCAATCAAATAGACATCTGTGAGGTCTGGCCCCAGAGAGATGAGTCTCTTTCCGAGCCTAAGCCCTGGTGTCTTCCTGAGGTGGAAGTGACCAGGTGGCCCTGTGGAGCCAGCCCCCGACCCTATACCTCCCCCTCCCCCAAACACAGGCTGTGGGTGTCAGGGATTCTCTTTTTTAAACTCTCTGCTCACCTGAGCTGGCGATGCCCACCAGGCAGAGGAGGACACAGAGGACAAGGAACGGGCTGAACTTCATGGTGCCAGTAGCCGCGTGTTCTAGGCTGGGGCTGGAGGCTAAAGTGATACCTGCAGCTGAAGCAGAAGGGCCCTATTCCTCTGAGTTGAGGGAAGTATCTGGCTTTTCATTACCTGGAAAAGGAAGCACCCTGGGCAAGGAGTGTGGGCCCAGAGGAAGTGGATGTCTACCTGGAGGCACGGCCGCTTGCGTTAGAGGGCTTCTTGGAGGCTCCTGGGCAAGTGCCCTAAGTCAGTGTTTCCGCAGCATCTGGAATGCCAGTCCCCAGCCTCATCTACTGTAGACTTGAGTTCTTGTGACCTTGGACTGTTAAGTGACTTTTTGGGGCCTCAGTTTCCCTATCTGTATAATAAGTGGGCTGGACAACACGGTCCCTAAGAAACCAGCTTAGCTGTTTTCCATTCTGTTATTACTGGTACCCATCCAGATCCTCCCAGCTAGTTGTCTCAACATTGCAGGAGAGAAAACATAGCTCTTTGTTCATTGCTTTATTTATTTAATTTAGGAACAATGAGTTTATTGTTTTATATAAGTTATCATACTTATTTTTAAAAGATCAAGCTATATTGAATAGTAAAAAGAAGGAAATCCCTCCCCAAAGTCTATAGTTCTGTGCAACAGAGATATAATGAAATATGTTACAGTGTAATTTTCTAGTATCTGCATTTAAAAAAGTAAAAAAGGTAAGACTAGTTTTTTAAAAAAGATTTATTTATTTTAAAGAGAGAGAGAGAGGGAGAGAGAGAGAGAGGGACACCTGGGTGGCTCAGTCTGTTAAGCGGCTGCCTTCGGCCCGGGTCATGATCCCAGGGTCCTGGGATCGAGTCCCACATCGGGCTCCTTGCTCAGCAGGGAGCCTGCTTCTCCCTCTCTCTCCCTCTGCTTGTGCTCTCTCTGTCAAATAAATAAAATCTTTAAAAAAAAAGAGAGAGAGAGAGAGTGTGTGTGTTGGGGGAGGGGTAGAAGGAGAGAGAGAGAGAGAATTTCAAGCAGACTCCCTGCTGAGCACAGAACCCAACGTGGGGCTTGATCTCACGACCCTGAGGTCACAACCTGAGCCGAAATCAAAAGTCAGACACTCAACCAACTGAACCACCCAGGCACCCCAAGACTAGTTTTAATAATAGTTAATTTAACTCAATATATCCAAAATATTGCCATTTCAACATATGATGAACATGTAATAAAAATGTTAATGCAATATTTTACTTTTCTTTGTACTAAGCTTTTGAAATCTGGTGTGTATTTCACATTTGTGGCACATCATGATTCATACTAGCCATATGTTACATGCTCAGCAGCCATACGTGGCTAGTGACTACCATATTGGACAGTGAACTTCCACCACATAAAGTAATTATTAGTAACTATTAGAGTTTGCAGGTATTATTTTCTGAGAATTTTTGCATATTGCCTTAATACTTGAAAGACAATTTGATAGGGTAAAAGATCCTGGGTCATATTTTCTTTTCCCAGAACTTGGGACCTGGGCAGACCTGGCTCCACTGAATTCTGCCATGGAGTATTGCTAAGAAGTAGCCTGAAAGTTTTTCTCCCTTAGGGGTTACTTTTTTCCTACCTGAATGCCTAAAGACTTCTTTGCTTCTCTTGGAGATCCAGTAACTTAACAAGGTTATTTTGGTATCATTCTACATCTTTTTTTTTTTTTAAGATTTTATTTATTTATTTGTCAGAGAGAAAGAGAGAGAAGGCAAGCATAAGCAGGGGGAGAGGCAGGCAGAGGGAGAAGCAGACTCCCCACCGAGCAAGGAGCCTGATGCGGGACTTGATCCCAGGACTCCGGGATCATGACCTGAGCCGAAGACAGCCACTTAACCCACTGAGCCACCCAGGCGTCCCTGCATATATATATATTTTTAATGGGACATGGAGTGCTAAAAATCTACAGATTTTTAAAAAGATTTTATTTATTTGAGAGAGAGAGAGAGAGAGAGGAAGTGCATGAGGTTGGGGGGAGGAGCAGAGGGAGAGAGACAAGTAGACTCCATGCTGAGCATGGAACCTGATGCGAGGCTCGATCACACAACCCTGAGATCAGGACCTGAGCCAAAATTAAGTTGGCCGCTCAACAGACTGACCCACACAGATTTTTTTTGGGGGGGAATTTTCTTATATTATGCTTTGAACAAATTTTCTGTCCCAATTGGTGAGTTTTCTACTTAAGAGGCATAAATTATGTCAGATTATCTTCACTTGTCCTCTAGTACTTGTTAAAAGTACAGCCACTGGAGACAGACAAATTTAAACATCAGCTTTTCCACTCACATTCTGTGCTACTTCTGCCAATCCCTTTAACTTCTCTAGACTATAGTTTCTATTTGGAGATAACAATGCAAACTCCTTGTGTTTGGAGTCCCCAAGACCATGCTCAGGTTCAACTCATGAAAAGGACTCATGGCACTCAGAAGTTGTTATACTTAAGTTTACAGCAAATGGATACAGATTAAAATCAACAAAGGAGAAAAGCATAGGGTGTGAAGAATGGAGGAAACCAGGCACAAGCTTCCCTCCCCCAGTCCATTCCCCCAGTGCAACATTTTTGAAGTGTTGCCCACCAGGGAAGCTCGCCGAAGACCAAGTGCCTAGGGTTTTTATTGTGGTCAGTCACATGGGCATATGACCAACTTAGCCGAGCACAGGAATCTTGGATTTAGGTGCTGAGCGCTCTGACAGCTTTAAGGTGCTTGACCCATGCCTACCAATTTTGCAGCTTTGGCTTCAGAGATTCCCATCTGCAACTGATCCGTTATTCCTTGCACAAGAAGGTTTCTTTAAAGTGGAAGATGCCCTAATGGCTTTTAATGACTTGTGCCTACTTAGAATTTGATGTGCCATTGGTCAAAGCAGTCAGAATTTCTTATCTTAATATATTAACCCAAGTCCTCCAGTAGTTTATGCTGTGGACTTACCTCAAGGCTTTGTGAATTCCCTAATGGCTGCTACCCATTGTGGACTGTCAATATAACTGTCCTGTAACCTTTCCAGGATCCCGCACCTTTCTGGGAACAATATCCACATGTGCATATGTGTATACTGTTTGGACCAGAGGGCTGCATACAAGGGAGCAGAGCTCAAATCTGAGAGTGACATACCCATGGTCCTCAGCAACCATGAGAGGAACAGTGAGCCCAGAGTGTTCAGTGGGTGTCTTGTTGTACCACAGGCTGTTCGCAGCCAGCTTTGGATCACTTCCTCATACCCAAAACTAATAAAAATGATTAAAGACAATTTGGTGATACAAAATCATTTTATTTAACACTTCATGAACTAGGCAGTCTCCATCCCTAAGGATCCAGAGAACTGCAAAGTGGGGCAGAAGGCAGGAAGCTTTTACAGGATAAAGAATGAGGAACAAGGAAAAGAAAGAAAATGAGTGAGGAGCAAGGAAATAAGTATAGAGCCCCATAGCTGGGTTGGCCTCTGGGGATTGCTGACTGGCTATACTGTGTTTCTGGTCAAGCAGAGCATTTGCAGAAAACATGAAAGTTTAAGTTTTGTTTTGCTGACATGGGGCCTTGGGCAGGAGTGGCTCCATCCTGGGCCAAGAAATTTATTTCAACTCAGGCCTGAGATCAGATCCAAACTTTCCAACTGGGAGTGGGGTGTGATAATGATGATCATAATCAGAACCTTGAATTTTTGAGCATTTACTACCCAAGGGCACAGAGCTGAGCATCTACTTTCATTAATCTCAAATACCCTCAGAACAACCCTTAGAAATGGGGGTTGATTTTATAAACAACACCATTTTACAGATGAGGGCACCAAGGCCCAGAAACTTTAAGTAATTTGCCAAACTCAGGTCCTCCTGCCCGTGAAACATGTAGTTGAAGTGATTCAGGACAAGATTCTCCAAAATGTGCCACTTTGGCATGACACCCACCATTCCTTAGCCCAGGAGCGCCTACAGACCTCATTTTACCTTTCTGTCTTTGAAACTGTCATGTCTGTGGTACTCCCATATGTACAGAAATAATTTGATTTTCTCCTCTTTTTTTTTTTGCTATTTAAAATTATATTTACTTTATTCTTTTTTTAAATTATGTTATGTTAGTCACCATACAATACATCATTAGTTTTTGATGTAGTGTTCCATGATTCATTGTTTATGTGTAACACCCAGTGCTCCATGCTATTCATGCCCTCAGTTTAAACTGTCTCATGTCAATTTCTTAGACTAGCCAGAAGAGTGTTTAAAGGTTAAATAAAAATTTCTCCCCAACACCACCTTGCTAGTGCTCTGTACTTCCAGTTCCGTTTGCTTCCAGCATGAGATAGGAAATAAGGTGTTTCCTTTCCCAAGGGTATTTGCAACTTGTTAGCGGGTCCTGATGATCCAACCACAATCAGATTAGAGGGTCTCTCTGTAGTATCTGGGTGGGGGCAACTTTGTAACGTGGAGCCTCATTACCTCATGCACATAGCATGGTATGGTGCCAGGGCATTGAAATCTGATCAATTGCTTAATCCTCTGTGGGAGATGGGGTCAAGTGGACTCATTTGTTTTTGCAAAGAAGTCAAGTGATTTGTACTGGTCACATGGTAAACACTGTGACTGTTCCAAAGAAGCTAGGTGGAGGTGGAGGTTGAGGCAGGGAGGTAGATTAATGGGAGGGAATTTGGGGTTCTGTGAGACACACCTCTTCATGATCTTGTCTCCTCTGTCACTTTTCCAAGATGTGTGGGAGAGACAGCTTTTCTCTCTGCCTGCTCCCCTTACTCTCACCCTGATGAGGTCTCCTCCAGGCTTGCTACTCACAGTATGGTTCTGAGGACCATTTCAGAGGGGAGAAACTGGAGCTGGGGACACCCCGTAGCAGGGAGCCTGTAGGAAACACAGCTTCTCCTTCTCAGCCTCGCCCCAGACCTGCTGAAAGGAATCTGCATTTCAACAAGATCCCCAGGTGATTCACAGGTGTGATAAAGTTTGAGAAGGCTATTACTGAGCATTTTGGCCCCTGCAAGCAGAAGCCTGGGGAGGTGGGGAAGTTATGCAGTGAACAGGACAGACCCCAGCTCCTCCCCTTCCTTATTCCTCTCCCTCCCCATCTGCTGTCCCCACTCCTCTGCTGGAATGTGAAAAGCTCAGTTAGACCCTAGGTTTCCATAGGAGCCCTTCTGAAGACTTTGAAGATGAGCCCCCTCTGCCTCTCTGCAGTACTTCTCCTCCTCCTGAGCACCGTGGTAGCCAGCACCCCAGGGGATGAAACCAGTACCTCTTCCTCAAGTAAGTCCTGCTCACCTGTCCTCTGTAGGCTGGGGCCTGGAAAGGACGGCAATTCCGTGAAAGGGGAGCCAAACCACTCTGCATTTCTTCAGGGAAGGTAGGAAGTTTTAATTGCAGGGACTTTTCATGACTCTAAAAAGTAAGTCAGTACGTTTTCAGCGTTTAAAACATTATCCTGCCTAATGCTCATTGACAACTCTATCAGAACCTGGGTCCCGTCTCTGAGACTCCCTATTCCTGGTTTCTGCCTCTTCCCTGAACTTCACTGTAGTGTAATGAAAAAGAAAACTATTAGATCTTTGTCCCACTCCCAGCCAAGACTCTAGAACCCCTTGGGATGTACTGTCTTTTGGATGCTAATGAATGACCAGAGGCAGGAGCCCCTGGATGGCTTCCGGAGGGGCTAGTGGCCAGAAAAACTGCTCAGGTTATTAAGACGGTTGGCACTTTCAGCCTCTACCCCCACTCAACCTCTGGGGAGGAGGGGGAGGGTACTGAGAGAATTCAATCACCAATGGCCAAAGATTTAATCAACTATGCCTGTGTAATGAAACCTCAACAAAAACTCCTACACATCAGGGTGCAGAGAGCTTCTGGGTTGGTGATACATGGAGGTGCTGTGAGGGTAATCCTCTGAGTTCTCCCACCCCCCACCTTGCTGTATACATCTGCTCCATTTGACTCTTCCCGAGTTTTATCCTTTATAATCAACTGGTAATGTAAGTAAAGTGCTTTCCTGAGTTCTTTGAATCATTCTAGTGAATTACTGAACTGGGGGCAGTGGTGCTCAAGGAATCCCTGAATTTACAGCCGACTGGTCAGAAGTATGAGTGGCCCCAGGGACTTGTGACTGGCACCCAAAGAGGGGGCAGTCTTGTGGGACTGAGCCCTTAACCTGTGGGGTCTGTACTATCTCTGAAGATTTTGTGTCAGAAGTGAATGGACTTGGTACGACACCCAGTTGGTGTTGGAGAATTGGGTGATGTTGGTAGAGACAGCTCATATTGGTGCCAGGGGAAAAAACCCAGACTCACTAATCCCTGTGCTTTGTGGATGTGGTGAGGCTCAGGGACAGGGGATTATTGGGTGTGGGCAATGCCCCCCGAAGTCCTGTTACCTGAATTTCTACTAGTTATCTGCATTTTAACAATTTCCCACAGAAGTCAGGTGTTTTGTTATAGGGGTTGGGGTAGAATAGTATCTTATCCTGACCTTACCATTTAATAGCTGTGTGACTTTGGGCAAGTCACTCATGTTCAGTTTTTTCACCTATGTAGGGGGTACCTGTCACACAGGTTCATGAATATAAAGATTTAGTAACGGTTCATGGCCCATGATGTCCATTATCCACTAAGGTGTCTCTGTCTGAAAGACTACCTATCTCCTTTCCCCAAGGAAAAAATAGTCGGGTGTCAAATAATGATTTTATTTTTCCATTGTTAAAATTCATCAGAAGGGCCTGGAACAACTGAACACAGCTTCTGCTATGCCTGAGGCAAGAGTAGACAGAGAGAAAAGAAATGTAGTGCTTCAGTGAGTTTGCCCACAGGGCCAAGGCCGAGCTTCTCCCAGCCTGTTAGAATATTAGTAATAACTCAAGGCCCTTCCCCTTGCCCCCATGTCCAATATTATTTTGTTAACCTCTCAGGATACAGAATGTTAGAGCTAGCTTCCTAATTATACAGAGGTGCCCCATGATCAAACAGACATTTTATTAACAGGAATCTCATTGTATTCATTCTGTTCAGTGACTGTGTACCCGTGTGAACGTGAGATGGAAGATGAATTCATTTGACAAATATTTGTCAAGTACCTACGAGGCATTGTTCTTGGTGTGGGGACACAGCTGTAGACCAAACACAACAAAGACCCTGCCCTGCAGGAGGGAGACAGACAATAGAGAAAGACAGTCATATGCCAGGTCATGACTAGTGTTTTGCTGATAGGGAGTGATGGGGATAAAGAAGGCTATGCCATTTCTATAGACTGGTCAAGGAAACCCTCTGTGAAAAGATGTTTGAGCAGAGCTTGGAGAAAATGAGAGTGTGCCAGGTGACCAGCTGGTGGAAGAGCAGTGCAGGAAGAAGACTAGGCAGGAAGAACTTGCCTGGTGTGTTTCAGGAGCAGGGAGGAGGCCATAGTGGCTGGAGCTGAGTGGGTGGCGTGGGAGAGTGGAAGGTGATGAGGCCAGAGAGGCCCTGTGGGCAGGTCTTGCAGAGCCTTGTAGGACCTTATAAGAACTCAGACTTTGGCTCTGAGAGAGAGACAGGGAGTCGCTAAGCATTTGGATGTAGGAGCAATGCAATAGTTCTCAAGTGATAACAAGATCCCCCTGACTGCAGTGGAGAGTGGCCTTTAGGGGGCCAAGGGCAGAGACAGAGGGACCAATGGCAGGGTACTGCAACAGTCCAGGCGAACAATGATGGAATGTGGACATACATGGCTCCCTTGGTCTATCCAGTTCTCTCTCTCTCTCTCTCTCTCTTTTAAGATCTTATTTATTTGACAGAGAGAGACACAGCGCGAGAAGGAACACAATAAGAGGGAGTGGGTGAGGGAGAAGCAGGCTTCCGGTAGAGCAGGGAGCCTGATGCAGGGCTCTATCCCAGAACCTGGGATCGTGACCTGAGCCGAAGGCAGTCGCTTAATGACTGAGCCACCCAGGTGCCCCTATCCAGTTCTCTTGAATAAAACATTGTGCTTCATTGGGAATGATTCTGGTCCTCAAGTGAGTAATTAAACGTCTTTCCTTTT
The DNA here is from genome assembly GCF_009762305.2 of Zalophus californianus. Lineage (NCBI taxonomy): Eukaryota > Metazoa > Chordata > Mammalia > Carnivora > Otariidae > Zalophus > Zalophus californianus. The sequence goes on from NC_045602.1 coordinate 125,202,364, forward strand.
CTGTTTTCTGATAATAAATGCAGTAATGTGTTCATTACAGAAAACTTAGAAGATAAAGAAAAGCCTGAGAAAAAGAAAGATTTCCAAATCCTACAACCTAAAGATCACAGAAAACCATTCTACTTTGAGCTCTTAATGTACATGATTGAATGATTCACTCATCAAAAGGTGAAGAGGGGACAGTAGCAGTGCCAGGCAGAGCCACCAAGCAGGTAAGGCTGTCCTCTAGAACCACAACCTTCCCTTTCATTTCTTCCCTGTTAGGCACCATCCCCCCACCCCCCAGGGGGCCCTGGTGCCACCTTCCCTCTAGGTCCCTATCAAGTCACTCTCAGAAGAATATACAACTCATGAAACGCACCATAAGAGAAGACACTCTTCACTTCAGCAGCAGGGCTATCCCAGAGGTGAGATGAGGGAGGCACTTTCCTCTCACACAGAATCTAAGAGGAGCCAAAAAGCTTAAGAATCCTGATAAGTTGTATTTGAATACAATAGTTTAAAAAATCAAAATTAATGCCAAAAGCCTGTTACGAAGAAAGTATTAACATTTTCAAAAAACACAGGATCTGCCCCCGCGCTTGCTTGATCCAGCCTCACCCCAGTCTGGCCCTGCTCAGCTGAAACCCAAGAGTTTACATTCAGACCTAAATAGGAGTCATTCTTGATTTCAAGTTCAGGCGTTTATCAGAATTTGATTTCCAGCCTCAAAAAGAAAAATATTTCTTTTAAATAGAGGATTGTGGTTCCTCATGTGCAAGAAAGCAACTTCCAGATCGATGCACATGTTTTCTCATAAGTGAGAGCTTTTCCTCTGCCTCTGGACACCTATGTGATGGTTTCAGGCTGTGTTTCACAGGTATTTCCCCCTATTTACTTGATAGTTTATTGAAGGGGTTAGAAGTCTGTGGCTGAATAAACACACTGAATAATTCAGAGACTTAAGACTTAATATTCATCAAGATATTTTACATTTTGACCACTCAGACCTAAAATACATAATAGTTATTTTTCTGATTCCTGGATAGATAATACATTTTAAAATTTAGCTGGCATAAAATATGTGTGTGGGATTTTAAATATATATATATACTGCAATCCTTAAAAGGAAGCCATTTTCTTAATCTGATGCTGAAAAAAAGAAGCATCCTACCATTATCCCACCATTGGAAAATTTGGCTGTGTTGGTCTCCAGGGTGGAGGGTCACTGGGGATGAGTCTATTGTGCTTCGATGGGTTGGGGTGAGGTTCAAGGGCTTTTCATAGGCAATTTTGTCCCAGGTTATTTATAGCTTGACTATCAACCAGGAGCATTAAATTAGAATTTATCAAGTGCATCTGATATCTACTCAAATAACTAACACTTATTGAATATTACTTAATTGCCATTTACTTAACAGGTATCATCTCTGATCCTCTCAACAAATCTATGAGGTTGGGACTATTGTTTGTGCTCACTTCACTGACCAGGCTGCTGTTGGCCTCATAGTGGTTAATTTTCTTACCTAAAATCACACAGCCAGTAAGTGGAATCACTAAGAGCTTAAAGAAAATGAAGTCCAGTTTGCATAAGATGCTCCTTGAGCCTTGGGGGTACGGGGGTAGGAAGGGGTAGGAAGGGGTAGGAAGGTGAGGGATGGTGAGAGGGCTGAGGATGGGACTCCAGGTCCCACACCCAGGTACTTACCAGACAGATTTCTTTTGGTAAGATTTCATTTGAAAGAAGGGATCTGCTGCAAAAAAAAAAGCACATGTTCTATTCTTCACAATGCCAGGATGTCACTGGATGCAGTGCTTTCTTACTCCACAAGATCCTGTAGCCATTTCCTGATGTCAGTGTTCTTCTACAATATTACTTAATTGTTGCAAATATTGTGGCATATTTATTTTAAATATTTCTTTATTTTTGAATTACAAAAGTCATATGTGCTTATTATACCTAGTAGAAGGCCATAAAGATGTGTAAATAAAATTTTAAGACTCCCTCTCCAGTGTTGGGGAGGAAAAATTTTCCTCTGTCCTTCAAAGATTCTTCTGGCTGGCCTAAGAATTAAATTGACATGAGACAGATTAACAGGAGAAAATCAAATTTAATTTTGTATTTCCAGGAACCCCACATGCATGAACAGTTCAAAACAGAAAGGTACAAGAGGTCTGTAGGCCCTCCTGGGCTAAGGAATGGGATAGGGACCTGGGGCTTCAAGGGAGATGAGGGCAAGTCACAGGGCGATATGAAGAACGGCAGATGCTTGGTAATTAGATGTTTTCCCTGCCATACAGATGAGTCAGTCAGATAACATTTATCTCTGGTACTAACTCTTACTCTGTAAAAGATCCCCAATTTAGATTCTTCTAGGTAGTTAAGGGAGGTGTAAAAATTTCTCTTGAGCCCACAGGGTCTCAGATGCCTTTAGCTTAAAATAGAACACATGCCAAAATGGCACATTTTGGGAAGACTTGTTCTGAACCCCTTCACTGGTAGGTGTTTGTTTTTTCCAACACCACCAAATAGTTCTCCATTTCTCAGTGGATACCGACGGGGTGCCCTACCATTTAACTCAACTTTGACACTATCTGCCTGGAAATAGTGACAGATCCCACAGGTAAAGCCTTAGTCCTATAAAACTGCACACATTTCCCTCTCACTTCAGATGCCAATTGCAAGTCCAGATTATTACCTGTGCTTCTTACCAACTGGTTACAGATTGGAGGTTCCCTTGACCCCCTCTTTGGGTTTGATTAATTTGCTAGAGGCTCAGAGAAACATTTTACTTACTAGCTTACAGGTTTATCATAAAAGGATGTAACTCAGGAACAGCCAGATAGAAGAGATGTATTGGGCAAGGTAATGGGAAAGGGTGCAAAGCTCCCATGCTTTCTCCAAGGATGCCACTCTCCCAAACCTTCATGTGTTCACCAAACCTGAAGCTCTCAGAACCCTGTACTTTTGGTTGTTGGGTTTTTTTTTAATAGAAATCTCAGCACAATGGCATGATTGATGAAATCATTGGCCATTGGTGATTAAATCAATATCTAGCCCCTTTCCCCTCCTCTCAGGCAGGGGAAAGGGCTGAAATTTCCAACCCTAAATCAGGGGAACCCTGTTGGCTCCCCTCACACTGTTGCCAGGGGAATCCTTCTCTCTTGGTTAGCTAGGGGCTTTCCAAAAGTCACCTCACAAAGGTTGCGGAAGAGGCTTTTATGGCTCCATCATTTATGGAATTCCAAGTGTTTTAGGAGCTTTGCGCCAGGAAAGGGAGGAAGATCAAATATATATTTCTTATTATAAATCACAACGTCACCGCCCCCCCGTACCCCATTACTCCCATCCCCTTGGGGGAGCCAGTTAACATGCTGGCATGCTTTCTTCCATGCTTTTCTTCATTACAGCATGATTCTTTTAAGACTTTTTTTTTAATAGTGAAAGCTTTCAAACACACATAGAAATACAGAGAATAGTATAATAAATCCCCACATACCCATCCTCCAGCTTCAGCAATGATCAACATATGGAGAATATTGCTTACTTGAATTTGAACGGAGTTTTTTGAAGCTAATCTCAGGCATCACGCCAATGAATTCAGAAATACCTCATTAAGGATATATACTTTTTACATGATCACCATGTCATTGCGACATCTACCAAAATCAATAATAACGCCCTAGAAAGCAGGCTACCGAATGGAGGTTGCACACTTCATCCTCCCCACCCCCTACCACTCCCTATCTGGAGACACGCAGGCTGTTTCAGCGGTGCACTGTGCAGCCCGAGCTGTGCTGACACCTCCTCATTGACCCAGAGCAGCACCCCGGCAGGCCTGTGGCCCACCTTCTTCCTGGGGCCTCCCTACCTGGGTTGCCGCAGGGCCCTGAAGATCCAGTGGTTCTTCAGCACCATGCCAGCCACTCCAGGCCTTTGCATGTGGTGGCTGCTGAGGGAAGGCGAACAGCCTCCTGGATGGGCTGGACTGCATCTGCACCTGTGGTGGTGAGAAGGAGCCAGAAACAGACGGGTGGGGTGGGGCGCAGGGCAGGGAGGTGGGGCACAGGGCTAGAGAAGAGGTGGCGCTCAGGGGCCCCATGCCCCTCACTCCTTCCTGAGGAGGAGGTGGCCGCGGTGTCCTGTGAAACCACAGACTGAGCACAGCCTCCAGGGACTTGGCAGACTGTCCCTGCTAGTGGTGCCCCGAGATCATCTGAGCCAGCCCTCCTGTCCCCCCTTTTCAGATGGGAACATTGGGGCAGCCGCCCTACAGAGCGATCTGCAGTGCTCATGAGCAGCCACCACCCGGGCTTGGCAAACTCATTTCCTTCTTGACAGTCATCCCAATCGTGGGGAGGTCGAGGTTGCTCATTTCTGAGATGATCCAGGACCCATCAATGCCTAAGCTATGCGGGTCAGGGGCTTCAGTGATGACAGCCAGCCTATTTCTTTCTCCTTGCAGAGAGCCTAGCAACTGAGCTGCCCTGAGCTGCTGAAGTCCAAGGACGCCCCATGCAGGGCCTCCTCGTCCCTATTCCTCCTCAGCAGAACCCTGCCTCTTTCTTTCTCCCCAGGGGCCTGCTTGGTTTAGCTCCACCTCACCCAGTAGACTTGAAGTATGACAAGAGCAAGAATTTGCACCTTTGTTTGTTTGTAAAAATTTGTTTATTTATTCAAGAGAGAGAAAGGGTGGGGGGATGCAAGGGAAGAGGGAAAGAGAGTCTTAAGTGGATTCCAAGCAGAGCAAGAGCCCGACTTGGGGCTGGATCTCACGACCTTGAGATCATGACCCGAGCCAAAACTGAGTTGGTTGCTCAACTGACTGCACCACCCAGGTGCCCCCTACCTAATTTTTTCCCCATCACTTTATCTCTAGTGCTTGGCGCAGTTCCTGGCACATAGGAGACAGTCCGTACGTATATGTGGAATGAATGAATGAGTGCATGAGCATGTCTTCTCTCTAGTGGAGTGACCATAGAGTGAGAGGTTCAAAGCCAGGACTCTTCCCCAAATTCATCCTCATTTGTCCTCATCTGCATCCCCCACTATCACTGGACTTTGGGGGTCGACAGTGGTGGAATTTCACCCAGTTCCAAGCATTATGGTGGCAGGAGTACTTTTGCTGAAGAAGGCTGTTTCTCCCCTCAGTGATACTGTACATTTTCCTGTCTAACTTCAAATTCTTTGGCTTTGTGTTTAAATAAACTCATTGTCCAATTAAACCAACCTGAGTGGATTCTGTTGTTGGCGACTGAGAACCTTAACTGCTACAGTCCATCAAGTCGTGGTACTTTATGTTCTTCTGCAGAGCAGTGGCATCTCCCCTTCTCCCGTCTCCAGACCAGGCCGAACCAGTAAGGGAAGCAAACCCATGACGGGTCATCTACCTCTTAATGGCTACCCCAAGCTACACAAAAGCCTGGGTGACTTTCATGCCACTTCAACATGAAAACTTTTGTTCTTTACTTTTTTGGGTCAGGTCAGATGTGGGGGCAGGCCGTCCTGGACTCTGAAGAACGGAAGGAGCATGGGGCTCAATTGTCCACTTATCCAAGGACCCCTTACCTGCTGTTGTTTGTGTGGCGGGGGAGGGGGCTTGCTATTTCAGTTACAACAAGAGCAACCATCCATCTAGTGAGCACTTTCCATGTAGTGGCTCAGTACTTAGCATGGAACATGCATTATTTCAGGCAATCATCCTAAGAACCCTGTGGGGGAGGAACTGGGGGCTTGGGGATGTCTCATAGCTGGCAAATTCATTTCCTGAGGCTGCTATAATGAAGTACTACAAACCAGGTGGCTTAAACAACAGCTACTTATTCTATCACCCATTCTGGAGACCCAGAAGCCTGAGAGCAGGATGTCTGCAGGGTCATGATCCCTCTGAAGGCACTGGAGAAGGATGTGTTCCAGGCCTGTCTCCTAGTTCCTGGAAGTTCCTTGGCTTGTGGCAGCATAAATCCCGTCTTCACATAGCATTCTCTCTGCGTCCTGATTTCCCCTTTTTATAAGGACACCAGTCATAGTGGATTAGGGCCCACCCTCATGACCTCATCCGAACTTGCTGACCTCTGTAAAGACCCTATTTCCAAATAAGGCCCCATTCTGAGGTACTTGAGGTTAGGACTTCAACATATCTTTTTGGGGAGGGGGACACAATTCAACCCATAATAGCAGAGAAATGGCAGAATGCGGACCTATCTGCTTGACCCAAAGCCTTTGTCCTTTGGAAGGAGAAAGATTGTAGAAGTTAAGAGCCCAGCCTCTTCAGCCAGGCTACAAGGGGTCAAACATCTGGGTCTGTCTTAATTCAGGGCTCCTAAGAAGCAGAGGGCAAGTGGCTTATTGGGTAAGGTGGAGGTGCATGAGAAAGGGAAGGAAAGGCAGCCAATAAACACTGAGTTATCAAGGCCACTACCAGCTTGGCTTGTGACTGGAGCTTAATTCCATGGGGATTCAGGGAGGTGGGGAGAATACTTTCCTGCAGTAACCTCCCCCAAGAAGAAAGGGAAAGGTGTTTACCCACAAAGCCCGTTAGTCATTGGTTGAGGACTTCTGGCTTGCTCTGTGCACAGGCTTTCTTTGTGTAGCTACTGGCCCTTGGAAGTTAGCCAGCAACACTGAACGTGGCAGCTCCCAGAGGTAAGGGTACGGCACATATCTTCTGCTACACTGTGTATGTGGCTTTGAACAAGTTATTTAACCCTCTGTACCTGTCTTCTCCCTACATGGGGTCGTTGTGAGGCTAAATGACTTAATACTTGCTGAGCCCTTAGACCAGGGAGCCTGGCATGTAATTCGTGCAATCGAAACCCTTACTAGGATTAGTATTGACTAAATTATACTGTCCTTTGCTGAAGAATGAGCGACTCAGACACTCATCTTTACAACACTCTCTGTTTCTCTTTGAACCCAAAAGTGTCTCACACATCCCTGCCCTGCCTGCCCTTCCACACTGGTCCTGAGTCTACTCCCAAGAAACTCACTGACCAAGTCTGCTGTCTTCGTCCTAAGACAATTATACAGAGACTGGGAGATGGCCATCAAAGAAGTACTCCCGTTTCCCATAAAGTGTCTTTTAGGTTCTTGTGCAACATTTTGCTAAGTCCCCTCCATCAGCTTTCAGAATCTCGGGACTCAAAGTGGGAAGAATCCCTCTTTTTCAGCTCCCTACAATTGATGCAGGGGCTGCTAGGATGCTCCCTTATTTGTTGGGAGAGAGAGGTTAGTGCAAGAACAGGAGGATGGTCCATAAGGTAAGAGCTCCCGAACCATCCTCCTGACTTGGGCGGGAGAGCGGCAATCAGATAATGTGAAAATATGAACAACTGAAAGAGGATCGCTGGAGGGAGGGGGGGTAAGAGGTAGGTGAGGGGCAGGAGTCCAAGTTCATGGAGATATTTCCCAGGATGTACCCCTCTTCAGTTCATCATCATATCGTCCCAGCTACAAGGCATTGTGGGAATGACTTGTTGAGAATCCAGGGGGTCCCCAGCCAGAGGGAGATCTCCCAGCCAGAATTCCCAGCTCGCCTTAGCAGATGACCTTGACAAAGCCTTCACACTCTTGCCTCCCAGAAGATGTGAGCTGGAGGGACCTTTGGAGAGCAGGCTAATGGCCTCACTACAGATGAGGAAACAGGGCACAGAGTACTCAAATAGCAGGGAGCGTTGAATAGAAGAGAACATAGACACAGCTGGTTCTATCACGCATGGCCTTGTAGTCTTGGGCAAATTTCTCAGCCTTTCCAACCTATACCCTTATCAAATGAAGGCAATAAATACCTGTTAATATCTCCAGCCAAATACCAAACACTCCTATTTCTACTTGAACGAGTTGGGTTTATTACTCATGGCAGCAAGGGAGAACCTACACCTTGGGGAACCATGTGCATCTCATTAAGATGTTAGAGGATTTGGGCTTGAGTGGGGTGATTTGGGGACGGGTTTAAGGAAGCGGGCTTTGCTCTGGATCGGATGCTGTCAGGAAGTGGGGCAATTCTCTGATTGGGTATCTTAATTTCAACAATAAGAAAGGAACCCCAGGTAGGGGTTAAAGCTGTAATGGGTAAAGAGGCAGCACTCTCTGAGACTGGCCAGGATAGGGGATGCTGGCTTGTTTGTGCGGCTTGTGCAATACTCACGTTTTATCTGTGTTCAGACAATATCACCGAGGGTCATGTTTTTGTCTTGATCCACCACAAGCACAGGATGGCCTTGTCTGATGCTGATGTTCTGTGAAATTGTTTATGTTCAGCAGGAGAACACCAAAGGCCCACTGTGAGTGCCAGGTCGGCTCCCAGAAGTCCGGGGCCGCTTTTCTCTGTCTCATAGCAATCTCATAGAATTACGGTGAGGATGAAAATGACATGCCATTTGGAAAATGTACAAGTGGCTGGCAGAGTGACCCCCTCAGCGAATGACAGCTCTGCTAACAGCAATAGTAATACTCTTAATAAATATATTATTTAATTATTAATTCAGAACAGTGTAATAAAAAACAGATTTGGTAGTAATGAGAAGTAGTTCTGGATGTTTCTCTGTGATCTTGGGCAAGTCGCTTTACCTCTCTGAGCCACAGTTTCTTTCTGTGTAAAATAGGGAGATGATATCTGCCTCAAGAAATTCCTGAGTGTGAGTAGTTTTGAGGACTACAGTGATTATGCTGCTGAAATGCTCTGAACACCATAAGACCAAAGCAACTTTTCTAAAAGCACATAGATTTTTAGTTTCCCTGGCTCTTGCCTGCTTTTTTAAAATGTGCTGTCGACTGCATTAAAGAAAGGAACAAAGAGCATTTTTTTGTGTGGCTGTCACCTCCCGGAAGTCTGTCCCTGGAAAGTCCCTCCACTGCCCAAGGAGTGTCACAATTTCTCTTCCAAATGGGTCCCAGTCTTCCCCAGGAGTAACTTAAAGTCTTCTTGCTTTCGTGATAGGCCTCACCCTGGTCCATTCCCATGCCCACCTCTCCTTGCCCTTTATTTGACTTTCAGGTGTCTCAAAAGTGTGCGCAGCATGTGGGTGATACGGCCGGTTTTCTTTGAGATCAAGGACAGGGCTTCCTCCCCCAGTAGGAATCTAACCACCCTTTCAGGAAAACTCTGCCTGCCCCCTGGTGGCAGCAGGGGGAAGTGTCACCTCCCCTTGAATCGGCACACACCCCTTCCCTATGACAAGGAAGACTCACCTCTTTTGGTGTTTGCTTTTTCAAACACTTTTTTTTTTTTGTATAGGAAGTAAGCTCACAAATCATAAAATAATATACGTAATTAATATAAAATATTATTTTTTGAAATATTTTAGATTTATTTATTTACTTATTTGAGACAGAGAGAGAGAGAGCATGAGCAGGGGGAGTTGCAGAGGGAGAGGGAGAAGCAGGCTTTCCGCTGAGCAGGGAGCCGGATGTGGGACTCAATCCCAGGACCCTGGGATCATGACCTGAGCCGAAGGCAGAGGCTTAACCATCTGAGCCACCCAGGCGCCCTAATATAAAATATTATTGTGTATCTGTACGCAGGACAGACACAATCTCTGCTCTTATAGACTTCACCTTCTAGCAGGAAATGCCATGAGACATTGAACAAGGGCTTAACAATGCACGTGGTGACCATTCGTGAAGAGGAAGTGCAAGGTGTGATGGGAAATTTAGCAAGGGACCTGGCCAAGGGTGGAGGCGGCGGGATGGTGGTAGATGGGAGGGATGCCCTGGGGAGGTGAATTTGCAGCTGAGACCCAAGGGGTGAACAAGAGTTACTCAGAGGAAGGAGGGGAAGAGTGCTCTAAGTAGATGGGAAAGCAAGAGACGGCTTAAGGAAGAGAAGACACTCAAAACGAGTGGGAGGATGGGATGAGGCGGTCGGGGGTGTAAAAGTAGGGACCAGACCCCAAGAGCCTGTGAGATAAGCTAAGAGTTTGGGGCTTTATCTGGAGGCCAGAGGAAGGACCTGGGCATCTTAGAACCTGGTGGCTGGATGGGGAGGAGGGGCAAGGCCTGTCACATGGGGACCTGACAATTGTCTAGATGGCAGAGTTGAGAATGGCCTGGGGAGGAGATAGTGAGGAGGTACAATCAGCAGGGCTTTACTGATAGATTTCTCGTGGGGGAGAGACGACTGTGTGGAGCCTTCCACACCAATTCCTGGGGTACTGGCTGTGTATGCAGGCTGCCCCTCAAGACCCATGTCAGGCTGCCTGAACCTGGGATTCAGCAGTTCGTCTTTAGTTCTTTCCTCTATGCCATGGGAATGATAAAATCTGCCCTGCCCACCTCCCAGGAATGCATGGAGGATAAGATTAGATAAACCGCAGGAAAGGATGTTGAGGGGAGGGAGGAAGGGTTTCCTTCTTCTTCTCTTTCTACTTCACATCATGGACGTTGCAAAGGCAAACAATTTTTAGGCGTCTTGACCTGGTACAGAGTGCATGCACAAAGCATCTTCGGTCCAGAACCTGAAGCTGCCTGAGCCTGAAGGGAGGTGACATCATTGGAGCCCACTGGGACGAAGCAGGGCCAGGTACATGGAGCCATAGGGCCTCTACAGGGCATTTTGACAACAGCTATTGCTCATGCTTTGGCACTGTCTTGACAGCTTTGTGAAAAACTCTCTCTTAATCCATGTTGACCTTACGAGGTTAGAAGTACTATTTTTACCCTATAAATGAAGGAACTAAGGCTCAGAGAGGTTCAATAACTTGCCCAAGATCACAGAGCTAGAAAGTGGTAGATTTGGGCTTCAAACCAGATCTTCTGGACTCCAAATGGCCGGCTCTTACCTGTAGGATGGGGAGAAGGGGCCATTCGCAAATAATGAAACGGCTGGCTCAATAATGCAAATAATGAAACTTCTGCTGCAGAATGGTTTCCATGGGCTGACCTCAGTAACTGACAGAGAGCCTATTCTAATTCTACAGAGTTCACTCACAAGGCCAATAGGATTATAAAAAACCCTGCCAACTTTTTTTCACCTGCTCCAGTAACCTATTGGCAGAGTAAACAGCCTAAAACTAATGTAAAATGGCAATCGCTTTACTATGCTTGGATACCATGGATTCCATGAGTCAGGATTTTGGACAGGGTACAGTGAGAATGGTTTGAATCTGTTCCATAAAGCCTCAGTCCTCAGCGGGGAAAACTCAAACAGCTGAAGGTGATCCATCTGAGGCTGGAATCATCCAGTGGCTTCTTCGCTCATGTGTCTGGGCTGGGATTACCAAAAGGCTGGTTTACCTGGGATTGTAGCCCACAGTGCCTACACTGTGGCCTCTCCATGTGCCTTGGGGTTCCTTACAACATGGCAGCCGCAGGTTAGTCAGACCTCATCCATGGCAGCTCAGAGCTCCAAGAGTTAGTATTCCAGTAGAAACTTCCAGTACAAAAGGTAGAAACTGCATGATGAATTAGTAACGATGCAGCCCCTCTCTGTGACTTTATCTTCCTTTGGGTGACAAGTCTAATAAATTAGCCCTGTCTTCTGGATGTGATGGACTAACCAGCACCAAGTGATTCATGATCTTTTGCCTAATATAAGGGACTGTTACCATCGATCCTTTGCTCGGTCAACTGCAAAGAAAAGTCTCCTCACTGTTTCCACGGCTGCCCAATTACAATCCATTCTTTTAGAACAGGTGGAGTGATTTTCCAAAATAATTCAGATGATTTCATGCTCCTACCTCCCAGCTGAAACTAGCCCATGACTTCCATCGCGCTGAGAAGGCATCCCACATTGCAGGGCCCTGCACGATCTCGTTCCTGCAAAGCTCTGGATTTCGCCTCTTATGACTTTGACTTTCACTCTGCTCCAGCCATGCTGGTTTTTTACTGTTCTTGGCATTCATCAGGCTTGTTCCCGCCTTAGGGCCTTTGGACTTGCTTTAGCTTTTTTTTTTTTTTTTAAAAACAATGGCATTTTATTTTGTTGAAAAACCTGACTTTACAATCCCTGAGTAAATGATGAACAAAAGCTTCATTTTCCTATTCCATAACTTTAAAAAATCATTGGTAAATAAATATCCGTGCACAGGTGAAGGGTAAGGCAAACTGGGGAGGGGTTCTGATGTTCACGTTCCCGGCGTGTGACTCACTCCACAAGGATGAAAACAGCACTGGTGACAGTGAGCTGGTATGATATGAGCATTGAATTTCATCCCTAAGCGTTCAAATCCGCCCAGTGACAAATAACTCAGTTTTTGTTCATCACGGACAGTCAACTGTACATATTTTACTGAAGGACTACTTTGATAAAGTCCTTATTTAAGTTATACTGTGCATCACAACTATAAAAATGGCCTGAATCGTTCCATTTAACCATCGTTTATAAAGTACAACTATATGATATTCTGCATTTTATCTCTGTTGAATATCAGTCTAGACCAAAAGTACCCCAGCTGCTTACTTCTACCACTTCTGAAAAGATCGAGATCTTTGAAAAAGGACTGTCTTCCACACAAAGATGACTATGTCAGGAGTTTAACCTTTTGTTTTTTCTTTCTCTTCCTCAACACTCAGCCCCCAAATGATCGTATGGATCGATCTCACGCATCACTCAGGTATCACTTCAAATGTCACCTGCTCAGAGAAGCCTATCCTTGTTTCCCCCAACCCCAACTTACAATTACACAACCTTGCTTTATTTTCTCTAGAGCATTTATCCACATCGGCAACGATATTTTCTATTTACTAACTTATTTGCTTGTTTTTTTTTTCACTAGAGAGTAGGCTCCATGAGAACAGATATCATATTCATCTGGCTTACCACTGTTCTGGTCATCTATTGGTGTGTCATGAACCACCCCAAAACTCAGCAGCTTAAAACAATTTATTATTATTTTTCATGGTCCTGTAGGTTGACTTGGATCAGCTGAGTGGTTCTTGCTTGGGTTCTTTATGAGGTAGGATGGTGACCGAGGCTGCCATCTGGGAAGGCTTGACTGGGACAGACGTCCACAGTGGCTCCCTGGCATCTGAGGCTGGCTGTTGGCTGAAAGCTTGGTGGGGGGTGTCCACTGGGGCCCCCATATGTAGTTGCAAGTGGAGGATGGGTAGAACATATGAAAGGGGGGCCAACATGCTAATGTCTGGACCAGGCGAAATTGGTAGAAATGGCAAGTGGCCTTCTTGTAGGCCAAGACGCAGTAACACCTCTTGGTTACCGCTGGTACATTAAGGTGCACATTTGTTTGCCTTGTTTTGTGTAGATAAAGGCTATTGTTAAAGGGTATCTCAGAAGCCAAAGAGCCCTAAAAGAAAAGAAAAGCAAAGAAAAAGGAAAAAGGGGAAAAAAGAAATTGGTGGGTACTGGTCGAGCCTTTAAAGGTTGTTAGAGTGCTTACCACCTCGAGAAGAGTTTGTGGTAGAATAAGTTGATCACAGAACGGGTTCGATTGACTAGGTTACCAGCTAACCTCAAGAAAATTTCTGGGCAACGAGGTACATTGTAAGACACACACAAACCCCAACCCCTCGGCATATCCCTTTTAGGTATTAGTTCAGCTCCCAAAGGCTTAGCTAATGGGACCCTTAAATTCTAGAGTCAAGCATGCCACCTTCCAGCACACCTGCTTATTTCATGTCTAAGAACCATACCCTGGAAGGTACAGACATCCAGCAAAAACAGCAAAATCTTACAAAGCTTGTTTGTGTCCTAAGGAACTTGGCTTGACAGCCATCCGGTTGGGGCCCCCAAATAGAGCTGGCAAATATGTGAGTTGCAGCACATTTGCAGCTAGATACGGCTGGGCAGAAATGTGGGTTTGCTCCATTTGGGACCAGGATCCTACCAAACTGCTGCCTGCCCTCTGGGGAATTACAACCCAGAAATACAATGGCCAATATGGAGAATGTCCCAATTAGGTAAGATCATTTAAGAAGTGCCCTTGAAAGCAAGGGTGCCCAAGTTAAAATGGGAACCCTATTTTAACTGGCAAGCAGAAGCCTCCAAAAGCTTTCAAAATTCCAAAGTAGCTTCATGAAGAGATAATTGCAAAAGGCTAATAATTAAAGATGGAAGAGGTACCTAAGACAAAAGCCTGTAGGACTGATGTAACTCCCTGCTCCCCTCTGTCCTCCTTTGAATGCTCCTTCTACCAATCCTCTCTCTGAATGGGTTTTTCCATTCTGAAACGACTACTCCCCCTAAACAAAAGTCCACCAAGTTAATGGACTTACGAACACCACACCCCATATCTACCTGTAGAGTTGTCAGAACTGAGCGATTCTCTGGTAAATCGCTACATTATTCTCTTAAACAGCCAAGAGGAAGCTCTAAACACCGGAGCCTGTTGGGGGTGGGGGGGGGGTAGATCCTGGGAGAACCGGCAGGAGCCAGCAAAGGGTGAAAATTCTTACCCGAATCATCTCTTCTGAATCTCTGTTTGTAGGGCCCGGTTGAGAGAGGAAAACAAAATTTCACGTTGTCCTTTCCTTTCCAAATCCCCACCCACTGGTTATTGAGCCTTTTTCTCCCAGAGATAGCTACTCTCTTCTTGCATTGTAACCTCATCACTGGGCTGGGCTTTCTGCCTGCCTGGGCAGGCAGGTGGTTGGTTCTTTCTTTTGGCTCCCACTGGGAGTGACTTTGGATTTTGGAAAGGTAATATTCTTTGCCCCCTCTTTGGGGACCAAGGGGAGTTATTCAACACTGCCAGAGAGACTTAAAATGACAACTACGTACTCCAATGGAAAGAAGCAAGTTGAGGATAAGGGAGTTGGAGAGGTGGAGCAACCTTGTGAGGACATTGCAGTTACAAAGCAATTCTTTAAGGAATTGAAAGCCATTTTCCCACATTTTACAAATCTTAACAAAACCGGAAATGCAGCGCTGGAGGCAAGTTTAAAGTTTTCCTCTTCCTTTACAAATCCCTAAGCTTTCCCTATTTATGTTAAACGGCGTGTAAATTAATGGCTTTAGAAAACCGACGTCCTTCTTAGAAACACTTGCATTCTTTCTCCATCCCTTAAAGTTACACATCTTATCATGCCTCTGAAATGTGAACACAGCCCACAATCAGCTGAGACTGAGAAGAAAGGGCAGGGGAGGCCTTTTTAAAACACAAACTTCTAAAAGGGCTCCTGTGCCCAAAATCTTCTATAGCTTCTTTAAGATTAACTCCAGAGACAAATACAAATTTCAAAAATCTTCTTCACGAAATCTTAGTAACTCTAAGGTCTTTACATCTGTGTGTTTATGTGTGTGTCGTAAATGTGAGATACTGTTCTACTTCTGGGTGGTACTGCTAATATTAATTTGTAGAAGAGCCCTATTTAGTAGGTTTGAAAGTAACCACTTACAAGGATTGGGCCTTCTAAAACTCTCAGAAAGACAGAAACTAACCCCCAGTTTTTTTCAAGTTCACCTAATCTGGGAAAACATTCGATTGTTTGTTTACTGAAAATAGACATGTTAGGGCACCTGGGTGACTCAGTCCGTGGAGCCTGCGACGCTTGATCTCCGGGTCCTGAGTTGGAGCCCCACACTGGGTGTAGAGATTATTAAAAAAATAAATAAACTTACAGGGCGCCTGGGTGGCTCAGATGGTTAAGCGTCTGCCTTCATCCTGGGATGGAGCCCCACCATGTCTCAGGCTCCTGGCTCAGCGGGGAGCCTGCTTCTCCCTCTCCCTCTGCCTCTCCCCCTGCTCACGCTCTCTCTCTGTATCTCTCTATCTCAAATGAATAAATAAAATCTTAAAAATAGATAAACTTAAAAAAATAGACATGTCTTCAGAGTTATCAGTATTAAAATTAAGACTTTTATTCTGCCTGGCTTTACTTCAGTTAAATAAGTTGATATGATCTCTGTTACAAAAGAAAATTTTTTAAAAAATAGCTTGGGAGAATCACTGACTTTGATGTCTTACAAAGTTTTTATGGGTAATCTAAGCATAATTGTTAATAACAAGTAAATTAAACAGGTGTAAATAAGATAAAATGATTTTTAGCTAAACTTTAAATTGTCTCCCAAATCTTTTTGGTAACCTAACACCTTAAAGTTTTGCTGAGTTAGGTTAAGTGATAAGTTAAATTCATTCTTTAATGATCATTTGCAAATAAGATAAAATACTACAACAGTAATTACTGAGTTAGGTTAAGTGATAAGTTAAATTCATTAAAGATCTAGATCATTTCCAAGTAAAATAAAATACTGTAACATTAATTACCGAACGTACTGAATTTTGGCTTCCTTATTACAGAGAAACTAGAGATAAATTTGGGTCTGTTAGTAAACCTGTTTTATTAAAAGACTATACTATACTGTGGTGAAATGTACGTTTCTAAAAATTGTAAAATACATTTATCAATTTGCTACTCTTGAATGATGGTGTAACAGGTCACAATTGCTTACTTATTAGCTTTCAGTAGAAATTAAGGTTCCTAAGAGTTAAAAATTCTAATAAAGGAAACAACAATGCAAGAAAGTAAGATGTGTGGTTTTGGTAAAAAGAAAAAAATATGAGGAACAGAAATACATTTTTATTGAGGGAAAAGAAAGTAATTTTGTCCTAAAGTGAGAGGTTGGTTACTTATTTATTTAGAAAGTGAGAGAGAGAGAGAGTGAGAGAGAGGGAGGAGCAGAGAGGGAGAGAGAGAATCTTTTTTTTTTTTTTTTAAAGATTTTATTTATTTATTTGACAGAGAGAGACACAGTGAGAGAAGGAACACAAGCAGGGAGAGTGGCAGAGGGAGAAGCAGGCTTCCCGCCGAGCAAGGAGCCCAATGTGGGGCTCGATCCCAGGACCCTGGGATCATGACCTGAGCCAAAGGCAGACGCTTAACGACTGAACCACTCAGGCGCCCCGAGAGAGAGAATCTTAAGCAGGCTCCACACCCAGTGCAGAGCTCTATCTCATGACCGTTTGATCATGACCTGAGCAGAGATCTAGAGGCAGACTCGCAACTACCTGAGCCACCCAGGCACCCCAGGGGTGGTTATTTAAAGAGGGAAAACTGAGGACAACATTTGAATGTGAAAAAGAAAGTTGTAGAAGTTTCATGAAAAAAAAAAATCTTGGAGAAGGAATTTTTTTTAAAGATTTATTTTAGAGAGAAAACTCGCACAAGCAGGGGGAGATGCAAAGAGAATCCTCAAGCGGACTCCCCACTGAGCACGGAGCCCGACGTAAGGCTCTATCCCAGGACCCTGAGATCACGACCTGAACAGAAATCGAGCCGGCCACTTAAACTACTGAGCCACCCAGGCGCCCCCTTTGGGAAGGAATTTTATGTGTGGTCAGGACTGACTAAGATCGGAATGAATAAGGTGCAGTTTTTGCTGGGTTTTTTTGTTTGGTTTTTAAAATTTATTCTTTTACTTTACTTACTAGTGAATTGTTTATTTGTATCTTTTGCACAATTTCTTTGGAATGAGTAAGTTTTAAGATCAAGAGTAAGCTGGCGCAACATTAGAATTTGGTTTTCTCTCTGTTTAAAGGACTTTTTTTTTTTTTAAGACTTTTGGTCTGCTTAACTCTTTTTGACCTCGAACATTCCAAAAGATTGGCTAAACTAACTAGGCGGATTTGACCTGTCCAATTGCATGGGAAGCATTGTCAAATAAGAAGTAATACTAAACTTTCTCAATGTTGTATTTGTAAGATCATGGCACATGGGGGTAAAGTCCATTCTATTTCTACAGTAATGACCCCTCATTGCCAGACCTTTGCCATCCTGATGTCCTGGTAACATGGCAACAGTCAGCTCCTCAAGCAGAGAAATTAAGGTGGATAAAGAATGGCTGTAAATTAAACAAACAGGGCTATGGGAAAACCAAGACAACTGCTTGGTTCTTCCCGGCTACCCTGACAAACCCCACTTTTTGGTGTTTGCATTCCTTTGCCCACCATAGGGCATTTAAGATGACTCAAATTATAAATGGACATTGGTGGAAAGACTTCTAGAATATAGCAAAAAATAGTCTACCAGCAATGTCTGACTTGTCAGGTCCATAATCCTGGAAAAACTGTTTTTTTCTCCAGGGGCCTCCGACCTCCTTCCTCTGGACACTTTGAACACCTGCCGCTGGATTTTTTAACAGCCACCAAGTATGGGTTACCAATATGTTTTTGTTCTTGCTTGTATGGTTTCTGGATGGGTTGAAACTTTTCCCTGCTCCAAGTCTGATGCCCTCACCATGTGGGGAGAAAAATGTTAAAAATGTGTTTCCCACTTGGGATATATCTTCTATAATCTCCAGTGAATGAAGCTCCCACTTCACTGGACAGATCATATAACGCCTCATGAAAATCTTGCAGACTTCTTGGAATTCCATCAGTATACAACCTTCCGCTGATCCCTTGTCTTGTTCTAGTACGCCCAGCTACTGTTAAGCTTCTAAAGTCTTATGCTCAAGCCTGTCATCAACAGGTTAAAGAAGCCTTCTCAGGGGCGCGTGGGTGGCTCAGTTGGTTGAGCGACTGCCTTCGGCTCAGGTCATGATCCTGGAGTCCTGGGATCGAGTCCCACATCGGGCTCCCTGCTCAGCGGGGAGTCTGCTTCTCCCTCTGACCCTCTTCCCTCTCGTGCTCTCTATCTCTCATTCTCTCTCTCTCAAATAAATAAATAAAATCTTAAAAAAAAAAGAACGTGCAACATCTTTAAAAAAAAAAAGAAGCCTTCTCAGATCCCAATTCAAAGGAACCTGTTGGTCACAGTCTAAAGCCCGGTGACTGGGTATTCTAGAAACATCATCAGAGGAAGACAGCCCTCGAGCCCCGTTGGAAAGGACCCTACCGATTGTTCCTGATGACTAACACTGCTGCAAAACTAGAAGGTATTGAGCCTTGGGTACACAACCCACAGCTAAAGGAGGCTCACTACCTGATCCTGTACAGATGCTGGACACCTCCAAGTCAAGTTGACGAGGAAGAGCAGTAGCTGACTTCTAGGTAGACTGCTTCCACCCAAGATGACTGATCGACTTCCTACTTTATTCTGGTTTCTCTTCAGATCATATAAATCTTTTGACTTCGTACTTTAAACACAACAATCTCCTTCCTTTCCTTTCCTTTACCCTGACGTTGGCCTGGAAGACAACACCCTCATCTGTTATCTCCCTGGCCACTCCTAAGGGGGCTAACGTCTAGAATTTAAAATAACTTTTTATTTCAGGCTAGGGGACAATCTAACTGCGCCCTTAACTTTTCTCAAGCAAAATAAGACATTCCCGAAATTTACATCGTGAGTTAAAAAGGATCTACCCTGAGGCTTTCATTATTCAGGACTCACTCCTTTTGGCAGATTCCTACCTCCCTGATTAAGGATAAATGTTAAGTGAGGCTTGTAAATGTAAGTGATCACGAACTTCTTAATTCTTGAAATTGTTGCAACATCTGCTGTTAAAGCAATAGATGCCCAACAGAGATCCTTAGACTCTCTGGCCAAAGTTGTTCTTGATAATAAAATAGCCCTTGATTATCTTTTAGCTGAACTAGGAAGTGTCTGCTGTGGCCAACACCACCTGTGATCCCTGGATTAACACTTCTGGGGAAGTCAGAACTGAATTACATAAGATCACTGAGCAAGCCACTTGGTCTAAAAGAGTGATTTCTTCGGTGGGGTCTTTCTTTGACTCATTTAATTTTTTAAAAAAAGATTTTATTTATTTATTTGAGAGAGAGAGAACGAGCAGGGAAAGGGAGAAACAGGCTCCCTGCTGAGCAGGGAGCCCGATGTGGGGCTCCATCCCAGGACCCTGAGATCATGACCTGAGCCGAAGGCAGATGCTTAACCGACTGAGCCACCCAGGTGCCCTGACTTACTTAATTTTGATTGGTTGGGGTCTTGGGGACCACGGCTTCAAAGCGCCCTCCAAATATTGGGAATTTTGCTGTTTATAATAATCATAATAATCTTCCTGCTGTGTTCTAGTCTCTCACAAGCTTTAAATGTGTGTTCATAGCCACTAACCACCATGCAAATGATCTCCCTAAGACTGAAACGTCAAAAAAGGAACAAAGAAAATGACCGATTTAAAGCATGTGAACCTGAAGTCATAATCTGTGAATATCATAGGAATTAAGCAAAAACATCATGACCTGTGTACATCACTCAAGGAGGGGTCAACGGGATTTGTGAGCACTACAGATCAGAGCTGAGAGTGATGCTAATGCCTTACGTTTTGAGCACAGCTCTCATTTAAGCTGAGACTCTGATCAAAAGGGAATACTTGAGAGAAAGAGAACCACAGGCCCCAAAATGGCTTCTCTTAGGTTCAGGCCCCAAGTCAGTAAAGCAAGACTTAATACCTAACCTGACTATAGTCTCAACCCCTTAGAAACGTAAGGTTTTACCAGTCAACATGGGGATTTCCTGATCAGTGCTAGGAAATTTACTGATAGACCCCTTCTGTTCCTCTTGGGAGGGTGACCTTGCTTAAAACAATAGGGTCTTTGTTAATAATTTCCTTTCTTCTGCTCCTTCTCTACCTTTAAAAACCTTTGCTTTTCTGTAGCCCTTTGGAGCTCCCCTCTACCCGCTAGATAGGAAGCTGCCTGATTCATGAATCAATTAATAAAGCCAGTTAGATCTTTAAAATGTACTTGGTTTAACGTTTGTTATTTAACACCAGGAAGTAGCCAATCGCTGACTTAGACCTGAATGTGTTTGGTTCTAAAGCCTTTGCCCTTTTTACTTTTTATGGAGAAGGGAAAATATATGAATGTTCCTAGCCCAGAGCCTAATATCACAAAAGTGAAACATCTTTTCATGCCATCGGCCATTGGTAGAGGAAACTTCTCCATCTTGGGCCGCACCTCATCCCCTTAGCCGCAGACTAATCCACATTCCTGCAGGAAGAGAGGGCCAACCAGTGGGGAACCCAGGAAGCCTGGGGAGGGTTGTGGTTGGGCAGTTTCCCTGCCTGGGGAGCTGGGTAGATCCCGGAAGCTGTGCCCAAGGCTGTGAATGTCCAGTAGCCAACTGGGTCCAAAGGCTAAAACTGGCTGCTCGTCAAAGTGTCCTCTGCCTACCCTGGACTGAGTTTCAGGAGTGTGCCCAGTGCTGTTCCCCACCTGGCTTCTGCCTCATTGCTGTCAACTGTTCTCTGAGCTCAGAGTAAACAACCCTCACCCCTCCCAACCACAGTACCCCTTTATTCCCCAGGACGGGCATGGGAAGTTGGGGGAGGCATTCTTTTTTTTTTTAAGATTTTATTTATTTGGGGCACCTGGTGGCTCAGTCGTTAAGCGTCTGCCTTCGGCTCAGGTCATGATCCCAGGGTCCTGGGATTGAGCCCCACATCAGGGTCCCTGCTCGGCGGGAAGCCTGCTTCTCCCTCTCCCACTCCCCCTGCTTGTGTTCCCTCTCTCGCTGTGTCTCTCTGTCAAATAAATAAGTAAAATCTTAATTTAAAAAAGATTTTGTTTATTTATTTGAAAGAGAGAGATGGAGAGAGCATGAGCAAGGGGGAGGGGCAGAGGGAGAGGAAGAAGCAGGCTCTCCACTGAGCAGGGAGCCCAATGCTGAACTCGATCCCAGGACCCCAAGATCATGACCTGAGCCAAAGGCAGCCGCTTAACCGACTGAGCCGCCCAGGCGCCCCTGGGGGAGGTACTCTTAGCCTCTTTTACCAGGAGTCGTCTGTGGGGACAGTGGCTTGATACACACATGTCACCAAAGCCCTACTCACCAGTCATCCCAATGGGCAGTGCCTCGGAAGCCCTCTAGCCTCCAGCAGCAAAGACCTCCTGGGGCTTACAGAATCTCAGATTGTTGGAGTGGGAAGGGTCTTGTCTAATGCCCTGGGTAACTCTATTCTGGCGTTTGCCAGCCTGGATTCTAAGGCTTGGGTATATCCTTGTCAGCCTCCTTAGTTGTGGAGCGCACTCAGAGCCGTTTATCTACTACCTGCTATGTGTCTGGCTGGAGTTCCTATGTCAATCATGTGGACCTAGCCCTCAATGAATACACAGCTATTCCATGGCAGGAACATTACATTCATGTTCTCCCCGAATTCTTATGTTATTATCATCTTTGTGGATGGCAGAATAGAAGCTCAGAAAGGAGAAGTGATTCATTTAATGTTCCTCAGCTAGGAAATAATGAAGATGGGAGTCACACCAGACCCCACTACCCCGCGGTCAGTGCTTTATGTTTTTTTATTTTTATTTTTTTAAAGATTTTATTTATTTATTTGACAGAGAGACACAGCGAGAGAGGGAACAGAAGCAGGGGGAGTGGGAGAGGGAGAAGCAGGCTTCCCGCGGAGCAGGGAGCCCGATGCGGGGCTCAATCCCAGGACCCTGGGATCATGACCCGAGCCGAAGGCAGACGCTTAACGACTGAGCCACCCAGGCGCCCCGGTCAGTGCTTTAATTACTTTAATTACTTTCTCTACCCCAATTGTCTTGCTCTATAGGTGTCACGCATTAGGCACCTAGCGAATATTTATGAGAGAATGGGGGAAAAAAACCAACAAAATAAGGGCTTGGGGGAAGGAGGTGTGGGTTCAAAACCTTGTCTCTAGAGCTTGGCATGGGACCCTGGGGGAAGGGTCTAAACCTCTGAATGTCTGGTTCATCTGGCATATACAACTGATGGTATCTCTATTCCTAGTTTGCTGGAAAGATCCGTGAGACTCCATGAGGCAGTGAGCGCAGAGCTTGGCACACAGTCGGCCCTGGTAGAGTGTTGGTGTGGAAAAGAGGAAGAAAATAAAAGAAGAAGAAGAAGAAGGAGGAGGAGGAGGAGGAGGAGGAGGAGGAGAGAAGAAGAAGAAGAGAAGAAGAAGAAGAAGAAGAGAAGAAGAAGAAAAAAGAAAAGAAAAGAAAAGAAAAAAAAAGAAAAAAAGAAAAGAAAAGAAAAAAGAAAGGAAGAGAGAAACACACATCCAAAACGGCTTGAGATTGTTACGTGTTTCACTTTCATGGGCCTCGGTTTCTTGCGTCAAATGGGTTCATTTATCAATAATAACTGTTTTTTCTGTAGCCCTCCACTATGTGCTCTGTATGACTACACTAGACCTCCATCATGAATCCTTAAACGGAGATCTGCGCTCTGATCTGGCTGCCCCAGAGCCAACCACTTAATCCGCAGGCTCTATTTGCCTCCCTGTGGGCTGCGTCCTTCCCTCCCCGGGCATTACCCGGAGACCCAGGAGTCCTGGGCCCGGCCCTGGCCACCGCAGCCCTGCGCTCAGGCCCCAGGGGGGAGGAGAGAGGGGAGGAGTGGACAAGGGTCCGGCTGCAGCTGGTCGAGCTGCGCCAGGCCTGGAAACTGCTCAGGTTCCTGGTTCCCACCGGGGCCAAGAGTGACACCTGATCCCAGGGGATTGTGAAATGGCCTGAGGTGGCAGCCCGTCCGCGGTGGCCACTGAGCCCCCTCCCCCCACGCCCGCGCGGCCCCACCCCTACCCCACGCCCCCGCGCGCGTGGTTAAATCCCCGCATCCGGGCGGCGGCTCACACCTGCACCCCGCCCCGGCACAGCACCATGCCCGCCTGCCACCCAGGTCCTCTCGCTGTCGCCCTCCTCCTCGGCCTGCTGCTGTTCGGCCTCCCCCGAGTCCCAGGTGAGCGGGGCGGGGACAGCCGGCCGCTCCAGGAGGGCCAGGACAGGGCCCGGCCAAGGCGCACGTAGTCTCTCTGGGAGCTGGAGAAATGGGGATTCTTGGGGCAGAAGTGGGGAGACCCATGAAGACTAAAATTTGAGGATTCCCTGGTTCCTGAAGGTGGTGACCCTTGGAGCTTAGGGTGTGGGGTCCAATGTGCTGGAGGAGGGGGAGACCACTGAAGGCTGAAATTTGGAGCAGAGGCTCTGTGCTAAAGGTGGAGACCTAGTGGCCGGTGGGGGTACCCTCTGCCTAGACGTCGGGAGCTCCTGGATGTTCAGCTCTGTGGGGGTCCCCTAAAGATTGAGGGCTCTGAGGATGAGGGTTAGGTAACCCCCCCCCCCGTACTTCCAGGTGTCGGGGCCCCCAGGCCTGGAGGTGGGGCCCTCTGAAGGCTGTAAGGGGGGCGCCCAGGGCCAGAGACTGAGATTTCCTTGGAGCTTGAGATCTGCGGCCCTGGGAGCAGGAGGTGGGCGTCCTCCGGGACTAGGGCTCCGCGCCCCACTGACCGTGCGCCTCCCAGGCGGAGAAGCGGAGAAGAAAGGCGTGTGCCCCCAGCTACAGGCAGACCTGAACTGCACGCAGGAGTGCCTCTCCGACGCCCAATGTGCGGACAACCTCAAGTGCTGCCAGGCCGGCTGCGCCACCATCTGCCACCTGCCCAACGGTAGGCGCCCGGGGCGGGGCGGGGAAGGGCGCGGTGGGCTGGAGGAGGCTGAGCGCCGGGATCGGGGCACAGGGTACCCCCCCAACCCCAGGGACCCCTGCAGAGTCGAGGCGGATGGAACCAGATTCGCCGCGTGCTTCCTCGCGGGGCCCCAAGGAGACAAAAGGCGTCGCTGAAGCTCAGCCAGGGGTGTGGGTGTGTGTGTGGGGGGGGAGGAGGTCCCCCACCCCTGGCTGGATTCCATTCCCTGGTGTGTGACGGGCTTCCGGGCAAGCACCAGCTGGGACGGTGTTCCCGGAGGTCAAGGCACCCGGTTCACAGTTTCCTCCCCGGCGGGTTGGAGCCCCGGGAAAGCCCGGGGCTGGTGAGCCGGCTGGCTCCCAAGACCTGGGGCGCCCAGCCCTCTCGGAGTCCCTCCCCTGGGGCCTCCCCCAGCTCTGGGGGAAGGACTTGGAGCGCCTGGCCTAGCAAGACTCCCCAGATTCCTCTGTCCAGAGGGAAAAAATGAGACTTTACACATTAAGGAGAGCGCCCAGCCTATCTTAAAGATGTGGTTGTGAGTGTCAGAACAGAAAGGCTCTTGCCCAACGTCACACCGTCACTCCATGGTTCCGCGGGAGTCATAGTGAAGGGCTTCAACTTTTGCCCCTTCTGGAAGGCTGGTTTGAAGGAAATCAGAACTCCTCCCTGAACACCCCTCCTCTCTTCCTGTATTTAAAACAATCTCTTCCACTCTAAATATTGAGAGCATGAACTATGCGAAAGCGCTGGTGGTCCACAAAATGTCCTTGGTAGAGCTCACTCTCTCCCCCAGGCTATGGGGACGCTCATCAGAGCAGGGGGTGGCCTTAGACAACATGAAATTCAAGCTTCTCATTTTTCACAGGGAAAAACTGAGGACTAGAAGCAGGGATATGACCTGGGGCACCAAGCTGTTGTGATTACTGGTCTTTAGCCAGAATACAGCCCCAGGGATTTTCCCTCTCCGTTATTTCTCCCAAGATGCCAGTAGGTGCTGGGATGGTTTGTAATAGAGACCTCAGACTTAGGAGCCGGGAGCTGGGAGGTAGAGGGAGGACTGGCCCATCAGGGGCAGCTGCTGGGTCTGGAGGCTTCTAATTGAACACAGAGAGGAGGATCAGAAGGAGAGGTGAGGATTAAGAAAGACAGGCAGGCAGACAGACAGACAGATGAGTAAGGTGGCGGGGGACAGAAGGCATGCCTACTGTTAGGTGCAGTCTTTGCTTTTTTTTTTTTTTTTTTTTTTTTTTGTCGTCTCAGATGTACAGACTGAGGCAGGAAGAGGGATGGGGCCAGATGGCTTCCTGAACTAGAATCTTAGTTCTGCCCATCTGCTAGCTGTGTGATCCTCAGCAAGTTGCTTTGCGTCTCTGGGCCTCTGCTCTCTCGTCATCAAAATGGGAATGATAATCCCAAACTTTGTGGGACTGCCATGGGGGCTAAATGAAATAACACACAGAAAGTACCTCTGTAGAGAGTAGATCCTCTATCCACAGTGGAGTGTTTTGTCAGTAAGACCTTCCTGATTCCCTTTTGTCCTGGGGAAGCCCAGTGTCCAGACCTCCTGCCCTTTTCAAGGGAATGTGTTTCTCTGTGCTAGGAAGTCAGCCACTCCTGTCCTGTGCAGCTGATCAGCCAGTTCTGTGCCTGTGTTTGACCTTTGGCTGGGCTTGCTCTTGGGGCTCCTGGGAATTGAGCCCAGCTCCCTTATCCTTGACCCAGGAAGTGTGTGTGTGTAAATGGACGGTCACAGACTGGGCTCAAGTCTTGGTTTTACTTCTACCAGCAGTGTGGTGTTGAGTCATTCCAAAGTCAAGGATGGAGGGAGCTGGAGGAGGAGGGGCTTGCGGGCGGTTTTCCTAGGTGCCCCAAGATCAAGGCCAGCAGGCAGCTGTCCACTTTGTGACACAGGGGGAGGGTGGTGGGAGATCATGTTGTGGACAAGTGTTCACCTGGCATCCTCTCTGCCCGCTTCCCCTTGCTCCTTTTTCTCTCCAGAAAAGCAGGGTTCTTGCCCCAAGGTGAACACTGACTTCCCCCAGCTCGGCCTCTGCCAGGACCAGTGCCAGGTGGACAGCCAGTGTCCCGGCCTGTTGAAATGCTGCTACAATGGTTGCGGGAAGGTGTCTTGTGTCACTCCTGTCCTCTGAGGTAGGTGGGGGGTGAGAGCAGAGGGGAAGTGCACTGATGTCTCGCTGTGAAGGTGGTTGAAAAGGAGGGCCTGGGCGAACAGACCTCTGCTCACTATCTGTCCGTTTCTTTGCTTTCATGCCCTCAACAAGTCTCTGTTGAGCATCTGTCATGTGCGGTGCACTGCTCTGGGTACTGAGGATGATCCATGAGTGAGCAAATCACACACAGATTTCTCTCGGACGGGGTTTATGTGCTAATGGACAATAAAGAAAACGACATAAGCGAGTATATTCTGTAGAATGTTCAAGGGAGAAAAGTGCCCTGGTGGAAAAGGAAACAGAAGGGGGATGGGAGTGCTGGGGTGGGGGTGGCGCAGGGTGGGCAGGAAGCAGGGTTGCCATTTTTTTGTTTGTTACAGGGACCCTCTGGGAAGGCCCTACCCAGAAGGCAGCATTTGAGCACAGACTTGCCAGAACTTGAAGGAGGGGGCTGTGAGGATATCCGGGGGGGGGGGGGGTGGTGGAGGGGGCGTTACAGGTGAGGGCCTGCAGGTACAAAAGCAGGAGCGTCCCTAGTGTTTCAGGAAAAGCCAGGAAGCTGGAAGGGAGCAAGGAGAACACAGAGGAAGGTCGGGGGTAAGTGGAGCCGCTCCTGAGGGGCCTGAGAGGTCATTATAGGACTTTGGTCTTGACCTGGAGATGTTGCCTCCATGGAAATGGACATGCTCGGGTTTAGATTTGAAAAGGATTACTCTGGCTGCTGGGTGGAGAGTAGACTGTTGGGGGGCAGTGGCAGAGGCAGGAGACCAGCTGCGAGGCTCCTGTGGGAGGCCCGGGAGAGACGACAGACCAGGGAGCCAAGTGGCTGGGTTTCGGACGTACGTGAAGGTAGATGGGACCGTATTTGCTGGTGAATTGGGCTGTGAGGGAAAGAGAAGATTCACTCTGTTTCCTTAGCGGGCACCCAGAAAGTCAGCAGTTGGAGGAGCAGCTGTGTCCCGAGAGGGGACCATGGCCAGAGGCTAGAGGGGGAGGGGAGGTGGGAAGCTCTTTGCACGTGGCCAGTGGGAGGCCAAAGACTGGCTTTTCAGGACACGCGTGGCGGGCAGCAAATGTGTATTCGAAGTGTACTGAGCCCGTGCTCCGTGGCGGGCTGGGGCTGTGTTTGGCCTCCTCTGCTGGTTCTGTCCCTGCAAGGGAAGGATTGTGGAGCCTCTCTTCCCCTGCCTGCAACTAGAAATAAAACAATACTAAGTCCTAGAGTAAGTGTGAGTAAGTCAAGAAATACAAGACCCAAAGCACATGTTTGGTTGACCCATTGGGAGATCCAGCGCTGTGCCAAGGTCTCTGTGTCAGATGCTGGGACAGAAGGGGACCACGGCCCTTCCTCACAGAGCAGCCCCGTGGCTGAAGTAGGGACACTCCCAGGGAGGGAAGGGCTGAGTGCTGTGGGAGCAGAGGAGGAAAACCTCATGGGGTGGGAGGGGTGGGGCGGTGGTGGGAGAGAGCAGGCTTGGCAGAGGGATGACCCCGGGCCCGTCCTCGAGGATGGCCCGAAGGTCGGTGGTGGGGTGACACACAGGAGGAGCAGGAACCCGGAAACGCCCTCTGGTTGAAATCTCACTGTTGATCGTGGGCTAGCGTGATAAGCCCTCAGTCCAGGGACTGACAGGTCACTGGTGGGACCAAGTATTGCACAGATGGGAAGACCGAGACCACCAAGAGGGGAGGATGTGCCCAAGGCCCCGTGGTTGCCATTTCAAGGGGTCCTTTCCGTTCCTGAGTGGGAACCACGGTCTCCCGAGGGCCCAGAGCTCTCCAGCGATGCCAGCCATCCCTTGCCTCCCTGAGAGCCAGCAGCATGGCTGGACTTCGTGGCCAGGAAGACCCAGGTTCAGACTTCAGCTCTGACACTTACCTAGCTTTTACCTCCCTGAGCTGCAATCATTATGCTTATAAAATGGGATCAATAAGATCTCCTTGACCAGCTAATCCCAGTTTACCTTAAGGAACGGAGGCACAGCAGAACCTCCTGGTGGTAGAGGGACTCGTAGGGAGGCGAGTGACGATGGTCCCTCAGGAAGGCCACAGCGGTCGGTTGGGCTGTGGTTACCCAGGTAGGTCCCAGGACGGTCTGAAGCAGAGGAGCTGAGTCTAGGACCTGCAGAGATGTGCAGGCAGAGCCCCCGGACCTCAGGAAGGTGGGGCTTTGCTGGTGTGTAGTGGAAAGGGAGAGCAGGGGAGCTTTGGTCCAGAATTTAAGCTCCATGTCCTCTTGGCTAGTATTTTGGATATTGCCGTTCATGTATTAATATGATTTTCTTCCTCCAGCTCCAGCCACCACAGCCCGAGGAGTGGGAGAGTGGAAGTTTCTGCCCGGCCTTGCCTGGCTCCAGCCCAGCTACCCTCCCCTCTTTCTGGCTGCTGTATTCCCTCCAGAGCTGAGCCTCGCTTCTTCCTTTTCCAGCCAATAAAGTGACCACTTCCAGCACTGGGTGCGGGGCATGGCCTCCATTCTTAATCGTTCCGTCCCTGCCTCCCCTGACTCTGGGTTGAGATGGGGCGCCCAGGTCATCCGGGCATGAAGTCCAGGGCGGGATCAACTCTGAAACAATGAACATACATTCAGGGCTCGGCTTGAGGAGTAGTTCTTTTCCCGGGAGGTTGGGGGTTACCCTTTCCCTGGGAAGGAGATGGAAGAGAGAACAGGCTCAGAGACAGGTGGAATGCTTCCAAAGTCAATCCCATTCATTGCCGGGGGCTTGAAACCAGCAGCGTGTCCGGGTGCAGGACCCAGGGCTGGGAGATTTGTGAGATCTCCCCGAGCCACAACCCTTCCTGTGGCTGACGACAGTCCGAGTTCTAGACCAGGAGTCCACCAGGTGACTTGCTTGCAGCCACGTGGGTAGAAAGTGGCAAAGCTGGGGTCCTTTGATTGGTTGTTGGTTCTGTTTTTTTAAAGATTCTATTTATTTATTCGAGGGAGAGCACGAGTTGGGGGGGGTAGGGGCAGAGGGAGAGGGAGAAGCAGGCTCCCCTACTGAACAGAGAGCCTGACACGGGGCTCCATCCCAGGACCCCGAGATCATGACCTGAGCTAGAGGCAGATGCTTAATCAACTGAGCCACCCAGGCGCCCCTGGTTGTTGAGGTTTTTTTTTTTTTTAAGATTTTATTTATTTAGAGTGAGTGGGGGAGGGGCAGAGGGAGAGGAAGAGAGAGATTCCCAAGCAGACTCCCTGCTGAGTGCAGATCCCGACAACGGCCTCAATCTCATGGCCCCGAGATCATGACCTGAGCTGAAACCAAGAGTCAGGGGCCCCTAATTGTTGGTTTTTAAATCAAACTGTTATTTTGTAGAAATAATACAGTCACATGGACCAAAATTCAAAAGGTTAAGAAACAAAACAATGGAAAGGGTCCTTCAAGCTTGCCCCCCACCCCCACCCCCCGCCAGCCCCTAGCTGTCTTCTATGGGTGACACCAAATCTACCAGTTTCTTGTGTGTTCTTTCAGAGACCTAGCTCGGTCTCAGTCCTCACATCTCCTCTCTTGCTCTCTCTCTTCCTCTTCTGTTTCCCCATTATCCCTTTCTCCATTCTCTCTCTTCCCCTTGTTCTCTCTCTAACCCTCTATCCCTCTCTGTTCCCCCATCGCCTCCTTTTCTGGCCCTCCTACATGTTCCTCTCTCTTTATCCCCTTCTCTCAATGTTCCTCCGCGCACCCCAGAACAGCTTTTCCCTCCTCCTCTGCTCCAACCACCGTGGGATGTGAGAGATCAGGGCAGCTTGAGGGTGATGGTCTGGAGAGAGAAAACCTTGGTGGCTTGGTGTTTGGCTGGCTTATCTTTCTCATCCTCTTGTGGGTCCCTGCTCCAGGCCATGAGCCAGGCAAGACCCCAAGGCTCCTCCCCCGCCCCGGGGATGCAAGGTCAATGAGTCTTCCTGATGCAAGTGACGGGGCTCAGTGCATAAGCTGCCTCTTGGCGATAGATGGCAGTGTAGTTTTCCCTTTTCTGATTTCTGTCCCTGCCCACACTTGGGGTCCCCCCCACCAGCCGTTGCAGGCAGCAGCGAAAGCATCTGGCTATGGGCTCAGTAGCGCTGTTAGGGACCAAATGTGTGGCTGCCATCCCCTCCACTCTCGCCTAATCTTCCCCAGGTTTGCCCTCGGCGACAACCCTGGGCAGAGCTCCGTCTAACTCAGGCAGGGCATGCCTTTTGTATGCACATCATTATTCCCCCACCATCACCTACTCTGCAAACCTTTAGCACTCATGCTGTTCCTCTCCCTAACACTCCAGGGCTACCCACTGATCAGGACTAGCAGGTGAATTTGCTACTCCCAGTTTAACTCGAGAAACAAAGTGCCAGCACTGGAATAGCAGACAGGGTGGGGGAGGTTTTACTGCATGAGAAGGCGGCCCAGGACCACCCTGAGCAGGGGTCTGAGGGAGATGGACCCTCAGGCCTTCCACCAGAACCCTGAGAAGGGGCGGGACTTTTTCAAGGGGGCCCTGGCCCAGCGGCGTCCTGGGGAAGATGAAGTGGGGAGAACCCGGGGTGGAGGTTACCAAGGGTCCCCATGATGAACGGGAAGAATCTGCTGGAAAAGGAAGGTTGAGGGATGGAGTGGGTCAGGTGAGAAAATGCGTGGGTTTGGAGGAGACCCCGGCTGAGGACATTTCTTTGATCAACTTTGATCGCCGAGTGGTTGCTGCATGTTGGGGACTCTGTGGGTCTTTGGTGGAGGAGTGGGAAGAGGAAGGAAGAAAGGGGCTGCTCTGAATTGGTCCCTTCTCCCCATTTCCAGGTCTTGACGGGCTACATGTTGTGTAGCCAGACCACAGCAATGCTTAGTTTTGGCTGTACGAGGATGGCTCCCATGGCCAGGAATCCTGGTAGATTGCTGGCTCCAGATGGGAGTGTCATCCTCGTGGCACCTCCAAGAGCCCCTCATTCCGGCCACAGCTCCAGAATTCAGGGCATGGTTTCTTCCCGCCCTTACTCTCCCATCTCCAACAGCAGACGACTTTGCTGATGCCTCTACGCCCGTCTCCAGTCCAGAGGGCTGTGTGTGGTAACACCCACGTGGAAACAAGCCTCTGTTTTACAGGGAAGTTCAGGTTTGCATTTGGAGGGATAATAGGAAGTTACATAAAAAATGAAGTTCTAAAGACAGACCAGTAGAGGGTAACCCTGCCTGAGGAATAGCATAAGCAGAGGCGTTCACTCATTCAGTAAATATTTATTGAGCACCTCTGTTGTAGGTGGTAGGGATTTGGTACCAAGGGTGTGTGTGTGTGTAGTGGGGGGGACAGTCAATAAATGAATGAGCTCACACATGTATACCATGGCAGGTGGTAACATAAAGATGGCTAAGAGGACCAGGGGGTCCAAGGGATGGGGTAGGGGTGAGGGTTGGTTACTTCACAGAGGGTATTCATTAGGCATCATTCAAGTACTGAGTTGAGTGAAGGAGGACATGAGCCATGTGACAATCTATGGGAAGAGCTGTCCAGGCCCAGGAAACTTCCAGGGCTAAGGACCTGAGGTCAGAGTGTGCCCTGGGTATCTGAGGATTGTCCAGGGTGCTAACGTGGTTGGAAAAAAGGAGCGTTCAGGGGCCCGAGGGGAGATGAGCTCAGAGAGGTAGTGCGGGCACCGATTATAGAGGACATTGTGGTCCCTGCAAGGACTTTACCTTTTATTCTAGGGAATTTAGGAGCTAGGAGAGGGGTTTGAGCAGAGATGTGATCTGACTTGTGTTTGAAAGATCCTTCTGGTTGTTATGTTAAGAATAGACTCTAGGGGACGATGTGGGAACAGAGAGAGCAGTTACATTACCGCCACTGGGCAGGGAAAAAAATGTCTTTTTGTTCTTGCGTCTTCTTCTTCTTCTTCTTCTTTTTTTTAAAGATTTTATTTAATTATTTGACAGAGAGAGAGGGAACACAGGCAGGGGGAGTGGGAGAGGGAAAAGCGGGCTCCCCGCGATGTGAGGCTCGATCCCAGGACCCTGGGATCATGACCTGAGCCGAAGGCAGATGCTTAACGACTGAGCCACCCAGGCGCCCCTTTCTTCTTGCTTCTAGTGACATAAGCTCCCCCCACCCCCCAATCCCGAACTGATGCCCCGATGCTCCTGTGGCTGTTACCTGCCCTTCTGCCCTGCCCATGGATGCATCTTTGGGAAACTAACTCGTGAAATAATCATATTGCAAACACAACAAATACTCCACCTCCTGCCCCTGTTGATAATAAAGTAAGAGGGTGAGAAAAGCTTAGGAACAGAATGACGGCTGACTGAACGCTAACCTTCCACTCAGTGCTGCAGCCTGTTGGTGAGGATCTGGTTTGCTCAGCTGTGCAACGTACTTGGGGGGAGCTGCAGCGACCCCCTCAGCCGTGAGCAGCATAGCAGTTGTAGGTCCTGCCTGCAGAGCCAAGAGGTCCTAGACTCAGAAGTCTCCCCACTGCTGGGACATCAACCCCAGAACCCAGCCAGACCAGACCTGTTGGGGTGAGCTCATTACACAAAAAGATGGGACCCCCCCCAGGGCTGCTCTGTCCCCAGAGCTTGTGCCCTTCACACTGTGAACACCCCTCTGGAAATTTTTCATGGGATGAACAATCTAAAGCCTGTGGTTTCTTCTGGGTTAGATAGGGTTAGTTTTAGGATTATGGGCCGGATCTTGGCACTAGGGGTAGAGGTGATGGAAGGCAGCTGCAGTCAGTCTGAAAACAATAGCTCACGAATGGGAGGCTGGTGTTCCAGTCAGTAGGCAGGGCTCCCCCTGGCCTGGGTGCCCACAGGACCCATGTCAGCCAAACTCCAGGTAGCAATCTACATAGACTCATGGGTAGGTGCCTGGGTTGGCTGAGTGATTTGGAGCACAGAAGCCTCTCCATTGGCTTAGTCATGATCTCTGGTGTAGAACTCAGAACTGCTTTGAGGGGCGCCTGGGCGGCTCAGTGGGTTAAGCATCTGCCTTCGGCTCAGGTCATGATCTCCGGGTCCTGGGATGGAGCTCTACTTCGGGCTCCCCGCTCAGAAGGGAGTCTGCTTCTCCCTGTCCGTCTGCCCCTCCCTCCTGCTTGTGCTGTCTCTCTCAAATAAATAAAATCTTTTAAAAAAAACTGCTTTGATGGGGGTCCTGGATGTCTCAGTCGTTAAGCGTCTGCCTTCGGCTCAGGTCGTGATCCCAGGGTCCTGGGATCGAGCCCCACATCGGGCTCCCTGCTCCGCGGGAAGCCTGCTTCTCCCTCTCCCACTCCCCTTGCTTGTGTTCCCTCTCTCGCTGTCTCTCTCTCTCTGTCAAATAAATAAATAAAAATCTTTTTTAAAAACTGCTTTGAAATAGCACAAATCCCTCGACATATTAATATGCCAATGAGGTGCATATCCATGATCACAGGACAGTTCTCCAGCTGTCTTGGGGAATTCCCATTCCCTGTAGTTCACATGCACAGTCGCCTTGTTGTTTCTGTCACTTTGGCCTGTGGTTTCATGGGACATTATCTATATCCCCCGCTCCCGGTAGCTCTGATGTGGTTGGGTTATTTCTCCTTGACTTTTTTTTTTTTCCTTTTTTAGGCTTTATTTTATTTTTTTCTTTCAACTTTTACTTTTTTTTTTTTTAAATAACCCCAGCCGAAGGCAGATGCCCAGTGACTGAGCCACCCAGGCGCCCCTCAACTTTTACTTTTGATGTAATTTCAGACTTACAGTTGCAGGATTAGTGCCAAGATTTCCTGCATACTCTATGTATATTCATCACATGTTACATTCTACCACATTTTCTTTCATTTCTTTCTCTCCCTCCACATCCCCCACAACATAGTAGGTTTTTCTGTAGCATGTGAGAGTAAGTTGCAGATATCTTAAATATGTCAATTTCCTAAAATAAAGGCATTCTCTTAGAAAACCACAGGACCATAATAATCCAATTCAGGAAATTAACATTGATATGATATTATTATCTAATCTACAGTTAGGACCGGCTACATAATTTATGGAGCCTGGTGCTGAATGACAATGTGGGGGCCCCTGTTCTAAAAGCTGGGGAAAATGTGCCACTAAAAGTCCTTACATATAACACTTTTTCCTTTCTTGTAGAGTCTCTTTCTAGATTTGTCATAGAGCTGTTTATTTATTATTCAATTTCACTCTCCCTCAGGCAGGAGGATACTTGTGGGGTCAGTGAAGACTCTCAGAGGTGCCCAAGGTTCCTGTCCTGATACTTGGCAGCGTATCCTCGAGCATTCCACCTGCTGTTCGACCAGCCCTGTGCCCTAGCCGTGGGTGGGGAAATCAGCTTCCTCTTTCTACAGTTCCCCCACTCTAACCCATGGACAGCTGGTCTCCAAGGGATTGCAGTCTCTGTGCTGGATGTGCTCGGTACCTGGATTGGAGTGAGTGAGAGGTTAGCCCCCACCGAGTGGCCTCCTGGGTGCACCATGGTGCTGCCATCCCCAAACAGAGACGCCACGGGGTGTGCACACCTAACTCTCACCCCCTTGTACCCATGCCCAGACCCCCACAGGGGAGGTGAAGGCAATGACAGGTCGTGGGCTTCTCCACTAATGTGACTGAATTGCCACCCCAGCCATAAGGTGGCAGGGTCAAGGGGGTGAAGGTGGGAAGGGGGACACTGGGCAGAGCCAGAGTGCCAGGTGGCAGAGTTGGCTGCTAAGAATCCATCCTGGGAAGGTAGCAAGAGGTGGGACAGCTTTTGAGCCAAGGCCCCATGTCCCAGCAGCATGCTATACTCTCCTAACAGTCTTCACCTACAAAGCACAAATTCCAAAGGTAAAATACTGAGAATATCAAGTCAGTGACCAAAGATCATTAACCTCAGGTGCAGGGTCCTCCTGAGTGCAGGGTCTGATGTGGCTTAGTTGCACACCCATGAAGTCTATCTCTAGAACTTACCCAGATTTCACCAATTGTTTCAATAATGTTTTTATAGGAAAAGAAAATTCTGGATCCTGCTTTGAATTCAATTGTCTTGAATCTTCTTTAATCCAGAAAAATTCCTTGATCTTTTTTTTTTTTTTAACCTTTTGTGACGCTGACATTTTGGAACATCACAGGCCAGTTATATTATTACAGAATGTCCCTCAATCAAACTTATCTGATATTTTCTCACGATTAGATTCATGCTATGCATTTTTGGCGGTAATACTACTGAAGAGATAGAGTGTTCTTTGTGGTGTATCATCAGGAGGCATGTGATGTTGATTTGTTTTGTTGAGTGATGATGTTAACTTTGATTACTTGAGTAAGGTGGTATCTGCCAGGATTCTCCACTATCAAGTTCCTATTCTCCCCCTTGTAAGAAATAAGTTATCCATGGGAAGATGCTTTGTAGCTCTGTAGATATCCCTTTGCTTCTCAAAATTTAGTCACTAGTTTTAACATCCATTGACGATTCTTGCCAGATTCAGTGATTATTGAATGGTTGCTAAACAATGGTTTTTCTCATTCTATCCTTTACTGAGCTCCTTCTGGCTTCCCATCTCTCCAGTGTGAGGCTTGGGTATTGTGTTCTCGCTACTGTCCTGAGTCCAGGGACAGGCTGGGGATGGGGAGTAAACTTTCTTGGCGTTTTTGGGTTCGCTCGTCTGAGTTTTTTTTTTTTAAAGATTTTATTTATTCATTTGAGACACAGAGATACAGAGAGAGAGAGAGAGCATGAGCAGGGAGAGAGGCAGAGGGAGAAGGAGAAGCAGACTCCCCACTGAGCCGGGAGCCCGATGTGGGGCTCGATCCCAGGACCCTGGGATCATGACCTGAGCCGAAGGCAGACGCTTAACCATCTGAGCCACCCAGGCGCCCCTCTCCTCTGAGTTTTGGTTCTATGCCAGGGTTTACTCCTTGTAGTTAGTGGAGTATCCTACTCTCAAGAGGGATTTACCCACCTGCTGGGACAGAGTTTGGGATTCTGCTTGCTCTATATCATCCCATCCTGCTCAAGATCTCTCCACTGTAACTATGTGCTCACCTGCACATCAAAAGAGAAAAGCACAAGGTGCCTTTGAGTGTGCCTTTATGAATAGCTCAAGTAGGGAAGATTTCTCTAGGGCTTCCATTAAATCTCTTCCCTCCAACCTGATCTCCCAATCTTAGATGTATTTAATGCTTTGTCTCTAGTTTTAGCTTATTGCTTGGGGTGATGCACTCCCAGCTGTCGCATTCTGCATCCTGCTCTGCCTTTCTCCCAGCTCAGCAGGATAAGTGGTCATCCCTGCTGGTGTCTGCCATTTCTTTTTTTTTTTTTAATTTTTTATTGTTATGTTAATCACCATATATTACATCATTTGTTTTGGTGGTGTCTGCCATTTCTATTGGGGTCCTACAGGAGCAAGTGGGGGCTTTTACTCTTGAGGGTTCTTTCATAACTTATTCCTAGGCTGTCTACTCTCAGCTCTTGCTTTTATCGTCTCCGGTTTGGGAACTGTTGTGAGAATTCCCAGGTGTGAGAGGTCTCATCTTTTTCAGCATTGTTTCTCCACATTTTGTATCACAATTCACCCAACTCTTATCTTTACTTCTAAAAGTGCAGTGTTTCCTCCCCTGTCAGTCTAGACCTTCCCAAGAGGGAATTAGATGTACAAGAGATTTACTGGGGAAGCACCATGAAGGATAAATGGGGGCAGGAGATCTTCAGATGGAGATGGGGGGTCTCACACTAGTGAAAGGAGGTGGGAGGGGAGGGGGTTTGGGCAGAAAGTCTCTGACTGTAGCTCAGTTCTAAGAAGGCTGGCCCGGACCAGTGGGAAATCTTGGTTGCTTATTAGGAGAGTCCTCTATCTCACAGGGACGGGTCTGCTCTAGGATCCCCGCTGATCTCAGTTGTTGGCTGGAAGCAGCCTGGGGGAACACAACCTTGATGCAAACAAGATGGGGGACCCAGAGGCGTGGCAGGTGGGCTGTCAGTCACTTGTGCTTCCTAAAGCCAGTTCTCCTGGAGGAGATCAGAGCTTCCCTCCCTCACTCCCTGCTTCCTGCATTTTTCCTCCCTCCCTCCCTCCCTCCATTCCTGCCTTCCTGCCTTCCCTCCATAATTCAGAGATGATGAGAATCAGCATTGACTCATAGCATAAAACCTTAACCCTGGGGCTGCCTGAGTGGCTCAGTCGTTGAGCGTCTGCCTTCGGCTCAGGTCATGATCCCAGGGTCCTGGGATCGAGCCCCGCATCGGGCTCCCTGCTCCTCAGGAAGCCTGCTTCTCCCTCTCCCACTCCCCCTGCTTGTGTTCCTGCTCTAGCTATCTCTCTCTCTGTCAAATAAATAAATAAAATCTTAAAAAAAAAACCTTAACTCTGAAAAATAAATCCCAGGTCTTTCCTTTCCTCTATGGTATAATTTCTTTTTTTTTTTAATTTTATTTTATTTACGCAAACAATGAATCATGGACACTACATTAAAAACTAATGATGTACTCTATGGTGACTAACATAAAATAAAATTATGATATAATTTCTTTTTGTTGTTGTTGTTGTTTTTAATTTAATTTTATTATGTTATGTTAATCACCATACATCATTAGTTTTTGATGTAATGTTCCATGATTCATTGTTTGCATATAACACCCAGTGCTTCATTCAGTACGTGCCCTCTTTAATACCCATCACCAGGCTAACCCGTCCCCCCACCCCCCTCTCCTCTAGAACCCTCAGTTTGTTTCTCAGAGTAAATTATGGTATAATTCCTATGAAACTAACCAACAAGTACTTGCTGAGCACTTACTCTGTGCATGTCATTTTGCTTGGCTCAGTGTAGAGGAGAAATGTGTAAGGCAAGGTCCCTGCTTTCAACCCACAAAATGTGAACACGAAAAGGTAGAAGACAGCAGTCCCTCAATATCCCTGTGGAGTCTATCTGGAGAAGTCCAGGGATTTTTATGGGATGGAGAAGTGAGGAGTGACTGGGCTAGTCATGGCAAAACTGTGCTTTAATGAGAGCAAACTAATTAAGAACATGGGCCCTGGAGTCAGACTTTGATTCAAACACTGGCTTCATTCCTTGCCAGTTTGCTATTTGGGGCAAGTCATTTATCTTCCTGACCTTCAACTTTCTCATTTGCAAAATACAGTTATAGAATCCTCCTCTTCAGGCTGTTGAGGATATTAAATGAGATAATGTATGCAAAGCACTAAGCATGCTTCCTGGCATATCATAAGTGTTTCATAAGTGGTAGTTATTAAAATTTTAATGAAAGATATTATGTATTGAATGCTTTTAAAATGCATGTCCTCTTTGATCCAGAAATTCCACTTCTTAGAATTTCTCCTAACTAAACAATCAGAAATGTCCACAGTGATTTATTATCCTTGCATCATTACTTATTATATTGAAAAACCATAAACAATCTTAACGCTTAATCATAGCAGCTTGCTTTAAAAAATATGATCTAGCCATACAAGGAAAGCTCTTTAGCAATCATATTGCAGCACGTTTGATGGTATAGGAAAATCTTCACCCAATACTGTTAACTGATAAAAATAGGTTATAAATCTGCATTAATATATGCTCCTAAATGATTCTCTATCATTCTTCCCAGAAAGTTTTTTTAAAGGTCTTGAGAAGCTTGCTACTGCCCTCAGGGGCACTTGGAAGATCTTCCTCTATCATATGTGAATTGAGAAATTTTTAAAGGTTTATTTATTTATTTAAGTAATTCGTACACCCAATGTGAGGCTCAAACTCATGACCCTGAGATCAAGAGTCCCATGCTCCCCTGACCGAGCCAGCCAAGCGCCCCTGAATTAAGAAATTTAATGAGACCCTCAATACCACGTCAAGAGGGCTATTCCCAAGATCCATGCAGCTTATTTGGCACCAAGTGGACTACTTTCTTCTTCCTGGCAATTTTTGTTTATTTTTCCATCTAAGCAACTTTTATAACATGACATCTCTCAGAACCTAGATTTGATGATGTAGGACCACTTGGGTATTTGTACTCACAAGGACCAGGCAGTATGAGCCTTGAGCTTTCCATCAGTGAACAAATATCAGGGAAGAAGAATGGGGAAGGGAAAGACCCAAGAACTGAAACTTCCAGCAGTCACTGCTGTGTGATTCAGGCCAAGTTACTCCCTGTGGCAGACAGACTTCCAACCTGGCCCCAAACGATCCCCACCTCTTGGTATGAATGCCCCTATATACTTCCCTCCTGGAGTGTGGGCTGGACCCAGTGACTTGCTTCTAATGAATAGTGATGTAATGGAAAGCGATGGGGTGGAGGAGGAGAGCGGGAGTGTCTGTTGTCTTGGCAGAAAACCTGTTATTTTGAAACCCTTTGAATAAAAGCTGTGGCTGGAAATCAGCCCTGTGGGGGAAGTTCAGGGATTCATGAAAAAGTGTAATATAGCAGTTAAGATCATAGACTTTGGAAATGGACGAACCTGGACTCAGCGTCCAGCTCTGCGACTTTCCAGCTGTGGGTCTTGGAAACCTTACTATGGAAATAAATTAATGTTATCTGCGTTTTTTCATCTACCACAGCTTCTTTTTTTTATTTCACTTTTTTATTTTTTCATTTTTTAATTTAAATTCAATTAGCTAAGGTATAGTAGATCATTGGTTTTTGATATAATGTTCAATGATTCATTAGTTGCGTATAACACCTAGTGCTCACCACATCACGTGCCCTCCTTAGTGCCCATTAGCGAATTCCCCCATCCCCCACCCATCTCCATTTCTGCAACCCTCAGTTTGTTTCCCGGAGTCAAGAGTATCATTTAGTTTGTCTCCCTCTCTGATTTCTTCCCATTCACTTCCTCCCACCAACCCCTATTGTCCTCTGCACAAACCATATGTTAATTGTGTTTTTCTGATTGACTTATTTCACTAAGCATAATACCCTCCAGTTTTGTAGGAATGCAAGCTGGTACAGCCACTCTGGAAAACAGTATGGAAGTTCCTCAGGATGTTAAAAATAGAGTTACCCTAGACCCAGCAATTGCACTATTGGGCATTTACCCCAAAGATACAGATGTAGTGAAAAGAAGGGGCACATGCACCCCAATGTTCACAGCAGCAATGTCCACAATAGCCAAACTGTGGAAGGAGACTAGATGTCCTTCAACGGATGAATGGATAAATAAGATGTGGTTCATGAATACAATGGAATTTTACTCAGCCGTCAGAAAGGATGAATATCTATCATCAACACAGCTTCTTAAAATGGAGTGTGCCCGCCACTTACCTGGAAATCTTGTTACAATGCAGATTATGATTCAGCAGTTCTGGAGGGAGGCCTGAAATTCTGTGTTTCTAACAAGCTCTCAGGTGACCTGGAGGCTGGCGGTCCCTGGACCACACTTGGATTAGCATGGGTATGACCTAATTTTTAGAGTCACTCTGAGGTTTATATGTATTGTTTGCAAAGAGCTTAGCACAGTGTCCGACACAATGGATGGCAGTTCTTTTTCCTTGGGCAATAGCAAGCAGCTGACTTGGATCTGAGGGGAGGACCCTGAATCAGAACAGGAGATGGAGGAGTGTGCCAAAGAAATGCTCTATCCTCAGTTCCGCCCTCCATTCCTGAGTGCAGAGGAGGTCAGGGGAAATTATAGGGCAGGCATTGCAAGGTGGAAGGAATGGCATTTTTCTTAGATCAGGGACACCTCTGTTTCATTCTCACTCCGTGATTTTAGAGACGTCCCTGCTCATCTTTAGCCACCATTTTCCTCTCTGAGATATGAGCTAGCTGAACCACATGATCCTCACATTTTCTCCTTTCCCTCCAAGTTGTAATAATTGGTGTTCCTTAAGGCAAACCAAGGGACTACAGGACCAGGGCCCTTCACGCCTCTCCCCATGAGGCTGTGGCAAGAAGATGTGGTGTAGCTTTAGTAGATAAGGGCTTTCATGAAAACTCACTAATCTTTAAATTAAAAATGGTCCTGGGGCGCCTGGCTGGCTCAGTCAGAAAAGAATGCAACTCTTGATCTCGGGGTTTTGAGTTCAAGCCCCATGTTTGGTGTAGAGATTACTTAAATAAATAAAAACTTTTAAAAAAATGGTCCTAAAATCTTCAACCCCCACCGCAAATTCCCTTTGCCTCTCTGGTTTCTGTTCTTCTTTTGTCTTGTTTCACATGACTCCAGGAATTCTTTTTCTTTTCCATTGTAGGCCCTTCTGATGTCATGCACCGGGTTTTAATTTACCCATCTCTCCTTTACGACCTCTGTTCTCCAATAGGCTAAGCAATAATTCAAACAAAGTGTGAGTGGCTGTTAACGCTTATTAATTTCCCCAGCATATTTGTGTGTATGTATGTAGTTTTAAGAGAAGGTCGTGAGATTTTAAACATTTTTTTTTTAAAGGTTGGGGTTTCTTTCTTTTTTTTTTTTAAGATTTTATTTATTCATTTGAGACACAGAGATAGAGAGAGAGAGAAAGCATGAGCAGGGAGAGAGGCAGAGGGAGACGCAGGCTCCTCGCTGAGCCAGGAGCCCGATGTGGGGCTCGATCCCAGGACCCTGGGATCATGACCTGAGCCGAAGGCAGACGCCCAACCATCTGAGCCACCCAGGTGCCCCTAAACACGTTTTTAATATTGGTAGAATTTCAGGCACAGAGATGAGTGATTTCAAGAACACAGCAGGGAGAATCAATTTGAGGGTAGAGACATGTATCTCTTGTTCACAAAAATGCCTTGTATTGCCCTAAAACAATCCTGACTGAGGGTTGTGGTCTTACTAGGAAGTCAGGTGTCCCTGCAAACTTTCTCACATAATTCTTTCCTCAAAAAGTTGTTGTCATTGCCATTACAGACTCTGTAGAAAAGCTTCTCACATTCAAAAGTTTTCATGTTGTAAAACCATGGTGGCATTGAGGCCTGACAAAGGCCCATTTCCACAGGGAGATTGCATACATTTCAGGAGCCAAAGCTGGCAAGGTCTAAAGACAGAAAGGGGTTGAGAGTGGTCAAAGCCATCACTTTCCCCTTCATAGCCCCACCTGGCCCACTTGGCCTACCCAGCTCACCCGGCCCACCCAGCCATGGTCTTATCCATCTACACGGAAGTTGAGGTTTTCACTTCTGGAAGTAACCTGATGTGGTGAAAATCCCAGACTTGCGAATCCAGCTCACGTGAATTCAAATCTTAACCCTGCTCCTTACTGTTTCATGATCATGCATCCATTCAACCTCTCCAAATCTCCATTTCTTCATTTGTGAAATTAGGGAGTTGAACTTTGTCATCTCTGAGCACCCTTCCAGATCTTACTTTCCAGGT
The DNA here is from genome assembly GCF_009762305.2 of Zalophus californianus. Lineage (NCBI taxonomy): Eukaryota > Metazoa > Chordata > Mammalia > Carnivora > Otariidae > Zalophus > Zalophus californianus. Next base: position 125,244,960 of record NC_045602.1, read on the forward strand.
CTGATGAGCAAGATCTCCCAGGTTCCCATGCCCTATCTCATAGTCCTTCTAGAATGATATTCTGCTGTGAAAGGAAGACTGACTTGGGGTCTGAGAGTGGGCTTCTGACTCAATCATTCCCTCGCTGTGTGATCTTGGATAAATCACTTATGTCTTTGACATTCCATTCTTTTCACTGTGAAATGGGAGTAATGTCCACATTTGAGGCTTACTGAGGGGTTAGAGATAACCAGTGGATAGCACTGATACATAGAAAAGCATCAATTAAAAAAAATATTTTTGAAAATATATTTAAAAAAAAGAAAAGCATCAATAAATTGTAGCTGCTCTAAATCACTCTCTGTCTTCCTTAATCAGAAGACTCTTGAGAGCAAGGATCTCATCAAACCCATTTCTGAAATGTACATGCCTAACCCAGGCCTGGCTTTTAGCTTTCAGTTTATTTGTTAACAGAAATAAACCCATGAGATCCTCTGAGGCAGGGTTACAAGTTTCTTTGTATTCTCTTTTTATATCCCTTTTATGGGAATGGTTTTATCCTTGCAATTACCCTTCAAAGTGGATATTAGGACTTCCAACTTTAGATGAAGAAACTAAGGTCAGAGAGGTGAAGTGCCTTTCCTAATGTCCTAATGTCATGCTAGAAAGTGCTGAGCCAAGAACCAAACCCAGGACAGGTAGGCTGCAAAGGCTTGCAGGTTCTCAATCCATATTTGTTGTTGGAGAATGAATGGAGGGATGATCACTCCTATAGCAGACTTTCAAGCATCTGTCACACACGCAAGGTGAAAGTTTCAAGCTCTATCTTATCCTCCTACCTGTATGGCAGACTCTAAGGTTGAAGGGATAATAAGAAAGAGACAGAATAGCTAGGCCAGTCAGGATGAGAGGCAGAGTGGGGCATGTTGTGATGTTCCTGAATTTCCCAGCCTCACCGTGCCCTGGGGCCTTTACAGGTGACTCTGCAAGGGGTGGAGTCTTACTTGCTTTTTAATTTTCTCAGTCCTACCTCTCTGCTCCTCCATTACATTAAACCAAAGGAAAATTATGGGGCACCTGCGTGGCACAGTTGGTTGAGCATCTAACTCTTGGTTCTGGCTCAGGTCATGACCTCAACCTGGCTCTGTGCTGCGTGCGGAGTCTGCTGAAGACTCCCTCTTCCCTCTGCCCCTCCCCTCTGCAAGCTCTGTCTCTCTCTCAAATAAATAAATAAATAAACTTTAGAAAAAAAACAAAGGAAAATCACTTGACCTGTTTGTTTTCTTATGGAATGAGAACAACGATGTCCTCTGTGCATGAGTGCGTAAGTGGAAATACGTATGTGCATGTGTGTGTGTTGCTGAATGCTTTACAAAAATCTATTTTTTCACTTCCTCACCCCCAACTAATAGTTTCCTTTGGTCTCTATTTATCTTGTTTTCTAGTCTACTCTTTATTGCTTTTGTTTATTTTTTTGTGTGAGGTTTACTCTGTTGTTCTTTTCTAACATCTTGAGTTCTGTACATGGTTAATTGACTTACAACTTTATCCTTTTCAAATATAAACCCTTACATGACAACTTTCCCTCTAAGAACCACTTGAGCTGCATTCCACAAGTTTTTTATATGGCATCTTCATAAATGATTAGTTCTAAGACAAGAATCTATTAAGAGCTAAATTATACTGAAAGCTTTGCATACATCAGACAAGTTGATCAATAAAATGGGTTAAATCATTTGCTTTATTTTACAGAAGAAGACACTGAAGCTCAGAGAGGCTAAATAATGTTCCCAAAACATGGAGTTGGTAAGTAGTAGAGCCACGACCTAAACCCAGGTGTCTAACAGTAGGTATGCCCATCTAGTGGACTAGTACATTCTTCTTAGCAGAGGTTCTTTTCTTTTTTGAGAGAGAGAGAGAGAGTGCAAAGGGAGGGGCAGAGGGTGAGGGAGAGAAAGAATCTTAAGGAGGCTCCATGCTCAGTGCAGAGCTCAATCTCATGACGGTGAGGTCATGACCCCAGCCGAAATCAAGAGTCAGATACTTAACCAACTGAGCCACCCAGGCACCCCTAGCAGAGGTTCTTCAACTGGAATGTGCGTCAGAATCACCTGGAATGCTTGTTAAAACACAAATTGTGAGAAAAAACGAACAAACAAGCAAAACAAACCCCTCCACACACACATTGTGAGAAACACTCCCAGAGTTTCTGATCCAGTAAGACTAATTAGGAAATTCTCAGGTGATGCTACTGCTTCTGGAAAAGGAGACAAACTTTGAAAACCACTGGTCTGTCAGGTTATTGAGAGGTTTAATATCCCAGTTATATATAAGAATCTGTGGTCTGTAGCTTCATGCGTGTGCATACACGCAGAAAGCTGCATGTGCACGTGACAGTCTCTGGAACGTAAGATTTTGACAATTTTTAACTAGATTCCTTACACTTTTGTACGTTTGAATTTTCTATGAAAGGTAGGTATTAGTTTTATAATTACGTATAATATGATTTTTTTATTATATTTAGTTAGCCAGCATATAGTAGATCATTAGTTTTTGATGTAGTGTCCAACGATTCATTAGTTGCATATAACACCTCATACTCATCACAACACATGCATAATATGATTTTTTAAGGGAAATTTTACTGGTTGCCGAAAAATCTTGGACACTACTGCTAACTCTCCTCATTTTCAGTAATCTTGGATATACTGCATTTCATCTCCCCACATCCATTTGCAGATTTTAAGCTTTAGCAAAGTCCAGAATGGAGCCTTTTCCTACAAGTAGGTCTGACTTGGCTAAATCCCTCATCTTCAAATTTTGACTCCTATCACACCTTTCCATCTCACCTTACTTGCCACCAGCCCCATTCCAGACTTGAATCTGCCTTACCCTGTTCTACTTTTTCTTTTCTCTATAGCTCTTTTACCATGTATTATGTGTATTATGTATTGTCTGTCTCTCTCCCATTGGAAATGAATTCCACAAAGGCAGGGTCTTTGTTTTGCTCATTCCTTTAGCTTCAGCACCTAAGACAGTGTCTGGCATGTTGTACGCATATATTTGATGAACATATGTTTGATGAGGTGAATTGAATTGACTCCCTATCCTATAAGTCACTCTCTCTGCGCTGCTGGACACCCTATTTTATTCCCAGGCTATTCTTGGAACTCCAGCGTTCCCATACCAACTTTGTCCTAATTCTGATTGAGGCTCTTGGAATGGGAGAGAGACCTGGAGCTGCATGTTGCCACCCAGCCTGTGGCCCAGCCTGGGACTGGCATTTTAGGGAGAAAGGGGACCAAAGGGGAGGAGCCTAGGCCCACATTCAACTAATTTACCCCCAACCTCTGCTGTTTACAAGGCTGGGCTACCCCTAGAACAGAGTGTCCAACCAAAGCACAGCTCTGCCTTTCTCCTTTGGCCTTATCTGATCTGATTTTATCCAAGGTCATTTTACTACACTTCAAGATGGAATAATTTAACAATAATAAAACAACAGCTACCAATTTGTTGAGTGCCTTACCTTTCCAGGCACCATATAAAATACTTTTCACACATTACCTTCCTTGAATCCACACAGGATTTCCACAAGGCTTAGAACACATCTTACAGACAAGGAGAGGTTAAACTACCTTTGTCACATGGATAACAAGTTTCGTAGTCAGGACTGGGACCCTGGTCTGTCCAGCTCCAAAGCCCTTGTATCACTCATTCATTCAACAAACACTTACTGAGTTCCCCTAATATGCCAAGCATAGACTTAGGTGCTGTCTCCTACCCCTCTGGGGATTTCAGGGAATTTTGGAACAATACACACATTGTCCAGAGGTCAGAAACAGTCACCTACTTGGAGAAGATGCAGATTCAGTATATTTGAATGGAAATGTCAAAAGCACAGTGTAGAAGGAGGGCCCACCTTTGTTTGGTTTAGAGAATCATCTGTCTAAACACATGCCCCAATCACCAGGTTGCAGCACATTCCCCACCGAACTCCTTTCCTGGATCTTCCAGAGATTTGACTTTTTCAGAAGACAAAGCGGGCATGCTTTATTTGGATTTAATGAACCTTGAATTTGAAGTCTGGGGCTGTACTTTTGAGTCCAGGGGCTCTTGACCTTGGGTGAATTATTTAACCTCTCCAAGCCTCAGTTTTCTTACATATAAATTGAGATGAATTGGAGCTCCTGGGTGGCGCAGTCCGTTAAGTGTCCAAATTTTGGTTTTGACTCAGGTCACAATCTCAGGGTTGTGAGATTGAGCCCCATGTGGGGCCCCACGCTTGGCATGGAGTCTGCTTGGGATTATCTCTCCCTCTCCCTCTGCCCCTCCCACTCATGCTCTCTCTCTCTCTACCTCTCAAATAAATAAATAAATCTTTTTAAAAAATTGAGATGAATTATGCGGATTTGGCTTACCTCCCAGAATCTGGCACAAGTGTTCAATGAATACGCAAATGTTTCCTTCATTGTAAATGCACACACAGGCACATGCCATTTGCAGGTGTGTGTGTGGGGGGAGCATCATGATGCCTTTTTGGAAATGGAGTGCTGACTGGATCAGCACCATGCTTGGTCCTTACAGACATGTGTTACCCATTTTTCTCACTACCCATATAGCTCTTCCTTCTCTTTAAATCCCCCGAAGCTATGAGACTCATTTTTTGGCCATTGTTTCTCCCAACTGTAGTTTACACAATAGCTGGTCAACTCTCTCGTCACCTGTTGATCTTCACTGCTTCCTCTACATTTATTTCCTATTTATCTCCTCTGAAGAGGAGATGCGTATCTACACATCAACATCTCTGATTCATCTTCTTTTGTACTTTGGTGGTCCGCCAACATTATTCTTAAGATGTCTTTCCTTAGCCCTCTTAGGTAGTCAAACCAGTTCATCAGAAGCCAAAATAATTGCAGAAGGAGACCCCCAGGGAGTGCACAGACCAGCATTTGCCATTCAGGCAGAGGAAAGGCAGGATTGCCTGTGAGTGCTCTTTGGTGAGAGCTTGCCAGGGTGCTCCCTCTTCTAGAACAGCTGGCCTGGAAGTGAGAATTGGCTTTTTAACACACTATACAGAAGAGCAGTTTTCATTCTACACGCCCCCCAGGACACTTGGCAATGTCTAGAGACACTTTCAATTATCACAACTCAGGGGTGGGAAGGGACCTACTGGTAAAGGCCAGGGATGCTACTAAACATCCTACAAGGTACAACAGCGCTACCACACAGAATTATCTGTCTCCCAATGTTAATAGTGCCAAGCTTAGGAAACCCTGCAGAAGGGTTATGGACATAAATTATTTTTTAATTAAAAAATTTCTAACATTAACAGCATGATAAAAACTCCATGCCCTGGAGATAGTGCTTGATGAGGTGTGCCTGTACTTTTTTGGCTGAACAGGCTTTGTAGGTCGGTGTGGGAGGCACTGGACTTTGAAAAACAGGCACTCTGTACCCGGGTTGTCCTGGGGCTCTCTGGCCATGACTCAGTGACTTGGCCCTTTCTCAGGTGACTTGGGTGCAAGGTTACTGTAATTCCAGAAGATGGAGGACAAGTGTAAGATTTTTTAAATGCACATTAGAGAAGCTAGCAGGAAATTTTTTGGTTATACAGCTCTTACACTTATCAAAGGAGTCTTACCAACCTCACATCAACTATATGTGCATGCATGTGCGTGTATGTGTAAATAATTAATTAAGTTACTTTTCATTGAGACCCATTTATTTGAGCAGTATGGGGCTGGGGGAAGTACATTGGGTGGAATTTAAAAGAATGAAGTTTCTCCATTTAGATTCTAACTTCCATGTAACCTTTCTCTTATCTAGAAAGGGAAGGAGACTAACATCACTTGAGCACTAACTATATGTCAGGGAGTTTTCTGCCTTGTCTCACTACATTCTCATAAAAGGTCCTTGGAATAGATATTATTGCCATCCTCATTTTACAGAATAGGGGAACCGGGGCTTAGAGAGAAGATGTGTTTGTACATATAACAAATACATTTATCATAAACACATACCAAAGGAGTTGATTTCCATTTTTACCTTATTTATGTTCCAAATAAATGTCCAGAGGGCAAAAATAAGGTTGATGTCTTCAAGAATAGAGAAAATTCATGTTTTAGGAAATCCAAGTGGTAATTTTAGAAAACTATGACAGTTACACGGGCTCAGTTCTTCCTTCCCAATATGTTATTGCCATGGAGTGCAGCTCACTTGAGAGGAAGATGTAGAACAAGGGCCTGGAGCCTCAGGTCTTCCTGGGAGGTGGGTGGTCTACAGTATGTTCTACTGGATCTTCTGTGCCTCTGCACAGATCTACCCTTCTCCCATCACTACAATCACTAATATCTTTTTGGACGTCACTGGAGTTGGGAAGGATGAGATCTTCAGGTGAGTCTGTGGGGGAAGATTCTTTCTTTTTCTTACCCAAGGGTGCAAGTGTGGTAACTGGGGCCCAGAGAAGAGACCGAGTGACTCATTGTTGCACAGAATCCAAGGGCTGGGGCCAGCTTTATTGAACAGTTCCTCAAGCCCAAAGCTTTTCTACTATTCATGGAACTTGTCTAGCTTTACCCTGTTATTTTGAAGAGTATGTCCTCTCTGATTCTCCCTCAAGTTCCAATTCTTCCTAATGACTAGATCCTCCCAATGAGAAAGTCAAATATTAAATTACTTCAGTGTTACATGCTTCTGGACATCCATGTTCTACAGGGCACCCTTTCCAAGGTAAAACTTAACTCAGAGGAATATGGGACCCATAACATGATGACAGGCTTCAGGAATCGATCATGGGGAAAAACTCCATTGGACCACATCACAGAAGGGTGACAACCTCTCTGGCAAGAAAAAAAGTTCTCTTTTCTTTTTTTGAGAGAGAGAAAAAGAGAGAGAGAGTGCACAAGCAGGGGGGAGAGACAGAGGGAGAGGAATAGACAGAATCTTAAGCAGGCTCCACGCTCAGTGCAGAGCCCAAGGCAGGGCTCAATCTCACCACCCTGAGATCATGACCTGAGCTGAAACCAAGAGTCAGACACTCAACTGACTGAGCCACCTAGGCACCCCAATAAAAAAGTTCTCTTGTGCTCATTCAGACTTCTAGGCTCAAAGTCCCCTCCAGGTGCCATCCTCGCTATATCCATCAGGGTTTCTAGACACAAATGCAATTCTGGTTATTTTGAGCAGAAAGGAAATTTATTTTTTAAGAATTTGGGTAGTTCACAGGATCACCAGAAGGACTAGAAAATAAGACTAGGAGAATGGCTGGGAACAAGAAGGCAGCAAAGTAGGGGCCACAGTTAATAGAACACTGAACACTTGTTATCATCTTGCCCCATCAATGCCATCACCATCATCCCTGCCACTACTGCTCCCAGAAACAGGATGAGGTTGTCTGTTGCCACTGTTGCCATCAGAATAAATTCCCCATTGGCCTTGCTTCTTTTCTTACTAGCTCCCAGTTCAATGTCTGTTCAATGTGGGAGTGTCTGATTGAGCCCAAGACAAGTGCCTACTTCCTAGCTGCAAGAGAGGCTGGGAGAGTGCTTATGCTACTAATTACCAACTGTGTCTCAGCTGCAAGTCCATCCTTTCATACTCTTCTCTGTGATGCTTCCAGTGGGACGCTGCAAACTAAATTTTCCCTCGTTCTTTTGTCAGTTGCTTCCAGCAGTTCCAGTTAGACTCTGCACGGGAGACACTGAGAAGAAATTGACAGGTGAAATGAGGGGAGAAGGGGTTTCCTTCCTGTGTCTGGCTCTGGTCAGCATGTCTCCAGTGGTAAAACACAGTTATACTTCTATCCTCTGGATCCTTTTGGCACTTTTCAAGCCACATGCATTACACTTCCTCAGATACTAGCACCAGATGGCTGCATCTCCCAACTCAGTGGACCTAGCACCATTTGAGCCAGGTTCCCCTCAGAGGTCAGAACACCAGTCACTGCATTTTAGAAGACTGAGTGCCAACCAGATGGCCCCCACCTCTCTGTCCTGCCAGAGGTATGAGCACCAGCTGTGCCTGGGCCCCCTCTATGAACTCCTAGGTCTGCAAACCCCAAAGATTTTATTCTCTCAAATCTAGGAGTGTTGGATATATCCCCCACCCCCACCAATACTCATATAACTGATTTTCAGTATTAAATCCTCTCTGTTTGAAATACTGATTGTAGTTTCTGTGTCCTTTACTGAATCTTGACTGATAGAGTTTGGCTTTTTTAGCTTTTACAGTGGAAAGCTGGTTTTACCTTATATCAAGACTCCTGGGGCACCTGGGTGGCTCAGTTGGTTAAGCATCTGCCTTCGTCTCAGGTCATGATCCCAGGGTCCTGGGATTGAGCTCCATGTCAGGCTCCCTGCTCAGCAAGGAGTCTGCTTCTCCCTCTCCCTCTACCCCTCCCCCTGCTTGTGCTCTCTCTGTCCCTCTCTGTCTCTCTCTCAAATAAATAAATAAATAAATAAAATCTTAAAAAAAAAAGACTCCTGGTAGAGACTTCTTCAACTGTTAGAATGGAATTAAGATGCTGAATATTGTCAAACCAACTGACAAATAGCCATTATATCCATCTTGATTTCCAACTAGGCTGTATATCTGACAACACCTTGCTACCCTTCAAACCTGGATTTTAGCTCCAATTTTGCTGTTGATTTGCTATGTGATCTTGGAGGAGTCTATTTCCTACTAGAAGCTTCCATTTGTACATGGGTTAAAAAAAAAAAAGGAGGGAGACTGGGTCTGTGGAAGTCAACATTCCCCTAGTTTCAAAACCATCTCCAGCATCCTCTAGGCATTTCTGGATCTGGAGAGAGCTTCAAGAGGAGAATAAGGAGAGGGAAGATGAGGAGTCCTGGACCTGCGTGAGTAACCATGAGTAACATTTGAAGATTCCACTTGAGGTGTCCTCTGGGTTCTAATGGGCAGAGTAATGAGCAAACAGTTAACAAAGAAGCACAGATCTTCCACTGAGGTCCTCGTAAGGCAGAGGGTTCCCTGTGCCCAGCCCCTAGGGCTGAGTTCACTCCTGAGGACAGCAGGTAAGCAGACTTTATAAACCGCAAGGCACATTCTGGCCATTTCCAAAGACCACTCTGATCCATGGGCCTTCTAGTGCAGAATGATTTTGTTCCAGTCATTCATGTATGTCAACATTAATCAAGGACTGAGAGGCACTAATGGGACAGACAAACATCAGGTGCTTATTAGATTTGGCTGGGTTCCTGAGCTGCCATTGTTCTTCAAATTGAGAAGTGCTCTTTGACATTATTAATCCATCACCTTCATCTTATGGATAGGAGACTGAGGTCCTGAGAGAAGCATCCCTCCACCCTACCCTGTGCCAATTAGCTCATACTTCAACTAGGGGCAAAGTTGGGATTTGTATTTGGATATTTTTATTCCCAGATAAGTGCTCCTTCCATTTCCTTCTTCACACAGGATGCAGACCAGTGATGACTTGTTGCAAATTTGGTCTGGATCATAAAGATGCACAAAGACAGTCTTCCTGGGAGAAGAGACTAACTCTCACAGATGTGTGGAGGCAGGAGCCATGTAAATGAAGGAGATGCAAACGTGGGGGCCACTTGGCTAGATGGTCACTCTGCAAAACTGCCAGACTAGCAGGACTTTGGGGTCTTCTGCACAACCTTTCCCTGATCATCCCCACATTTAATGATTCTAACATTTTCTCCTGATCTCCTTCTATACAAGGAGAAGACACGAATAGACTCCTTAAGCCTTTATTATTTTTTTCCCCACTGATGGCTTGGCCCTTAAATATCATCCAATCCACAGGTTCTGAAACTTTAAAATCACTTGGCTGTACTTGCTAAAAAATGCATATTTATGGGATCTGGAGGACCCATCTTTTATTTTTATTTTGTTGTTGTTTAGTTTTTATTTCATAATCATATTAATTATGCTATCCAACTAGACTTGGAGGGGAGTAAGGAAAACATGGAAACCATAGAACTGCAGTGAGAGCACAAAGCTTATGGGATATTTCAAGCAGGTGGGGGTGAGGGGGTGCTCTCCTGAGCTACAGAAGGAATGGTCTGGTAGTTAAGATAAAATACAAGTCAAATTTATTAGATTTGTCCACAGTCAGCAATGGTGACCTTCTTGCTGGTCTTCCCATTCCTGGACCCAAAGTGCTCCATGGCTTCCACAATATACATGCCTTCTTTGACCTTGCTAAAGACCACACGCTTGCCATCCAACCACTCAGTCTTGGCAAGTACAGATGAAAAACTGGGAACTGTTTGTGTTGGGTCCACCATTTGCCATGGACAAGATGCCAGGACCCATGTGCTTCAGGATGAAATTTTCATCATCAAATTTCTCCCCATAGATGGACTGGCCACCAGTGCCATTATGGCAACCGACGTCACCACCTTAGCACATAAATCCTGGAATAATTCTATGAGAGCAGGAACCTTTATAACCAAATCCTTTCTCCTCAGTGCTCAGAGCACTAAAGTTCTCTGTTGTCTTTGGAACTTTGCCTGCAAACAGCTGGAAGGAGACCCAAACCAAGGGCTCGCCATCCATAGTCATGTTGAAAAACATGGTGGGGTCGACTGTAGCTGGGTGGGGCAGGCCGCTCTGGGGCAGCAGCATCTGCAGTTCCTTGAGGACCTGTATTTTAGATAGCCCCTCCCCACCCCAACTAATTATAATGGAGGTGTTTGCTAACAGCATTTTCAGAAATACTCATCAGTTTAACCTACCCTTTTTAAAGAGAGAGACATGGAGAGGAAAGGACTTATTCAACAGTAAGTGGATCCCAACCCTTGTAAGAGCCTCTTGATTCAAGTTATACCAGACAATGAACTCATTTAAAAAATACATCCAGGTTTTGGTGTGCTGTGGTGGCCAAGCCTCCTGCTGTGGGGCCCCCTCTTTAAGCCTGGCACCTTCTGATCCTGCCCATTCCTTTGGGGGACCGTCCCCAAAAGTCTTCCTTCCCCTTGACTTCTCTGTGCCTTTCCTCTCCTCTATCCCTCCCCTCCTTGCCTCTCCTCTTCCTTTCACTTCCTTCCCATCTGTTCCAATTTCCTACCTATTGCTGTGAATAAAATTTCCCAGAATATTTTCTATTTCTCACCATTTTGTGGCTGAGCAATTTGGGAGGGAATGAACTCGGTGGTTCTCTCCTAGAGTCTTCACTCGGTTGTAGTCAGATGTCTGCTGGGGCCACAGTCATCTGAAGCTCTGCTGGGTTAGAAGCTCATTCTCATGGCTGGGAACTGACACTGGCTCTCAGGTAGATCGTGTCTGGGGCTGTCAACCAAAGCACATGCTTGGGACTCCCCAGCATGGTTGTCTCAGTGTAACTGGACCTCTTCCATGGCAGCTGCCTCACACCCCCGCCACCCACCCCCCCAAACAAGCATCCTAAGAGGATGGAGTACAGTTTTTTTGGCCTAACCTTGGAGGTCACACAGCATCATCTGGCTTTACTCTACTAGTCAAAGTTTGCCGAGATTCAAAGGGAGGGGCCATGGACTCCATGGACTCTACCTCTAGACTGAAGTGAGTGAAAGAATTGTAGGTCCCTGCTTTAAAACTGTGCCGTCATTTAGTATCTTTTCCTCCTCCATCCTTCCCTCTTCTCCCTTCCTCTACATCTCTTCTTTGCTGCCCCATCTCCTCCTTTCATGTCTCTCCCCAGTTAGCTTCTATTTTGTAGTGTCTGTGCTGGACTCTGGAAGTGTATCCTTTATTGAAAGCTCAGGAAACAAGCCCACAGCCTTTTTGGAGATGGATCGTCCATCAGGTTAATGGAGCTCAAGCCTCATGGTCCCTCACTTGAGCAAACATGGTTCCATTCTAAGCATTTCATGACAATTTTACCAGGGCCACAGCATCATCAGAGTTCCCAAATTGCAGGATTTCCATACTTTTCTCTTTCTTTTGGTGTCACTGGAAGACCCAACAATTTCTTGTTCTGCAAACACTGCACAGAGGGAGTAGATGTGAATTATTCATTCTCAGAAATATCAGACCTACAGAACACTTTATTAGGGAAACTGGAGGCTTCTGAAGCATACACAGGTGCTGTAAGAGGGAAGAGATAGGATCAGACAATGAGAAGGGGTTAAAGGGTGAAGGGCATTGTGTTTGAAGAGAAGCCGGGCTGGAGGAAAGAGAGGAAGCAAATCCTGGGGTTTGGTTTTTGGAACAGTCAATGTCCTGGCAGCTGAGATTTGGCCAGAGGAAGCCGATATGAAGCATCAGTCAGGCACACATGGAGAGAGCCCTGAATTATGAGCCAAATTCTGGAGGTTGTTCCAGTTCCTTTTATCCTACTGAGGGAGATGGTGACTCTGCAAGATAGCAGAACAGAAAAGGATGAGATGCTTGGGCCCTACTCATCTCAGGAACCAAATCTTGTAGTTAATGGAACAAAGGAGCTGGGGTCATTTTTATATCTTTTCACAGGAAGAGAAACCAGAAGTGGAGTGATTTGGAGCCATAGGGTGCTCGTGTGCTCTGGTTTCTCCAGTCAAGTGCCAGTTTAAACCTGTTGTCCCAATGTAATAATTAATGGCATTCCCCTTTCACTCTCAAAAGTTTCTTAGTTTGATCAATAAAGCATGTGGTTGTCCTGGTTCTAATCACCTTAAAAAGGAAAATGAAGAGATTGGGTGATGGGTGCCCAGCACTGGGCTGGTTCACTGGGCCTTCTTCTGACATCATCTTGGATACTCCACCCCTCTGCTTCCTCGTTCTGCACCCCCTATTCATCTCATACTTGCTGATTTCCCTTTGACTATTGCTCTTCTTCCCACCTTCTCTTTCCCAAAGCATCCCCTATTTACCCCTCTGCGAGGACTGGTTCTATCGACCCCAGGCCTACTAACTTCCTGGAATGGGCCAATCAACACCCAGACCTCCCACCCGTACAGGTGAGCATGGGAGATGGGACCCCTGAGACTTACATATTTCCTGGCAGATGGCCCTGCAGACAGCTTTAGATTGGAAGTTGTTACTGTTCCCACTGCAACCACCATAGTCGAATCTAGAGCAGCTTTTGATTTCCTTATTGTACCACCAGCGTGGAATGCGGGCCAAGCAGAGGCCAATATCCATTGGCAAACTGCATATGTCTGTAAGGAGATGGAAGAGCTGTATTGCTTGGGTGCCTGCCTTGCTAGAGAATATTCCAGGTGTGTGCAAAAGCTTGGAAGAATGAAAGAGCATGATATTTTTAGAGCAGCATGAACTTGCTAAAAAATATTATGCTGTTACACTTATCTATGCTTCTGCACATGCCTGGAGGGTCCACTCCTCTCTTGCTTACTAGGTGTACTCCTATTCATTCCTCGAAACACTCCCACACATCAAGCTCTTCTATAATGTCTCTCCTGGCTCCATTCTTCACTGTTTGCTTTTCTTTATTGCTTTTCAATCTTGCCCACACATTGATCTCTTCCATGTAATTGCTTGTTCATATTTTCTGACTCCTCCATCAGAAAGTGAGGTTTGCACATTACATCATCTTGGTACACCAGTTCCTAGCAGGTAATCTGGCACTGAGACATGCTTCAGGAATGTTCACAGTACAAAATCAAATATATCCTGAACTTTGAGAAATACTTGATGGGCAACTGTTTTGTGCATAGTGCTATGAGGTACAAATAGAGTTGTTCAGAACCTCATAGTCTGAAGCACAACAACAACAGCATTTGTTAAAGTTCTTAGCACTTGATACATATTGACATATAATCTGAGGCGGTAGGTCCTCTTCTTGTCTTCATTTTGTAGATGAGGAAACTGAAGTTAAGAGAGGCTAAGTAACTTCCCTAAGATCACAGAAGATGGCAAGGGATTTGAACGTAGATATTCCGTTGCTCTCAGGATCAAGACCAGACGCCTTAATCTGGCCAGCAAGACCCTGCCTTGTCAGAACCTTGCCTACCTATCATGGCCTCACCATCCTGATATTTCTCTCTCTTACCACAAGCATGCTCACTCTCTGGTCTCTGGACTTTCTAGGCCTGAGCCTGCTGTCTCCTCACACAGGGCCTTTGCACATGCTATTAGCTGTGCCTGGAAAGCTCTTCCCTCCGATTTTTGCCTACTTACTGCCCATCTTTCAGATCTTAAATCATAGATCTTTTTTTCTTAGAAAAACCTTTCTTGCCTCCCCTGGCCTATATTGAGCAAGTGGGTCCCATCATGTGTGTAAGGGGCACCAGTAAATATTTGTTGAATGAATGAATGAATGAATGAATGGTCCTTGATGGTCCTCTTTAGAGTACAATTATATGGGCACAGAGGAAAGAGTGGAAGAGGTAAAAAATGGTTAGAGAAGGCATCGTGGATTTATATGACAGAGAAGCCTTGGGGGGTGGGGAAAGCCAAGAACTATAAATCATATACCTGTTTCTTATAGCTATCATATCACCTGACACCATGCTGGTATTTGATGGGACTTCAGTGGGAACTTGGCACCTCAGAGGATCACAGAAGAATAGCCAAGAAACCATGTGGTCTAATGCCTACATCTTTCTTACAGATGGGGAAACTAAAGCCCATAAAGCAAAAACTCTGTTACTCACATCATATACCTGAGCAGGGGCAAAAATGAAATAAACCCCACCCCCGTCCAGCACTGCTAGGATTTGGGTCAAATAGAAGATGCACCCAGATTCTTGGTCAGAGACCAGCCATCAGGGAACCAGGGGAGAGGTCCGACGCTGCCAGGGCAGATGGGCAGAGAGTGGGGGTCAGGAGGGAGGGCACTGGATAGTTCAGGGGGTTTGTGTGTTACCTTCATTGAGGTCTAAACATTTCTTTCCACAGTTAAAATTGCAACACTTCATCTTCCCGGGGCATGGTTTGTTCTTCGTGCACTGGTCGATTTCTCTGTAACTACATGGTACTCTGGTCCGGGGACACCTCTCTGAGGGAGGGAAAAAAAGGAAGAAGGAAGGCCAGAACCCTCCATTGCCAGGCCCAGGGCAACACTGCAGAGTTAGAGAAGACTTTTCTCTCTTCATTGTCCTTTGGAGGACTCCGGATTTTCACAGCACTGGCCCCACTCCCAACCTCATAATGACTCCCCATCTAGTCCCTAAACACAGCCCTACTCCCACCCCCACCAACCATGAGGTTTCTGGAAGAAGGATGCTCTCCCCTAGAACTATTCTGGTCACTTGGCCTTCCTGTATTTGGATGTTCCCTGGGTGGGGGCGAGGGTGCTATAGAGCTCTTCTAGGGGACTGAGATCTCCATTTGTGGAGTCAGATGCCTGGGCTTTTGAATTCTGTGCCACCATTAGTATGGCAGGCACCATCTTTGGACCTTGATTCTTTCATTTGCCTAAAGAGTTGTTTGGAGGATTAGGTGACAAAACTTGGAAGCCATTGTCAGGTGGCCTGGGGCGTAATAATGATAACTAATATTAATGAGGTGCTTACTGTGGACTTGTTCTCTTCTCCTTAATCTTTGTGGCATTTCTATGGGTGAGTCCTATCAATATCCACATTTTATAAACAGAGGAATCTGGAGCACAGGGAGGTTATGTGAATTTTGCCAAGGTCACACAGTTACTAAGGAGAGGAGCCAGGATTTCAACCTGCAATGTATGGTCTCACTGCTGAGTGCTCAGTGTATTTTAGCTGCTACTTATGGGGGTCTTCATATCTCAGCATTCTGAGGGACTTCAAGAGACCATTCTTTACTCCACAGGCAAGGACCCTCTGGGGGTGTGGGTGTGGGGAGACTTTTGGGCGCTGCAACTGGAAGATTCAAAGTTGCTGAGGGTGGTGCTGGGGTGAGGGACCTTTCTTGCAGGAAAGGCCCATAAAGTCTCAGCACCTTTAGTCCATCTCATGAGCTCCAGGTCCAGGCACCTCCAGAAGGAGTCTGTCTCATAACGATAGTGGGGAGTCTGTTGCTAGAGACTCAGGTTCTTGCACTCATAGAAGGCATCTTACTAGATGGTAGGGGTCTGAGAGAAGGACTGTGAATATCTCCCTTTCTCCCACCTAGGACCCCAGGCTGAGTGGGGGAGGCGTTCCTCATCCATAGAAGTCTTTGTTCCTCCCTCCCAGCAACTTCCATGTCTCCACTGGGAGGACCTAGTCCCCAGTACTTACTGCCAAAGAACCCCTCAACCAGCTCAGGTTCCTGGACTCCCCCCAAGAGGATGAAGAGTGCCAGGACTGCCAGAAAACCCAAGAGCCCCATTTTAAGAGCTACTGGCCTGGCTGGTGGCACCAAAATTAGGAACTGCTCCTCAGTAGCTTCTGCTTCTGAGCTTTGGCTGCCCTGGCACAGGAGCCACATATCACTGAAGACAAGCCAGCCACACTCCCTCTGCTGGGGAACGCCAAGTCCCCGAGGCCATCAGTGGGAGTAGCTGACACCCACAGCACCGACCCTGGGGGAAAAAGGGCTCTTGACAGGAAGCTTCTACTTCTCAGCTCGCTGAGGCTCTCTGGCTCTCTGGTCAGCCAGGGAGAGGGGGCAAAACTTGTCTGGGACTTCTAGACTCCCTCGGAGAAGGGAATGTTCAATTTCAGCATCTTCCATTTTCCAGGGGAGTTTAGAGATCCAAGACTATCCCAGCTCTCTTCTTTCCAATCTTACACCTCTCCTGATATGTCTGTCTGTCTGCTTGTTTTTCTCACACTGTTGATTTTCCTTCTCTCTGCGCTTCCTTGTTTAACTCTGTGCCTGCCTTTTTCTCTTTTCTTGTGAGTCTCCCTCTGGGTCTCTTCCTCCCTGCCCTTCATTTCCCTTCTGTCCTCCTTTTTCTTCTCTTTGGGCCACCCCTTTTCCTTAACCATTGTCAAAAAGTAAAGATGTTACCATGAGTAGCATGTGGTCTGGAGGAGACAGGTTGATCCCAGGTTGAACCAAATCTTCTGAGAGTGTGTGTCAGGATCATGGTGCTTTGAAAGCAGGAGAGGATGCCAGAGCTAACGGAGAGCCTCTATCATTGGGTGCAATTTGGAATGGGTGAAGCAGGAGGAAATACTAAATATCAGTTATGACCTGGGACAACCATGGGGCATGAAGATTCTTCCCCGAACTTTCCAACTTAAGGTGTGAAGTGTTAATAAGACATGTTCTTGGCTTGCCTCTGATTTCACCTGCAGCTGTGGGAGACAGTTCTAGTGCACATTTTTCCTAACCATTTTTAAAAATGAAGTGGAATTAACATCAGATAAGATTAACCATTTTTAAGTGGACAGATCAGAGGCTTTTTTTTTTAATGTTATGTTACTCACCATACAGTACATCATTAGTTTTTGATGTAGTGATCCATGATTCATTGTTTGCATATAACACCCAGTGCTCCATGCGATACATGCCCTCCTTAATACCCATCACTGAGCTAACCCATCCTTCCAACCCCCTCCCCTCTAAAACCCTCAGCTTGATTCCCGGAGTCCATAGTCTCTCATGGTTCATCTCTCCCTCCGATTTACCCCCCTTCATTTTTCCCTTCCTTCTCCTAATGTCCTCCATGCTGTTCCTTATGTTCCATAAATAAGTGAAACCATATGATAATTGGCTTTCTCTGCTTGACTTATTTCACTTAGCATCATCTCCTCCAGTCCCATCCATGTTGATGCAAAAGTTGGGTTATTCATCTTTTCTGATGGCTGAGTAACATTCCATTGTATATATGGACCACATATTCTTTATCCATTTGTCTGTTGAAGGGCATCTCAGCTCTTTCTACACTTTCTATTGTGGACATTGCTGCTATGAACATTGGGGGGCATGTGGCCCTTCTTTTCGCTACATCTGTATCTTTGGAGTAAATGCCCAATAGTGCAATTGCTGGGTCATAAGGTAGCTCTATTTTTAACTTTTTGAGGAACCTGCACACTGTTTTCCAAAGTGGCTGTACCAGCTTGCACTCCCAGCAACACTGTAAGAGGGTTCCCCTTTCTCCACAACCTCTCCAACATTTGTTGTTTCTTGCCTTGTCAATTTTTGCCATTCTAGTTGTAAGGTGGTATCTCAGTGTGGTTTTGATTTGAATTTCCCTGATGGCTAATGATGATGAACATTTTTTCATGTGTCTGGGAGAAGATATTTGCAAATGGCACTACAGATAAGGGCTGATATCCAAGATATCCAAGATCTATAAAGAATTTCTCAAACTCAACACCCAAAAAACAAATAATCAAGTCAAAAAATGAGCAGAAGACATGAACAGACACTTCTCCAGATCAGAGGCTTTTAAGTGCCTTCACAATGTTGTGTAACCATCACCTTTATTAGTTCCACAATATTTTTATCACTCCAGAAGAAAATCTTAGGGGCACCTGGCTGGCTCAGTCAGAAGACCACGCAACTCTTGATCTCGGGAGCTCGAGCCCCACCTCTGGTGTAGAGATTACTTAAAGAAATAAAACTAAAAAAAAAAAGGACAATCTCTACCTATTAGCAGTCACTATTTTCCCCAGCCTAATCCTGCCCCTGGCAACCAGTAACCTACTTTCTGTTTCTATGGATCTACCTATTCTGGATATGTCATATAAATGGAATCATATAGTATATGACCTTTCCTGTCTGGCTTTTTTTGCATCACCTAATGCTTTTGAGGTTCATCCACAGTGTATCTTGCGTTAGTTCTTTGCTTCTTGTTGTGGCCAGTGCACAGTGATAGCTTCCCACTTCAAGTGTCAGAGTCTCTACTTCTGTGCTGTGGGTTTTCTCTGGCTCCCTGACAGCTTACTCAGCTTGTGTGGGGAATAATCTGGAGGAGCAAGGGGTTCCATAGGCCCAGGCAGCCAGGAGGGGATGGGAATTAATGAATAAACGCCTCAGCTGCCCCATCACTGGAGATGAATGTAGACATTTGGACACATGTTTTACAGGGTTCCTTAGAAGGTCCCAGGGGGAGTAAGCTGCAGTTTGCCCCCACGGTAACCATAATTATAATCATGATACACTCTTCTCTTGCCTGTATCACCTACCCCATCCCCACCTTGTGTGTATTGAGACATCTCCCAAATAAACTCCTCTACCCATGTCCTTGTCCTAGGATTGGTTTCTGGGGGATCCAAACTAAGGCAATGCCCATAGACCCTTGTCTTAAAAGGGTCTTACAATTTTTTGAAGAAACAGAGGTAGATAACAATGTCCCTGGAGCTCTCAACTCTCAAGGTTCTGACAGTTCTCACTCCCTTTAATGGTGTCACAAGAGCCTCAATGACCCTTTAGTCTCTGCAAAGTGTAATGTACCAACAGATATGAATTATTCAGCCACAGAGGCAGAGGACTAAACAGAGTACTTTATTGGGGAAACCTGGGAGCTATGCAGGTATAGACAGGGTCTCTAGACATCGGACATAAAGGAAAGAAGCCTAGAGATGGGATCAAAAGAGAATGATACCATGTGTGAAACGAGGCTGAGCTAGAGAAAGGGGAATGCAGATCCCAGGGCTCTGTTTGCGGAAGAGCTGAGCCCTTGGAATGTGGAGTGGAAGAGTGGACGCCAACGTGAAGCATCAGTCAGGTGCATGGACAGAGCCTTGGATCACGAGCCAACTCCTGGCGGCTGTTCAGGTGCATCCTGATGCACTGACAGTTAGGAGCCTGGTAGAATGTAAGACAGGACCCACTAAGCATCTTGGGCTCAGCTTATCTTCAGAGCGAGTCTTGAAATGACGTTCATGCATCTTTGCACAGGAGGCAAAAACAAAGTGGGTTTTCTCCGGGGAGCTATAGCTTTCCTCCTTACAGGAGAAACAGGATGTGGTCGGGATAGAGTGCTGGTGATCCAACACTAGGTTGGATGTCCTGTGACCTCTGTGGAGCTGGTCTCTGGGATTTCACCATGTATGTATGCTCCCTCCACCCCTCATACTCGCCAGCTTTGATCATGAGCACATCCTCTCCCAACCTCAGTTCCCAGAATGCCGCTGTCCATCCCTCTGCCAGGTGCATGCTCACCTCCCAAGTGGAGCTGGCTCTGTCAGCACCTGGCCTACCAAGGCTGTGGCCGTGCCTGAACAAAGCAGCTACACACAGGTCTGCTGGCAGGGCCCTAGTGAGGACAGGACGCCCCAGGGACTCACGATTGCTGGGGCACATGTTCTGGCACATGGCTTTGGACTGGAAATTGTTGTTGTTTCCTTTGCAGCCACCATAGATGAACCTGGAGCAGGTATTCTTCTCCTTATTGTACCACCAACGATGAAAAAATGCCATACAAGGGCCAGGTTCTTTGGGCATGGTGCATATATCTGTAGGGAGACCCCAGACTTGAGCAATACGAGTGTTCACCCCTCAAGAAAGCAGCTGATATTGTTACCCCTGCAAACCACCAGACATGGAATGGAGCAGGCTCTTTTCCCCTTATCACAGCCCAGCTCCACTGGAGTATGGTACACATTGCAGGGAGACCCCAGAGCAGAGCTGTTGGGGTGTCTGCAGGCCTGTAGAACATCTGTCTCCCCCATTCCTCATGGTCACCATCCCCATTGTCTTCCCTGAGAGTGAGGAGACTGATTTCAAGGCTCTGCTCCCAATTCAGTGTGTGCATATCGACCTCCCCTGTTACCTGTCTTGTCCTTTACTTCCTCTTCTGGAAAATGGGAATGCAACATCCCACCCTGCTAGTGGCACAGGGCTGTCCTAAGGTACAAGTGAGACTGCCCTCATGGACCTGAATGGGCAGCTTTTAGCACAGTGCCTGGCAGAGAACAGCTGCTCAATAAATACATCCTGAATGGATAAAAGAGATGGAAGTGCCTTGAAAATGACAAAATATAAGCCACATACTCTGCCCTGCAAACCATGCCAGGAAGAGAGAATCTGGGATCACGAGTAAAAGGCAAGTAGGGCAGGGAAGGCAGGGGCTAGTTTTTTAGATGGCCAAGCACCTTTCATCCTGCAGTTAGCTTCAGTCCTGTGATGAGTTGAATTGTGTCTCTCCCTACCCACCCCACACCCATTCATATGTTTTTTGTTTTGTTTTGTTTTTTAATTATTTTTTTATTATGTTCAGTTAGCAACTGTATAGTACATCATTAGTTTTTGATGTAGTGTTCAATGATTCATTAGCTGCGTATAACATGCAGTACTCATCACAACACGTGCCCTCCTTAATACCCATCACCTTGTTACCCCATCCCCTCTCCCCCACTCCCCTCTGAAACCCTCAGTTTGTTTCCCGGGAAGTCCTAACCCTCACTACTTCAGAATGTGATCCTATTTGGAAATAGAGTTATGGCAGATGTAATTATTTAAGATGAGTCATCCTGGAGGAGGATGCATCCCTAATCCAATATGATTGGTCTTCTTATATAAAGGGGAAATTTGGACACAGAGAGAGAGAAAGAGAGAGAGAGAGAGAGAGAGAGAGAGAGAGAGAACACCATGTGAAGCTGAAGGTAGATGTCTACAAGCCCGGGACTGCCAAAGATTGCCAGCACACCACCACAAGTTAGGGGAGAAGCATGGAACAGATGCTCTCCTGATAACCTGAGAAAGAACCTGCCTTGCCAACACTTGACCTTGGACTTGTAGCCTGAGGACCTTGAGACAATACGTTTCTGTTGTTTCAGCCACCCAGTTTGTGGTCCTTTGTTATAGCAGCCCTAGCAAATGAATGCAGATCTGAACTAAACTCTGAGTTCCTCAAGGGAAAACTCCTGGCTTACTTCTCTGCCACTCTCTTTAATCTTCAGTGTCTCATGCCTGGGCTGTTGGGATAGCCTGGAACTGATCTCCTGCCCCTGTCTCTAGCCCCTCCAATCAATCCTTCATGCTGCCCACCAGAGGGAAGGACCTAATGAACCTGAAACAAAGCTGATCACATCATTCCACAGCTAAGACCTTGACTTCGTGGCAAGACTTCCCATGACTCACAGGCTCTGTAGGTTGGCTCCTGCTTGTGGTTCTGCTCCAGCCCCCACCACAGTACCATTTGAGGTACATGCTTCTGCAATATTCAACACCCTTTGCTATCCCACACATCTACACCTTTCACGCTGCATTCCCTCTGCCCACCCTGCTGCTGTTCATTAGTGACACTCCCACTCTTCCTTCAAAACCTCAGACATCAGCTCCTCTGTGATGTCACTGACTCCATACACACCCCATACCCCTACAGGTGCCAATCCTGCATTGTTCCACCATACTTCTGATCTCATGGGCATGATTGTCACTGGTTTACATCCTCAGTCTCCTCCATGAGGTTGTGAGCTTCCCAGGGAGCAGAGATTGTGTCTGATTTCATCTTGGAGCCTCCTTCCTAGCAGGTGGTCTGGCTCAGCATAGGATCATGCAGAATGTTGAGGGTAAAACCAAATGCACCCTGACCTGAACTAAATAAGCCATTCATTGAGTACCTACTGTGTGCAAGATGCTTTAAGAGACAAAGAAAAGGCATGGCCTCTACTCTTTAGGAGCTCCCAGTCAAGAATAACAAATAATTTAAACTAATATATGTCATCTGGGGATATTGTGCCAGGCATTGCTCTAAGTACTTCATGTGCATCAACTTATTTGATCCTCCATACTTGGAGGATTTAACACTGGCCCTTTTATTATCTGGGGAAACTGAGGAACAGTGGGGGAGAGTTGTTAATTTGCTCAGGCTGGTAAAAACCAGAGCTAAGAATTGAACTCAGGGAGCCTGGATTCAGAATCCCTCACCTGTAGGCAAATGAACAACTTACCATCCTCCTACCCACTCTGCTCCATTGTCAGGTCCTGCTTACTTGACCTCCTAGACACTTTTCAAACACACCCCACTCCTCTCCATCCCCTCAGCTACCTCTCTGGTCCAAGCTACCACATCCTCTCTTCCTGAAATCCTTGAAGAACAACATGATCACGTCACTGTCCACCTCAGTGGATTTCCATCACTTTGGATCAAAGGGAGATGCTAGGCCACCAGACCCTACCTACCAAAGATCCTTTCCCTCGTACCATGCTCATATGTACTCTTGCTCTCTGGCCTCCAGGCCCCACCACTGAGCCTTTGTGCATATTATTCCCTGTACCTGCAAAAGCCTTCCCCCCGCCGACAGTATGCCTAAATTTACTACCCATCCTCTGAACACAACTCCAGATTGCTTTCTCAGGGAAGCCTTCTTCACCTCCCTGACCATACTGGTCAAATCCTATTATGAGTCTCAGAGACACTCAATGTATATTTGTTAAACAAAGAGTAAAGTATCTTTGATAGTCTATTTGGAGCCCAAGGAGATGGCCATGGAGTTAAGATTGCAGGAGCAAAGGAAAGGCCCTCTGGTCTGGAGTAGTCGAGGGAGGTGTCCTGGGGCTAAGATGGACTTCAATAAGCAGAGAGGCTGCCCCTCTGCAGCAAAAAGCTGGTAAATATCAATAGCTTCATTATCACTTCCAGCAACAATGTGCCAACAGTAGCCAAGTGGGGAGTCAGAAGTTCACGAGTCCAAACAAACAAAAAAGAAAATCATAAGAGTTAAAAGCAACCATGAGACTGTCTGGTACAATCCTACAGTCATCTTCTGTTTGGGGAAACTGAGGCCCAGACAGGATGAGGATACTATCTAATGTCACACATAATATCAGGGGCAGTGATGGCTCTAAATTGCAGGTCTTCCCCAACCCAGCAATCTTGGTCAGAGACCAGCCCTTAGCAAAGCAGGGACGATGCCACCGCCATGGCCATAAGGTGAGGGTGTGGGCAGAAGGGCTGGTTATTCTGAGGCTCTGAATATTACCTTGGTGGAGGTCTAAGCATTTTTTTCCACAGCTGAAGATGCAACACTTCTTCTTGTTGTCCAGGCACTGTTTGTCCTTTGTACATACATCCCTTTCTCTGAATTCACATTTCTCTCGGATTCTGGGGCATCTCCCTAGGAAAAGGACAGTTTTACAACTGTGGATGTTGGAGGGCACAGTGCCCACTCTTCTCCCAACCTGAGGCAATTCTGGGGAGTCAGGGAAGTTTGCTTTCTCTTTGTTCATCCACAGGAGACCTTTTCCGCAGGGTGCTTTCATGTATTTCCCAACACCGCCTTCACTACCCTCCCTTCTGACCACCCCTTATTCTCTACCTTCTTACCCCGTCCCTAGTTCCACCCCCTAGTGCCACCCCCTCTAAGGCAGGATTTCTCAACCTTGCCCCTAGGGCCTCATCATTATTTATGGGAGGGGGAGGGCTGCCTTGTGCACCGTAGGATGTTTACAGCATCCCAGCCCTCTATCCACTGGATGCCAATAGCACTCCCCAGGTGAACAACCAAAAATGTCTCCAGACATAGCAAATGTCCCCTGGAAGGCAAAATCACCCCACTGAAAGCCACTGGTCTAAGCTAATCTGGTCATTTTGGCCTCCTTGAGGAGTCAGTGTTTGGGAGTTCCTCCGGGGTGGGGGGCGGTGCTATTGCACAGTGATTAATATCCCTCACCCTGGCATCGGAGAGTCAGGTTTTTAAATTCTACCTCTTGGCTTACCACTCACCTCTCTGAACCTTGGGTTTTTCACTTGTAAAATTGTTTTAGCCTTACAGAGTCACTGAGGAAGAAATGAGACAAAATGTGTAAAGCTCGAATCATAGGAACTGATTCATAGCAATGTTAATTAAAGTTTGTCAACTGTTTCCCATAAGCCAAGCACTTTTCTATGCATTTTAAATACTATCCCATTGAGTTCTACAGACATCCCCATTTTGCAGAGGAGACAGAAGCACATGGAATTTATGTAACTTGCCCAAGGTTATGGCTACTGAGTGGTGGAACCAGAATTTGGGCCCACCATGTCTGAATCCAGATCTCTCAAACTCCTTACTTTCTAAATGTTCAGTAAGTGGTAGCAATTATCATTATTACTATATAGTCATGGAGTACTACTGTCTTCAGTTCAGAGAAACTTCTGGATACTTTTATTTCAAAGGCAGGGCACACCTGGGGATGCAAGAATACTTTATAAGGCTGCATTTGAAAGAATCAGGAGTTGGTAGAGATGATATCCTGAGAATGGGGGCTGTTTCTGTTGTGGGGTGAGGGGACGGTCTACTAGGCTTCCAAGATTCCTATAGCCCCTCCCATAAACTCTGGATCCTGTGACTCCTCCCTTCATTCCCAATTGACCCTCACTTCAAAGGGACTGAAAGTGGGGGTTGCCTCAGGTCTGCAATCTTGCATTCACTGAAGGGATCTTCCATCAAGAGGGAAATTGGAAGAAATATTCCAAATATGTCCCCACCTGGGACCAGGGCTAACATGGTGGGAAGCAACTCGAGTCTTATTCCTTGTTCCCTCCTCCCAGCAACCTTCCCTCTCTCCAGGGCGAGGGCTGAGGCCCCAGTACTTACTGGGAAAGATCCAGTAGGTCAGACCAGGTCCCTGGACATTCACTAGAAGGGTAGATAAGACCAGGATGCTCAAAAATCTAGAAGACTCCATTCTGAAGAAGAGCTGGACTGTCTGGTGATTCCAGAACATGAAAATGTCTAGCTGCCTTTGTCCAGCCTATTTCTTTAGTAGTCAGTATCTTGGATGTGAGAACTGGAGTCAAGCCAGACACCTCCTTTCCTGCTGGGAACGCCAAGTTCCTGAGATCATCAATGTGACCAGCTGGCATCTACAGTGCACAGCCCTGGGGAAGGGTCTTTGATTGCATGGCTCCTGATCCTCAGCAGCCTGGGCTGGGCTGGGCCCTCTGGTCAACCAGGGGGAGTGGGCAAAACTTGTCTCACTTTCTAGGTGACCTTAGGACTCAATGCCACCATCAAGGGTCTTCTTCTTGATGACCCTGAGAGTTGTGGAATGTGCTTATTGTCCATTCACTTTCCATTTTATCTGCATGCTGAGTGGTATGCCCCTTTTGTTTGTCTCTGACAATGTGTCTCTGCGGATCTCTTGTTACCTCTTTGTTTTTCTGTGCCCCTTTGTGTCGGTGTCTGACTTACTTTCTTTTTCTGTGGAACTCTCATGGTCTCTGTGTCTCTTTCTCCTACTCCCACCCTTTCCTCCCAACTTTCTCCCCTTTCTTTGGGTAGTTCATATTCTTTGACTAAGATCAAAGAGTAAATTTGTTGCCACAGAGTGGGGTGTGGTGGAGGAACAGTCTATCAGCTGAGTTTTCAGAAAGTGTTTGTCGAGGTCCTATTGTTTGAGAGCAGTGGAGAATGTCAGAAGAGCTCATGGGCAGTGTCTCCCATCTGGTGCAAATTCCTTGTTGTTTGAGGAGGAACTGCAAGATGGGGAGACCTGCTTGAGAGACTATACCCCAGTAAAGGTCCATAGGCAGCAGAGTTGCTGGCTTCTGACTGAACTGGTGAAAGGGCTCTGGAGAGAGTGCTGGGGTACTTGGTAGCTTTCCTACAGGGAATCCACAATGCCAGCGAGTCCATCAGTCTTGGCAGAAGGAGAGACTCTCTTCAAAGTGTAAATGTCATCTGTAGGGTTCCCATTTCCTTCCTTAACTAGCTGTTGCACTTTGGGGCCAAGCTTTGTTCTCCATTTGTCCTACACGATGGGCAAAACCAGACAAAGCCAGCCTTATCATCAGTGAGTGACTATATGGTCACAAAATTTAGGATCACCAACAGAGCCCCCTATGGGAATCCGTGGTGTAGGTCTCAGCCTGTTGACAGTGGTATTCTCTGCTAGGAAAGCCTGAGATGCCCTTGGAGCATATTTACGCGAAATGAGACCCACAGACATTCCCCTCAGAGACACCCCCCTACCACCACTGGACCAGTGTTGTGGTTGGACCAGGCTTTGTGGTTTTATTATGATCACAGGACCCACCTCTGCCAAATCACCAGGGAACTTAAGAAAACGAGATTTATTGCTCACAAGTCCTGGAGGGTACATGCCAAGTCAGAAGGCCACACAGAAGGTTGTGGACAGAGAAAGGGGGAGAAAGTGCAGACTTGGGGCTCTCCCTTTATTCAGGTCCAAGGGTGGAATAGCTAAGGTTTCATGGGTTCACTTTCTATTGGTGAACTTAAAGCATATAAAAGTGCGGATTATGGTGTGGGAAGGGAGAAGCAGTGTCACTCCAGTGATTAGTTATCTGGGTTACTGGAGGCCTTTCTAAAAGGGGAACTTCATTGGTGAGGGCAGCTGGTTCCTTATCCTAGTTGTGTTGTTAGTATCTGTGTTACATAGCTGGGGATGTATTTATTCGAGATGGGTGTCTTTGAATGGATGCCTCAGCACTCAAAAGCTTAATGTCAGGCACTTACATTACAATGAAAAGGCTGAATATCAGGCCCTTACGCTTTATTCTGCGTCCCTCCCAAACTCAGTCCAGGAGAGAACACAAAGCTGAACCAACTGGGTGGAAGGACTCTGAGGGCACAAGTTCCATACATAGGGATGATAAGTCCCAGAGGAATGCAGATGCTGACTCAATGTCACCAAGTTAGTGAGTGTCAGAGATAAAGGTAAAAGAGAATGGAGTGTCTGAGTTCTTGTCAGAGGTCACTATGGAATGTTCTGATACAGGTATGGATATAATATCTCGCTATGGAGTTGAAGATAGGGAGGAATAGTGCATAAAAGGGATGAAAGTGATGTCTATAGTGGGGACAGAGGCTAAAGAGTCCCCCGAGTCTGTAAATGTCCAAATGGTTCCCAGGGCTCCCAAACAAGGCTGAATTCTCTAAATTTTCTTGAATGTAAATGAAAATTCAGAATTTCAGGTTGTTCTATCTCTTCTGTCCTGCCTAATATCCCACCCCGCCCAACGATCTCACTTTCCAGGTGGGTGAGATGAAATTTATGCCTTTGGGGCCTAGGATGAATGACATTTTTGGCCTCTTCCCTCACCCAAGTTCTTGAAGAAGGCCGAGTAAATATCCATGTAGATCTTTGCCCTGCTTCCTTTATCTCCTGTCACTGATGGTCATATTGCCCTCCCTCTGTCTCAACCACACTTCTGTTCCAGCACCAATCCCCTGCTCAGAGTGAGGGACTCCAAGAGGGTACCAAGGTAGAAGGCCTCTACCTGGAAATTCCTGCTTGCTAATTAGGCCAAGACACTTTGCTCAAACTTCCTGTCCCTGGCTTTCTGTGTTGTTCTCTGTGCCTCTAAGGGTATTACTGAGTTTCATGTCTGTTTCCCCAAATAAACTCTGAGCTTCATTGAACAGGTCTGTGTCTAGAACCTAGTGCTTAGGACATTAATAGACCCAGAATAAACACTCAGTACAAACCACTGGATGAGCAAGGTCAATATGTGGATGGCTCATGGTATGTATGATGAATGGGAAGATGAAGAATATGAACATGGGCATTCTCTCATGCCCATGTTGATGGGCATGAGAGAATGTGTGTGTGTGAAAGATGGATAAAGGCTGGATATAAAACAGGCAACTGGATAGGTAGAAAGAAGATGGGTGAGAAGGGGAAGTGGGTAGATATATGAGTGAACAAGTGGTTGGAAAGACAGATCAATTTAAAGTTATGTTTATGCAGGCTAGGTGAGCGGATGGATGCGTGAGTAAATGGATGGAATGATTGGTGGATAAGTGGGAGTGGGGTGGAAACATGACTATGTGAATGAAAACATTAATGAAAATTAAAGATATAAAAATAATTATGTACAAAATAATGTGTACCTCTCTAAAGTAATACATTTGAAAGTGGAGAGAAAATGGATGAATTTTAGCAACATATAAAAGACCAAAATTTACAGAAGAGGTAGAAAGCCTGCACAACTTATAAAATATGTACAAAGAAAACTAGTAAAATAAATATGTCATTATAGAAGAAACCTTACCTAGATGCTTTTGGAGTGAAATTTTGTCTAGCCTTTAAGGAATAGAGGATATCATTAAAAGTATTATTATTGAAGATATTATTAAAAATATTACAGATCATAAGAAGTGTCTGGCTGGTTCAGATGGTAGAGCATGCAACTTTTGATCTTGGGGTGTGAGTTCGAGCCCCCTGTTGGATGTAGACTTTGCTTAAAATAAAATAAAAAATAAACTTAAAAAACTTAAAATATTACAGATCATAGGGAGAAAAAGTACATTTCCCAATTACTTTTCCATGCTAGTTTGTTGAAACCTGTATGACTCAAATAGCAAAACATAGAAAAGTAATAGATCTATTTTTCTTTTGACCTTTGATGTGAAAATTCTGAACAAACTCTTTGTTTGAAGAACCTTCCGTGTATTAATTCAAGTATACCCTCTATATGATTAACGTCAATCCAGGAATGCAAGGATGGCTCGGTATATGAAAATTTAATAATTTAAGCTCTTATACTAACAAATTAGAAGAGAAAAATCATTGCATGAGTAGATGCTTAAAAGGTGTTTGATAAAATTCCATGGTAATTTCCAATAGCAGTTGTAAATGGATAAAAAGAAAGCAACCTAAGTGTAGTAAAACCTATTTATTCCAAAGCCAAAACAAATGTCCTTTTATACAGGAAGAGACGTTGACTTTATTTAGTTTTTTTTTATTTAAATTCAATTACCTAACATATAGTACGTCATTAGTTTCAGATGTAGTGTTCAATAATTCATCATTTGCGTATAACAGCCAGTGCTCATCACATCACATGCCCTTCTTAGTGGCCATCACCCAGTTGCCCCATCCACCCACACACCTCCCTTACCACAACCTTCAGTTTGTTTCCCAGAGTCAAGAGACACTCACGGTTTGTGTCCCTCTCTGATTTCTTCCCATTCAGTTTTCCCTCCCTTCCCCTATGATCCTCTGCACTGTTTCTTTTTTTTTATTTTTTATTGTTATGTTAATCACCATACATTACATCATTAGTTTTTGATGTAGTGTTCCATGATTCATTGTTTGTGCATAATATCCAGTGCTCCATGCAGAATGTGCCCTCTTTAATACCCATCACCAGGCTAACCCATCCCCTCACCCCCCCCAGAACCCTCATTTTGTTTTTCAGAGTCCATCGTCTCTCATGGTTAGTCTCCCCCTCTGACTTACTGCCCTTCATTCTTCCCCTCCTCCTATCTTCTTCTTCTTTTTTTTCTTAACATATATTGCATTATTTGTTTCAGAAGTATAGATCTGTGATTCAACAGTCTTGCACAATTCACAGTGCTCACCATAGCACATACCCTCCCCAATGTCTATCACCCAGCCACCCCATCCCTCCCACCCCCTACCACTCCAGCAACCCTCAGTTTGTTTCCTGAGATTAAGAACTCCTCATATCAGTGAGGTCATATGGTACATGTCTTTCTCTGATTGACTTATTTCACTCAGCATAACACCCTCCAGTTCCATCCACGTCGTTGCAAATGGCAAGATCTCATTCCTTTTGATGGCTGCATAATATTCCATTGTGTACATATACCACATCTTCTTTATCCATTCATCTGTTGATGGACATCTTGGCTCTTTCCACAGTTTGGCTATTGTGGACATTGCTGCTATAAACATTGGAGTGCACGTACCTCTTTGGATCCCTACATTTGTATCTTTGTGGTAAATACCCAGTAGCTCTGCACTGTTTCTTATATTCCACATATGAGTGAAACCATATGAAAATCTTCTTTCTCTGATTGACTTATTTCACTTAACATAATACCCTCCAATTCCATCCACATCAATGTAAATGGTATGTATTCATCCCTTCTGATTGCGGAGTAATATTCCAGTGTATATATAAACCACATGTTCTTTATTCATCCATTTGTTGAAGGACATCTTGGCTCCTTCCAGTTTGGCTATTGTGGACATTGCTGCGATGAACACTGGGGTACAGGTGTCCGTTTGTTTCACTACAACTGTATCTTTGGGGTAAATACCCAGCGGTACAATTGCTGAGTCATAGGGTAGCTCTATTTTTAACTTCTTGAGCTCTATTTTTAACTTCTTCCATATTGTTTTCCAGAGTGGCTGTACCAGCTTGCATTCCCACCAACAGTGTAAGAGGGTTCCCCTTTCTCCACATCCTCGCCAATATTTGTTCTTGTCTGTCTTGTTAATTTTAGCCATTCAGACTGGTGTTAGGTGGTATCTCATTGTGGTTTTGATTTGTATTTCCCTGATGACAAGTAATGTGGAGCATTTTTTCATGTGTCTGTTGGCCTTTTGTATGTCTTCTTTGGAGAAGTGTCTGTTCATGTCTTCTGCCCATTTCTTGACTTGGTTATTTGTTTTAAGGTGTTGGGTTTGAGAAGTTCTTTATAGATCTTGGATACCAGCCCTTTATCTGATATGCCATTTACAAACATCTTCTCCCATTCTGTAGGTTGCCTTTTGGTTTTGTTGACTGTTTCCTTTGCTATGCAGAAGTTTTTATCTTGATGAAATCCCAATAGTTCATTTTTGCTTTTGTTTCCCTTGCCTTTAGAGACATGTCTTGCAAGAGGTTGCTGTGGCCAAGGTCAAAGAGGTTGCTGTGGCCGGGGTCGAAGAGGTTGCTGCTTGTGTTCTCCTCTAGGATTTTGATGGATTCCTGTCTCACATTTAGGTTTTTCATCCATTTTGAGTTTATCTTTGTGTATGGTGTAAGAGAATGGTCCTGTTTCATTCTTCTGCATGTGGTTGTCCAATTTTCCCAGCACCATTTATTGAAGAGACTGTCTTTTTTTCCATTGTGTATCCTTCCCTGCTTTGTCAAAGATTAGTTGACCATAGAGTTGATGGTCCATTTCTGGGTTTTCTATTCTGTTCCATTGATCTATGTGTCTGTTTTTGTACCAATACCATGCTGTCTTGATGATCACAGCTTTGTAATATAGCTTGAAGTCAGACATTGTGATGCCCCCAGCTTTGGTTTTCTTTTTTAACAGTGCCCTGGTGATTCAGGGTCTTTTCTGGTTCCAAACCAAATATGTTCTTAAAGTTGTCTGTATTTCCTTGTTGTTGTTTGTGATCTCTCCCCTTTCATTCATAATTTATTAATTTGGGTCCTTTCTCTTTTCTTTTGGATATGTCTGGCTAGAGGTTTATCGATCTATTTAATACTGTCAAAGAACCAGCTTCTAGTTTCATTGATCTGTTTCTACTGTTCTTCTGGCTTCTGTTTTATGATTTCTGCTCTAATCTGTATTATTTCTCTTCTCCTACTTGGTTTAGGCTTTATTTGCTGTTCTTTCTCCAACTCCTTTAGGTGTAAGGTTAGCTTGTGTATTTGAGATTTTTCTAATTTTTTGAGAGAGGCTTGTACTTCCCTCTTAGGACCGCCTTTGCTGTATCCCAAAGGCTTTGAACAGATGTGTTTTCATTCTCATTCGTTTCCATGAACTTTTTAAGTTCTTCTTTAATTTCCTGGTTGACGCATTCATTCTTTAGTAGGATGGTCTTTAACCTCCAAGTGTCTGAGTTCCTTCCAAATTTCCTCTTGTGATTGAGTTCAAGTTTCAAAGCATTGTGGTCTGAAAATATGCAGAGAATAATTCCAATCTTTTGGTGTTGGTTGAGACCTGACTTGTGACGCAGTATTTGATCTATTTTGGAGAAAGTTCTATGTGCACTCAAAAAGAACGAGTATTCTATTGTTTTAAGATGGAATGTTCTGCATAGATCTGTGAAGTCCATCTGGTCCAGTGTGTCATTCAAAACCCTTGTTTCTTTGTTAATCTTCTGTTTAGATTATCTGTCCATTGCTGTGAGTGGGGTGTTGAAGTCCCCTACTATTAGTGTATTATTATCAAAGTGTTTCTTTACTTTGGTTATTAAGTGGTTTATATAATTGACTGCTCCTATGTTAGGGGCATAAATATTTACAATTGTTAGATCTTCTTGTTAGATAGACCCTTTTAGTATGATATAGTGTCCCTCTTCATATCTTACTACAGTCTTACTACTTCCTATTAGTTTAAAATCTAATTTTTCTGATATGAGGTTTGCTACCCCAGCTTTCTTTTGAGGTCCATTAGCATGGAAAGCAGTTCTCTACCCCCTCACTTTCAGTCTGGAGGTGTCTTTAGGTCTAAAATGAGTCTCTTGTAGACAGCATATGGATGGGTCTTGCTTTTTTTTTATCCATTTGATACCCAATGTCTTTTGATTGGAGTATTTAGCCCATTTATATTCAGGGTAACTATTAAAAGATATGAATTTAGTGCCATTGTATTGCCTGTAAAGTCCCTGTGTCTGTTAATTATCTCTCTTTCTGGTCTATGTTACTCTTCATCTCTCTCTTCCCTTTCAGGATCCACTTTAATATTTCTTGCAGGCCTGGCTTGGTGGTCACATATTCTTTCCATTTCTGTCTGTCCTGGAAGCTCTTTATCTCTCCTTCCATTCTGAATGAGAGTCTTGCTGGATAAAGTATTCATGGCTACATGTACCCTGAATATAGCATGCCAGCCCTTTCTGGCCTGCCAGGGTTCTGTGGATAGGTCTGATGTTAGTCTGATATTCCTCCCTCTGTAGGTTAGGAGCCTTTTTTTTTCAAGCCGCTTTCAGGATTTTCTCCTTGTCCCTGAATTTTGCAAGTTTCACAATTATATGTCAGGTTGTTGATTTATTTTTATTGATTTGGGGAGGGGTCCTCACTACCTCTTGGACATGAATGTTTGTTTCCTTCCCCAGATTAGGGAAGTCCTCAGCTATGATTTGCTCAAATATGCCTTCTGGCCCTCCCTCTCTCTCTTCACCCTCAGGCACACCAATAATTCTGACGTTGGTATGTTTCATGGCATTACTGATTTCTCAAAGCTTGTCTTCATGGGCTATTAGTTGTTTAACTCTCTTTTCCTCAACTTCCTTTCTTTCCATCAACCTGTCTTCTAGATCACTTACTCTCTCTTCTGCCTCATTTACCCTGT
The DNA here is from genome assembly GCF_009762305.2 of Zalophus californianus. Classification (NCBI taxonomy): domain Eukaryota; kingdom Metazoa; phylum Chordata; class Mammalia; order Carnivora; family Otariidae; genus Zalophus; species Zalophus californianus. Next base: position 125,278,631 of record NC_045602.1, read on the forward strand.
TAGAGCATCCAATTTAGACTGAGTCTCAGGTACAGCATTTTTAAAATTCAGCTTGATTAGATCTCATTTGTGCACTAAGATTCTATGATGAGATGCTGACTTTAAAATAAAGAACCAGACAAGGATAGATGTCATTGCCTTTATTTTCAACATTGTTTCAGAGGCTCTAGATGATATAAAAAGACAAGGAAACAAAGTAAGTCATGAAACTGGAATAAGGAAGAGTCAAATTTCTCATCATTTTCAGAAGATATGATTATATACAAAATCATATATATAAAATTTTGTTGTATATTGTTATACTTCATAAGACAATTTGGGAAAGTAGTTCAATAGAAGATAAAAATGATAGCTTTTTATTATGCTACTCATAAGTAATTACATCGATGATAATATTTTCCACTTACTATTCATTTTTGAGGTTCCAGGCACTTCAGTCCACAATGTGAACAGCACTTCTGTGACACTGGGCAATCATGATCCTTCAGGCACTTGGGTCTATCAATCTTGGAACACACCATGGGCTTGCGTGGGCAGAAACCTGATTTAACTTTATGGGATAAAATAAGACATTTGACCTTGAAATACTTGATCATAGTTTGGGGAACTTGGGGAACCCTAAACAGGGTTTTCTTCTGACTAAACCTCTTACCCTTCCCCCCAGAGTAACAATAGAGCGCAGAAGGAAAGTATCAACTTTCAGTGGCTAATAATTTGAGGAGTATCAAAAAGTCTTGCCATCTCTGACATAGACAATCTGATAGGATTCCTGCCAGCCCCCACAGAATTTAGGGATTTGGGTTATCTAATCCCAGAGTACCAGAAGTAGAAGAACTATTGGGAGCACCCAGAACTTCCTTGTTTTATAAGTTGTAGAAATTGAGGATCATGTAGGGGCAAGTGAGTTGTCTATGGCCACACAGAAAACAAGTAGAAGAGTTGAAGTCAGCTGAAAGGCTTTGGGTTCCTTCCCCCATACCATACTGTACCTCAAAACACTAACAATCCCTGGGACAAGACCATACTATCTCAGCATTACATAAGAAAATGAGCACTAGCCTCAGATTCTACTGAGATCACTTCTGCCCCACCAGCATTTTGCTACCCATCTTTTCCCCAGTATACCTTACAGGATGTGAATATGTTCTACATGTTGTGAAGTTCTGTGTAGACATAAGGGCTTATTAAGAATGTACCTAATGGTTATCATTCTTTTGTATGAATAAGTGGATATTGTCACCTGTAAGGCAGTGAAGAATGAGACTCAGAATTAAATAAGTTCTCATGGAGAAAAATAGGAAGTGATAGTATGCATGGTTGGCTTTGAAGACTAGTACAATAGTTTCCTGAAATCAAGAGGACAACACGAGAGCAGTGATTGGGCATTAAAGAAGGAAGAATTCCAAGAGATATCTAAGGACAACCAAAGGGGCATCCCCATTCCATGGGACAACATGGCATGCTTAACATATGCCCTGGAGACTTTGGGAGGTATATCCCCAGTCCTCACCTGTCCAAGCCTTGGCACAAACAAAGCCACACATGGATTCACAACATTTGTCAGTTTTGGGGCAATCGGAGTCACTCTTACACGAAGCTGGACACACCATACGGTCCTTGAAAGGGAAGAGTGGGCACTGTCCATTCTTGACTAAAACAAGAGTAGATATGAGTTCCCTCAAACCCTACCCCATCTCATACTCTTCAAATACCTCCCCCCCTTTAAAACTAATATCTCTTTCTGTGACTTGGTTCACTCTGCCGTGACTACCTCTGGTAGGCTGTGGAGGAATGGAATGCCTCAGCATCTCATGCGATGTAAGAGAAAGAGAGTTAGGCTTGTTCTTTGAAGCTCCAGGTGAGAAGACGGCTCCCCAGATTGGGGTGGCAGCCAAAGATGTGGTAGCAAGTGGTCAGATTCTGGATCTATTTTTAAGATAGATCTAAAATGACTTCCTAGCTCAATGGGTGTGGATTGAGAATGTCGATGTTGATTCATCAAGGGTGATTTAGAAGTTTATTTCAATCAAGATGGGAAGAACTATGGATAGAGCAGGTTTGAGGTGGGAGAGCAAAGATGAGGGCTTCTGTTTCAGACAAGTGAAGTGTGAGGTGTTTGTGAGATCAAGATGAAGGAGTAGAGAATGCAGTTGGAGTTTGGGAGTCAAATTCAGACTGGAGCTACAACTATGTGGGTCACTAGGACATAGATGGTGTTGAAATAAATTCTTTAGGATTTTGTGCATGTTTCCTGTTGTCATTATCTGATTACAAATTCTATGAGGGCAGGAAGTATTTTTTTTCTTCTCTTATTCCTTCTCCTTCTACTTCTCTTTCTCCTTCTTCTCTTTCTCCTCCCTTCTTCGTCAAGTCAGACTCTGTCAGAGTGTGGTGTGTTTGACTCTCAGAAGTATGGTTAGGTCCTTTCTTATCCCCAAACATAAATTTCCCCCAATCCCACCCAAGCTCATTTCCCTGGCTTCTTCTTTCTGCTGCTTCTGAGAGTGAGCCAAGGTCTAATGGTTAGTGCCATGATTCCATAAAGCCTCCCACAAAGGGTCAGACCACAAGACTGCTTTTGCTATTCAGGCTCACTGGACTTACAGAATTAAAATTCCAGATCTACCCCTGACTCACTGTGAATTCTTGGGCAACTAACTTTATCTCTACGACTCTGTCTAAGAAGACAGACTGTATTATGGAGGTGACAGTACACTATTCAGCCTGCTTCCCAGACTCTGAGATCAAAGTTTCAGTGCTGCCTTGTAAGTCACATAGTGTTGCATTTGAACATCAATGGTCACCACTTGGAATGCTACCATTTAGCAAGCCCACACTCCTGAACAGTCCCCGTGTCAAACCCTTGTGTCCTGATCACATATAATCCACCAAAAACTCAGTGAGGTCTTTGCTGTTATTCCAGTATTACAGGGGAGGGAACTGAAACTAGGTGAAGTAATTTGCAGTAAATGGGGAAAGGAGAATTTTTATCTGGGTTATCTGGCACCTACCTCTGTAAGACACGTCTCCCAATATCACTGGTGCTTGTCATTATAGTAGGAATTAATCCACAGCCCTCACCTTCAGCTCATCCTAGTCTTCACTTACTCTGTGCTCTACCCGTACAGGTTCTGGGATTCTAGAACCTGACCTGTTTATGCTTCATACTTCGGTGAGTCCCCAGGTACTACTCAATAGATATGTGCACTATGTCATTTCTCTGGCACAACAACGCCATTAGGTAAATACTATTATTATCCCCCTTTTATAGACAAGAATACTGAAGCTCAAGGAAGCAGGCAACTGACCCAAGACCACCCATTCAGTGAATGACAGAGTTGACTTGAACCAAGGCAGTTAAGCCTCAAAGCCTGAGCATATAACTATGCTGGTATACTATTTCTGGGTTAGTCTAGTCCCTCTGATTGCCAGGGATATACGTCTTACCAACTGATGAGCAAGCCATTTTGCAGTTTGCGATGCTGATGAAGTTGTTGGCATTCCCATGGCAGCCTCCATAGATAAAGGGTTGGCAGGACTGATGTTTAAAGTCAAAATACCAGCGTAAGATACTAATGTTACAGTATCCTTCGTCAAAGGGTAGCATGCAGGGTTCTGAAGGTGGGGAAGCAAAGAAGGAAGAACATAAAGGGTAGGAAAAAAGAGAAAGGGTCAGGGTCTCAGCTTAGTATTTACAGTTCTTGGTATGTCCACACAAGTCATAGAGAGAGCCACTGTCAACAAAAGTTCTAGCCTAGCTCTCCTACAAATATGGAACTGATATTTCTTCTCTTAGGCCCTGAGCTTTGGTAGGGCAAGATTTGTTCAGCAACTATATCCAAAGTGCCTAACAAAGCGCCTGGCACATAGAAGGAACGAAACACGAAGAAAGAAAAACAGCAGCCTCTCATATCTGGAAGCTGATCTGATGCTCACAGTTAAGCCATGTCATTCCTTCTCAGATAGAAACAAGTCACAGGACATCCACATCAAACAGGGTTGCCTCGGGACCATCATAAGGGGAGACTAAAAAACAGTATTGTGAAACCCACAAAATACCAAACACCTATGAGTGCTTTATGCTTCTCTACCCATTATGACTTTATCCTCAGTCTAGCCTGCCTTCTCTGTAGATAAGATTCCCTGAGAGCATCATAAAATTGCTCCACTTTCTGACAACACCCAATGTAGAGCAAATCCGCTCCCCCAAATTCCCCAATCAAAGCCTCAATCCTATAGTAGATTCTTTCCAACGGCTTCTTACTGAGATCCCTCAGGTTGTCTATGGTGAACGTTCTCCCTCACTACAATGAGTAATAAATCCAACTTGTTCAACTACAGGTGTGTTCCTGATGGTCTTTGGCTAAAGGGCATTAACTATAGATAACTGTTGAGTGAATGCATGCAAGTATATATACATAATGCAGAATTTCCTATCGTGAGATGCTCTATAATTTGAGTCACCAGAAAACCTCTTTGAAGCCCAAAGAGTCCAAAACCAAGCCCAGCATCTAAGCTGACTGAGGTTTGTATTTATCATAATGCCAACAATAGTCTCTTGACACTTAGTGAGCACTCAACAAGTATTACTTATTTGTGAATGTTTGAATATTGGATCAAAGAAGACTATCATCAATGTTTTCCAGTTGACATCCCCCATGCCTAGACTCATTGTTTGTACTTGAGGGTTGGGAATCTGATTAGAGAAAGAGAAAAGCATGAATCCTGACCTCTTTGCCCTACCATCCAAGGGAATCATTCAACCAGCTCTGGATGGAGCAGGAAGTAAGACACCTCAAAAGGCACCTGTGCCCTCAGCCTGGAGTTTACTACCTTGGAGTGGATCCATGCACTTTTTCCCACACCCAAATGAGCAGCACTTCATGTGTTTTAGGCACTGCAAGTCAGTTGTGCAGGAGTCTGGAACTTCAGTCTCACAGATGACCCTCTCTCGGGGGCACACTCCTGGTTTCTCTGTAAGAAAGCAATGTCCAAATTCACATCCCTTGAGAGTTTCAGCTCTCCTCCCATGGCAAAGGTGAATAATGACATTCTATTATCCCTCTCTTCTATCTTCCATCCTCAGTTCTCCCTCTGCTTATATTTAGGGGCTGGGTCTGCCTGTCACCACTCATAGCTCATTTAGATTGATCTGAATCTGGAATCTGCTCAGGCCAACTGAAGGAGAGCATCTCAGATTCCACAGCAGGGAATTAGATAGGGACCAAGAGCCTTACCTTAAGTTCAGGATCTCCTCTCTCCTCTTGAAACTTAATATGTTAATGCCCAATTCCTCTGCCTCCAGAGTCTTAGTTGATAGGGGAAATTAATTAGTAAGGAGTGGTAGAAATATCATGGAAATAGGGGTATAGGAGTCACGAGGCCTGATTTGGATCCCCTGACTCCTTGTGAAATCAAGACCAACCTGAGTTCCACTATATAACTTCTTAGTTACCCCCTTTAGGGTAACAGAAATGGGCATTGGGAGGAGCAGTGTAAAACAGACCTGGTTTGGGAGCCTGACTCCAACACAACTAGCTAAATAATCTTGGGGGCAGAAATATTCCTCCTGAGTCCAACGTTTCCCATCTATAAAATGAGAATTACAATCTCTACCTTACAACCTGCTTCTAAGAATTAAGGGGGATGATGCCTGTAATGCATTCATCACAGTGCCTGGCACATGGGAAGAGCTTGGCAGATACGGATTTGCTTCCTCCCTTTTTAGGGCTAGACACAGCTTCCTAATTTCTGAGCTTGTGGGAGGCAGAATTCTAAAGTTGCATCCCCAAGATTCCTGTCCTCTGGTTATCGAATCAACATGAATTTAAGTGGGCTATGAGGGATTTCATAGATGGAATTAAAGCCCCAAGTTAACTGACCTTAAAATAGAGAGATTATCCGACCGGGTCAGACCTAAGTTGTTGAGTCCTTAAAAAGAGGAGTTTTCCTCTTGACTAATAGAGAAGAGGTAAGAGAGATTTGAACCCAACATGCTATTAGGAGTTTTGAGGACAGAGAGAACTTAGTGTCCTGGACTGAAGGTGGCCTCTGGAAGCAACTTCAGTGGTACAACTATAAGGAAACGATTCTGCCACCACCAGTGAGTGTCCATGAGAACCCTGGGTCCCAGGTGGGAATGGCAGCTTTGCTGCCACCCTGGATTCAGCCTGCTGAGAACCTGAGCAGAGAAACCTGACACACACACCACACCAGACTTCTGACCAGAGAGGCATGATCCTTTTGGAGACTACTGAATCTTGGAATAATAGAAGTTTAGAATTGGGAAGACCATATTGATCATTAGTATCACCCTCCTAATTTCCCAGGTTAAAAAAAAAAATGAAGTCAGATGGGAAAATACAGTGAATGAGGGGTGGGTCTAGGACCTCCAATCCGTGACTCACTCCAGAAGCCCTGAACACTGGCCATTGAGACTTTTAGTACTTTCCAGCTATATTTCTTACCCTTCATACCACCCTTCATGCACTCTCCAAGGATGTCTGAGGCTAAGAAGAATTATGGTTCCTAATCTGTAGTGTACATTGAAAACACCTGTGCATCTTTTAGAAACTCCAGACCATGGCCTGAATCAGAATCTCTAGAAAGTGAAGCCTAGGGACTTAATTTTTTCCCTCTCTTTTTTTAATTTAAATTCAATTAGCCAAGGTATAGTACATCATTTGAAAGTGCCTCCAGTGACACCAAAGCAGGCAGTTGGGCACCATGATGTAGGCTGTTACCCGGGAACTACTGTTCTAGGTTTGGGCACAGAGAGAGTAAAGCAATTCAAATAGGGACACCTCCAAAGAGATAAAAAAGCATAGAGATCTTGGGATTATAAAGACTAATGTCCCCTCACTAGTGTAAACTCTAGTCAGTTCTGCCTCCCTTCTGCTTCTGAGGCATGTAAACTGTTTTTGGTTTAGCCATTGTAGCTCCTTGCCCTACTGTCAGCTTCAGTGCTCACTTAGAATCCTCCTCCCTCCCAGTCAGCCCTCCTCAGCTACTTACCTTGTCTGTGCAGTCCCCTCCCCAAATGCACAAGCCCTGGGGGTTCCTCTGCAGCTACTGGGGATGCTCCCTGGAGTTTGGGTCTCAGCTCTCTCCTGTCATTACCTGATACACACTTCCTGCATCAATTTGCATGATGCTAACTGTGGTTCCCATGCCTCCCTCCAGACCTATTCTCACTTCCCAGCTAAGGCACATATCCAACCACCTGGGGAACATACGTCTGGGCATCTCAAGAGACCTGTAAGCTCACATGTATAAATCAGAATTAGCTTCTCCTATTCCTCAGCAGTACCTCCTTCTCTCTGCTCCCATCTTTATTTGGCATCAACAGGCCCCCAGGTTGTCTTGAGAACCCTGAGATTCACTCTTCCCTCTCCTTTACCCTAGCATCCTGTCAGTCATGGACTTGGGCCAGTTCTACCTCCCAATCTCTCTCCAAGCCCCATGGCTTCCCCTCTTGGCCACCACTTGCGGGTCAGCCCCCAACGTCATCCCAACTCTCTCCTCCACTTGTGCAACTGCCTCCTCACTGTCCTCTGCCCTCGGACTCCTGCTTAGTGACTGATTCACTTTAAAAACATTAAACTTGGAAAAGACACATGTCAGGTAAAGCTAAGGAAATGATTTGGAGGGAACAGTTGAGGGAAGGATTTGAAGGGTCCAGGGTGGGTGAGTAGGGCTAGTTCTCTGAAGCCACAGAGGAAGTAACTGCATAAAACAGGAATCCTTGCCTCCTGTCTGACCCTTAGTCTCAGGAAATCCTTCTAAGCAGGGGTAGTTGCAGCTTCTCTGAACCCACGTTTGACTCTCTTGATTGGCGATGAAGTGCTCTCCTCCAAAGAGAGAGAAAGAAGCAGCAGGAGTGCTACATTTCTCCAGGAGAAGGTATGGAGAGGAAGGTGCCTGTGTGGGATGAGAAGAGGCATGGGGATTAGGCACAAGCCAGACAGAGACACAGAGCATGTGCTGAAAACCATGAAGACAGCCCACCACTTCTCTCAGTTCACAGATGAGGAAACCAACCAAATTGTGCAGTGGTGAATGGGTTTGTCTGAGATCACGTAGAGAGTAGGGTAGGACCTTCAGACCCAGGCCCAGGACCCTCCCAGTGGCCCCACACTCTGCCACAGTACTGTCCCACCAGGACATTTGCCCATTGTCTTGTTCCTACATGAGAGGTCACATATGAATGATCACAAGGATTTGTCTGGAATACTTTCAGGGTTGGTTTGCCCACTGCCATTCCCAGGGCTAGCCCAGACACAAGGGAACACCTTTTCCTTGCTCCACTGATGACAAGAAACTGATGGTATGAGGTTTTCAGGAGGGCCTGGGCAGGTCCCATAGGGTCTTAGAGCCCCAGAAGCAAAAAAATCCCAGATGACCTCGGGTTAACAAAAGGATTCCTTGGATTCCCTCTGGTGTTATCCAAGCCTAGCTTCTGATACTTCCAGAGCACCCCATAAACGGATGACCCTCTCCTACTCATTCAACCCCCATTTCCACATGTCTCTTCATGGTCCTTATGTACTTTTTAATTTTGTGATGTGAAGAACTGATAATGCCTTGCCATGTTAACTCTCTCAGACTAAATGCATTTTGAAAACAACAAGAGAGGGATGGAGGCAGAAAAGAAAGGAGACAGAGAACATTGTTATGCCCAGGAATGCACCCATGTTATTGGTGGAACTTCAGACAGTGGGAAAGGGGTACAGTCTTTTCCAGATCTCCTGAAACTATACTATGTGGCTGCCTAAGAGTAAAGACTTGTAGCAATTTATTCATTTTTGTCTCCAGAATTCTAATCCTGTATCCTCCCCAAATTTTACAACAGTGCCTGGACTGTTCAGTAATGACAATTATGGCCCCAAAACCAGTGACACTGATTCTTCAAACTGGCTTTGTAGCTTTTCACTGTAGCTGTATCTTGGAGCCTCAGTTTCCTCATCTGGAAAATGGAAACCATACAACCTACCTGGCAGCTTTGCTGTCACTGTGAGGATTAGATAAGATCAGGTGAAGATCATTCATGAAGTGGCATGGAATGGTCAAAAACAGTGCTTGGAGTTGGACCTGAGTTCACGTCGTAGATCCCCCACTTACCAGCTACATGGTCTTGACTCAGCCACTGAACCTCAATGAGCCACAGTCTTTCTTCCTTTCCTTCCTTCCTTCCGTCCTTCCTTCCTTTCTCTTTCTTTTGTTTCTTTTTTTCCCCTCTCTTTCTTTCTTTCTTTCAAGATTTTAATTTTAAGTAATCTCTACACCCAGTGTGGGGCTTGAACTCACAAGCACAAGATCAAGAGTTGCATGCTCTTCCAACAGAGCCAGCCAGGCGTCCCACACCTCCATTTTCTTTAAAGGAAATAGTAACGCACCTACTTCATAGACATGGGAATTAATGGAACTATTGTGGAAAGCATGGTAACTGGCATAATTAGTGCTTAATATATTTTAGTCAACAGACAAATAATTTACTGAATGCCAAAAAAAAAGTACCTATTACCTTTTTAGCTCTTGAATTTCCTGTAAAAAACTGTGTGTATCATTACTTCTGTTCCCCAAAAAGATTAGCCAAGGCCCTATGGTGTCTTAAATTCTTATATCAAATCACTCTTTTGGTTTGAAGTTTTACACCTATTAACCAAGTCTTGAGTATTAGTTGGTCAGATTAGCCTGTAGTCAATTAGTAGGAAGCAGAGCTCCTGGGGTGGGGGTGCAAGGAAAGATGCAGATCAATAGGATTGCCAAATATAGTACAGGATATTCAGTTAGAATTTTTAGTAGAAGTATATCCCACGAAATATAAAGACCATAGTTACAGGAAAAAATGATTCAGTGTTTATCTGACATTCAAATTTAGTTGGTCATCTTATATTTTTATTTCCTAAACCAGGTAAATTTAAAATAGAGTGAATTCATTCTGGAGGGGGATTTGTTTGGGTAAGAGCGTACAAAACATGGGTCCTGCCGGGAACATTCAAAAGGGGGTGGGGGACTGGCTCAGTGGCCCCGGGAACTGGGACAGACGTGGGAGGCATAGGCAAAGGTCCTGTAGGAAGAACAATGAGCCAGGAATGAAGAGACTTTGACTGTGGCCCAAGTTCCACCATTAATTCACCATGTCAATTTGAGCTACTTTTATCTCAGTCTACCCACTTGAAAAATGAGAAGATCAACTCAGTCTGTCCTGTCCATACTGTATGCGGGCATACCCATACCCCAGAGGACACAGGAAGATTTTCCAGAGGGTACACAGGCACAGACAGACTTGAGGACATGATATTCTGGTTCTTAAATTCCACATTTACTTTTTCCCGAAGTTGGTCTTCCTGAAAAAGAGCCTGCAGTCTGCGTTTCTCCTTTTCTGTTTTTCAGAAAGTCCTCTGCTGCTTCCAAAAAAAGCAGGGATGGAAGCATATTTCTTACCTCTTATATGTGTCCAAAGTATAAAAACTGAGTTCCAAACAAAGGAACAACTTGAAAATGCATTTTCCTGAGGATGCTTCGCCAAGAGCAAAGCAAAAAATAGGTGGGTAGGAAACACTAAGGGGTCAGTACCTTGTTTCATTCAGGCGACAAAGTCATAGTACATTGCTATGCCTTTAGCTCCCTCTTCTAGAGTTAGAAATCCCAAGAGTGATGGTACATATCTGCAGGGATGTGTATTAAAACATTCATTTCAATTGAAAAACGAAGTCCATCTTTTTGTAAGAGAAAGTGGTCTGATTTGGCTAATTGAGGACTGACTTTATCAATTAGTTGATTCATTTAACATTTTCCATAAATACAGTGAGTTAAATCTGTGGCATCAAAATTTTTTTAAATGTATTTAAAGCTTGCAATAAGATACAAGCATTTTATAAAATATATATTATCTCAGGTCTATCAAAGTTAATAGTATTCAAACTTTTCAACATTTACAGAGTGTATCAGATTAAATAAAGTGTCCAAATAAAAGAATAATGGGTATAATTAATAACATTATTGATCATTTGGTAAATACTGGTAAAGACTTTTTGGTAAACTTTCCAGAAATTAAGAAAACCACTTGTGATTTGTGATCATTATCCTAATTAATAGGAAAAAAATTCTTTTCAAGTATACAGTTTCCAATTCCATGCCTTTATAAAAATTGAAAGAGGTTTTAATCAAGCTGTTTATTAATATTTTTTAAAGATTTTATTTACTTATTTGACAGAGAGATAGAGAGAGAGCACAAGTAGGCAGAGCGGCAGGCAGAGGGAGAGGGAGAAGCAGGCTCCCCGCCGAGCAGGGAGCCAGACATGGGGCTTGATCCCAGGACCCCGGGATCATGACCCGAGCCGAAGGCAGCCGCCCAAACGACTGAGCCACCCAGGTGCCCTGTTTATTAATATTTAACTTAGATCATTAAAAATATTTTTTTCTTATAGAGTGTTATGTGATTTGGGGCAATGTACTAGAAGTTCAAAGAACCAAGTGACATACCTATAACAAAACTCCTTTTGTTCCCCAGCACCAACTTATCAGTGAGAGATACATTACCTATAGAATTTTGTTTATCAATAAAATTTTGTTAATCAATAATTTCAATGTATTTACTTACATATCCATTATTATTGTTATTTAAATAACAACTGGAATGAAAAATCAATCCATAAGAAAAACTTTTATTCCTAGAGTCTTATGGTCCCAGTAAATGAAAAATTAAAATTTTAATCTGTACACATTTTTATTGCATAGCAGTATGAAAAGGTCGTGATTAAAAGACTCTTGAACATAAGATTATATCGTATTAGATTAAGAGTCTGTGGGATAATAGGAATGGAAATATGAGTTCAAGGAGATGGAGAAGTGTTTTAAAATGTCCAACTTTTAAAAAGAAATGCTTTCCATGTATTTTTTTTAAACGGATGATTGTGGGTATCAATTTAGGATGGTATTTTGACCCCAACGGATTTACTTTTTTTATATATATATATTATGTTAGTCACCATAGAGTACTTCATTAGTTTTTGATGTAGTGTTCTATGATTCATTTGGGTATAACACCCAGTGCTCATTGCAGTACGTGCCCTCCTTAATACCCATCCCCAGGCTAACCCATGCCCCCACTCCCCTCCCCTCTAGAACCCTCAGTTTGTTTCCCGGAGTCCATCGTCTCTCATAGTTCGTGTCCCCCTCTGATTCCCCCCCTTCATTTTCCCCTTCCGTCTCCTAATGTCCTCCACGCTATTCCTTATGTTCCACAGATAAGTGAAACCATATGATAATTGTCTTTCTCTGTTTGACTTATTTCACCTCGGATTTACTTTTAAAAGTTATGTAGCAGCTTTAACAATATTAACATTTATAACATGTTTGCATAACGCATTTGCAATTCCTTTGTGGTGTTGTCTGTTGTCTGGACCTTCTTATTGCTGATTTAGGGTTCATCTTATGAATTACCATAAGTTGGTAATTCACTAGTTATGGACACCTGGGTTGTTTCCAGTTTTGGGGGATTATGAATAAACCTCCTAGAAACATTTTCATACAGGTTTTTATATGATCATAAATGGTCATTTCTCTTGGGTAAATACCAGGGAGTAGGAATGCTGGTTTGTGATAAGTATATGTTTGTAAGAAACTGCCAAAATGTTTTCCAAAGGGGCTGTACCATTTTGCATTTCTACTAGTAATATATGAAAGTTCCACTTGCTTCACATACTTGCTAGCATTTAGGATTGTAAATGTATTATTTTAGTCATTCTAATGCATGCGTAGTGGTACAATTGCAAGAAATTTTAAGAGATTAAAAAGTAATTTGCTTAAATTTCTGAGACCCTAAGAAACTAAGTCACTTAAAATGATGGCGGGGATTTTTTCCTGTTTCCCAACTGTCCATTTGACAATGTTTCAAATCCAGTGGGTTCCTCAGTTCCTGAGCCTGGGTGGTCAGAATTTTCCCCAGAACCCCATCATAGAACCTACCTCTTTGCCCAGCTTCTCCACATGGCAGAGGTTGCTCTTTGCAGTAAACGGAGGAGGATTTTGCAATCAAAAGGTCTACAGATGGTCAGGGGCTGGGGGAACAGTGTGAATTTCCAGGTTACAATTTTGGGAAACTACAGGTAAGGCCCCACTATGATTCTACTACATCCTATGACCCCCTGCTGCTCCCTCCACTCCCACCCCACCCTGGGAGCACACTCAGCCTCAGGTCTTATTTCCATGGCTGAGGGCTCCTCCCTCACATTTTCCTCCTCCCAATGGCATGACATGTCTTCTGCTTGGCTACTCAACCAAGAATGTGCCTTTAGCCTCAGTCACTGGGCAGATCTTGAGGAGTACAGTTAGCTCCATGGGTCTCTCATACACCTTGCCCTAAGCTTAGGCGGAGTAAGTAGATGCCTCCTCCTCCAAAGACATGACCTTCTACATAACTCCTATCCAGTGATTGACATTCTGATACTGAAACTCTCTAAGTGTGGCGTGCAGAGCACTGTATCTCTCCACTGTGTGTTGTTTAAATATCTTAATTCTTTCTAATTTTTTGTCTCTTTGACCTATCAGTAAAACGAAAAGGTGTGTTGAGGGCTCTCAATACAAAAACTTCTCAATATATGCCTATAATTCCATCAATGTTTGTTTAATATATCTCTATTCTATTGATTTAGGTAAACAGAAAAAATTCCTGGTGAATTGCATCTTTTATCATTATACGGGGACCCCTTCTCTATCCCTAAAATAAACTCATCTTCTAGTTCTGTATTGCCTGATATTAATCTAACTACACCATCTCTTTTTTGTTTGCATTTGCCTCGACTTTGCCCCCTCATTTTGCTTTCAACCTTTCCATGCACTTGTGTTTTATTTTTCAAACAGTGTCAATCTACATTTTAAAAAAATCCAGTCTAGTAATCTTTACCAATTAATTGACATTTATGGGCTTTAGTGACATATTTGGGTTCATGTCTACAATCTTATTTTGAGTTTTCTATAATCTATCGTTATTACTTGCAGATTCTGTATTTGCAAATTTATTTTGTTTGTCAAACAAATCAATATCAAGAAAACAAATAACCTGATTAATAAATGGACAAAGGACTTGAATAGAAATTTCTCAAAAGAAAACATATAAGTGGCCAACCGGTATATGAAAAGATGCTCAACATCACTGATCATCAGGGAAATGAAAACCAAAACCACAATGAGATATCACTTCACATCTTGTTAGAATGGCTATAAGATAACAAGTGTTGGCAAGGATGTGGAGAAAAGGGGACTCTTGTGTGTGTTTGGTGGGAATTTAAATTGGTGCAGTCACTATGGAAAACAGCCAGGAGGTTCCTCAAAAATCAGAAACAGAACTACCATATAATCCAGAAATCCCACTTATAGGTATACTGTATCCAAAAGAAATGAAAGCAATATCTTGAAGAGATATCTGCACCCCCATGTCCACTGTAGCATTATTCATGATGGCCAAGATATGGAAACCATCTAAGTGCCAGTGGATGGGTGAATGGAAAAAAAATGTGATATATATGAATATTATTCAGCCTTAAAAAAATCCTGTCATTTGCAACAACATGGATGAATCTGGAGGATATCATACTAAGTGAAAGAAGCCAGACACCAAAAGGCAAATACTGCATGATCTCACTTACATGTGGAATCTCAAAAAGTTGAACTTATAGAAGCAGGGAGTAGAATAGTGGTTGCCAGGTGTGAAAGGGAAGATGTTGGTCAAAGGGGACAAGCCTCCAGTTATAATATGCGTTAAGTTTTGGGGATCCAATGTGTAGCATAGTGACTGTAATAATACTGTGTTGTGCACTTGAAATTTTCTAAGAGAGATGTTAAGTGTTCTCACCACTCATAAAAAAAGAGGTGACTATGTGAGGTGCTGGAATTGTTAACTAGCTTGATTATGGTGATCATTTCACAATATATACCTATATCAAAATTTATGACACCCATTTTCAATCTATATAATTTTTATTTGCCAATCTACCTCAAGAAAGCTGGGTGAAATTTTTTTTAAATAAAAACTTATTTTAACAAAAAAAAGAGCTGGCTGCTCTTGAGTAATCATTGGTGAGTCAAGCAATTTCTTTCTTTTTGCTTTGTACTTCAGTTATATATTTTATTTCTAGGTATTCTACTTGGTACTTTTTCAATATTCTGGTGATTTTTAAAAAGATTTTATTTTTAAATAATCTTTACATCCAATTTAAGATTTTTATTTTTAAGTAATCTCTACGCCCAACAGGGGGCTTGAACTCACAACTGCAAGATCAAGAGTCACATGCTCCACCAACTGATCCAGCCAGGTGCCCTGATATTCTGGTGTTTTTATGTTCTCTTTCACTTTACCTGACCTAAAGTGCCATCTTCTATTTCCTTTCCTTTCTTTTATTCCTTAAGCACTTTTGTGCTCTGTCTACAATAATTCCAATATCTGAAGTCTCTTTGGATCTCTGCTGTTTCTCTTGACTTTTTAAATCTTTTCTCGTTTTCTTAAATTGTGTGTAAATATTTTTCTTATGAGCTCTTATATTTATTTTCTAATAAAGATTTTATTTATTCATTTGAGAGAAAGAAGCAGACTCCCTGCTGAGCAAGGAGCCCAATTTGGGGCATGATCCCAGGACCCAGGATCATGACCTGAGCCGAAGGCTGTTGCTTAACCAACTGAGTCACCCAGGCGCCCCATGAGCTCTTATATTTAATGGAAACTTCTCTTTCATGGCACTTTACCTGCAGAATTTCTTGGAATCCTGTGTTTAACGGAGCATTTTCAAAATCAGTTTGTTTCACATATTACCCTAACCACTCAGACTATTTGGATTTCAAGTCATGCCTTTAGGTTTTTCAGACTTCACACATGTGCTGATTTCTGCTCCACTGTTCTGTGGGAAAAACTAGCTTGCAAGTAGTGAATTTTTGGAGGAATCTTTTTTCCCACTCTACTGAAAGGATAAAGGAGATATGGAATATATATACAATGGAACATTATTCAGCCTTTAAAATGAAGGATAGTCTCACACAGGCTACAACATGGATGAAACTTGAGGACCCAAGCTAAGTGAAATAAGCCAGTCACCAAAGCCAAATACTCTATGATTCCACCTGTGAGGTTCCTAGAGGAGTCAAATTCATAGAGACAGGAGAAGGGGGATTTCCAGGGGCTGAGGGGGATAGGGATGGGGAGCTGTTGATTAATGGGTACAGAGTTTCAATTTTACAAGATGAAAAGAGTTCTGGAGATGGATGGTGGTAATGGTTGCACAACCATGTGAATGTACATAATGCCACTGAACTGTGCACTTAAGAATAGTCAGGATGGTTGGGGTGCCCAGGTGACTCAGTCTGTTAAGCATCCTACTCTTCACTTTGGCTCAGGTCATGATCTCGGGGTTGTGTGATTGAGCCCCACATTGGACTCTGTGCTAGGCATGGAGCCTGCTTAAGAGTCTCTCTCTCTACTTCTCCCTCTGTCCCCACTTCTAAAAAAAGAATAGTCAGGATGGTTAACTTTATGTTATATGTACTTTCCCACAATTACAAATAATAAAACACAAAAGGGACTTTAGATTTCTGCTTAGAGATATAGAAAGCTGAATAAACCTCCCAAACTTACACTGAAAACAAAGCTGGACAACTTTTCTTGAACTCACCAGAGCGCTGAGATCACAGGGCAACCAACTAGTGCAGTATCTAGGGGAAAATGGGCACCTGAAGGGAGAGAGAAGACGTAAGCATTGATTACCTAGGAGACAGGCAGCCAGGCACCAGGAAGGACAGTTCAACTAGGTGGTCGGCAAATTTCTAGAGGCGGAGTGTGCACTGGCAAAAGAAAATGAAGTCTCTGGGGCTGCAAATACGGGGCTGCGGAGGGTGGGGCATCCACACTCTCTTGTAGATTTTCTCCAAAAATTCATAGTACACTTGAGGTAACCACAGCAACAAACAACCCATAAACTGCAAACTAGCCTGGCTCCTGATTAAATTAACACAAACTTCCACACTAAAGACCTAATTAGAAGGAAAAGCGAGCCCACTTCCAAGGATAAATACTATTCCCTGTTTCTAGTTCCTTTCCTGTCCCACTGAATACAGCTATAGAAACTGGAAAGTCAGTACTAACAGGCAGATGGATAAGAAGGCTAGAATTCAAAGCACCACGTTGTTGGTGATGAGTCTACTGGGATTTTTTTCCCCTTCTGGTATCCCCTGGTCAACCTGAAAATAAGCACTAGGGTACAGATAGAATGTCAGGAGAAACCCTCTAATTTTGGCTTGAGGCATAGAAAAGGGAACTTGTAATGCCCAGAAGAGGTGCAGAAATCCCCTGGTTTCTTCTCTTTCTCTTAATTCTTCCCCTTCCTCCTCCTCTACCTCCTCCTCCTCCTTTTAAAGATTTTATTTTTAAGTAATCTCTACACCCAACACGGGCCTCAAACTCACAACCCCAAGATCAAGAGTTGCATACTTTACCAACTGAACCTGCTGGACTCCCCTTAATTCTTCTTCTGTGTCCTAGCCCCTAAGAAAATCTATAGTAGTGTTGGGAAGCAGCTGGAATCAGGATTGGAAGGAGCCAAGACTCCAAGAAAGGGAAATCCTTCCTCTGTTGGGTGCAGCTATAATTCTAAGAGAGTGGGTGGCCCCTGTTGTCCCTGTTTCTCTTTGTTCTCTCACCACTTGGCTCTGGATACAGATGTCATTGTGGAAGGGCCTAGCAGAGCAAGGTAACCAAAGCCTAAGCTGTTTGGAGCCTGAGGGAAACAGAAGGCGCTGGGGAAATCACCGAGGGAAGAACTTGAGAAAGCAAACACATACAGTTGTTTATTTATTCCTGGGTTCACCTCCAAGCTGTGCACACATGGATGTGATCTTAGCTGATATACTTTGAGAAATGAACCAACAGATACACCACCTCCTAAGTCTCAGACTAGCCACTTGGTGGTGCATATGCAGAGAGGCACCAAATGAACTGAAAACAGAGGCTTTGAAAAACTGAACTGACATTGGAACACAACCCACCCAAGACAGGTTGAACTTTTCAGCCTAAACCTAACCATTTCAATTACTTTTGAAAACATAACATCAACCTTCTCCATTTGGTGTAAACTAGACTCAGAGTCTTACAATATTCAAAATGTCCAGGATATAATCCAACATTATGGAACATATGAAAGAAAAGGAAAATATCAACTCCTGTGGAAAAGACTACCAACAGACTCCAGTTTCAAGATGAAATAAATGTTGGAATTATCCGACAAAGACATTAAAGCAGCTACTATAAAAATTCTGAAGCAAGTAATCAAGAACACCCTCAAAACTGATGGAAAAATAGGAAGTCTCAGCAACAAAATAGAAGACATAAAGGAGAAGGAAATAGAAATTTGAAAAGAACATGATAACTGAGATTAAATACTCATTGAATGGGCTTAATATCAGAATCCACATGACAGAGATAGGAGCAATGAACTTGAAGACTGATCCATGGAAATTATCCAATTTGAACAACAAAGAAACATATACTAAAAAAACATATACAGAGCCTAAGGGACAATAACCAAAGTTCCGATATCTGTGCCACAAGCCCTGAAAGGAGAGGAGAAGAGTACAATGCTGAAAACATGTGTGAGGAAATATGACTGAAAATTTAAATATGTTGGAAGACATAAGCCTATAGACTCAAGAAGCTTGTGATGATCACTTAAGATTTGCTCTCTCAGCAACTTGCAAGTATGCAATACTCTATTATTAACTATAGTCAACATGCTGTACATTAGATCCCCAGCACCTGGCAGGGAAGGCCTGTGATGGGGGTGAGACCAGGGGTGTGCAGCTGCACAGTAGGAGGGACTATCTGTAGATGAGTGCCATGGTACAGGCCAGTGACCGAAGAAAGGGCCTGATCCAGGACCACAAGCAGCTGCAGGGGCCCTGGGGGTCAGCAGGCCCTTCTTTGGCTTTGCAGTTTCTCCGGGGCATGTGTACTTTCAGTGGAGGCCTGTCACAGGAGAGGGGCCAGCACCAAGCATGCATATGGCACTTCAGTGGGGGTCAGGCATGGGGGGTCTAGACTGGCATCTTGCAATTGCACAGCTGCAGAAGCCTGGGTTGGCTACTGGTGCAGTTCCTGGGCTCCAGGTGGGCAGAGGGTAAGAAGTGGGGAGAGACTCAGGTGGCCGGTGACAGTGAATGCAAATACTCGTGTGGCAAAAGCCAGTGAAATCTGCAGGGTTCTGTGGCTGCCATGCTGGCCATTGGTTTCTTCACTGGCAAATCTGCTGGATTTTCTTGTAGGGCAGGTCACCATTTACCACAATCACTGCCACTGTGTGGCTGCTACTACTCTTTTTCTTTCTTTCTTTCTTTCTTTCTTTCTTTCTTTCTTTCTTTTTCTTTCTTTCTTTCTTTCTTTCTTTCTTTCTTTCTTTCTTTCTTTCTTTCTTTCTTTCTTTCTTTCTTTCTTAGTGTGTATATTTTATTTATTTTTATTTTATTTTATTTTATTATTTTATTTTATTTTAACTTTTCTCCCTCTGGACAATTTTACCAAACATTTATTCTTTTTTATTACATTCAATTAGCCAACATATAATACATTGTTAGTTTTTGATGTAGTGTTCAACAATTCATTAGTTGCATATAACACCCAGAGCTCATCACCACACGTGCCCCCCTGAATACCCATCACCCAGTTACCCTATCCCCCCAAAAGGCTGGGGGGCCAGTGGCTCCCCCTGCTCTCCCTTCCCTGGTGAAGGGAGCTCTACCTGGAGATTTCTGCTTGGCATGGAGCATTGCTGGCCAGGCGATGGGGTGATGCAGGCAAATGTAGCTGTACTTCCATCTCTTCCTAAGCAATTAATTTCAGGGGTTTGTTCCCCTGTGTTGCTGAAGTTTCCTACATGGACTCCAGAGCTCTTCCAGAACTATTTTTGTTCATGGATAGCTGTATAATTATTGATCTTTGGAGGGGGACAGAGGCTGAGGTCTCATTTGTTGCCACTTGTTGGACATCGTTCTGTATATATATGTTTTGAGATGTCACATTCATTTTCCGGTTCAAAATCTTTTTTATTTTCTATCATAATTTCATTTTGACTGATGATTCCTCAGAATTGTTTTCCTTAATTTTTACTCATATGGAAAATTTTTCTATCCATTTTACTTTATTTATTTCTAGTTTAATGCCACTGTGGTCTGTTTGATTTCAATTTCTTGACATTTGTTGAAACTTTTGAAAAATGAAGGGGGGGAAATCAGAGGGGGAGACGGACCGTGAGAGACTATGAACACCGGGAATCAAACTGAGGGTTTTAGAGGGGAGAGGGGTGGGGGATGAGTTAGACCGGTGATGGGTATTAAAGAGGGCATGTATTGCACGGAGCACTGGGTGTTATATGCAAACAATGAATCATGGAACACTACATCAAAAACTAAGGATGTAATGTATGGTGACTAACATAACATAATAAAATAAAATTTTAAAAAAAGAATGTATATTCCACAGTAATTCTGAATTCATTTTGATATGTTAGTCATTTTTTATTTGTGTTGTTCAAATCTTCTAGATCCTTACTGGGTTGGCTGTATTTTGCTTTGTTTTGTCTTCCTAGTCTATCAGTTGCTGGAAAGTAATTATCTGCTGGCCAATTATGCTTCTGGCAATGGCAGGCCAGTTTACTTGCTACCAATCCTTCCAAGAAAGCAAAATGAGATCCCTTGGGGTCTCCCAACCCCACATTTGGACATTGGTCACCTCCCAATTCTGCTTCCAGAGTGGGTTAACTCTGGGCATTGAAGGCTCACTGTGTTCCTTAATGTACCTACTTGGTTAAGAGTGTCCTATCTGCCTGGTGGCTCCAGAGTTCTTCTCAACTCCTTCTTTATGCTAATTGCTTATCAGGAAACAGTTCATTGGTTTGTCCTAAGGCAATCACCCCATGTTAGTCCAAGAGAACACTATGGACCTGTCCTCCTTCACCCATCTCAGTTATCACTCTTTCTGCACAGCATCCCTCCTCAACCCTATTCTCCACTAGACCCCCTATTTTAAGCACATCTCTGGCCCCTGACATATATGTATTTCAGGAAACTTGGGTAGAGGGGCATTTAGAGAATGAGGTCTATATATCTATCAGTCATCAACCTACTGAGTGGACTTGAGTAGGATCAGTCTCCTGTCTCCGCTTGTTTGTTTTCCTTTGTTAATTTTAGCAAATAATACTTCTGCTCTGCAGGTTTTATGGTTTTAATAACAGACTCTGAAAGGAAAAGTTAGCAAATTATACTATCCTATGGCCACAGAGCTTAATACCAAGTTCATAATCCAATACTGTCACAACTTCATCTGCTGGTGTTGGGGGCAGGAGGAAGCTAGGGTATCAACCTTTCCTTTCCTTCAAGTTCCCTTTCTTCTCCCCCCAGTCTATATTTAATCCTGTCATGGAGGAAAAAATAGCTTTCATTCTGAGTTGCCCCAATTCTTCCCTATCCCTCAAGGTGGGACTAAGCATCTCTTCTTCCAGGAAACCTGATACCATGATGAGCATAATGACCCCTCTTCATTTATACCTTAAGGTACTGACTGTATATTCCATTCATCCCTTCTTGCCATGCCCCATGCTGGTTTCTGCTTGTTTGGATAATAAGACTTAACCCTTCTTTGGGCTATATGCCAACAGATAGTCACACCTCCACTCATGAGGAGTGGTCCTTGCCACAAGCCTGAGCACAGTGTAGGTTCTCTATAACCCTATAAATGTTGCCTATCCTTTCTAGGAGTATTTACTTTGAAAATATTCCTATAAATTCCAAGTGATTGAGTAAATAATTCTAACAAATAAGGCAATGTCTGAGAGGAGAGTTTGGAAAGGTCAATGGCATTTCCTTTCAGTTCTAGACCATGGGTGCTATCACCTGTAAGGAAGATTGTACTTCCCTGGATTAGTTAAAAGGGCTGCTTATGGGAACCTACTAGAATCACAGTCCTGAAATAAGGAAAGAAAGGCTGCACTGAGAAGATCTGGGAACCCAGAGGGATGGTGTTTTCTGTAGTCATAAGACCATCACACACATAAACAGTTTTCCCCAGAGATGGTAGTCAATGAACAAAAGAGTCTAGGAATCTTGGCTAAGAAGTCGATTCTTCAGAATGGTGAGAAGGCAGGGAGATCCACTGGGAGGCAGGGGTTGGGGGCTTAGGGAAAAGGTGGAGGGAGGGGATGGTACTGGTACTATAGAAGAAGAGACAGAGGTTCTGGGTTACTGCCATAGTTTATTCTTCAGGGAAATGAGGCTGATAATATAATGGCTCAGGAAAGAGGGTTAACAAGTAAGAGAGACATCGCCCAGGACCCCTCCTCCTCCCTTCCCTTGCCTCTCAGCTGGGACAAGACGATGATACCACTGGACATCATGTAGAATTAATTTATGTCTGTATCCCAACTCTCAGTGGTGGTTGTGGGATATAAAGTAGTTTCTGCCTTGGTGCTAGGTGAAGTGTCCTCAATGAAAGTCTCTGGAAAAAATAAGGGATAGGAATTCAATGGCCACACAGTCTGATGTGAAACACATTTCTTTGAGAGTAACAGATCCACCCAAACCCTGGGGGCAGGATATTTCTGTGGTTTAGGAGATGCCCATACAAGGCTTCTCTCAGGATGTTTTAAGTCCAGTGAGCAGAGACATAACTGTCAGATCTCCTGAGGTTTGGATAAATCAGGCAGGCTTGCAGGTGGACAATGAGACCTGGGGCTGGACGAAGAGGTAGGGGTCCCAGATTGGAATTGGTACCAGGACAGGGGAGGCAAGTCTTCTTCTGTCTGTTCCCTCACAGTTACGGGCTCCATAGTCTTTGAGACTATAATGGTAAGAGATGGGTGAATATTAGATCTTACCAATTTGTCTGATATTCAAGCAGATAGTTCCACAGACAGAAAAGCAGCATTCATAGCCAAGAGCACAATTCCAGGAATATTTGCACTTTCTGTGGCATTCATAGTAGGTGGGATTCCTTGAGCATTCTCTCAGTTTTGGGTACACTAAAA
Organism: Zalophus californianus; assembly: GCF_009762305.2. Lineage (NCBI taxonomy): Eukaryota > Metazoa > Chordata > Mammalia > Carnivora > Otariidae > Zalophus > Zalophus californianus. The sequence goes on from NC_045602.1 coordinate 125,301,688, forward strand.
CTGAGAAGGAACACAGGAGTAGTGACTCCAAAAGAAGGAGAAGAGTTTTTCTCACTATTAACAGCCCCTCATTCCATTGGTTTCTCTTCTTCTTCTGGCTGCCCAGGGATCTGGGTGGCCTTTTCCATTCCTAGAGTCAATATCCAGCTCCCACTCCATAGCAAACCCGGCAACCATGAAGCCATGTCCATGGAATTGAACATCACAGGACCTGAGTCCTGAGACCCCGTTCTCAGAACAAAGAAGCCCAAGAGATCCTCTGGTCTCCTGCTCTCATTTTACAGGGTGGGAAGAACAGAGTCCCAGAGAAGAGGAGGAACTATCTTGTACTTTTCCCTGTCTGGCTGAGACAGCCTTCCAAACCTAGCTGTTCCCCCAGAAACCTTTGCCAGCAGTTATGGACCCACTACGCTCAATTCTGCTGATTTTAATTTTTTTACCCTAGTGATTCCAAACTTTCCTTGGCCAAGCACCCATTTTATTTCTCCTCCCCATGCCCAATATTCTAAAATACTCATTTCCCTAAACAAAGGGCATATTTCAAGAAATAATTAGTACCCTTTTCCCAATTTGGTGCTCATCCTTGGAGCCCCTAACTGGAGGACACGAGCTCCTGGTGGCTCAAGCTAGGCACATTCCACGCGGGCCTTGAACCCTGTGGAGCTTTCCACTTCTACGGGTCCTCCTCAACAAAAACGCCATGTAGCCACAACAGTCCCCACCACACACATAAAAACATTGTTTCTCGTAATATCAGGAGACCATCAAACTTGAGAACTGCACATTCAGGTTTCCTCAGGTATCTTGGCTTAAAAACGGAACCAGTGCTTTCCCATATGCCAGTCCCTGGTTCCTCGTTTTCTACCCCCTCTTCAGTTTGAAGCTCAACCAGAATACCTACTGAAATCTGGACGTTTAGTTACAGGCTCAGGGTTTTCTCCTATACCTCCTGTCACTGGCATGATCACCAGGCAGTAGAGTGTCAGCAGCTGGAGAACCAACCACTTCATGATGTTAACTCTGGATGTTTGAGTGTGAGCCTGGCAGGAGACCCAGGATTTTACTAGGTCCTGCAGGGGGTAGCGAAGGGCTTTGGGGTGTGGAGTTGGGAGAACACGTGACTGGTCTCTCACTGCCCATCTGGTTCTACCTCCTCTCCTCCATGCACCACTCCTCGGTTGGGCATTTTTGTCTCCTGAGGTTCTTTCCTTCTCTTATGCTTTCTACTTCTCTCATTGCACAAATGAATTCATAATTTATCACTTCTTATTCTAGAGATTTGAAAAACACAGAAAAGTACAAAGAAAACTAATAAGATTCGGTCAGTTACCCATTACCTAGAGAGAGAACAGTGTCGTTCATTTTCATAGATAGTTTTAGAACTGACTTCCCAATAGAAAATTTTAAAAGCCATTTAAGAGTATCAGTAAATGCAAGTAAATTAAAATTTAAAAATCACCAGAGACTTTTAAAAACTGATTACAAACTTTGAAGTGGAACAACTTATTCTAAGCCTGAATTTCCCCCAACATTGTCCGTGTTTCACAAGAATTAGCTCCTGAATGATACCAGCACATTTCATTTTTAAAGCATACTCCATTTACAATTTTTGTAGATACACTAATTTTATATCATTCGATTCTTTTAAGGTCCTTTTTGGGAGTGACATCAGCAAGATGCCTGAATAAGACCTCCTGCTTGAACTTGTCCCCCCCCCCCCGGCCTCGGCTCCCACACAACAATTTGTCATCCACCCCACAGACCAAAGTACCTTGGAGGAGGCTGTGGATCCAGCACCATATGCCAAGGGACCCAGGAGGAGTCTGACCCATGGGTTGGGTCATTGGCATAGAGACCTCAGTCTTAGCATGACACCCTGACGCGGCCTGAGAACTGACTCTGACCCCCCTCAGCCACAGTCCAGGAGCCACTGGAGAACACTCATTTAGACAATCACCCACAGATGACAGAGCTTTGTGGAAGTCCAGGAGTGTAAGAGAGAAGTTCCATCACACCGTGGGAGCAAAAAAAAAAAAAAAAAAAAAAAATCCAAGTGTGGACGCACTGGAGAGGTTAAAAGTAACAGTTTGACTTACCTGCAGCACACCTATCCAGATTAAAAAAAAAAAATTCTCTAAGGAACTGTGCATTCAAAAATGCCATGAACCCAGGCAAAAGAATGTATAGTCCCTGCCTCACACTTCAGTTTGTTCCATGCTCACTTTGTTTACACATATTGTGCATTATCGTTATCATCTTCCCCACGTTACTAAGTGAAAATATCTTCTACAAAAACGAAGCCTTATGAATTTGGTTGGCATGAGCCAAGGGGCCTGAAAAAGCCCACAATATTAGAAGTAAAATCGCTAGGTGTCCAGCATTTGAACAATGAACACACCCAAGTCTGACCACATAAAATGTTTTCATGATTCTTCTGTGCACAAGAAAATAAACTATGAGAGTTCTGTAGGCCCTAGAAAGCTATAGTGAGTCACCAGGGCATGGCATAATATTTTGAACGCTAGGGAAATACGTACATACATTGATAACCATGATCACTGTGAGAGGGAGTCAAGCACCGGGTTGACACAGCAAATCCTGTTGGATATCTTCAAATATCTCAAGAAGAAGGCAGTGGGCCTTGAGGTATTCTTCTGTGAAGGAGTTGAATTTCAGAGAGTCCCAAAGAGTTTCAAGAGATTTGAGAATGGTGAAAGACAGCTGAGCGCTGGCTGTTATATGCAACTAATGAATCGTTGAACACTATGTCAAAAACTAATGATGTATTATATGCTGGCTAACTGAACATAATAAAAAAATATATACACCAATGGGATCATACCCCCTGCAAAAAAAGACTGCTGAATTTAAATGCCGCAAATAAAGACAATGACTAAAAGCAAGTTTTGACTGCTTCTTTTTTTTTTTAAGATTTTATTTATTTATTTGACAGAGAGAGACAGAGCGTGAGAGGGAACACAAGCAGAGGGAGTGAGAGAGGGAGAAGCAGCCTTCCTGCGGAGCAGGGAGCCCGATGCGGGGCTTGATCCCAGAACCCTGGGATCATGACCTGAGCTGAAGGCAGACCCTTATAACGACTGAGCCACCCAGGCGCCCCTTGACTGCCTCTTAAACAGGCTTTCATAACAACCTCTTTTCAACCACATGCACATCTCCACCTTCAGGCACCTGATGGCTCAGTTCTCAGACTTTCTGTGGTTCTTTGGTTAAATCAGCTAGCTTTGTAGTCCTCACCCAGCCCGCCCCCCAAATTGGCATGAATCGGGACATATCCTCCAGGCAGTCTGATTTTCTCTTTTCTAATGAAAGAATTTGGCATCTTAGCCATCACTTTCTAGCTTTCAATGTCTTAAAGACGCTTATTTACTGTTTCCTCTCCTGTTCTCTTTGACCTTGTGTATGAATGTAGTTTTGTCTCTCTCACAACATTTTAGTCAGGCTTTAAGTGTAAGCAGAGGTAAAGAGGATAAAGGCCCCTGTAAAGATGCCCATGTGTTAGTCCCTGGAACCTGGGTGGTAATGCGGACCTGAGGAGGTAAAGGGGCTTTGCGGATGTGATGAAGGGTAGGGACCTTGAGATGGGGAGCCAGGTGGGACCAGTGTAAGTTTCCTGGCTGCAGTGGATTAGAGAGCAGCAAAAGAAGCTAAGAGCTGAAGCGTGAGGACCCAGCTGGTCCTTGCTGGCTCTGAGGATGGAGGAATGGAGCCCACGCCAAAGCATGTGAGTGGCCTCTAGAAGCTGAAAATGGCCCTCAGCCGACAGCCGGCAAGGAAACGGAGACCACATCTTCAAGGCTCTGAATTCTGGCAACAATCTGAATGAACACACACATGGATCCTTCCTCCTAGAGACCAAACGCAAAAAGGAGCCCAGCCCTGCTGACACCTGGATTGTAAGGCATGAGACCTGTGTGGGACTTCTGACCTAGGGAACTGTAAGATGATTTGTGTGGCTTAAGCTCCTAAATTTGTGATGACTTGTTACAGCAGCAGTAGAAAACAAAAGATCATATTCAAATACCCTGTTTAACACTACAACAAAAACTAATGATGTAATGTATGGTGATTAACATAACATAAAAAAAAAAACAAATACCCCGTTTAACTGGTGGTCCCATTTCTGTGTTGGGATTTCCAAACCTATCTGGGTGTTTCTGTTTCTTCCTAACCCACTCTTCCAGTATCTTCCTTCCCCCCCCCCCCCCGACAACTTTTCCCTCTCAATGAGCAATAATGGCTTTCAAAACTGTTTTGGTCCTCAGATCCATGAACATGACTCTATCCTCACTGGTTTATTTTGTGGTCCCTTTTCCCTGGGGAAAAAAAACCTCAGCTTCATGTCCTAATTTCATGGTCAAAGGGCTTGATGGGAAAACAAGGAATTGCAGAAAAAAAAACAATAACTCGATTAATATTTTTTAAAATGCTGCACCACGGTGCCATTTTTATTATTAAGGCCACAGAGTCTTCCCCCCTGCCCCTAGTTTTGAGGAATACTGTATTCCATTTTCCTCTAGTTTGGCTATGGTTGAAATTTTCTTACTTTGATTTAACTTTTTAATCTGTCTGAATTTTTTTCTTGGGTGAGGGGCATATTTAATATCTTGCTTAGACCTTGTGGGTCATGAGGTGGTGATGATCTTGGAAATGGAAACTTCATGTCAAGGACAATGGAGCAAAAAGGTGAAGGAGCCTGGATCTTCCATGGTTTTGTGTTGTCCCTAAACTTGCTCTGGATCCCTAATACCTGAATCTTCCACATGAACAAAGATGGACCTGTCTTATTTAAGCCACTGTTTTCTTTGTTGTTGCTATCATCATATAGTGGAAACTAATCCAACCTGAAATACCAGCCAAAGTGGAATTAATGTAGAATGGAGGCATAAGAAGTCTCTATTTTACTTATTTCTCATGTACTCTCTCAGGAAGCTCCTGTGGTGTGTATGTTACAAAATGAGGTCGTTAAGAAAGAGGGAGAGGTGGGATCTAGGAAACAGGCTCCCTAATCTAGGAGAGTGTGAAGTGCCACCATGATGGTGAAGGGAAGTCCCCAGGGCTTCTGGGTATGGCCCTGGAGCCCAGAAGCGCTGGCGCAGAGGCCGAGGACTTTCTGAGCCCCCACGGAGGAAAAGCAACTACTTACAGGACGCTTAGGATGAGCAGCTTCACCTAGGGGTGCATTCTTTGGCTCTACCCTCTTACTACCAGTGTGCTCCCATTTCTGTCCCAAGTAGAACGAGAAATAGAAGAGGTGACCAAAAGCGTACAATTCTGATATTCTGATTGTCAGGGAACTAACTGTCCCCCTTAAAATGACATCCTTTTCAGAATGCCCAGGATGAACTGAATAAAAGGTCTTCAGATGTTCAAAGGGAGGAAAATCGGGGAAGATGCCTTTAAATAAGAAAGTCAAAACTCCAAAGTTAAGCAACTGCTCCCCTGGGGCAACACATCATCTCTCCCTTCCACCTCTCAATGACCCAGGATTGCATTAGACAGTTTCTTACAAAGAAACAGGTTAACTTCTATTCAGTTTTCAGAGCTTCACCTGTGTCTGCTGCTTCTGTAAAAATAACCAGCTTCAAATAATCAATATGCTAAAGATGCAGAACTTGGCCTGGCAAAATTTGCTCCCCTTCATAATAGACATTTACATGGATGAGGGAAATCTCCATTTGTAAGGGTGTCCTTCTCTCTGTAAGTGAGAGGACTTTCAACTTAGGTTGAAAGAGAAGGATGGCTTTCAACCTCTAGAAACCCTTTATCAGTGGAGCCTGTGGCAGAAATCTGCGTCACAACCATACCATTGTTCACTGTGCCTTCCTGGTGACCTCCCCTAACTGGCCTTCCCCTTCCTTTCCACATCTTTTGTCTTTAGCTGAAGGTGGTATTTAAGAAGATGGCTTGGACCATTTGGGGCAGTGACTCAAGTTTTCCGGGTCTGTCCCATGTAGAGTGGAGGTACACATGTTAGTAAACTTCTGTTCCTTTTTCTCCTGCTAATCCGTCTCTTATTGCAGGGGGTCTCCGCCAAGTACCTAGAAGGATAGAGGAAAAATAGCTTTTCTTTCCCCGTAATATCCAGGATCCTCAAGTGGACAACGCTTTCCTTCCCTGGTCCTTCCACTGGGGGATCCCTCACCTCTTGTTCTTCTCTTACTTCTTTGGTCAGGAAGGAATAACCACTTTCACTCAATCGAGCTCCAAGTGCTCCTTATCCCTGAAGGTCAAGACAGAGCCCCACTCCTGAAGGATGTTTACGTGGGCCCCTGAGTCCTTGTGCCTTTTCCTTACTCTGAGCTCTAGGACACTGACCAGTGTTCTGTTAGGCCTTAGTCCCTTGCCCGCCCTTGGTCTTGGCCGTATCCCATTCTGGAACCTTTCCATGGCGTCTACAGTTGATAAGTGTGATATGCTGACTCATCCCATCTAAAAGAGAATATCTCATTCTCTGGACCAGGAAGAGGCACAGATATGCATACATTGTAGGGACTTTGTTATCTCCTCATCCAAGGGAAGTTATATTTTTAAAATGATTTTCAAGATACTAATGGTAGAAATTCAATATAATCTAGGGGAACAGTATGGGCTGGAAAGCCTGCCTGGAATGAGCAGACATCTCAGGATATGAGTACTATTACCCAGGTAAAACTACCAGGCAAACAAAACAGGTGGGAGTGAGCAGATACGGAGATTGCAGAAGGAGGAATCATTCTGGAAGCTCAGAGTGCCCACCTTGAGGGCAGGAATGCCTTCTCTCATGCTGGGAGGGGAGGTTGCTTGTTCCATTAGACAGTGATGTGGAGGCAGGGTCTTGGGTCTTGCAGAGGAGTTTGGCTTTGCATAAGTATACAGTTCAGAGACCACCATGAGTTCACCAAAGCCTGCTTCCTGTTGTCCTTGGGCATACAGCTAGACTGTATTTCCCAGTCTCCTTTGCAAATAAGGCAACCCTCTGACTACATTAGGGCAAAGAGAGTGTGGGTGGAAACAGAGCTCCACTTCTAGGCCTGGCCATTAAAACCCTTCTGTAGGAGCCTCCATGCTGCCCGTTCTTCTCCCATCTGCTGGCTGGATGCGGTGGAGTCCCTGGGAGAGGATGAGTTATAGAGAGAAGAATTCAGGGTCCTTGACTCATGCATGGCATGGGGGTCGTTCACCGACCACCCGCAGTGAAATGTATTGTGAATGAGAATAAACTTTTACTGTTTCGTGAGGTTTTTATAAATCTCTGCACTTTTTGCTACAGATGTGAGTCTATTGACTAATATATAGGTCTAACAGGGAAGGCAGAGTTGGATGGGAACAACTGTTGGTCACCGTAAAGACAGAAAGGAACCACAGGAATGGAGTATGAGACAATGCAGAGCCCTCAGGTTGGTTATCAGTTTATTTGGCAGAGACTTGAGCTTTCTCAGGATAGAAAGATCAAGGGGATAATGAAGGGTCCTCAGCCAGGCAAGTGAATAACCAAACAGGGGTCCAAGAGGCACTCTTCTTACTTCTTAGACTACATAGTCATCCTCTAGCCCACACTAGTGGTGTGCCAGCTGGAACCTAGGGGTTTAGCATGGATTTAAAGGGTTCTCTGGAAGAGACAAGTCAAGTGGTTAAAAGTCAGGGAACCCTGGGAACCTCCATTCCCAAACTTAATAGCACCCCGATTCCTGTCCATGGGAACGGAAATTTTTTTTTTCTGTACTATCAGGAGTTACCCATTTTAAACAATTTCTCCCAAGAGATTTGCCAACTGGGCAGATAGGTGGAGGTGGGGACTCTTTGGGCCTGCCTGAGACAAGGAGCCAATGGAGACGCCAGACCAAGGAGGCAATAGTCATGGCCTTGGACAAAAGAGGGATGAACAAACTGATGGGTGAGCCTTTGGGGGAACTGAATGAAAACAAAGGATGGAAAGTGGAGCCCCCCCCCAACATAGGTGTCTTGGGTTTTTTGCCCTGAATGGCAGCTAGGTATGGAGCTAGGAGGACATTGCCTTATCTTGCCTGGTTCTTTGAGCAGGATTTGGGTATATCTATTCTCTATCTCTATCTATATTCTCTGTCACAGCTTCTGACCGGTAGTGAGGAAGCATGTCCATGCCCGAACTTCCCACTCGAACCAACTCACCTATTGTCCAAGCAGATGTTTCCACAGAAGGTCCAACAGCATGTATGATTGGGTGAAAAACACTCCTGTAATTTAGTGCACCTCTTCTCACAACACTTTAACAAAGCCCGTACCCCGCACTGCTCAATGACTGTTCTTCCAGCTGGAACTGAGATGGTAGATGTTGGCAGATCCATCCACCATCAACTTAGAGAAGAAACCCTTCTCAATTTAATAATCCCTGAGCTCTGAAACATGAGCTCAAAGTCACAAACAAAATATTTCTCCGCATTTTAAGAAAAACCTTTCCTTGAATTCAAGCTGTGTCTTTTCACAGGAGACCCTTCTTACGTCACATGCCTTCCCTCTTTCCACATGTCCCCACAGAACTGCAGGCCTTTGGGCCCTCCCCAAGCTCCCTAAGGATAGGACCCAGGACAACCTCACCATCTATGGCACCACCTCACCAAGTCTATTCTCACCGGGACTTGGGATTTCAGGGATGGCAATATTGTCTAGCTCCACTTTCCATACCCAATTTACAGAATGGAAAACTGAGCTGGGGGAGAATGGGTACCTATTCTTCCCCTTGTCTATTTGTTTCCATACTCATACCCGCTAAGCACTCAGCCTCTCCCCAAATTCCATCTCTTTCACTGGCCCGTAACCCTCCCTTCATTATCCCCATTTAATCATCTGACCCCAAACTTTGACTCCTAAGGATCCGTTTTTTTGTCTTTTCCCCTTTTTCATATTCTAAAAGATTCTTCCCTTCCAAGTAAATAATATTGCCCTTCTGGTATTCATCTAAGGCACAGAGATCTGAAAATATGGGCTCAAAGGAAAGCCCTGTGTTGGTGTTTCCCCTGTCTAAGGTAACCTAACGTTGGAAAATATCATTTCTTGCTAGCTTATGGGATGGACTTATAGATTAAGCTATGTTCCCTTTCTGTATACCCATTATTGTTGTCAGAGCTCAGAGCGGGAGCAGGGAGGGGCACCAAATTGGGAACACCCAACAGAAATTTTTCTTGGATGTCTCTGCTTTAAGGAGCGTTGTGATCCAGGAAAGGTGGTCCCAGAATCACTTACACTAGACATCCCAGGCTTGGGCAGAGCCCCCTCCTCTCGTGTCATACCACCTACAAAAAGTCTCATTCTTGAGGCCTCCCAGCACAAGCAGAAGCATCACAACCCCATAGATGAGCATGCTGAGTAGGAGAACCCAGGGCTTCATGGTCGTCTCTCCGTATGTTTGGGTTGAGTTCTGGCAGAAGACAGGTCTTCTCCCAATGCCGCTATAGGTGGAACAGGAATTAAGGTGAATAGGGTCAGAGAGAGAGAGAGAGAAAGTGCCTGTGAATATTGGATTATTCTTTCCCCTTCTTTTGCTTTTCACCCTCTGGCACCTAACAACATGTCAAGCTAGCCATTGGCTTCCTCAGGCTACTTCCCCCTCTCAAATTACATGCCACTTCCTTTGCAAATTTATTTCTTTTGAGAATGCATTGCTTTTTTTCTGATTAAAAAGCAATAAATCTTCAGCTTGTATAATTTGTCAAAAACAAAAATGAAACACGTAAAGGAAGTGGATAAGCATTAGGAATTCTACCCCTAAGGGATAACCGGTATATGCATGTCCCTTTTTGTTGTACTCATTATATTTAGGAACTTGGAATAATAGAACACATCAAGTGTCCTGATTTGTTTACTTAGTAACATATGTAATAGGATAATATAATGGAATTGTTAGTCCAGGCCCTAAGTCAGAGTACCAGAGTGATTCCAGAGTGAGTTATGTGAGATGGGTTACTACGTAGGACTTGAGAAAGTTGATGGTCAAGAACTGGTCAGGGGACTCTTACACCTTTCATCTAAATAGATGATCCAAAGTTGAATGAATTGTAGAGAGGGTTTTGAAGATTCTATTGCAAAAAAGCTCTGTTTGAGGAAGTGGGGAAGCTGTCTTCTAATTCCAAGTTGAGATAAAAAGCTTTGTGGATACTACTCATGGAGCTTACTGTGTGTCTCCAGAAATCTGTAAGGATCCTGTAGACCTGAGTCATGACTGAAGGCTCTAAATTGGCCTTTAGTACCAAAGAAGAGAGCAGCAGTTGGGGCACATCTGAATTGTAAATGGCCAGATGCCATTTTCTGTCTGCAGTGAACCCTTGACATCTCCCATGAAAGAGTGCCAGAAGCACCAAGCCAGCTTATGAGAGTACATACTGTGTGAGAGCTGTCCTATTCCCACTTACTGGTTCTTCCTGCCTCTACTACCTAGGAGACAGAAACTTTTTTTTTTTTAGATTTTGTTTGTTTATTTGACAGAGAGAGAGAGAGAGAGAGAGAACAGCAGAGGGAGAGGGAGAAGCAGACTCCCCGCTGAGCAGGGAGCCCAGTGTGGGACTCGATCCCAGGACCCTGGGATCATGACCTGAGCCTAAGGCCGACACTTAACTGACTGAGCCACCCAGGCGCCCTGGATACCCAGTTCTTGAGCCTGGCTCAGAGTGTTCTTGTGATCCTCTGAAGGCAGCAGTCCATAACAAGGCAGATGAGCAATGCAGATGCTCTGTCATCCACTTACAGGTGGCGATACGAGGTAGGAGGTAGCTGGGTGAAGGTGAGCATGCACTGGGGTGGGCTGGAGTCCTGGACACTGCCTTTGCACAAAGAAGGAGGAAGACTGGTGCACACTGACAGAAACACTGTAAATCCAAAGCCATGGGTGCCATGAAGCTCTTTATTTATATCTAAAAATATCATTCTAGATCTAAGTTTTCCGGAACTTTGAGATATGTTCAATGAAAAAAGGTCTCACTCTTAGTCCAGTTTTCTGAGTTCCTCCCTTAAAGGGTGCTTAGGATCCTGGGCATGCCCAATGCCCTTCTTGGCACACTTCAGGTACACCAATTGAGCCAGAGAAGAGAAATATAATCACGCCCAGGCTGGGTACCACTCACATACAGAATTCTGGGTGAATTCTTTGGTCATCTTGAGATAGAGTGTAGGACAATGACAAGGCCCCTAGGCATCACAAAGACACAGAAGGACAGCTCCCCTCAGAATTCAGGATCCTGGGGCTTTCCAGATAATGTTAAAGAGGAGAAAGTTTTGGACTTAGAGTCAGGAATACTGGTACCTTGTTTCATGTCTGCCCCTTTTGGACTTAAAGTCAGGAATAGTGGTACCTTGTTTCATGTCTGCCCCTTTTACCAGAATACTGGTACCTTGTTTCATGTCCACCCCACATTCCAAGGGCTCAGACAGGTGTGTCACCTCTGTCTCAATTTTCTTATAAGAACACCCAGGACAATAATCTCCAACTCGCAGGAATAGTGTTGACACCACCTGGTCAGGGAACTCATCCAAACAAGCCACAGATTAAAGCTCCTGCCTCCAGACTCTTACCCACACTTACCTCTCAAGGTGTTGAGTTGAGTATGTGCAGTAACTGGCTGACAGCTCTTTTATGTGGCCTCTTCTTCCTTGGGGAGGGGGAGAGGAGGTTGTGGCCTGGGACCAGGGCCAGAGGAGCAGAAAAACAATGTTCAAAGGCCTAGAACCTAATGGTGATTTGGGCTGTGCCAGATCTGTAAGTTCTGCCTGGGAACTACATGTTGGCCATATCACAGACTCTTTCCTTTGATACTCTCCCATTCCAAAGTATTGGATTTTCCTTGATATGAGCAGTACGTCCTCCTAAGCTAGGAGGAGCACTGTGTACCTTATCGCAGTTCCAGCCACCCAAATAGACCCAAGTCTTGAGTCTATCTGACGCCTTTGAGTCTGTCCATAGGTACACTGAAGGGTCGTTTGTGTGTCTATTTGCCTTGGACTTGCTCTGTGCTAATAAGGTCCCACTCAACACCTTCTCTGTATTGATTCTCTTCTGCTAATTAAAGCATAACACCATCTCCCACCAAATGCCCTGGGGGTTTTATGTGGATAAAAAGAGACTGAATAGGAAGGACTTCAGGAAAGACAGAGGACCACCTAGCACATGACGGAAGTGAAGTGATCGAATCTAGCAACAACATCTTGGCACAAGTTTGTGAGTTGAGGGCTGGGGGGATTTGCCCACCCAATATCAGAGAGGAGCTACCATACCTATGTTTTGGAGCTTATTAGGAAAAAAGAAGAGTCAAGTGGGCAAGGGCAAGGGCTCCCAAGGAACAGACCTCCTTCTTCCAAACTCTATGTCCAGGAATATTTCTTACACTGACTGAAGACGTCCATGTACAGTGATTTTTTTCCCCCAGGATACGTCGGATGCACTGAGCATCAGGAAATGTATGTCAGGATTCTGGAGACTTGGCTCAGGAGAGTGGACTGTATAGAGACAAAAGGTAGAATTCGGGGACCTGGGTACAAATGTGTGGGAGCAAACGGAAGGGAAATTTGATGGGAGCTGCAAATGGTGCCACACCTAAAATGACTGAATTGTGGATTCCCAAGTCCTCACTTTCTATGGCTGGAAAATGATGTTCCGGGCAGGGCAGTCACAGCCCTGCCCTGCGTCTGGCTCAGAGGTTGGGGTTCCCTAGTGGGCTGTTTGAGGAGCACAGTCACTGAGAGTGCCAAGGAGGTCCCTCCCAGGATTCCTGCCGTACTTGGTTCTGGGTCATTCAGATGGGTCTGCAACAAAGCTGTGTCGAATTTATGAAAACAGCAGGCCTTTGCTCTTGCTTTCGCTCTCTGTATATTTTATACAAACAGACACACACATATACATATATATACACATACACATATACACACATACATATATATATACATAATATACATACCTATACACACCTATATATGTATATACACACATACATGTATAGATACACAATACACACACACACACACACACACACATATATATACAGAAAGGCGTATATATGCATTAGATATGTATATATAAATGTCCATATATGGATATGGATTTATGTATACATATACACAAATTATTATGTATATGTACATATTATATATGATTATATGTATACATATACACATATATTACACATATATAAGTACCTGCACCTGTATTTTTGACCTGTAATGTGCCTATGTGTTCTTCTAAAACTGTGAGTTTGTATTGTTGGTGTCTGCTCTCATAGTCCCCATTCCTGAGCTCTCCAGTGTTCCTAGTGATTGCTTACTCCACAGGTATTTGTATTTTTTAAAAAGATTTATCTATTTCTCTGAGAGATGACAGACCAAGCAGGGGAAGGGCCAGAGGCAGAGGGAGAGAATCCCAAGACTCCCTGCTGATCATGAGCCTGAGGTGGGCCCTATCTCAGGACCCCGAGATCATGATGTGAGCCGAAAGCAAGAGTCCACGGAGTCAAGTGGGAAGAACTCCAGCAGGTAGGCAGGTGGGCCTTGCTGGAGGCAGGTGTGCAGTGTCACACTCCAGTCCAGTGCTTCCTGCTGGGCATCAGGGAAGGATTGCCCAGAGCAGAATACCTGCCTCTCTCAAGCTAGAGCCTCTGGCCCACCTGAAAAGCGCCTCAGGACTCCTGGTATTAGAGGACCTTATCCACCTCTCTGGGACCTTCCCTTGGATCAGGAGACCTTAGGAAAGAGATTATGATCAAGCAGCAGCACAGACATCATCAGACACAGGTGGGCGGTGAGAGCATGCTCTGCAGGAGCTCTGACTTGGTGCTTCCTCACATAGCCTGACTCTACTAGCATCTTCCCATTGCTTGGCCATGCCCCAAACACCCTGGGAGAGACTATTAAGAGATGCAAGGTTACCTGCCAGGGCCCACATAAGGAGTGACCTCCCATGTCTACAACCAGTGCTCCCTACCATGTAGGTACACCATGCTGCCGGCTGACCTATTCTTTGCCACTGGCATGAGCACCTCGGACCATGAATTCTACTGGAAGCAGCTGGTCTTCTCCATTGTGATAATGTGGTGTCCTGGCCTGTGTTCCACAGAGCTCCCTGGACACTCACTCTACCTGCCCCCATGGACTCAGAGGTTACACCTAGAATGCTTTGACTGGAGGAGTGCTTGCCTGGCTAGCACTCCATGTTCTGTCCTATGGAACAGCTGTGTGCCCCTCTGGTAGGTCGAGTGGAGGAGTGGGGACCCCTGCAAGGCCTTGACTCTCATGGAGGCAGAGGAGGGAGCAAAAGTAAATTATGCCATGACCTGGGTGTCCAAAAAGCCAAGTCCCAACCTGCAGAGAATTGTTGATCAGGCTGGTCTCTCTGTGACAAACACATGGCCTCATGGTTGTCATGGCTTCTGCAATAATTGTTCTCTTCTCATGCTCCAGCCATGCTCCTTCTTTATGTTAGTGCAGTTGGGAGGACTCTAGAAGTATCTTCTGCATCTCATACACCATGATGATGATCAATTCCTGCCTCATTTCCATCCTTTGGCTGCCCCCCATGCTCACAAGTGGGTCTATACTGATGTGTGCACCCACAAATGTGTCCCACCGCTGCCTCTGGTAGTAGTTTGTGTCATAACAAACCCAGGGTGCTTAATTAAGGAACTATAGGAACTTATCTGGAATGCAAGTGTTGGGTTTAGGTGCTGAGCAAACCAGAGCTCCAGACAAACACCCTCCTCTAGTCATACCATGACCCTTCATTCTCTTTTGCCTTGAGCATGTCCCTTAACTTCCCTCGGATTGGTTTTCTTCATTGAAAAGGGACAGTAATCTGAAACTCACAAGGAGAATGGTGGGGGGATGTGGTGTGGGTGAGTTAAGTTTAAGAAGAGGCCTTCCTGGGGGCCTCCTACACTGTGGCGAGGGTCTAGTCTCCACCTGCCTCATGTTTAACTTGGCTCTTATGACTCCAGGCTGAGGAATGTTCTGGTTAACATTGGAAGATACCACACATGAGCAGTTTCTCCCCTGGGAGTACTGGTTCAGTGAACAGATCAACAATGAGGCTGGGCCTTGGGGACCTGGCAGGGGTGCTGGGGCCAACAGGAGAGAGAATAGAGAAGAATGACAAGGGAGAGGGATCAGAGACCTAGACCCAGAGAAGGGGCACTCAGGGTCTGCACTAGGTACTCAATGATCACAAGCACTGGGACTAAAATAGGCAGGTCTGTGGACATTTGTTCTGGTTTATTTGACAGGAACAAACAGTTCAAGCTGGTGGAAGGGTGCATTCCTGTTCATATCCTCTTGCCTGTGTTCTGAGGTCCTCATGCCTTGGTGTGACTAGAACAGCTCAGCCCCCTCATCTGTTCAGCAGGCTCATGCAAATATTCCCGCAGAAGGTTGAACAGCATATGTTATTTGCTTGACAATCTTGGTAATATTCACATGGGCGTCTGCACATGTATATGTTGGTATGCTTTTCACAGACCTTGATTTCTTTGATCAGCTCCATTTCTGAAAAAGAACAGGAACAGGGTCAGTGCAACCAGATCGTTGCCTCTCCCAAAGACCCCAGAACTCAGGTCCCACAGATGACACTCTTGGACTTTTCAGGGAACTCACTTTCTGCCCTTCACTCAATCCTGGTGATTGGTAGTGCCTTAAATCCTGTATCCCCCCGTTTTCCCCCAACAGATCTCAATACTTGGCCTTCCTGGACCCTCTGCATACTCTGCAGCCAGGACTCTGTCTCCCATGTTACTCATGGCCTTGGTGATGCCCCCCATAGAATCTACACTCTGAGAACTCAGCAGAGACTGAGACATCCTGCAGATCCTCCCCACTCTCCAGAATTTGCAGGGCCCAGAGAGGAAGATGACTTCCCACCTTGCCCCCTCTTTCCTGTCACAGTCACTTTCTCCAGGACCCTTGCCTCTTCCCAGAAAATACCACTTGCAGTATTTCCCTTCCACTGCCACCAACCTGGTCCCTCTGATGATAACTTTGACTTGACCCTGTACACACCAAAACTTGCTTTCCCATGGTCCTTTCATTCTACACCTACTCCCACCAACATTTCTGGATGTAACGTGTCACATGTGTGCAGAAATCTAAGAATAGTTGTTTGGTTTCCCCATGTTCTCAGCCCGTGTTGTACCTTTCACTACTCTATGTACCGTTTGTGTCTGGGTATTTGGAATGGAGAATCAAAAGACGTAGTTTCCCGCACCACCCCCATCACTATTCCCAGGGCTGGGTAAAGGGGTCAGAGGGCCATGGTTTGGGAGGACCCAGAGTCTTCATAGTGCTGTGGTCTGAGCAGGATGTGCTGAAAGGTTCCAATTCCCAGGTCCTCCTCAGAAAGGACACAGTCCTTCCTGGCCCCCTTCCCCTCCCTCTCCCCTAGTCCATCACCTACTCTGCATCGTCTTCGGTTTCCGGTACCCTCCCTGGGCCTGCAGCAGCACACAGAGGAGCAGGATGAGCAGCAGAGCCTGGCTTGGCATGACTCTGGGCAGAGTGGAGAGCGCTCAGTCTGGCACAGACTTCCCTGGAGAGCTGAGTGGTTATCCTGGGCTCCTCCCTGCTTCCACTGGCCAAACAAGGAGCCCTGTTTTCTCTCCTTTGCCTGCCCTTACTACAACCTGTTTTCTGTGGGACTTGGGCTTCTGCAGAGGATTCCTGCTCTCACATGACTAATCCCCTCTTTTGCAAACATTTTTTTCCTACTTTTTAATTTTAAGATAATTTACAGAAAAAGAAAAAAGTATAATTTTTAAAAAAATTATGGTAATCTAAGTGTAGAGAGTTAACATGTGTCTTTTTATTACCATTCTATTTTTTTCTTTGCAAATTTAATATAAGCAATTTATTGTTTTCTCACATTTGGAATCACCCACCTGTTGTTACCCATCTTGTTTCACCCTCATTTAACGAGGTAAATATTTCACAATGTGGTTTTACATAATCACAAACGTCTCACTTAAAATAACTGGGTATTAATGGAATATTATGCAGCCATCAAAAGGAATGAGATCTTGCCATTTGCAACGACGTGGATAGAACTGGAGGGTGTTATGCTGAGTGAAATAAGTCAATCAGAGAAAGACATGTATCATATGACCTCACTGATATGAGGAATTCTTAATCTCAGGAAACAAACTGAGTGTTGCTGGAGTGGTGGGGGGTGGGAGGGATGGGGTGGCTGGGTGATAGACATTGGGGAGGGTATGTGCTATGGTGAGCGCTGTGAATTGTGCAAGACTGTTGAATCACAGATCTGTTCCTCTGAAACAAATAATGCAACATATGTTAAGAAAAAAGAAAAAGAAGAAGATAGCAGGAGGGGAAGAATGAAGGGGAGTAAATCGGAGGGGGAGACGAACCATGAGAGACGATGGACTCTGAAAAACAAACTGAGGGTTCTAGAGGGGAGGGGGTGGGGGGATGGGTTAGCCTAGTGATGGCTATTAAAGAGGGCACATTCTGCATGGAGCACTGGGTGTTATGAACAAACAATGAATCATGGAACACTACACCAAAACAAATGATGTGATATATGGTGATTAACATAACAATAAAAAATTTAAAAAAAATAAAGTCTTAAAAAAAGAAAAAAAAAATAGATCCAGAATCTGACCACTTGCTACCACATCTTCGGCTGCCACCCCAATCTGGGGAGCCGTCTTCTCACCTGGGGTTTCAAAGAACAAGCCTAACTCTCTCTTACATCACATGAGATGCTGAGGCATTCCATTCCTCCACAGCCTACCAAAGGTAGTCACAGTAGAGTGAACCAAGTCACAGAAAGAGATACTAGTTTTGAAGGGAGGGGAAAGGTGTTTGAAGGGTGTGAGACGGGTTGGAGTTTGAGGGAACTCACACCTACTCTTGTTTTAGTCAAGAATGGACAGTGCCCACTTTTCCCTTTCAAGGACTGTATGGTGTGTCCAGCTTCATGTAAGTGACTCCGATTGCCCCAAACATGACAATGTTGTGAATCCATGTGTGGCTTTGTTTGTGCCAAGGCCTGGACAGGTGAGGAGTGTGGATATTCCTCCCAAAGTCTCCAGGGCATATGTTAAGGATGCCATGTTGTCCCATCAAATAGGGATATCCCTTTGGTTGACCTTAGATATCTCTTAGGAATTTGTCCTTTTTTAATGCCCAATCACTGCTCTCGTGTTGTCCTCTTGATTTCAGGAAACTATTGTGCTAAGTCTTCAAAGCCAACCATGCACATTATCCCTCCCTATTTTTTCCCCATGAGACCTTATTTATTCTGAGTCTCATTCTTCACTGACTGACAGGTGACAGTATCTACTTACTCATACAAAAAAAAAAGATGATAACCATTAGGTACATTCCTAATAAGCCCTTATGTCTACACAGAACTTCACAACATATAGAGCATATTCACATCCTATAAGGTGTGCTGGGGAAAAAATGGGTAGCAAAATGCTGGTCAGCAGAAGTGATCTTGGTAGACTCTGAGGCTAGTGCTCATTTCCTCATGTAGTGCTGAGATAGTATGGTCTTGTCCCAGGGATCGTTAGTGTTTTAAGATACAGCACGGTATGGGGGAAGGAATCCAAGGCATTTCAACTTATTTCAACTCTCCTACTTATGTTCTGTATGGCTGTAGACACCTCACCTGCCCCTACATGATCCTCAATTTCTACAACTCATAAAACAAGGAAGTTCTGGGTGCTCTCTAATAGTCCTTCTACCTCTGGCACTCTGGAATTAGATAACCCAAATCCCTAAGTTCTGTGGGGGCCAGCAGGGATCCTATCAGATTGTCTATGTCAGAGATGGCAAGCCTTTTTTTGATACACCTCAAATTATTAGCCACTGAAAGTTAATACTCTGCCTTCTGCCCTCTATTGTTACTCTTGGGGGGAAGAGTAAGAGGCTTAGTCAGAAGAAAACCCTGTTTAGGGTTCCCCAAGTTCCTCCAAACATGATAAAGTATTTTGAGGTCAAGTGTCTTATTTTATCCCATAAAGTTAAATCAGGTTTCTGCCCATGCAAGCCCATGGTGTGTTCCAACACTGATAGACCCAAGTGCCTGAAGGATCATGATTACCCAGTGTCACAGAAGTTCTGTTCACATTGTGGACTGAAGTGCCTGGAACCTCAAAAATGAATAGGAAGTGGAAAATATTATCATCGATGTAATTAATTATGACTAGCATAATAAAAAGCTATTGATTTTATCTTCTATCCAACTACCTTCCCAAATTGTCTTATGAAGTATAACAATATTTAATGGGGTTGCTTTGATTTTATATAAAATCATATCATCTGAAAATGAGAAATTTGATTCTTCTTTATTACAATTTCATGACTTACTTTATTTCCTTGTCTTTTTATATCATGTAGAGTATCTGAAATAATGTTGAAAACACCATCAACATTTTTCACAGAGCTGGAACAAACAATCCTAAACTTTGTATGGAACCCAAAAAGACCCTGAATCTCCAGAGGAATGTTCAAAAAGAAAACCAAAGCTCAGGGCATCACAATGCCTGACTTCAAACTATATTACAAAGCTGTGATCAAGACAGCATGGTACTGGCACAGAAACAGACATGTAGATCAATGGAACAGAATAGAGAGCCCAGAAATGGACCCTCAACTCTATGGTCAACTGATCTTTCACAAAGTAGGAAAGAATATGCAATAGAAAAAAGACAGTCTCTTCAATAAATGGTGCTGGGAAAATTGAACAGCCACATGCAGAAGAATGAAACTGGACAATTCTCTTTCACCATACTCAAAGATAAACTCAAAATGAATGAAAGACCTCAATGTGACACAGGAATCCATTAAAATCCTATAGGAGAACACGGGCAGCAACCTCTTCGACCTTGGACAAAGCAACTTCTTGCAAGACACGTCTCTAAAGGCAAGGGAAACAAAAGCAAAAATGAACTATTGGGACATCATCAAGATAAAAAGTTTTGCACAGCAAAGGAAGCGATCAACAAAACTAAAAGGCAACCTACAGACTGGGAGAAGGTATTTGCAAATGGCATATCAGATAAAGGGCTGGTATCCAAGGTCTATAAAGAACTTATCAGACTCAACACCCAAAAAACAAATATCCAGTCAAGAAATGGGCAGAAGACATGAACAGACATTTTTTCAAAGAAGACATTCAAATGGCCAACAGACACATGAAAAAATGTTCCACATCACTTGTCATCAGGGAAATACAAACCAAAACCACAATGAGATACCACCTAACACCAGTCTGAATGTCTAAAATTAACAAGACAGGGAAGAACAAATGTTGGCGAGGATGTGGAGAAAGGGGAACCCTCTTACACTATTGGTGGGAATGCAAGCTGGTACTACTTCCAGAGTGGAAAAGAGTACAGAAGTTACTCAGGACATTAAAAATAGAGCTACCCTATGACCCAGCAATTGTACTCTTTGTATTTACCCCAAAGATACAGACATAGGGAAAAGAAGGAGCACATGCACTCCAATGTTCATAGCAACAATGCCACAATAGCCAAACTGTGGTAGGAGCCAAGATGTCTTTCAGTGGATGAATGAATAAAGATGTGGTTCATATATGCAATGGAATATTACTCAGCCATCCGAAAGGATGAATATCCACCATTTACATCAATATGGATGGAACTGGAGGGTATTATGCTAAGTAAAATATGTCAGTCAGAGAAACACAATTATCATATGGTTTCACTCATATGTGAAATGTACGGAATAGTGCAGAGGACAATATGGGTTGGGGGGGAACTGAATGGGAAGAAATCAGAGAGGGAGACAAACCATACGAGACTCTGAACTCCAAGGAACAAACTGAGATTAGTGGATAGGGAGGTGGGTGGGGTGATGAGGTAACTAGGTGATGGGCATTAAAGAGGACACGTGATATGATGAGCACTGGGTGTTATACTGAACTAATGAATCATTGAACATTATATCAAAAACCAGCGATGTACTATACCATGGCTAATTGAATTTAAATTTTAAAAAAAGGGGAAAAAAGAAAAGAAATTAAAGAAAATAAAGGCAATGACATCTACCCTTGTTTGGCTCTTTCTTTAAGGAGGACACGTGTTGAGATAAGCACTGGGTGTTATATGAAACTAATGAATCATTGAACACTACATCAAAAACAACTGAGGTACTATACAGTGGCTAACTGAACATGATAAAAACATATGGAAAAACAAAAGCAAAAAAAAATAAAGTCAGCATCTCTTGCTGTGTAAAAGGACATTTGTTGTTGGCTTTGGAATAAATAGATTTACTGCGCTTAGTTGTTTTCTCTTTATCCATTTGCAACTGCTACTGGAAATTACTGTGGAACTTTATCAAATACCTTTTAAGCATCTAGTCATGCAATTATTTTTCTCTTCTAATTTGTTAGTATAAGAGCTTATATTATTAGGTCTTCATATGTTGAACCATCCTTGCATTCCTGGGTTGACCTTAATCATATAGCAGGTATACTTGAATTAATACACTAAAGGTTCTTTACGCAAATACTTTGTTCAGAATTTTCACATCAATGGTCAAAAGTAAAATAGATCTATTACTTCTGTGTGTCTTGAAATTTGAGCCATACAGCTTTCAACAAACTAGCATGGAAAACTAATTGGGAAATGTACTTTTTCTCCCTATGATCTAAAATATTTTAAGTTTTTAAATTTATTTTTTATTTTATTTTAAGCAAAGTCTACATCCAACATGGGGCTCGAACTCACACCCCAAGATCAAAAGTTGCATGCTCTACCAACTGAACCAGCCAGGCACTTCCTATGATCTGAATATTTTTAATAATATCTTCAATAATAATACTTTTAATGATATCCTCTATTCCTTGAAGGCCAGACAAAATTTTGCTCCAAAAGCATCTAGGTAAGATTTCTTCTATAATGACATATTTATTTTACTAGTTTTCTTTGTACATATTTTATAAGCTGTGCAGGCTTTCTCCCTCTTCTTCTGTAAATTTTGGTCTTTTATATGTTGCTAAAATTCATCCATTTTCTCTCCACTTTCAAATGTATTACTTTAGAGAGGTATACATTATTTTGTACATAATTTTTTATATCTTTAATTTTCATTAATGTTTTCATTCACATACTCATGTTTCTACCCCACTAGCACCTATCCACCAATCATTCCATCCATTTACTCACGCATCCATCCGCTCACCTAGCCTGCATAAACATAACTTTAAATTGATCTGTCTTTCCAACCACTTGTTCACTCATATATCTACCCACTTCCCCTTCTCACCCATCTTCTTTCTACCTATCCAGCTGCCTGTTTTATATCCAGCCTTTATCCATCTTTCACACACACACATTCTCTCATGCCCATCAACATACTTCTCCAACATTTCTATGCCTATCTGCCCTCCATCCACCTACCAATTTACTCATCTACCTTTCATTCAAAGAGTTTCCATCGATAGGCCCATTCATCCCATGACTAACCTATCCATCCTTACGTTCAATCCAATCCACTTCTTCCCCAGCCGTTGACCCACCCATCCATGTTCATGCATTCACGCACCCAAATATCCATGATAGCCCCACCCATCCTTCTTCATATTCTTCATCTTCCCATTCTTCATACATACCATGAGCCATCCACATATTGACCTTGCTCATCCAGTGGTTTGTACTGAGTGTTTATTCTGGGTCTATTAATGTCCTAAGCACTAGGTTCTAGATACAGACCTGTTCAATGAAGCTCAGAGTTTATTTGGGGAAACAGACATGAAACTCAGTAATACCCTTAGAGGCACAGAGAACAACACAGAAAGCCAGGGACAGGAAGTTTGAGCAAAGTGTCTTGGCCTAATTAACAAGCAGGAATTTCCAGGTAGAGGCCTTCTACCTTGGTGCCCTCTTGGAGTCCCTCACTCTGAGCACGGAATTGGTGCTGGAACAGAAGTGTGGTTGAGACAGAGGGAGGGCAATATGACCATCAGTGACAGGAGATAAAGGAAGCAGGGCAAAGATCTACATGGATATTTACTCGGCCTTCTTCAAGAACTTGGGTGAGGGAAGGGGCCAAAAATGTCATTTATCCTAGGCCCCAAAGGCATAAATTTCATCTCACCCACCTGGAAAGTGAGATCCTTGGGCGGGGTGGGATATTAGGCAGGACAGAAGAGATAGAACAACCTGAAATTCTGAATTTTCATTTACATTCAAGAAAATTTGGGGCAACTGGGTGGCTCAGTCATTAAGGGTCTGCCGTCAGCTCAGGTCATGATCCCAGGGTCCTGGGATCGAGCCCCACATCAGGCTCCCTGCTCCATGGGAAGCCTGCTTTCCCTCTCCCGCTCCCCCTGCTTGTGTTCCCTCTCACGCTGTGTCTCTCTCTGTCAAATAAATAAATAAAATCTTAAAAAAAAAAGAAAGAAAATTTAGAGAAGAATTCAGCCTTATATGGGAGCTCTGGGAACCATTTGGACATTTACAGACTCTGGGGGGTCTTTAGCCTCTGTCCCCACTATAGATATCACCTTCATCCCCTTTTATGCACTATTCCTCCCTACCTTCAACTCCATAGTAAGATATTATATCCATACTTGTATCAGAACATTCCATAGTGACCTCTGACAAGAACTCAGACACTCCATTCCCCTTTACCTTTATCTCTGACACTCACTAACTTGGTGACATTGAGTCAGCATCTGCATTCCTCTGGGACTTATCATCCCTTGTGTGGGACTTGTGCCCTCAGAGTCCTTCCACCCAGGTGGTTCAGCTTTGTGTTCTCTCCTGGGCTGAGTTTGGGAAGGACATAGAATAAGAGGGAGAGCACCACTCAAGACATCTTGGTTGTTCATTAGAAATGTATTCCTTGGTCCCTTTCTGGGGTCCACCTGGTTCCTGAAACTGGTGGGATGGGATTCTGTAGTGTAAGGGCCTGATATTCAGCCTTTTCATTGTAATGTAAGTGCCTGACATTAAGCTTTTGAGTGCTGAGGCATCCATTCAAAGACACCCATCTCGAATAAATACATCCCCAGCTATGTAACACAGATACTAACAACACAACTAGGATAAGGAACCAGCTGCCCTCACCAATGAAGTTCCCCTTTTAGAAAGGCCTCCAGTAACCCAGATAACTAATCACTGGAGTGACACTGCTTCTCCCTTCCCTCATCCTAATCCGCACTTTTATATGCTTTAAATTCACCAATAGAAAGTGAACCCATGAAACCTTAGCTATTCCACCCTTGGACCTGAATAAAGGGAGAGCCCCAAGTCTGCACTTTCTCCCCCTTTCTCTGTCCACAACCTTCTGTGTGGCCTTCTGACTTGGCATGTACCCTCCAGGACTTGTGAGCAGTAAATCTCATTTTCTTAAGTTCCCTGGTGATTTGGCAGAGGTGGGTCCTGTGATCATAATAAAACCACAAAGCCTGGTCCAACCACAACACTGGTCCAGTGGTGGTAGGGGGGTGTCTCTGAGGGGAATGTCTGTGGGTCTCATTTCGCGTAAATATGCTCCAAGGGCATCTCAGGCTTTCCTAGCAGAGAATACCACTGTCAACAGGCTGAGACCTACACCACGGATTCCCATAGGGGGCTCTGTTGGTGATCCTAAATTTTGTGACCATATAGTCACTCACTGATGATAAGGCTGGCTTTGTCTGGTTTTGCCCATCGTGTAGGACAAATGGAGAACAAAGCTTGGCCCCAAAGTGCAACAGCTAGTTAAGGAAGGAAATAGGGACCCTACAGATGACATTTACACTTTGAAGAGAGTCTCTCCTTCTGCCAAGACTGATGGACTCTCTCGCATTGTGGATTCCCTGTAGGAAAGCTACCAAGTACCCCAGCACTCTCTCCAGAGCCCTTTCACCAGTTCAGTCAGAAGCCAGCAACTCTGCTGCCTATGGACCTTTACTGGGGTGTAGTCTCTCAGGCAGGTCTCCCATCTTCCAGTTCCTCCTCAAACAACAAAGAGTTTGCACCAGATGGGAGACACTGCCCATAAGCTCTTCTGACATTCTCCACTGCTCTCAAACAATAGGACCTCGACACTTTCTGAAAACTCATCTGATAGGCTGTTCCTCACCCCCACCCCACTCTGTGGCAACACATTTACACTTTGGCCTTAGTCTCCTCCTTACCCGAGGAGAAAACGGAGAAGGAGGGAGGAAAGGGTGGGAAAGGGAGAAAGAGACACAGAGACCATGAGAGTTCCACAGAAAAAGAAAGTAAGTCAGACATTGACACAGAGAAGCACAGAAAAACAAAAAGGTAACAAGATATCCCTAGAGACACATTGTCAGAGACAAACAAAAGGGGCATACCACTCAGCATGCAGATAAAATAGAAAGTGAATGGAGAACAAGCACATTCCACAACTCTCAGGGTCATCAAGAAGAAGACCCTTGATGGTGGCATTGAGTCCTAAGGTCACCTAGAAAGTGAGACAAGTTTTGCCCACTCCCCCTGGTTGACCAGAGGGCCCAGCCCAGCCCAGGCTGCTGAGGATCAGGAGCCATGCAATCAAAGACCCTTCCCCAGGGCTGTGCACTGTAGATGCCAGCTGGTCACATTGATGATCTCAGGAACTTGGCGTTCCCAGCAGGAAAGGAGGTGTCTGGCTTGACTCCAGTTCTCACATCCAAGATACTGACTACTGAAGAAATAGGCTAGAATTTTCATGTTCTGGAATCACCACACAGTCCAGCTAGATATTTTCATGTTCTGGAATCACCAGACAGTCCAGCTAGGTATTTTCATGTTCTGGAATCACCAGTCCAGCTCTTCTTCGGAATGGAGTCTTCTAGATTTTTGAGCATCCTGGTCTTATCTACCCTTCTAGTGAATGTCCAGGGATCTGGTCTGACTGCCTGCATCCTTCCCAGTAAGTACTGGGGCCTCAGCCCTCGCCCTGGAGAGAGGGAAGGTTGCTGGAAGGAAGGAACAAAGAATAAGACTCGAGTTGCTTCCCACCATGTTAGCCCTGGTCCCAGGTGGGGACATATTTGGAATATTTCTTCCAACTTCCCTCTTGATGGAAGATCCCTTCAGTGAATGCAAGATTGCAGACCTGAGGCAACCCCCACTTTCAGTCCCTTTGAAGTGAGGGTCAATTGGGAATGAAGGGAGGAGTCACAGGATCCAGTGTTTATGGGAGGGGCTATAGGAATCTGGGAAGCCTAGGAGACCTTTCCTCACCCCACAACAGAAACAGCCCCCTTCAGGGATGTCCACTCTCACCACTGCTATTCAACATAGTATTAGAAGTCTTAGCCACAGCAATCAGACAACAAAAAGAAATCAAAGGCATCCAAATCGGCAAAGAGGAAGTCAAACTCTCACTCTTTGCAGATGATATGATACTGTATGTGGAAAACCCAAAAGACTCCACCCCAAAACTGCTAGAACTCATACAGGAATTCAGTCAAGTGGCAGGCTAGAAAATCAATGCACAGAAATCAGTGGCATTCCTATACACCAACAACAAGACAGAAGAGAGACAAATCAAGGAGTCGATCCCATTCACAATTGCACCCAAAACCATAAGATACCTAGGAATAAACTTAACCAAAGAGGCAAAGGATCTGTACTCAGAAAACTATAAAATACTCAGGAAAGAAATTGAAGAAGACACAAAGAAATGGAAAAACGTTCCATGCTCATGGATTGGGAGAACCAACATTGTGAAGATGTCAATGCTACCTAGAGCAATCTACACATTCAATGCAATCCCCATCAAAATACCATCCACTTTTTTCAAAGAAATGGAACAAATAATCCTAAAATTTGTATGGAACCAGAAGAGACCCAGAATAGCCAGAGGAATACTGAAAAAGAAAAGCAAAGCTGGCGGCATCACAATTCCGGACTTCCAGCTCTATTACAAAGCTGTCATCATCAAGACAGTATGGTACTGGCACAAAAACAGACACATAGATCAATGGAACAGAATCGAGAGCCCAGAAATGGACCCTCAACTCTATGGTCAACTTATTTTTGACAAAGCAGGAAAGAATGTCCAATGGCAAAAAGACAGTCTCTTCAACAAATGGTGTTGGGAAAATTGGACAGCCACATGCAGAAGAATGAAACTGGACCATTTCCTTACACCACACACAAAAATAGACTCCAAATGGTTGAAAGACCTAAACGTGAGACAGGAGTCCATCCAAATCCTAAAGGAGAACACAAGTAGCAACCTTTTCGACCTTAGCCGCAGCAACTTCTTCCTAGAAACATCGCCAAAGGCACGGGAAGCCAGGGCAAAAATGAACTATTGGGATTTCATCAAGATAAAAAGCTTCTGCACAGCAAAAGAAACAGTCCACAAAACCAAAAGACAACCGACAGAATCGGAGAAGATATTTGCAAATGACATATCAGATAAAGGGCTAGTATCCAAAATCTATAAAGAACTTATCAAACTCAACACCCAAAGGACAAATAATCCAATCAAGAAATGCGCAGAAGACATGAACAGACATTTTTCCAAAGAAGACATCCAAATGGCCAACAGGCACATGAAAAAGTGCTCAACATCGCTCGGCATCAGGGAAATCCAAATCAAAACCTCAATGAGATACCACCTCACACCAGTCAGAATGGCTAAAATTAACAAGTCAGGAAACAACAGATGTTGGCAGGGATGCGGAGAAAGGGGAACTCTCCTACACTGTTGGTGGGAATGCAAGCTGGTGCAACCCCTCTGGAAAACAGTATGGAGGTTCCTCAAACAGTTGAAAATAGAGCTACCATACGATCCAGCAATTGCACTACTGGGTATTTACCACAAAGATACAAATGTAGGGATCCGAAGGGTTACGTGCACCCCAATGTTTATAGCAGCAATGTCCACAATAGCCAAATTGTGGAAAGAGCCAAGATGTCCATCGACAGATGAATGGATAAAGAAGTGGTATATATACACAATGGAATATTATGCAGCCATAAAAAGGAATGAGATCTTGCCATTTGCAACGACGTGGATGGAACTGGAGGGTGTTATGCTGAGTGAAATAAGTCAATCAGAGAAAGACATGTATCATATGACCTCACTGATATGAGGAATTCTTAATCTCAGGAAACAAACTGAGTGTTGCTGGAGTGGTGGGGGGTGGGAGGGATGGGGTGGCGGGGTGATAGACATTGGGGAGGGTATGTGCTATGGTGAGCGCTGTGAATTGTGCAAGACTGTTGAATCACAGATCTGTACTTCTGAAACAAATAATGCAACATATGTTAAGAAAAAAGAAAAAGAAGAAGATAGCAGGAGGGGAAGAATGAAAGGGAGTAAGTCGGACGGGGAGATGAACCATGAGAGACGATGGACTCTGAAAAACAAACTGAGGGTTCTAGAGGGGAGGAGGGTAGGGGGGTGGGTTAGCCTGGCGATGGGTATTAAAGAGGGCACATTCTGCGTGGAGCACTGGGTGTTACACACAAACAATGAATCATGGAACATTACATCAAAAACTAATGATGTAATATATGGTGATTAACATAACAATAAAAAAATTTTTAAAAAAGGAAATGCAACAGAATTCTGTCTATTGTTTTTATATCCTGCGACTTTGCTGAATTCCTCTATCAGTTCTAGCAATTTTTTTGGTGGAGTTTTTCGGGTTTTCTACATAGAGTATCATGTCACCTGCAAAGAGTGAAAGTTTGATTTCTTCCTTCCTAATTTGGATGCCTTTTATTTCTTTTTGTTGTCTGATTGCTGAGGCTAAGACTTCCAGTACTATATTAAATAGTAATGCTGAGAGTGGACATCCCTGTCTTGTTCCTGACCATAGAAGAAAACTCTAAGTTTTTTCCATTGAGGATGATATTCACTGTGGGTCTTTCATATATGGCCTTTGTGCTGTTGAGGTATGTCCCATCTATAGCTACTTATTGAGAGTTTTTATTAAGAACAAATGCTGTATCTTGTCAAATGCTTTTTCTGCATCTATTGAGAGGATCATATGGTTCTTGTCTTTTCTTTTTTTAATGTGGCATATCACATTGATTGATTTGTGGATATTGAACCACCTCTACATCCCAGGAATAAATCCCACTTGGTCCTGGTGAATAATCCTTTTAATGTACTCTTGGATCCTATTAGCTATTATCTCGGTAAGAATTTTTGCATTCATCTTCATCAGGGATATTGGCCTGCAATTATCCTTTTTTGTGGGATGTTTGTTTGGTTTTGAAATCAAGGTAATGCTGGCCTCGTAGAATTAATTTGGAAGTTTTCCTTCCATTTCTGTTGTTGGGAACAGTTTGAGAAGAATAGGTATTAACTCTTCTTTAAATGCCTGGTAGAATTCCCCTGGGAAGCCATTCAGGTCTGGACTTCTGTTTGTTGGGAGATTTTCAATTACTGATTTGATTTCCTTGCTTGTTATGGGTCTGTTCAAACTTTCTATTTCTTCCTGTTTCAGTTTTGGTAGTTCATACATTTCTAGGAATTTGTCCATTTCTTCTAGATTGCCCAGTTTGATGGCATATAATTTTTCATAATATTCTCTTATAATTGTATTTCTTTGGTATTGGCTGTGATCTCTCCTCTTTAATTTGTGATTTTATTTATTTGGGTTCTTTCTCTTTTCTTTTTGGTAAGGCTGGCTAGGGATTTATCAAATTTATTAATTCTTTCAAAGAACCAGCTCCATTCTACTGTGTTTTTTGTTTTCGTTTGTTTGTTTCTATATCTTTATTTCTGTTCTAATCTTATTTACCTTCTTCTGCTGGCTTTATTTGCTGTTCGTTTCCTCACTCCTTTAGGTGTAAGGTTAGGTTGTATATTTGAGAATTTTCTTGCTTCTTGAAGGCCTGTATATACTTCCCTCTTAGGATTGCCTTTGCTACATCCCAGAGGTTTGGGACTGTCATGTTTTCATTTTCATTTGCTTCCATGTATTTTTTTTTATTTCTTCTTTAATTTTCTGGTTAACTCATTCATTTTTTAGTAGGATGTTCTTTAACCTCCATGTATTTGTGGTCTTTCCAAATTTTTCTTGTGGTTGACTTCAAGTTTCAAAGCATTGTGGTCTGAAAATATGCATGGTATGATCTCAATCTGTTTGTATTTGTTGAGGGCTGATTTGTGACCCAGTATGTGATCTATTCTGGAGAATGTTCCATGTGCATTCAAAAAGAGTGTGGATTCTGATGCTTTAGGATGAAATGTTATGAAAGTCTGTTAAGTCTATCTGGCCCAACATGTCATTCAAAGCCATTGTTTCCTTGTTGGTTTTCTGCTTAGATGATCTGTTCCATTGCTCTAAGTGAGGTATTAAAGTTCCCTGCTATGATTGTATTATTATGGATGAATTTCTTTATGTTTGTTATTAATAGATTTGTATATTTGGGTGTTCCCAAGTTGGGGGCATAAATATTTACAATCATTAGATCTTCTTTTGGATAGATTAATGTCTTTCTTCATCTCTTATAACAGTCTTTGATTTAAAATCTAGTTTGTCTGATATAAGTATGACTACTCCATGTTTCTTTTGACATCCATTAGCATGATAGATGGTTTTCCATACCCTCACTTTCAATCTGGAGGTGCCTTTAGGTCTGAAATGAGTCTCTTGTAAGCAGCATTTAGAAGGGTCTCTTTTTTAAAAAATCTATTTTGATACAGTATGTCTTTTGATTGGAGCATTTAGTCCATTTACATTCAGAGTAATTACTGATAGATAAGAGTTTAGTGTCAATGCATTACTTGTAAAGTTGCTGTTTCTGAAGATTATTCTATGCTCCTTTCTAGTCTTTGTTGCTTTTGATCTTTCTTTCCCACTTACGGTGTCCCCTTTAATATTTCTTGCAGGGCTGGTTTGGTGATCACGAACTCCTTTAGTTTTTGTTTGTCTGGGAAGCTGTTTATCTCTCCTTCTATTCTGAATGACAGCCTTGCTGGATAAGGTATTCTTGGCTGCATATTTTTCCCCTTCCGCGCATTGAATATATCATGCTACTCTCTTCTGTCCTGCCACGTTTCTGTGGACATATCTGCTGCGAACCTGTCTCTCTCTTTCCTTGTAGGTTAGGGATTTCTTTTCCCTTGCTATCTTCAGGATTCTTTCTTTGTCCTATATTTTGCAGATTTTACTACAATATGTCTTGGTGTTGGCTGGATTTGTTGAACTTGATGGGAGTTCTCTGTGTTTCCTGGATTTGGATGACTGTTTCCTTCCCCTGATTGGGGAAGTTTTCAGCTGTAATTTTTTAAAAAGATTTTATTTATTTACTTGACAGAGAGAGACACAGCGAGAGAAGGAACACAAGCAGGGGGAGTGGGAAAGGGAGAAGCAGGATCCCTGTGGAGCAGGGAGCCCTATGCAGGGCTCAATCCCAGGACTCTGGAATCATGACCTGAGCCAAAGTCAGATGCTTAATGACTGAGCTACCCAGGTGCCCCCAGCTATAATTTGCTCAAAAAAACCTTCTGCTCCTTTTTCCCTCTCTTCTTCTGGGACTCCTATGATAGGAATGTTACTATGCTTTATGGAGTCGCTGAGTTCCCTAAGTCTACATTCGTGATCCAATACATTTCTTTCCCTCTTCTCTTCAGCTTCATTATTTCCCGTAATTTTATCTCCTGTATCACTTACTTTTTCCTCTGATTCATCCATCCTTGTTGTCATTACATCTAGTCAGTTTTGCATCTCAACTATAGTATGTTTTATTTCGGCTGACTAGTTTTAATTCTTTTATCTCTGCAGAAAGGAATTCTCTAGTGTCCTCTATGCTTTTCTCAAGCCCAGCTAGCATCCTTATGATTGTTGTTTTAAATTCTGGTTCAGGTATATTGTTTATATCTGTTTTTCTTAGATCTCTGGCCATGACCTCTTCCTGTTCTTTCTTTTGAGGTGAATTCCTCCATCTTGTCATTTTGTCTAGGTCACTGTGTTTTGTGTGTTAGGAGAACTTGTTTTATTTCCTGCTCCTGAGAATAATGGATATATTAAGAGGTCCTGGGGCTCCTGGGTGGCTCAGTTAGGCATCTGCCTTCGGCTCAGGTCATGATCCCAGGTTCCTAGGATTGAGCCCCGTATCAGGCTCCCTGCTCAGCTGGGAGACTGCTTCTCCCTCTGCCCCTCCCCCTTCTTGTGCTTTCTCTCTTTCTCTCTCTCAAATAAATAAATAAAATATTTGAAGGAGGAGGAGGAGGGATCCAGGCCCTGGCACTTTAGGAAGTGTTTCAGAGTGTGCACTCTGCTGTTATGTTTTGGCTGTTCTTTCCCTCAGGTTAATCCTCTGCATAGTTTCTCCTTGCCTGCAGTGGGGTGTTTGGATCTTGTCCACGCTGTGGTAAGTTTTAACTAGGTGTGTTTTTGTCTGCTTGTTAAGAGACTAGATCTTATTTCCCCTAGAGCTGAAGCTTTGCAGCCCTCAATGAACAGACTCAGTGGATGTGAGGGGTTTGTGCTGGTCTTCTGGGGAGATGCCCCTGTGTGGTTCTCAGGCTAACTTGCCCTAGTAAAAATGCACTTGCAGGGTGCAAAGAAGCAGGGCTTGGCATAATTGACTCCAGCCTCCACTGGAGGCGCAGTGTTGCTCACTGAAGTCTGTCAGTGTTGATGGGCAGGGTAAATGGTGTCACCCAGCTTCTTCATCCCCAGAGTGGGGAGTTCACATCCTCCACTCTTCAGGCAGTGCTCACGAAACAGCCACGCTGGGTATGGAGCCTACTTAAGACTCTCTCTCTCAAGAAAAAAAAATTAAACTTGGAAAAGGCACATATCAGGTAAAGCTAGGGAAATAATTTGAGGGGAGCAGGTGAAGGAAGGATTTGAAGGGCCCAGGATGGATGACCAGGGCTAGTTCTCTGAAGCCACAGAGGAAGTGACCTCATACAATAGGAGTCCTTGCCTCCTGTCTGACCCTCAGTCCCAGGAAATCCTCCTAAGCAGGGGTGGCTGCAGCTTATCTGAACACACATTTTATTCTTTTGATTGGTGATGAAGTGCTCTCCTCCAAAGAGAGAGAGAGAGAAGCAGCAGGAGTGCTACATTCCTCCAGGAGAAAGTGGAACTGTAGAGAAGAAGGTGCCTGTGTGGGATGAGAAGAGGCATGGGGATTAGGCACAAGCCAGACAGAGACACAGAGCATGTGCTGAGAACCATGAAGACAGCCCACCACTTCTCTCAGTTCACAGATGAGGAAACCAACCAAATTGTGCAGTGGTGAATGGGTTTATCTGAGGTCACGTGGAGAGTAGGGTAGGACCTTCAGACCCAGGCCCAGGACCCTCCCAGTGGCCCCACATTCTGCCACAGTACTGGACTGTGTCCCACCAGGACACTTGCCCACTGTCTTGTTCCTACATGAGAGGTCACATATAAATGATTACAGGGATTTTTCTGGAACAGTAACAGGGCTGGTTTGCCCACTGTCATTCCCAGGGCAAGCCCAGACACAAGGGAACACCTTTTCCTTGCTCCACTTATGACAAGAAACTGATGGTATGAGGTTTTCAGGAGGGCCTGGGCAGGTCCCACAGGGTCTTAGAGCCCCAGAAGCAAAAAAATCCCAGATGACCTCGGGTTAACAAAAGGATTCCTTGGATTCCTTCTGATGTTATCCAAGCCTAGCTTCTGATACTCCCAGAGCACCCTATAAACAATAACCCTCTCCTACTCATTCAACCCCCATTTCCACATGTCTCTTCGTGGTCCTTATGTACTTTTTAATTTTGTGATGTGACAATGCCTTGCCATGTTACCTCTCCCAGATTAAATGCATTTTGAAAACAGCAAGAGAATGATGGAGGCAGAAAGGAAGGGAGACAGAAAGAGAGAGAGAGAGAGAGACAGAGAACATCGTTATGCCCAGGAATGCACCTATGTTATTGGTGGAACTTCAGACAGTGGGAAAGGGGTAGAGTACTTTCCACATCTCCTGAAACCATAATACGTGGCTGCCTAAGAGTAAGATTTATAGCAATTTATTCATTTTTGTCTCCAGAATTCTAATCCTGTATCCTCCCCAAATACAGTGCCTGGACTGTTCAGTAATGACAATTACGGCCCCAAACCCAGTGACACTGATTCTTCAAACTGGCTTTGTAACTTTTCACTGTAGCTGTATCTTGGAACCTCAGTTTCCTCATCTGGAAAATGGAAACCATACAACCTACCTGGCAGCTTTGCTGTCACTGTGAGGATTAGATGAGATCAGGTGAAGATCATTCATGAAGTGGCATGGAATGGTCAAAAACAGTGCTTGGAGTTGGAGTCGTGGATCCATCCCCCACTTACCAGCTATGTAGTCTTGGCTCAGCCACTGCACAGAACCTCACTGACTTCAGTCCTCTCTCTCCCTTTCTTTCTTTCTTTCTTTTTTGATGTTCTTTCTTTCATTCTTTCTTCCGTTCTCTCTTTCATTCTTTCTTCCGTTCTCTCTTTCATTCTTTCTTTTGTTCCTTCTTTCATTCCTTCTGCTAAGATTTTAGTTTTAAGTAATCTCTACACCCAACATGGGGCTTATCCTCACAAGCCAGGGACTGAGCCAAACAGGCACCCTGTGCCTCAGTTTTCCTTTTTTTAAAATGTTCCATTTGCTGTCGTAAAGACTGTATATTCCCCAGTAATTCTGAATTCATTTTGATACAAGTAAGTCATTTTTCATTTGTGTTGTTCAAACCTTCTAGATCCTTCCTGGGTTGGTTGTATTTTGTTTTGTTTTGTCTTCCTAGTCTATCAGTTGCTGGAAAGCATGTTAAAATTATCTGGTGGCCAATTATGGCAGGCCAGTTTACTTGCGACCAATCCTTCCAAGAAAGCAAAATGAGATCCTTTGGGGTGTCCCAGCCCCACATTTGGATACTGGTCACCTCCCAATTCTGCTTCCAGAGTGGATTAACTCTGGGCTTTGAAGTGAGACACCCAAGTGCAAAGGCTCACTGTGTTCCTTAATGCACCTACTGATTAAGAGTGTCCTATCTGCCTGGTGGCTCCAGAGTTTTTCTCAACTGCTTCTTTTTGCTAATTGCTTATCAGGAAACAGTTCATTGGTTTTGTCCTAAGGCAGTTACCCACTGTTAACCCAGGAGAACACTATGGACCTGTCCTCCTTCACCCATCTCAGTTATCACTCTTTCTGCACAGTATCCCTCCCCAACCCTATTCCCACTAGACCCCCTATTTTAAGCACATCTCTGGCCCCTGACATATATGTATTTCAGGAAAATTAAGTACAGGGGCATTTAGCGAATGAGGTCTACATATCTATTTGTCATCAACCTCCTGAGGGGACTTTGGTAGGATCAGCCACCGGTCTGTGCCTGTTTGTTTTCCTTTGTTAATTTTAGCAAATAATACTTGTGTTCTGCAGTTTTTGTGGGTATAACAGCAGACCAAAAAGGAAAAATTGGCAAGTTACAATATGCTAGGGTCATAGAGCTTAATACCAAATTCATAATCCAACCTTGTCTACAACTCCATTTGCTGGTGTTGGGGACAGGAGGAGGCTAGGGTAACAACCTTTCCTTTTCTTCAAGTTCCCTTCCTTCTCCCCGCAATCTGTATTTAATACTGTCATGGAGGAAAACTAGCTTTCACTCCAAGTTTCCCCAATTCTTCCCTGTCCCTCAAGGTAGGACTCAGCATCTCTTCTTCCAGGAAACGGGATACCACAATGAGCATAATGACCCCTCTGTATTTATACCTTAAGGTACTGACTGTATATCCCAATCATCCCTTCTTTCCGTGCCTCATCCTGGTTTCTGCTTGTTTGGATCATAAGACTTAACCCTTCCTTTGCTATATGCCAACAGATAGTCACACCTCCACTCATGAGAAGAAGTCCTTACCACTAGCCTGAGCACAATGTAGGCTCTCTATAACCTTCTAAAGATTGCCTATTCTTCCTAGGATTATTTACATTTGGAAATATTCCTATAGATCCCAAGTTATTGAGTAAATAATGCTAACAAATAAGGCATTGTCTGAGCACTGGGTGTTATATGCAATGGACGAATCACTAAGCTATACCTCTGAAACTAATAATACACTGTATGTCAATTAATTGATTTTAAATAAAAGAAAAGAAAGAAAGAGCTTACTCAAGGCCTCAAGCAATTTCATGGTAATTAAAAACTTTTTCCTTGAAAAAAAAAAACAACAAAAAACAAAACAAAAAAGACATTGTCTGAGAGGAGAGCTTGGAGAAGCCAATGACATTTCCTTTCAATTCTAGACCATGGGTGCTATCACCTGTAGGGAAGATTGTACTTCCCTGGATTAATTAAAAGGGAGGCCACTTGTGGGAGCCTACTAGAATCACAGGCCTGAAATAAGGAAAGAAAGGCTGCACTGAGAAGTTCCGGGAACCCAGACGGATGGTGTTTTCTGTAGTCATAAGAACATCCCACACATAAACAGTTTTTTCCAGAGATGGTAGTCAATGAACAAAAGAGTCCAGGAATCTTGGCTAAGGAGTTGATTCTTCGGAATGGTGAGAAGGCAGGGAAATCCACTGGGAGGCAGGGGTTGGGGGCTTAGGGAAAAAGTGGAGGGAGTGATTGGTACTGGGACTACAGAAGAAGAAACAGAGGTTCTGGGTTAATGCCATAGTTTATTTTTCAAGAAATTGAGACTGATAATATAATGGTTCAGAGAAGAGGGATGGCAAGGAGGAGGGACATTGCCCTGGGACCCTACCTCCTCCCTCCCCTTGCCTCCCAGCTGGGACAAGACGAAGGTACCACTGGACATCAGGTAAAATTAATCAGTTGCCCTTCAGGTATACTCGACATCTCACCGGTGGTTAAAGGAACAACAGTAGAAACCACTGTGCTGCTGGGGTTATTGTTGTTAGTGCTGGTCTCTGCAAGAGATAAAGGGTAGGTATTCAGTGGCCGCACAGTCTGATGAAACACATCTCTTTGAGGGTAGCAGATCCACCCAAACCCTGGGCGCAGGGATATTTCTGAGGTTTAGAAGATGCCCATACAAGGCTTCTCTCAGGACGTTTTAAGTCCAGTGAGCAAAGAGACATAAATGTCAGATCTCCTGAGGTTTGGATTAATCAGGCAGGCCTGAAAGTGGACAATGGGGCTTTGGGTTGGAGGAAGAGGTGGGGGTTCCAGGTTGGAATGGGTACTGGGACTGGGGAGGCATAGTCTTCTTCTGTCTGTTCCCTCACAGTTAGGGGTTCCATGGTCTTTGAGAACCCAATGGCAAAAGAGGGGTGATTCTTAGATCCTACCAGGTTCTGGGATTTTCATGCAGATTTTTCCACAGATGGACAAGCAGCATTCATAGCCAATAATACAATCCGAGTAAAACTTGCACTTTCTCTGGCAATCATGGTAGTTGGGCATATTCACACAGTGTAATAGAACTGGTGTTGGTACAACTGAGAAGGAACACATGAGCAGTGACTCCAAGAAGAGTTTTTCTCACTATTATCAGCCTCTCTAAGGCCCCAGCACCCACTCCTTTGGCTTCTCTTCTTCTGGCTGCCCAGGGATCTGCGTGGCCTTTTCCATTCCTAGAGTCAAAATCCAGCTTACACTCCCTAGCAAACCCAGAAACCATGAAGCCACCTCCATGGAATTGAACATCACAGGACCTGAGTCCTGAGACCCCGTTCTCAGAACAAAGAGGCCCAAGAGATCCTCTGGTCTCCTGCTCTCATTTTACAGAGTGGGAAGAACAGAGTCCCAGAGAAGAGGAGGAACTATCTTGTACTTTTCCCTGTCTGGCTGAGACAGCCTTCCAAACCTAGCTGTTCCCCCAGAAACCTTTGCCAGCAGTTATGGACCCAAACGCTCAATTCTGCTGATTTCATTTTTTTTTTTTTTTTGCCCTAGTGATTCCAAACTTCTCTTGGCCAAGCACCCATTTTATTTCTCCTCCCCATGCCCAATATTCTAAAATACTTATTTCCCTAAGCAAAGGGCATATTTCAAAAAATAATTAGTACCCTTTTCCCAATTTGGTGCTCATCCATGCAGCCCCTAACTGGAGGACACAAACTCCTGGTGGCTCAAGCTAGGCACCCTCCATGTGGGCTTTGAACCCTGTGGAGCTTTCCACTGCTATGGGTCCTCCTCAACAAAAACACCTTGTAGCCACAACAGTCCCCACCACACACATAAAAACATCGTTTCTCATAACATCAGAGACCATCAAACTTGAGAACTGCACATTCAGCTTTCCTCAGGTATCCTGGCTTAAAAAAGGAACCAATGCTTTCACGTATGCCAGCCCCTGGTTCCTTGTTTTCTACCCCCTCTTCGGTTTGAAGCTAAATCAGAGTACCTACTGTAAACTGGAGGCTGCGTTACAACCTCAACTCTTTCTTTCATCTTTCCTGTCACTGGCATGATCACCAGGCAGTAGAGTGTCAGCAACTGGAGAACCAACCACTTCATGATGTTAACTCTGGATGTTTGAGTGTGAGCCTGGCAGGAGACCCAGGATTTTACTAGGTCCTGCAGGGGGTAGTGAAGGGCTTTGGGGTGTGGAGTTGGGAGAACACGTGACTGGACTCTCACTGCCCCATCTGGTTCTGCCTCATCTCCTCCAGGCACCACTTCTTGGCTGGGCACTGGCTTCTCCTGAGGTACTTTCCTTCTCTTATGCTTTCTACTCCTCTCATTGCTGAAATGAACTCTTCATAATTTATCATTTCTTATTTTAGAAATCTGAAAAACACAGAAAAGTACAAAGAAAACTAATAAGATATAATCAGTTATCCATTACCTAGAGAGACAATTATGTCATCCTTCTTTCACAAAATATAGCTTTAGAGTTGACCTCCCCCCCCAAAAAAATCATACATATTTACTGTATATGTGTTTTGAGTATATCTTAAAAGCCATTTAAGAATATCAGAAAATGGGGGAGCCTGGGCAGCTAAGTTGGTTAAGCGTCTGTCTTTGGCTTGGTCCCAATCTCAGGGTCCTTTATCAAGCCCCTCGTCCGGGTCCCTGTTCAGCAGGGAGTCTGCTTCTCCCTCTCACTCTGCCCTCCCCCCTGCTCATTCTCTCTCTTTCTCTCAAATAAATAAAATCTTTTTTAAAAAGAATATCAGAAAATGTAAGTAAATGGAAATTTAAAATCACCAGAGACATGTAAAACTTGATTACAAAATTTGAAGTGGAATAACTTTTTCTAAGCCTGAATTTCCCCAGCATTGTCTGTGTTTCACATGAATTAGCTCCTAAATGATACCAGCACATTTCATTTTTTTCTATTTTTTTACTTTTATTTTTTTATTATGTTATGTTAGTCACCATACAGTACTTCATTAGTTTTTGATGTAGTGTTCTATGATTCTTGTTTGTGTGTAACAGCCAGTGCTCAGCATACTTAATTTATAATTTTTGTAATTCCACTCTTATATATCATTCCATTCCATTAATGTACTTCTCAGGAGTGACATCAACAAGATGGCTGAATATGACTCCCCTGCTTGAAACCCCAGCCCCCGCAACACAATAATTTGGCATCTACCCACAGACCAAAGTACTTTAGTGGAAGCTGAGGATCCAGCAGCATACACCAAGGGACCCGGGAGGAGTCTGACCAGTGGGTTGGGACATTGGCATAGAGACCTCAGCCTTGGCATGGGACTCTGAAGTGGCCTGAGAACTGGCTCTATCCCCCCTCAGCCACAGTCCAGGAGCCACTGGTGAACACTCATTTAAACAATCACCTACAGATGACAGAGCTCTGTCATGTTACAGAGAAGCTCCATCACACTATTGAAGAAAAAAAATCCAACTGTGGATGCACTGAAGAGGTTAAATGTAACAGTTTGACTTTACCTGCATCACACTTATTCAGATTTTTAAAAAATATTCCCTAAGGAGGGAATGTTTAAGCTCTCTGTAAACCCAGACAAGAGGATGTATAGTCCCTGCATCACACTTCAGCTTGTTCCATGCTCACACTGTTTACACGTGTTGTCCATCATCCAGATCATCTTCACCACATTAAAAAAGTGGAAATATTTGCTACAAAGTAAAATCTTATGAATGAGGTTGGTATGAGCCAACAACCACTGTGCCTTCCTGGTGACCTCCCATAACTGGCCTTCCCCTTCCTTTCCACATCTTTTGTCTTTAGCTGAAGGTGGTATTTAAGAAGATGGCTTGGACCATTTGGGGCAGTGACTCAAGTTTTCCGGGTCTGTCCCATGTAGAGTGGAGGTACACATGTTAGTAAACTTCTGTTCCTTTTTCTCCTGCTAATCCGTCTCTTATTGCAGGGGGTCTCCACCAAGTACCTAGAAGGATAGAGGAAAAATAGCTTTTCTTTCCCCGTAATATCCAGGATCCTCAAGTGGACAACGCTTTCCTTCCCTGGTCCTTCCACTGGGGGATCCCTCACCTCTTGTTCTTCTCTTACTTCTTTGGTCAGGAAGGAATAACCACTTTCACTCAATCGAGCTCCAAGTGCTCCTTATCCCTGAAGGTCAAGACAGAGCCCCACTCCTGAAGGATGTTTACGTGGGCCCCTGAGTCCTTGTGCCTTTTCCTTACTCTGAGCTCTAGGACACTGACCAGTGTTCTGTTAGGCCTTAGTCCCTTGCCCGCCCTTGGTCTTGGCCGTATCCCATTCTGGAACCTTTCCATGGCGTCTACAATTGATAAGTGTGATATGCTGACTCATCCCATCTAAAAGAGAATATCTCATTCTCTGGACCAGGAAGAGGCACAGATATGCATACATTGTAGGGACTTTGTTATCTCCTCATCCAAGGGAAGTTATATTTTTAAAATGATTTTCAAGATACTAATGGTAGAAATTCAATATAATCTAGGGGAACAGTATGGGCTGGAAAGCCTGCCTGGAATGAGCAGACATCTCAGGATATGAATACTATTACCCAGGTAAAACTACCAGGCAAACAAAACAGGTGGGAGTGAGCAGATACGGAGATTGCAGAAGGAGGAATCATTCTGGAAGCTCAGAGTGCCCACCTTGAGGGCAGGAATGCCTTCTCTCATGCTGGGAGGGGAGGTTGCTTGTTCCATTAGACAGTGATGTGGAGGCCAGGGTCTTGGGTCTTGCAGAGGAGTTTGGCTTTGCATAAGTATACAGTTCAGAGACCACCATGAGTTCACCAAAGCCTGCTTCCTGTTGTCCTTGGGCATACAGCTAGACTGTATTTCCCAGTCTCCTTTGCAAATAAGGCAACCCTCTGACTACATTAGGGCAAAGAGAGTGTGGATGGAAACAGAGCTCCACTTCTAGGCCTGGCCATTAAAACCCTTCTGTAGGAGCCTCCATGCTGCCCATTCTTCTCCCATCTGCTGGCTGGATGTGGTGGAGTCCCTGGGAGAGGATGAGTTATAGAGAGAAGGATTCAGGGTCCTTGACTCATGCATGGCATGGGGGTTGTTCACCGACCACCCGCAGTGAAATGTATTGTGAATGAGAACAAACTTTTACTCTGTTTTGTGAGGTTTTTATAAATCTCTGCACTTTTTGCTACAGATGTGAGTCTATTGACTAATATATAGGTCTAACAGGGAAGGCAGAGTTGGATGGGAACAGCTGTTGGTCATCGTAAAGACAGAAGGGAACCACAGGAATGAAGTATGAGACAATGCAGAGCCCTCAGGTTGGTTATCGGTTTATTTGGCAGAGACTTGAGCCTCCTCAGGATAGAGAGATCAAGGGGATACTGAAGGGTCCTCAGCCAGGCAAGTGAATAACCCAACAGGGATCCAGGAAGCACTCTTCTTACTTCTTAGACTACCTAGTTATCCTCTAGCCCACACTAGTGGTGTGCCAGCTAGAACCTAGGTGTTTAGCATGGATTTAAAGGGTTCTCTGGAAAAGACAAGTCAAGTGGTTAAAAGTCAGGGAATCCTGGGGACCTCCATTCCCAAACTTAATACCACCCCGCTCCCTGTCAATGGGAACAGAAATTCTTCCTGTAAGATCAGGAGTTACCCATTTTAAGCAATTTCTCCCAAAAGATTTGCCAGTTGGGCAGATAGGTAGACACTGGGTCTCTCTGGGCCCTGCCTGAGACATGGGGCCAATGGAGACGCCAGACCAAGGAGGCAACAGTCATGGCCTTGGACAAAAGAGGGATGAACAAAGAGATGGGTGAGCCTTTGTGGGAACTGAATAAAAGTAAAGGAAAGAAAGTGGAGCACCACCCTCCCACATTGGTGTCTTGGGTTTTTTGCCTTGAATGGCAGTTAGACTGTATTTCCCAATCTCCTTTGCAAATAAGGCAACCCTCTGTTGGGAACACCCAACAGATAGATAGGAGACAGATAGGAGGACATTGCCTTATGTTGCCAGTTTCTTTGACCAGGATTTGGGTATATCTATTCCATGTCACAGCTTCTGAATGAGGGTGACCCATAATAAGGAAGCATATCCATGTGCCTCCTTCCCACTCCAGCCAACTCACCTATTGTCCAAGCAGATGTTTCCACAGAAGGTCCAACAGCATGTATGATTGGGAGATAAACACTCCTGTAATTTAGTGCACCTCTTCTCACAATACTTTAATGGAGGCTGTACCCAGCACTGCTCAGTGACTATTCTTCCAACTGGAACTGAG
Organism: Zalophus californianus; assembly: GCF_009762305.2. NCBI lineage: Eukaryota > Metazoa > Chordata > Mammalia > Carnivora > Otariidae > Zalophus > Zalophus californianus. The sequence goes on from NC_045602.1 coordinate 125,344,200, forward strand.
ATGGTAGATGGTAGATGATGGTAGATGGTAGATCCATTCACCCATGACTTAGAGAAGAAATGCTTCTCAAGCTTAACATTCCCTTAGCTCTGAAACCTGAGCTCAAAGTCACAAACAAAATGTTTCTCTGCATTTTAAGAAATTCCTTTCCTTGAATTCTAGCTGTGTCTTTTCACAGGAGACCCTTCTTACATCACATGCCTTCCCTCTTTCCACATGTCCCCACAAAACTGCAGGCCTTTGGGCCCTCCCCAAGCTCCCTAAAGATAGGATCCAGGACAACCTCACCATCTATGGCACCACTTCACCAAGTCTATTCTCACTGGGCTTGGGATTTTAAGGATGGCAATATTGTCTAGCTCCACTTTCCATACCCAATTTACAGAATGGAGAACTGAGCTGAGGGAGAATGGTGTACCTATTTTCTCCCTTGTCTATTTGTTTCTGTACTCATACTCGCTAAGCACTCAGCCTCTCCCCAATTCCATCTCTTTCACTGGCCCATAACCCTCCCTTCATTATCCCCATTTAATCATTTGACCCCAAACTTTGACTCCTAAGGATCCCTTTTTTGTCTTTTCTACTTTTTTATATTCTAAAAGATTCTTCCCTTCCAAGTAAATAATATTGCCCTATTGGTATTCATCAAAGGCCCAGAGATCTGAAAATATGGGCTCAGAGGAAAGCTCTGTGTTGGTGTTTCCCCTGCCTAAGGTAGTCTAACACTGGAAAATATCATTTCTTGCTAGTTTATGGGATGGACTTATAGATTAAGCTATGTTCCCTTTCTGTATACCCATTATTGTTGTCAGAGCTCAGAGGGGGAGCACCAAGGGGCACCAAATTGGGAACACCCAACAGAAATCTTTCTTGGATGACTCTGCTTTAAGGAGGGCTATGATCCGGGAAAGGTGGTCCCAGAATCACTTACGCCAGACATCCCAGGCTTGGGCAGACCCCCTCCTCCCATGTCATACCACCTACAAAAAGTCTTGTTCTTGAGGCTTCCCAGCACAGGCAGAAGCATCACAATCCCATAGATGAGCATGCTGAGTAGGAGAACCCAGGGCTTCATGGTCATCTCTCTGTGTGTTTGGGTTAAGCTTTGAAAGAAGATAGGTCTTCTCCCAATGCCACTAGAGGTACAACAGAAATTAAGGAGACTAGGGTCAGAAAGAGAGAGAAAATGCTTCTGAATATTAGGTTATTCTTTCTCTACTTCTCCTTTTCACCTTCTGTCACCTAACAACATATCAAGCTAGCCATCAGCTTCCCCAGGCTACCTCCCCATCTCAAATTACATGCCACTCCCTTTGCAAAAATATTTCTCTTAAAAACTCATTGCTGGGGGAGCCTGGGTGGCTCAGTCATTAAGCGACTGCCTTCGGCTCAGGTCATGATCCCAGGGTCCTGGGATAGAGACCCACATTGGGCTCCCCGCTCAGCGGGGAGCCTGATTCTCCCTCTCCCTCTACTGTTCCCTCTGCTTGTGCTCTCTCGCTCTCTCTATGGAGAGGGAGAGTCCCTCTCCCACTCCCCCTGCTTGTTTTTGCTCTCTTGCTGTGTCTCTCTGTCAAACAAATAAATAAAAAATCTTTTAAAAAATGCATTGCTGGGGGGCCTGGGTGGCTCAGATGGTTAAGCGTCTGCCTTTGGCTCAGGTCATGATCTCAGGGTCCTGGGATCAAGCCCCGCATCAGGCTCGCTGCTTGGCGGGGATCCTGCTTCTCCCTCTCCCTCTACTGTTCCCCCTGCTTGTGCTCTCTCACTCTCTCTGTCAAATAAATAAATAAAATCTTTTTTAAAAAATGCATTGCTTTTTTCCGATTAAAAAGCAATAAATCTTCAGCTTGTATAATTTGTCAAAAACAACCAAAAAAGACAAAAAGGAAATAGATAAGGATTAGGAATTCCACCACCCAAGGATAACCAGTGTAAGTATGTCCCTTTTTGTTGTACTCATTATATTTATGAACTTAGAACAGTAGAACACATCAAGTGTCCTGATTTGTTTACTTAAGAACATATGTAATTGGATAATAAAATGAAATTGTTAGTCCAGACCCTAAGTCAGAGTACCAGAGCGATTCCAGAGTGAGTTATGTGAGATGGGTTACTACGTAGGACTTGAGAAAGTTGATGGTCAAGAACTGGTCAGGGGACTCTTACACCTTTCATCTAAATAGATGATCCAAAGTTGAAGGAGTGGTAGACAGGGTTTCAAAGATTTTATTGGTAAAAAGCTCTGTTTGAGGAAGTAGGGAAGCTGTCTTCTAATTCCAAGTTGAGTAAAAGGCTTTGTAGATACTACTCATGGACTTACTGTGAGTCTCCAGAAGTCTGTAGGGATCCTGTAGACCTAAGTCATGACTGAAGAATCTAAAGGTAAGAAATCTAGCTAAATTGGCCTTTAGTACCAAAGAAGAGAGCAGCAGTTGGGGCACATCTGAATTGTAAATGGCCAGATGCCATTTTCTGTCTGCAGTGAACCCTTGACATCTCCCATGAAAGAGTGCCAGAAGCACCAAGCCAGCTTATGAGAGTACATACTGTGTGAGAGCTGTCCTATTCCCACTTACTGGTTCTTCGTGCCTCTACTACCTAGGAGACAGAACTTTATATAGCAGATGGGGGTGAAGGAACAGAATCACAAAGAGCCCAAGATGGAGATACTGGCCATATCCTTTTCCACAACTAGAACTTCTGAGGGAGGGGAGAGTCCACAGTTCTCAACAATGTGTGGAGTTGTGGCTAATTACATGGGCCTGCACATTGAATTATTAAGTTGAGATGGTTTGTGACTGAAGAGTCCCACAAAATTTTGGGACCTACCTAAGTTTTCCTGAAGAGGCAAGGAAACAACTAGCCCATCTGAATAAAGTATACAGGCAGGAGAGACAAATTAATAGGATCACATCATACAAGTCATGCCAACAATTCAACTATCAATATCACAATCATTCCCCCATGTCATGAAAACTCAAATACTTCCAATTTCTTTTTGTTATAAAAAATGTCCTGATGAACCTCCTTATAGCTACAGCTTTCACATATGCACTATTATTTTTATATATATGAGTTAATAGAGGAAGATTGCTGAGCAAAAGATGTTGTCTATTTCAGGCTTTGGACAATGTCTGCTACATTTTCTTACTAAGGGTTGGGTTATACTTCCACCAACTGGATATCAGATGTGTGTCACCATATCTCCTGTTCTACCCAAGGCAATACAAAGGAAATTTCTGCTACCACACTAGCAGAAATCCAGTATTTTAGTGAGGAAGGAACATATGCCTCAGGGTCAAATTGGCCTGAACTAGAATCCCAACTCCCACACCCCCCAACTTTTAGCTGTGGAAACTGGGCTGATCACATAATTCCTGGAGCCTCAGTTTCCTCATTTGTATTTCTGTATCATAGAAATAATATCCATACTCATCTCATTAGGTTACTAGGATCAAATAATCTAATGTATAAGAAACACTCAGCATAGGACCCAGAACATAGTATACACTCAATAAATGGTAGCTTTTAGTATTAAGCTCAGAATTTCCTCTCGTCTAGATGTTTGAAAATTATTTTCATTTAATTTTTTTAGTTTTTTTTCTTTTACACTTTACATTCTAAAATGCCTAGAATTTAACTTGTGTGAGTAGAGGTGGAGTTCATTCATTTAATAGGTACCTGTTAAGGGGTGCCTGGGTGGTACAGTCAGTTAAGCGTCTGGCTCTTGATTTTGCCTCAGGTCATGATCTCTGGGAAGTGAGATCCAGCTCCAGGTTGAGCTCTGTGCTGGGCATGGAGCCTACTTGAGATTCTCTCTCTCCCTCTGCCCCTACTCCGCCCTCCTGCTCATGCTTGGGTTCTATCTATCTATTTATCTATCATCTATCTATCTATCTCTATCTCTATTTCAAAATAAATAAATAAATATCTATTAAGTGTCTAATTACAAGTTCTAGGTACTGGAATAGAGTGGTGAAAAAAACACAAAAATCCTTACATTCGGATGGAACTAGAGGGTATTATGCTAAGCGAAATAAAAGTCAATCAGAGAAAGACAAGTATCATATGATCTCACTGAGATGAGGAATTTAAGAAACAAGACAGAGGAGCATAGGGGAAGGGAGGAAAAAATGAAACAAGATGATACCAGAGAGGGAGACAAACCATAAGAGACTCTTTTTTTTTTAAGATTTTATTTATTTATTTGACAGAGACACAGCGAGAGAGGGAACACAAGCAGGGGCAGTGGGAGAGGTAGAAACAGGCTTCCCACGGAGCAGGGAGCCCGATGCGGGGCTCGATGCGGGGCTCGATGCGGGGCTCGATCCTGGGACCCTGGGATCATGACCTGAGCCGAAGGCAGATGCTTAACGACTGAGCCACCCAGGCGCCCCAACCATAAGAGACTCTTAATCTCAGGAAACAAACTGAGGATTGTTGGAGTGGTGGGGGCTGGGAGGGATGGGGTGGCTGGGTGATGGACACTGGGGAGGGTATGTGCTATGGTGAGCGCTGTGGATTGTGTAAGACTGATGAATCACAGATTCACAGACCTGTACCTCTGAAACAAATAATACATTATATGTTTTAAAAAAAAGATATTAGGAAGGGAAAAATGAGGGGCGGAAATCAGAGGGGAGGACGAACCATGATAGACTATGGACTCCAGGAATCAAACTGAGGGTTCTAGAGGGGAGGGGGCTGAGTGATGGGTTAGCCCAGTGATGGGTATTAAGGAGGGTACGTTCTGCATGGAGCACTGGGTGTTATATGCAAACAATGAATCATGGATCACTACATCAAAAACTAAGGATGTAATGCTGGTGATCAGCAAAATAAAATTAAATTTAAAAAAATCCTTACATCCATAGAGCTGACATTCTAACTAAACAATATAATAAGGAAGGACAAAGATGGTAGTCATTGTTAAGGAGAAAACAATGAAGCAGAAGAGGAAATAGCCTGCTGACAACTGGCAGCTGAGGGATGGGGAAGATGGGGCAAGGAAGTAAGAGACTTAATTACCACCCAAAATTCCCAGAGCTCTCCCATCTGTCCCCTTTAGCCTTGATCTGCTTCCTCACCCTCCTGAAACCAAAGAGGAAGGAAAATAAAAGAGCCCCAAAAAAGAGTAAAATTCCAATGTTATGAATTACATGGTCACAAGGCAGTGATTGTCCTTCTCCCTGGAAGTCTTGATATTTCTTCAGAAGTTATCCACCAAGCGGAAGCGCCTCCTCTGCACTATCCAATATGGTAGCCACTACCCACATGTGATAATTTTAATTAAATTTAAAATTCAACTTCCAGTCATCTCAAGCATTCAATAGCCACATGTGGCTAGTGGCTATTTTTTTATTAGGATTTTATTTATTTATTGACAGAGAGAGAGAGAGAGCACAAGCAGGCAGAGCAGCAGGCAGAGGGAGAGGGAGAAGCAGACTCACCACTGAGCAAGGAGCCCCACTTGGGGCTCAACTCCAGGACCCTGAGATCATGACCTGAGCCTAAGGCAGACATTTAACTGACTAAGCCACCCAGGCGCCCCAGTAGTGGCTATTATATTAGACAGCTCAGACATACAGCTTTTCCATCATCCTTGAAAGTTCTAGGGAACAACTATGTTCTAGAAGAATCAACCAAAATTCCTCTGCTCAAAAGCAACTGTCCTGCTAGAGATCATTTAAAAGGAGCAGAATTCTTCAAAGGGGACCTTGAAAACACAATCTCTTTTCAGAAGAAGTGAAATTTTTTTTAAGATTTTATTTATTTATTTGAGAGAGAGAGAGAGCACATGAGAGGGGGAAGAGTCAGAGGGAGAAGCAGACTCCCCGCTGAGCGGGGAGCCCGATGCGGGACTCGATCCTGGGACTCCAGGATCATGACCTGAGCTGAAGGCAGTCGCTTAACCAACTGAGCCACCCAGACGCCCAGAAGAAGTGAAATTTAAACGCTAGAAAAATGCAAGTTTTAAACATGTGAATTTTTGACACATTGACTTTGAGCAGGTGGGATTTAGGAGACCTGGGGAGAAGAACAAGAGAAGGAGATTATGGAGAGAAAGCAAGGGAGGAAAGAAGCCTTTAAAATGTAAAAGATCAGACATGGGGGAGGGGCTTCCATCTTACATGCTTACATCTGTTCTCCAACCTTCTCCATTCAGAACCCATGTCCCTGCCAGCTGGCCTCAGCATGGCTTGGTGAAGGAAAACTGTCAAGTGAAGGTATTGAGACTTCATTTACCATCGGGCAATATTTGCCAAAGGATACAACCTCATTGGTGAAGCTCCAGGCAAAGGTGAACTATCTTTGAGCATGGTAGTTTGCCAGAAAACCTAAAAATCACTTATATAGTTTGCCCCAGAAAGCAAGTTTGAGGTGGCAGGATACCCAGTTCTTGAGCCTGGCTCAGAGTGTTCTTGTGATCCTCTGAAGGCAGCAGTGCATAGCAAGGCAGATGAGCAATGCAGATGCTCTGTCATCCACTTACAGGTGGCGATACGAGGTACGAGGTAGCTGGGTGAAGGTGAACATGCACTGGGGTGGGCTGGATTCCTGGACATGGCCTTTGTAAAAAGAAGGAGGAAGGCTGGTGCATTGAAGCTATTTATTTATATCTAAAAATATCATTCTAGATCTAAGTTTTCCAGAACTTTGAGATATGTTCAATGAAAAAAGGTCTTACTCTTAGTTTTCTGAGTTCCTCCCTTAAAGGGTGCTTAGGATCCTGGGCATACCCAATGCCCTTCTTTGCACACCGCAGGTGCACCAATTGAGCCAGAGAAGAGAAATATAATCACACCTAGGCTGGGTACCACCCACATACAGAATTCTGGGTGAATTCTTTGGTCATCTTGAGATAGAGTGTAGGACAATGACAAGGCCCCTAGGCATCACAAAGACACAAAGACTGCTCCCCTCAGAATTCAGGATCCTGGGGCTTTCTAGATAATGTTAAAGAGGAGAAAGTTTTGGACTTAGAGTCAGGAATCTGGTACCTTGTTTCATGTCTGCCCCTTTTACCTGTGGAACCTCAGACAGGTGTGTCACCTCTTTCTCAATTTTCTTATTGGAACACCAGAGACAATAATCTCCACCTCACAGGAATAGTGTTGACACTACCTGGTCAGGGAACTCATCCAAGCAAGGCACAAATTAAAGTTCCTGCCTCCAGACCCTTACCCACACTTACCTCTTAAGGTGTTGAGTTGAGTGTCTGCAGTACCTGGCTGACAGCTCTTTTATGTAGCCTCTTCTTCCTTGGGGAGGGGGAGAGGAGGTTGTGGCCTGGGACCAGGGCCAGAGGAGCAGAAAAACAACGTTCAAAGGCCTAGATTTAATGGTGATTTGGGCTGTGCCAGATCTGTAAGTTCTGCCCAGGAACTACATGTTGGCCATATCACAGACTCTTTCCTTTGATACTCTCCCATTCCAAAGTATTGGATTTTCTTTGATATGAGCAGTACGTCCTCCTAAGCAAAGAGGAACACTGTGTACCTTATCACAGTCCTATCCACCCAAACAGACCCAAATCTTGTGTCTTTACTGATGCATCTGAGTCTACCCATAGGTAGGGAGTGAAGGGCATTTTATGTATCTATTGGCCTTGGACTTCCTTTGTACTAATAAGGTCCCACTCAACACCTTCTCTGTATTGATTCTCTTCTGCTAATTAAAGCATAACACCATCTCCCACCAAATGCCCTGGGGGTTTTATGTGGATAAAAAGAGACTGAATAGGAAGGACTTCAGGAAAGACAGAGGACCACCTAGCACATGACGGGAGTGAAGTGATCGAATCTAGCAACAACATCTTGGCACAAGTTTGTGAGTTGAGGGCTGGGGGGATTTGCCCACCCAATATCAGAGAGGAGCTACCATACCTATGTTTTGGAGCTTATTAGGAAAAAAGAAGAGTCAAGTGGGCAAGGGCAAGGGCTCCCAAGGAACAGACCTCCTTCTTCCAAACTCTATGTCCAGGAATATTTCTTACACTGACTGGAAACGTCCATGTACGGTGATTTTTTCCCCCAGGATACGTCGGATGCACTGAGCAGCGGGAAATGTATGTCAGGATTCTGGAGACTTGGCTCAGGAGAGTGGACTGTATAGAGACAAAAGGTAGAATTCGGGGACCTGGGTACAAAGGTGTGGGAGCAAGCGGAAGGGAAATTTGATGGGAGCTGCAAATGGTGCCACACCTAAAATGACTGAATTGTGGATTCCCAAGTCCTCACTTTCTATGGCTGGAAAATGATGTTCCGGGCAGGGCAGTCACAGCCCTGCCCTGCGTCTGGCTCAGAGGTTGGGGTTCCCTAGTGGGCTGTTTGAGGAGCACAGTCACTGAGAGTGCCAAGGAGGTTCCTCCTAGGATTCCTGCCGTACTTGGTTCTGGATCATTCAGATGGGTCTGCAACAAAGCTGTGTAGAATTTATGAAAACAGCAAGCTCCTGCTCTCACTCTCACTATGTGTATATTTTATACACACACACACAAATACATACAGATATTACACATGTGTACACATATACATGTATACACACATATATACACATAATACATACACAACACATATATACACACACATACTTATACACATATACATATATATACATATACCTACATATGCGTATGTACATATACGTGTACATGTATGGATATGGATTTGTGTATACATACATACACATTACTATGTATATATACATATAATTATATGTGATGTATATATACATATACACACGTATATATATTATACAAATATATATAATACCTGCTCATGTATTTTTGACCCATAATGTGCCTATGTGTTCTTCTAAAACTGTAAGGTTGTGTTGTTGGTGTCTGCTCCCATAGTCCCCATTCCTGAGCTCTCCAGAAATCCTAGTGATTGCTTACTCCACAGGTATTTGCACATTTTAATTGAGACATAATTGACATATATCATATTAGTTTCAGATATACAGCATAATGATTCAGTGTTTATATAGTGAATTCATCATCACAATAAATTTAGCTAGCATTCATCACCACAGGATTACACGTTTGTTTTTTTTTACTTGTGAAAGAGCTTTTTTTTAAAAGATTTTATTTTTTTATTTGAGAGAGAGCCTCAGTAGAGGGAGTAGGGAGGGGCAGAGGGACAAGCAGACTTCCCGATCAGCAGGGAACCTGACCTGGGGATTGATCCCAGGACCCTGAGATCATGACTTGAGCTGAAGTTAGATGCTTAACCAACTGACCTACCCAGGCGTCCCATTGATGAGAGTCTTAAGATCTACTCTCTTAGCAACTCTTCAATATGCAATACACTATTGTTCACTACAGTCACCATGGTGTACAGTACATCCCCAGGACTTATTTATATTATAACTGGAAGTTTGTACCTTTTGACCCTCGTCACCATTTTCTTCACACCCTACCTGCCACCACTGGCAACCACCAAACTATTCTTTGTATGAATGAGTTTGGGCTGTCTTTGTTTTCTGGCCACATATACATGAGACCATCCAGTATTTGCATTTGTAAAGGGATCGAATCTCCAAAGAAAAAATGGCTGATGATAGAAATTTAAGCATCCCTTAGGAAGCCTTTTTTGAGAAGGAGATCTGCACAATTGACCTCAGGTTAAAGGGTGAAGATTGCATCTCTTTGGGTGAAACTATCCCACCCAGAAAACACTGAAAAAGGAGACAGTTTGTGGAAATCTGTCCACAGTCACTAGGGTAAACAAGGAGGCAGGGGAGAAGGAAAGCCTGAGGGGTGCCCCCCAAGGGAGTAGGTGGTGGAGCCTGTCAACAGGAAGAAATAACTTAGGTTGAAGGACAAGGTAGAGTGACTCTAACCTCACAGAACGGAAAAGGTCCCTGACTCAGGATTCACCCCCTCACTCCATAAAACCAGAACAAATTCCCCCACATTTTCTGTTCTCTCAGAGAGTAGAGGTAGTTCATTTGAAATGGCTGTTTTGCGTTCCTGTATCTACTCCTGCCTCTGCCACCAATCCACGTGGAGTTGACGGATCTGCTTGAATAAGCTTGCAAATTCCCCCGACTCCTGGACCAAAAGGTTTTTCTTCGAAGAGTCCAATCCAGGGCCGGGTCTTAATACCCAGTATAAAATAAGAGAAAAGAGAATTCTTCTGGTCCCTGGGGCTTGCTTTGTGAGGTTGGGAAGCAAGATTGGAGATCAGACAAATGTACTACATTGGGCACCTACTGAGTGCCAGGTGCTATGAAGGTGTTTATAGGTGTCATCTTATTTCATCTTCACCGTGGAGGTGCCAAGAATTAATGAGCGAACTAAGTCTATAGAGGTCATAAGCTTGTCCCGGTGTTATGACACTGTCGAATATTGGGGTTAGGATTCAACTCCTCATCTGTCTTAGCACAAAACCTATGAACATTCCTTTGCTACTCAAATCTTTATAGACAATAAAAGACTCATTCCTGTCCATTATCTCCTAACTTACACTGTGGTGCGTTACAAGTTTTGAGGAAATTGACACTCATCCTCTGTTGAATTAAACATGATTTAAACATGTTTAATTATAAAACCAGTTCTCCCTCTCTCTCTCTCTCTCTCCATATATATGTGTGTGTATATATAGGTGTACATGCATACATGTGTGTATTTATTTACTTAGAATACCTACTTCACTCTTACACCCATAAATTCCACCTTTCCTATATTAATCTAAAAAATAAAACATTTATGGTTGTGGAGCACCTGGGTGGTTCAGTCAGTTAAGCATCTGACTCTTGGTTTCTGCTCAGGTCATGACCACAGGGTTGTGAGATTGAGCCCTGGGTCAGGCTCCTTATTCAGCTTGAGGTCTGCTTAAGATTCTCTCTCTCCTTTTCCCTCTGTCCCTCCCCCTGTTCCCTCTTTCTTTCTCTCACATAAATAAAGATATCTTTAAAAAAGGATTTATGGGGATGCCTAGGTGGCTCAGTTGGTTAAACGTCTGCCTTTGGCTCAGGTCATGATCCCATGGTCCTGGGATCAAGTCTTGCCTTGCATTGGGCTCCTTGCTCAGGAGGAGCCTGCTTCTCCCTCTGCTTGTTGCTCCCCATGCTTTGCTCTCTCTCTTTGTCTCTCTTTCTGACAAATCAATAAATAAAATCTTAAAAAATACTTCTAAAAATTTTAAAAAGATTTATGGTTGAAAATGCTCAACATAATATATTGTCTAGATACTCGTGATTAGTACAATGCAAATGCTTGACAATAGGCATTGATTTTAAGTGAGACGTGTGTAAGTATGGAAAACTGTATTGTGAAATATTTACCTCTTTAAATGATGGGACTGGATGGGTAACAATAGGTGGGTGATTCCAAATGTGAGAAAACAATAGATTGCTTATTTTAAATCTGCAAAGAAAAAAATAGAATGGTAATAAAAAGACACATGTTAACTCTCTACACTTAGATTATCATAATTTTTTAAAAATTATACTTTGCTCTTTTTCTGTAAATTATCTTATAATTAGAAAGTAGGAAAAAAATGTTTGCAAAAGAGGAGGTTAGTCATGTGAGAGCAGGAATCCTCTGCAGAAGCCCAAGTCCCATAGGGAACAGGTTGTAGTAAAGGCAGGCAAAGGGGAGGAAACAGGGCCCCTTGTTTGGCCAGTGGAAGCAGGGAGGAGCCCAGGATAACCACTCAGCTCTCCAGGGAAGTCTGTGCCAGACTGAGTGCTCTCCACTCTGCCCAGAGTCATGCCAAGCCAGGCTCTGCTGCTCATCCTGCTCCTCTGTGTGCTGCTGCAGGCCCAGGGAGGGCACTGGAAACCAAAGATGATGCAGAGTAGGTGATGGACTAGGGGAGAGGGGGGGGAAGGGGGCCAGGAAGGACTGTGCCCTTTCTGAGGAGGACCTGGGAATTGGAACCTTTCAGCACATCCTGCTCAGACCACAGCACTATGAAGACTCTGGGTCCTCCCAAACCATGGCCCTCTGACCCCTTTACCCAGCCCTGGGAATAGTGATGGGGTAGTGGGGGAACCTACGTCTTTTGATTCTCCATTCCAAATACCCAGACACAAACGGTACATGGAGTAGTGAAAGGAACAACATGGGCTGAGAATCGCATGGGGAAACCAAACAACTATTCTTAGATTTCTGCACACATGTGACACGTTACATCCAGAAATGTTGGTGGGAGTAGGTGTAGAATGAAAGGACCATAGGAAAGCAAGTTTTGGGGTGTACAGGGTCAAGTCAAAGTTAGCATCGGAGGGACCAGGATGATGGTAGTGGAAGGGAAATAGTGCAAGTGGTATTTTCTGGGAAGAAGCAAGGGCCCTGGAGAAAGTGACCGTGACAGGAGAGAGGGGCCAGAGTGGGAAGTCCTCTTCCTCTCTGGACCCTGCAAATTCTGGAGAGTGGGGAGGATCTGCAGGATGTCTCAGTCTCTGCTGAGTTCTCAGTAGATTCTATGGTGGGGGGATTTTCATCAGGGCCATGACTAACATGGGAGACAGGGTCCTGGCTGCAGTGTATGCAGAGCGCCCAGGAAGGCCAGGTATTGAGATCTGTTGGGGGAAAATGAGGGGATATAAGATTTAAGATACTACCAATCACCAGGATTGGGTGAAGGGCAGAGAGTGAGTTCTCTGAAAGTCCAAGAGCGTCATGAGTGGGACCTGGGTTCTGGGGTCTTTGAGGGAGGATTTGAAAGGAGGGCTCTCAAGGGATCTGGTTGCACTGAGCCTGTTCCTGCTCTGCTTCAAAAACAGAGCTATTCAAAGAAATCAAGGTCTGTTGAAAGTACACCAGCATATACATGTGCAGATGCCCATGTGAATACCATCAAGGCTGTCAAACAAATAACATGCTGTTCGACCTTCTGCAGGAACATTTGTATGAGCCTCCAGTGAGTGGGTGAGGGGGCTGGGCTGTGCATCTTGTTCCTCCAAATCTCTATTCATACAAAGGCACAAGGAACTCAGATCCTGGGCACCAGGATGCCAACAGTAATGCACCCTCCCCCCTGTCTGAACTGCTTGTTCCTGTCAAATAAACCGGAACAAATGTCCACAGACCTGCTCATTTTAGTCCCAGTGCGTGTGATCATCGAGGACCCAGGGCAGACCCCAAAGTGGCCCCCTCTCTTGGTCCAGGTCTCTGATCTCTCTCCCCTTGTCATTCATCTCTATTCTCTCTCCCGTTGGCCCCTGCACCCCTGCCAGGTCCCCAGGGCCCATCCTCATTGTTGATCTGCTCACTGAACCAGCACTCCCAGGGAGAAACTGCTCATGTGTGGTATCTCCAATGCTAATGAGAACATTCCTCAGCCTGGGGTCAGAAGGGCCAAGTTAAACATGAGGCAGGTGGAGGCTAGACCCTGGCCACAGAGTAGGAGGTCCCCAGGGAGGCTTCTTCTTAAACTTGACCCACCCCCACCCCATTCTCCCCATTCTCCTTGTGAGGTTCAGATAACTGTCCTTTTACAATGAAGAAAACCAATCCGAGGGAAGTTAAGGCACATGCTCAAGGCAAAAGAGAGTGAGAGGTCATGATGTGGCTAGAGGAGGATGTTTGTCTGGACCTCCTGTTTGCTCACAGCTCCTCCATTATGGGGAGACCATGTGCATGGAAGTGAGTGTCCACACTAACATCTCCCACCCCATCCGCCATCAATATGGCCACTCTTGGGACGGGGCCTGGAACGAGGTACCAGGACCTGAGACTCCAGGGCCTTCCATCAACTGAATAGTCCCCACCTTTCCCCAAGCCCCCTCCACAGGGTCTCATTCTCTCCCTTTTCTAAATCCACGGAGAAACCACATGGTGGACAATAGGTGATTAAAGGTGATGCTACTAAGGATTAATTGGCTACTAAGGGTGGCTATGGGTGTTGCCCATGGTCTCAGGGAGAATCAGTGGACCTTAATCACTGAGGGACAGACTCCAGACCACTCTGTGCAAGCACAGCTGCTCTGAAGTGGTCCTGGGGCTAAATCCAGGGACTAGGTCCCATGTGCCCAGTGGGGACATAGAGTCAAGTGGGAAGAATTCAAGGCAGGCAGGTGGGCCTTGCTGGAGTCAGGTGTGCAGTGTCACACTCCAGTCCAGTGTTTCCTGCTGGGCATCAGTGAAGGATTGTCCAGAGGAGGAAACCCGCCTCTCTCAGGCCAGAGCCTCTGGCCCACCTCAGAAGCACTCCAGGGCTCCTGGTATCGGAGGAGCTTCTCCACCTCTCCTCGGACCTACCCTTGACCAGGAGACCTTAGGAAAGAGATTATGATCAACCAGTAGCACAGACATCATCAGACACAGGTGGGCGGTGAGAGCATGCTCTGCAGGAACTCTGACTTGGTGCTTCCTCACATAGCCTGACTCTGCAAGCATCTTCCCAGTGCTTGGCCATGCTCCAAACACCCTGGGAGAGACTATTAAGAGACAAAAGGTTACCTGCCAGGGCCCACATAGGGAGTGACCTTCCACGTCTACAACCAGTGCTCCCTACCATGTGGGTACACCATGCTGCCGGCTGACCTATTCCTTACCACTGGCATGAGCACCTCGGACCATGAATTCTACTGGAAGCAGCTGGTCTTCTCCATCGTGATAACTGGTGCCCTGGCCTGTGTTCCACAGAGCTCCCTGGACACTCACTCTACCTGCCCCAGTGGACTCAGAGGCTACACCTAGAATGCTTTGACTGGAGGAGTGCTTGCCTGGCCAGCACTCCATGTTCTGTCCTATGGAACAGCTGTGTGCCCCTCTGGTAGGTCGAGTGGAGGAGTGGGGACCCCTGCAAGGCCTTGACTCTCAAGGAGGCAGAGGAGGGAGCTAATGTTAATTCTGCCATGACCTGGGTGTCCAAAAAGCCAAGTCCCGGCCTGCGGAGAATTGTTGATCAGGCTGCTCTGTTGGTGACAAATACACGGCCTCGAGGTTGTCATGGTTTCTGCAGTAATTGTTCTCTCCTCATGCTCCAGCCATGCTCCTTCTCTATGTTAGTGCAGATGGGAGGACTCTAGAAGTATCTTCCGCATCTCATACACCATGATGATGGTGATCAACTCCTGCCTCATTTCCATCCTTTGCATGCCCCCAATGCTCACAAGTGGGTCATACTGACGCCTGCACCCACAAAGTGTGTCCCACCACCGCCTCTGGTAATAGTCTGTGTCATAACAAACCCAGGGTGCCTAATTCAGGAGCTATAGGAAGTTATCTGGAATGCAAGTGTTGGCTTTAGGTGCTGAGTGCAAGATCTACCACTAAGAAATGCTTTTTGGCCCAAATATAATTAGAATGGGCATATGGGCATGACATGCAGGATTTAAGGAAGGCTCTAACCTGAGGCAGTTATTTCTAAGCCTAAAATCCTACCATTAAAATTACATTCTCTAGGAGTGTATACCCATCGGTGAGTGTAGTGTCTGTCCAGTGTCTTGGCTTGGGAAGGGTTCACTTCCTGAAAAGCATTAGTGAGTGGGTGTGAGAAGGTAGAAGAATCTACATGAGAGAACACCATGCATCTGAATTCTAAGGATATTCTGGGTCACTGTTGCGGGGTATATGGAGGTTCCTTTTTATGTGGATTTAGGTTTCCTTTATTGATGGAATGCTTTCTAGTTTTAAATATTGTTAACTTTGTGGAGTTTTTTTGAAAACTCCAATTATATTTATTTATTTAGGTTTTCTTTATCCATCTTCTTTATTAATCTTTCATTGTTTTTACTTTTTGCATTTTATTTTGCATTTATTTCTTTTTTTAATTTAAATTCAATTAGCCAAGGTATAGTACATCGTTAGTTTTTGAATGTTCAATGATTCATTAGGTGAATATTGTCTTCTTTCGTTCTTTTTCAATGCCTCTTGTAGTTCAGTTGAATTTATTCTGTCTTGAAATTTTGTAACAATCTTTATTTCTGAGATGACCTTTAACTTTTTCTTTGATTTTTTTTTGTTCTGTCCACCTCTTATTTCAGGTCTTCCTGGATTTTTGGCTACTTGTGTGCTGAGTTTTTAAATTTCTGATTCAAGGTATTTTTTCAACTGTTAAAACCTTTGTTTACAGATGTTTATTTAATTAAAGTTGCAAGTGTTGTATTTCCCTTCTCCCTGACAAGATGTTTCTGGTGGGAGAATTTTTTTTCCCCTGCAGAAATGTTTCCATTTTCATTCATTCTGTTTTCTTTAATAGTAGTTTTACATTGAAGTTCTCTAATATTTTTCATTAACTTTGTAACATCCTGTTTTAACAGACCAGCAGAGACCGTTTTATCCTCAAATTGTTCTAGGCTTTGGCTACTGGGAACTCTCTGAGGTTGGTTCCTGTTTCCCATTCTTTGACTTTATAGCATTTCCTTACTTTCTGACCCTAAAAGATACTCCAGTGTCATCTTGTATTTTCTTTTATTTATTTATTTTTTTAAAAAGATTTTATTTATTTATTTGAGAGAGAGAGAATGAGAGATAGAGAGCACGAGAGGGAAGAGGATCAGAGGGAGAAGGAGACTCCCTGCTGAGCAGGGAGCCTGATGTGGGACTCGATCCCAGGACTCCAGGATCATGACCTGAGCCAAAGGCAGTCGCTTAACCAACTGAGCCACCCAGGCGCCCTCATCTTGTATTTTCTGAGCCTAGTTCTAGAATCAGCCATTTCTCCAAGAAGCCTTGGTCCATTTATTGGAGAACGGTAATAAAAACCAAGATCTGGGCTCCTGGTGTGCTTATTGCTACTGTGTTATCACTGTTTCCAGGCATAGCCAGGAAATATACACATGTGTAACTAATCCATGTATAAACATGTCTATTTTACTTCTGCATCTCTCTGTATATATTGAGCTGAATGTGGGTTAATATTGATGTCTTTGACTTGAATCCAGTACCCCCAGGGCTCATTCTAGCCTTCCATTTTGCTTATTTGTAACTTCTTCTCTCTTACAGTTAGAAACAAGGCTCCCATTATCCCTGGTTATTTACTTATTTGTCCAATCTTATATACAATCTTATATACAGCTTATATACATGTAAAGTCATTTTAGAATTTTTACCCAGGGGTGCCTGGGTGGCTCAGTCGGTTAAGTGTCCCACTCTTGATTTTGGCTCAGATCATGATGTCAGGATCATGAGATCAAGGCCCATGTCCAGCTCCCAGCTGGGCATGAGGCCTGCTTGGGATTCTCTCTCACCCTCTCCCTCTCCCCCCTGCCCCCGCTCATGCACGCTTTCTCGCTCTCTCTTTCTCTCTCTCTAAAAAAAAAAAAAAAAAAAGGAATTGTTTACCCATACCCTGTGAGAAACAAATTTACCAGAGATCCGCTCTCTGAGAAACCAAATGAAAGAGCTACTTGCCAGTTACCCACATGAAAATGACATACTAGAAATAAACTTCTATTCTGTGAAACCCATGAGATTAGCCTCAGTTCTAAGGTAATCAAATGAGGAAGCAAGAGTTAGAAGCTATGTAGCCTCAAGGATGCGAACAATTTGGGGGGTATATAGGGTAATCAAAGAGAGTGGAAAGGAGTTGAAAAAGCCAAAAGCCACTGCTGATAAATGAGTTTATTTGTCAAGGATTTGCTCTTGCCCAACCCTCAGTGTGAACAGACTGGTGTCCTGCTGGGAGATTAGGATTTAGACCTCATGCAAAGATCTCCTGCAAGACAGAAAGGTTATATACTCAGAAGCTAAGGGAACTCTGAGGAACAAGCATTCATTCCAAGCTTAATATTACTCATCCCCACCAAACACCAGGACCTGAGTACTTTATGTAACACCAAGAATTGTACACTTCTGGGGTGGGGAGGTGGGTTTGGTTCATTGAACAGAGAAATGTAGAGATTTGGGGCCTGGCTGGACCAAAAGGGTTCATTGAAAGGTCTGACTATGGAGGCAATGGTTAGAAATTTGGACAAAAAATTGGGAAAAGAGCAAACAATTGAGTAATATAATGAAGACAACATAGGCATTGATTATATAATGAAAGAAACAATGTGCCCCAAGCTGGTGTCTTGGTTTATTTGCCACTGAACTGCTGTCCAGGCTTAGGGGATATTATCATCCACTATTTTTGTGCCTAGGATTTGGGATGCCTCAGTCTTCTGTTTATGAATAACAGCATCTGAGAATCAGTGAAGACCCATGCCCAAGCACACCTCCCAACTCACTTTATTTTTCCAACAGATGTTTCCACAATAGGTCCAGCAGCATGTGTAATTTTTGTTTGTACATTTAAGGGCTCTAGAGCACTTCTTGGTGCATTCAATGACAGTTGGCTCTCCCCAGCACTCCTCAATGAACATTTCATCCCCTGTAATTGACATGAGATAGAAAGAGGCTGACAGGGGCCACATAGCCAAGGTGGGAAGAGAAGTCCTTCATAAGCTTAACAGCCCCTTCTAGAACCCTAGCCCCACGCAGGTATCCATCTGCCTTATGAGAAAATCCCTGTACTGAGCCTCCTCGTTACATCTTCACAGATCTCTGCCTTCTCTGCTCCCACAGGCCTCTGGGCCCTCGTCAAGCCTCCTAGAGATAGGATTCAGCATACTCCCCCGCCCCCCCCCACGCACACACACACTCATGTGTCCTATAAAATCTACATTTCTGTAATAGGAGACCTCAGGGCCCAAGGCAGCCTCTAGCCTCATTACTATACCTACTTCCTAGTGTGGGAAGCCAGACCAGGGAGAATAAGGCACAGATTCTCTCCCTTTTTCTTCTCTTTCTTGTTCACCCTGCCTTTAAGAACAGCTTCTCACCAAATTTTTCTCTCTCACCCATTTTCTTGGCACCCTCCACTGATTCCATTTTCTCATCATATGGCCCTCAACTTTGCCCCACTAGAGACACATCTCATGTCTCTTTTCTATCTTTTCACATTCTAAAAGATCTGCCACTGAAACTAAGGGTATATATATTAAGAAATTCCCCTATAGTACTCATCAAAGTACACAGAGCTTCTGGAGGTATGGAAAGATATGGTAGCCTGACATGGAAAAATAATATGTCTTTACAACTAATAGAATATATATAAAAGGTGACAGGTACCCATTGCCACTTTCAAGGTTGGAAGAGGAAGCATCGAAGGACCTCAACTTGGACATTTCTTAGATCTCTGTGCATAAAAAAAAAAGTCTCTGAATCTCTAATAGGTGACCCAGGGAAGGTGGGTCCTGAGTCCTGAGTCAGATGTGCCAGGCACAATACTCCTTTGCTTGTCCAGGAACAAGCACAGTACCCCCATGACACAGTACCCCCACCCCCAGGCTAATCACTTACAGCTGTATTTTTCCTTCATCACTCCCAGCACAGAGAGTAGCTCCATACAGAGGAATGTCATGAGTTGAGGTGTCCAGAGCTTCATGATGCTGACTGTATGTGTCTGAATATATACTGTCAGGATGTTTTTCCCCTTTCCAGTTGCTGCTGGAAATCGAGAGCTATAAACAGAGTTGTGAAGCAAGAAGAAGCGCTTATAGAAATTCTTTGCTCTTTGTCTACTTGTTCCTCCTTGCCTCCCACCCACCCAACAACAGGCACACGCCTAAGCTGAACACTGGCTTTGCTAAAAGGTTTCTCTGCATCTCACACTTCACGCTTTCCTTTTATAGAAAAAAAAATTATTTTAAAAATGTGTTGCCTTCCCTTGATGAAAAGATAAGTCAAATCCAGCTGACAAAATACTTAAAACATAAAAAAGTACAAAGAAGACAATGAAATATTTCTAGCAACCCCACTATGTTGGTGTATGTTATTCTGTCTTCTATACGTGCCCATAAAACTGAAATCATATCAGGCTTGCTGTCTATATCTTGACTTTTTATTTAAAAATGTATAACATGATATTCGGGGCGCCTGAGTGGCTCAGTCAGTTAAGCGTCCAAATCTTGATTTCTGCTCAGGTCATGATTTCGGGGTCGTGAGATTGAGCCTTGTGTCGGGCTCTGTGCTGAGCTTGGAGCCCGCTTAAGATTCTCTCTCTCCCCCTCTCCCTCTGCTCCTCCCCCACCCTCCAGCTTGCATGCTCTCACTCTCCCTCTCTCTCTAAAAAAAAAATTTAAATTAAAAATTTTTTTAAATAATAAAAATATGTAACATGATATTAAAATTAAAGTTTTGGCCAAGACCTTTGGATAGCCCTTAAAATGAGCTTGTGAGACAAGTCAACTTAAGCTTTAAAGAAAATCTGCTCAAAAATCACCTGCAAAAAATACGTCAAGTACCTGGCCATTTTCCACGTTTAAAACAAGTCAGGATTTTAAGAGTTACTAACCCCTTTTTGGTCATCTTTCTCTCTTGTTTTTAAAGAATGTTGTGCTCTTTTTTTTTTAAAGATTTTATTTATTTATTTATTTATTTATTTGAGAGAGAGAATGGAAGATAGAGAGCACAAGAGGGAAGAGGGTCAGAGAGAGAAGCAGACTCCCCGCTGAGCAGGGAGCCCGATGCTGGACTCGATCCCGGGACTCCAGGATCATGACCTGAGCGGAAGGCAGTCGCTTAACCAACTGAGCCACCCAGGCGCCCAAGAATGTTGTGCTCTTTTAATTCCAAGTCACTAGAAAGGCTTTAAGAATACCTCCCATAGAGCTGTATATGTGTCCCAAGGTTTTGTGGAGACAGAGGCAGATGTCTGAGTCACACCAGAGAAACAAAGGGTAGGAGGCTGGCTGAAGTGACTTATGGCCACAGCAAGAGGCCTCCACTATGGCATTTGATAAGGCAATGTATGCAAGAAAGCCAGTGTGGATTTGCACTAGATTCATGTCAGGCAGGGTGCCTGGGAAGGCCATGGGACCTCAGCAGAAGGAAGTAGAAAGTGGCTAGTCAGATGCCTCGGGTCTGGGAAAAGTGTCAGAAAGGAAGTGCGTTCAGCCATATCAAGACAACCACAGGTAAGAAACTTCCATCAGTTGGGCTTGGGGGAAGACTCAAAGAACCCGTGAAACCACCCACAACAGAGTCAACTATAAGCAATACTAAGCCCAGAAAGCACAAAGCACAAAGCACAGAAGTACAATACTCCCTGCCAGAAAGAACTGTCCTGACCTCCCCATCTCTTCTCCCTTATCCACTTCCAAAATGGCACTTAGCCAGCCGCAGGAGGAGAGGAAAATTGCTCACTCTCTTCCCCAGTTGCAGGTTTCTAGGTGTGGGGGAAGCCACGATTTTAATTCAATTTTAGTATTTTGACTATTGCCTGGGCTTAGACTTTTTAAAATATATTCTAAGTTTAGGCAGTGTCTAGAAAATTGAAGTTCTATACCCAAGCTCTCACACAGAGGCAGGAAAAGAAGTCGCTTTAATGAGTAAATTTAAATGAGACGAAGGACAAACTTTTCAACAGATTATCAGTAACACTCCCTGTGAATATTTTCCCAATAGTTACACATATCATTCATATGTTCCCATTGATCATGAGACATCTGAAAATTTATAATTTCTCTTCTTTAGAAAAAATATCAATAGGCACCATCTTGCAACTAAAATTCAGTTAAATCTGGTATTAGCTTCAGAGCACAAATGTAGAGATCTAGAAGTCCTGAGGAAAGGGTACTGCCTATTTCAAACCCTACATAGCTGTTGTCAGTTTTCTTCTCCATTAAGACTGGTTTATTGTGCCCATCTTGTCCTACCATAAAAAGGAAATTCTCTCCCACTTGTTACCACACTGAAGACTGTCAGTATTGTGTAGAACAGAGAACAAAACATCGTCACTGGAGTCAGAGAGACCTTGGCTTGAAACCCAACCCCAAAGCAGTGAGCTTAATTTAAGTTTTGGGATTGGCCTACTACCTAATTTCTCAGAGCCTCAGCTTCCCCACCTGTAACATGGGGGCAATGTTAGTATCCACATTGCAAATGTTGACTCTATGAAGCACCAAGCATAGGGTCTGGCACACAGAATGTGCAAAACAAATGGCCGTTGTTATTTTTAGGCTCAGACTCTTTTCTTCTCTAGAGGAGGGAATGTTCATCTCATTAACTTTATTGTGGTCTTTTCTTTAAAAAAGAAAAAGAACAACAATTTAACTTATTTGAAATTAATTCTGGTGGGTAAGTGGGGGCCCATATTTCACTCATCTGTCCTCAATTTATTCATCCCACAAATACTTACATTTAGTGACTACTATAAGCCACTCTTCCAAGCACTGAGGATACAGTGATGAACAAAATTACAAAAAATGCCTGCCCTTGTAAAGCTTACATTCTAGTACAGGGGACAGAAAATAAACAAGATATATAAAAGAAATACATAATAATAGATGGACATCAATGTGAAAGAGGACCGATAAGAGAGGGTCAAGGACCTGGAACACAGAATATGCAAAGTAAGTGCTAGTTGTTATTTTAGGCAGCTCACTAGTGATGAGATTCAGGGTTCTGAAGGAAGAGGTTACCTACTGTTCCCCCAAATTTTCAGTCTCTCCCCACTTCTCTCTCACTCCCAGTCTGGTGCCTCACACTCCCGAGGCCAAACAGAAGGACAGATAAAGGAAACAAAGATAAGGAGAAGTCTAGATACTATGAATTATATAGTCACAAGAGAGTAATTGTCTCTTTCCCAGCAAGTGACCGATTTTCCCTCAAAATCTTTATTTTTGCTTCCACATTTTCAACAAAGTAGAGGATAATCTACATACATTGGTTGAAATCTCTTTAAATGCTCAAAAATAGACACAATATGTAGAGACGTTTCCAAAGGTTCAAAACTCTTTAGAAGGGCTAACTTATTCTCTTCCTTGGCATATGTAAAAAGTTAGAAAATAGGAAAATAAAATTTGAGGCATGTGGACCATTAGATGGGTTGTCTTTAACCTTTTAAGAACTATTCTTTGGAAATAATTCCAAAGTTACAAGTAAGAATAATACAAAGAGCATCGTATACCATTTGCTCAGAATCACCTATTTTAAGAATTTATCCATAATTACCTCCTCTTTCTCTCCCTTCCTCCATCTTACACATATATATTTCATATATATTTATATATTATATTTTTTATGAACTTGAGAGTAAATATCACATATCATGGCCCTTATTCAGGAATAATATTTCAGTGAGTATTATAATAGGGACAGTCTCTTACATGATCATAGTACAATTAATCAACTTCATTAAATTTAACAGTGGTAAAATATACTTTTATATATTTATCTAAGCTACCATCAGTTTTCCATTTTATAAATTCGCCCAATAACATCCTTTGTCTCTTATGACATTGAAATTTTTGAAGAATACAGCCAAACTTTTTTTTAGTTGAACATTCCTCATTTTGTGATTTGTCTGAAATTTCTTCATGATTAGACAGACTCAGGTTATACATTCTCCGCAGGAATACCTATGTAGGCATTACATAGTGTCCTTCTCAGGATGTGAAGGGACACAGTGTTCAT
Organism: Zalophus californianus; assembly: GCF_009762305.2. Classification (NCBI taxonomy): domain Eukaryota; kingdom Metazoa; phylum Chordata; class Mammalia; order Carnivora; family Otariidae; genus Zalophus; species Zalophus californianus. The sequence continues at coordinate 125,367,562 of NC_045602.1, forward strand.
CTATGTCATCTTTCTCTCTCTTTCTCTTGGTTTCTCTGTTTTTTTAAGATTTTATTTATTTATTTGAGGGGCACCTGGGTAGCTCAGTCGTTAAGCATCTGCCTTCTGCACAGGTCATGGTCCCAGGGTCCTGGGATCAAGCCCCGCATCGGGCTCCCTGCTCTGTGGGAAACCTGCTTCTCCCTCTCCCACTCCCCCTGCTTGTGTTCCCTCTCTCACTGTGTCTCTCTCTGTCGATTAAATAAATAAATAAATAAATAAATAAATAAATAAATAAATCTTTTTTAAAAAATTTATTTATTTATTTGAGAGACAGCGAGCATGAGAGGGTGAGAGGGCAAGAGGGAGAGAGAGGGAGGGGGCAGACTCCCGATTGAGCAGGGAGCCTGTCACAGGGCTCAATCCCAGGACCCCGAGATCATGACCTGAGCCAAAGGTAGATGTTTAACTGACTGAGCCACCCAAGTGCCCCTTGGTTTCTCCATTTGAACAACAAAGATAAGAATCTCTTCCATACAGGGATAGTGTTGGCATGATCTGGAGGCATGATTTGGACAGGGAACTCATCCAGTCAAGCCACAAACAAGTGTTTGCTGGTTCCCACTTCTAGCCCCAGGATTCTGACCTCTACCTACCTCTGAAGATGTTCAAGTTGGAAGTGCTGGTAATTATTTTGCTGGTGGATCTTCTCCCTGGCTTCTGGGAATCACAGAGCCCCCGCACAGGGCAGACAATGAACAGAACAGATTTCAAAGATTCAGAATATAATCACGGTTCTCGCTGTGGCAGATCTGTGGGTTCTGCCCCAAGCTATAGTTAGGTACATTCAGAACATTATCACTGAATTCCTATTCAAAGAGTACTTCCTTTTTTCTTTTTGTGGCAGGGAATATAAACTGAAACAGAACACTGTGGAATTGCAGGAGACTCCTCTCCACCAACACATACATTTCTGGAAGTCTGGGTGATTGTGGAGGTGGGAGAGGATTTATGCATCTATTTTTCTCCAGCATCTGTGTGAAGACTTTTGTAAAGCCCCAACCCTCTTTGATACTAATTTCTCCATTGCTAGCATCAGCCTACACTACCATATCACCAATGTCTTGTGGCTTTTGTGCTGATAAGAAGAGAGAGGTCTACCAAGAGAGCTTGCAAAAGGCTACATAACATAGAGATTTAAAAAACAGACTTAAGCTGGATCCAAATCCTAGCTCCCACTTAACTTTGGGCAAGTCACTAACCCTCTCTGTGCCTCAATTTCCTTATATGCTAAATGGGGATAATAACAGCACTTTCCTCATAAGGTTTTTGTGAGGGTTCCATGAGTGATTATCTGTTAAGCACTTAGAGCCAATGTCTGGCATAGAGGTTGTGCTATGTTTGTTAAATAAACAAAAGAAACACTTACCCAATGGAGTGTCAAGAATTATTCAGTTTAAAACCAAATTCACTATGTGTCGGATATTTAACATGTATTAACTAATACATACTCTCAATGATATTATGAGTTTAGTCCTACTATTATTCCTATTTTACAGATGCAGAAACTGAGGCACAGAAGAGTTAAGCAACTTGCCCAAGGCCACACAGCTAGTAAGTGCCAGGTACAGGATTTAAAAGAAGTGAGTTTAGAACCATGTATGCCAGATGGTCAAGCCCGCAGATTCTCTTGGGACTGCAAGCCATGATATTCCTTGGACCCATTTCCCATCACCAAGATTACTCTCTCCAGGTGCACTTACAATACTAGTTGATGAGCATAGTGGGGAGGGGAACTCCAGGGGCCAAGCTGAGTATAGATAGCATTGGGTAAGTCCTGGCTTAGAGTATTCCCAGAGTGGTTTAGCTAGAATGGAAAAAATGAAGAGCAAGAAAGAAGCAACGTTATGGATTGTCCAAACTTCTTTTTTTCCTCTAGGTCTGTTTCCTTGTCTCTCCCCACTTTACAACATATCCTTAGCCTTCACCTCTTTATAAGGGCTCTCATCACTTCATCCCATTTACTTCTTTCTGTAGAAAAAAATGGTTTCTTTCTAGAATACATTTGTGCTTATGTAGTACTAAAAGAGGACCTCATGCTTAATGCATATACCTTGTAAAAATTTTTAAATGACAGAGAAATTTAAAAGCTGCTGTTAATTTTGTCACCCTGTGCTAACATTTTTGTGTACATCGACCTATTATCTATATATAGATATAGAGATAGATGACCAAAAAAGCTATAAGGCACATAGAAAATAAATGGGGAAATGACAGAAGTAAGTCCCTCCTTATCAATAATTACTTTAAATGAAAATGGGTTAAACTATCCAATCAAAAGTCAGATTGGTGGAATAAATAAAAAAGCATGATCCAACCATATGTTGTCTACAAGACACTTGCTTTAGGTCCAAAGACACAACTGGATTGAAAGTAAAAGGATGGAAAAACATATTCCATACAAATAGTAGTCAAAAGAGAGCAGGAGTGCCTATACTAATATCGGACAAAATAGACCTTAAATAAAGATTACAACGGACAAAGGACATTGTGTATTTTTTTATTTTTTATTATGTTATGTTAGTCACCATACAGTACATCATTAGTTTTTGATGTAGGGTTCCATGATTCATTGTTTGCGTATAACACCCAGTGCTCCATGCAATACGTGCCCTCCTTAATACCCATCAACTGGGCTAACCCATCCCCCAACCCCCTCCCCTCTAAAACCCTCAGTTTGATTCCTGGAGTCCATAGTCTCTCATGGTTCATCTCCTCCTCCAATTCCGCCCCCCTCATTTTTCCCTTCCTTCTCCTAATGTCCTCCATGTTATTTCTTATGTTCCACAAGTAAGTGAAATCATATGATAATTGACTTTCTCTGCCTGACTTCTTTCACTAAGCATAATCTCCTCCAGTCCCATCCATGTTGATGTGAAAGTTGGGTATTCATCCTTTCTGATGGCTGAGTAATAGTCCATTGTATATATGGACCACATCTTCTTTATCCATTCATCTGTTGAAGGGCATCTTGGCTCTTTCCACAGTTTGGCTATTGTGGACATTGCTGCTATGAACATTGGGGTGCATATGGCCCTTCTTTTCACTACATTTGTATCTTTGGGGTAAATACCCAGTAGTGCAATTGCTGGGTCATAAGGTATTTCTATTTTTAATTTTTTGAGGAAACTTCACACTGTTTTCCAAAGTGGCTGCACCAACTTGCATTCCCATCAGGGAAATTCAAATCAAAACTACATTGAAATACCATCTTACACCATTTAGAATGGCAAAAATTGACAAGGCAAAAAACAACAAATGTTGGAGAGGTCGTGGAGAAAGGGAAACCCTCTTACACTGTTGGTGGGAAAGGACATTGTATATTAATAAAAGGTTCGATACAACAAGAATTGTATAATTACAATTATAATCACTCATGTACCTAATGACAATCATCAAAATATATGAAGCCTAAACTGACACAATGGAAAAGTAGATAGTTCTGCAATAATGATTGGAGACTTCAATACCCCCTCTCAATAATAGACCAACTAGACAGAAGATAAGTAACGAAATAGAGTATTTAAACAACACAATAAAACAATTAGATCTAACAAACATATCCAGAATATTCAATGCAACAATAGCACACACGTTCTTCTCAAGTGTACATGACACTCTCTGGGAGAGACCATATGTTAGACCACAAATCAAGTCTCAAGAGATTTTAAAAGATAGATATTATCTAACCACGATGACTTGAAGGTAAAAACCATAACCTAAGTAAAACTGTAAAATTCATGAAGTTGTGGAAATTAAACAACACACTCTTAAAAAACCAATGGATCAAAGAAATCATAAGGAAAATTAGAAAATACTTAGAGTTGAATGAAAACTGAAATGCAATATATCAAAATGTGTGTGACACAGCAAAAGGAATACTAACAGAAACTGACAGCTATAAATGTTTATATTTAAAAACAAGAGGTGTCGGCAAAGATGTGCAGAAAGGGGAACCCTCTTACGCTGTTGGTGCAGCTACTCTGGAAAACAGCATGGAGATTCCTCAAAAAATTAAAAATAGAACTACCCTACTATGCAGCAATTGCACTACTAGGTATTTACCCAAAGAATATAAAAATACTAATTCAGAGGTATATATGTACCCCAATGTTTATAGCAGCATTGTCTACAATAACCAAATTGTGGAAACAGCCCAAGTGTCTACTGATAAGTGAACAGATAAAGAAGAGGTGGTATACACACACACACACACACACACACACACACACACACACACACACACACACACACAGAATAATATTACTCATCCATAAAAAAGAATGCAATCTTGCATGGATGGAGATAGAGAGTACCATGCTAAGTGAAATAAGTCAGAGAAAGACAATATATAATTTCACTTATATGTGGAATTTAAGAAACAAAACAGGGGTGCCTGGCTGGCTCAGTCAGTAGAGCGTGCAACTCTGGACCTCATGGTTGTGAGTTCAAGCTCCACATTGTGTGTAGAGATCACTTAAAAAAATAAAATCTTTTAAAAAAAGAAAGAAGCAAAATAAATGAGCAAAACGGAAAAAGAGAGAGAGAAAAACAAGAAACCAAGAAACAGACTCTTAACTATAGAAAGAAAACTAATGGTTACTGGAGGGGAGGTGGGCAAGGAGATGGGTTAAATAGGTAATGTTTAGACTGATGAATCACTGACCTCTATCTCTGAAACCAATAATGCATTATATGTTAATAATTGAATTTAAATTTTAAAAAGTAAAAAAAAAAAAAAACATAAAAATAAATAAATAAATAAAAATTCTCCCCCCTCCCAAAAAAAATAGGTAATGGGTATTAAGGAGGGCACTTGTCATGATGAGAACTGGGTGTTGTATGTAAGGGATGAATCACTAAATTCTATACCTGAAACTAATATTACACTGTATATTAACTAACTGGAATTTAAATAAAAATATGGGAAAAAAACAAGAAAGATTTCAGTGAACAACCTAACTTTATAACTTGAACTAGAAAAAGAACAAACTAACCCAAAACTAGCACAAAGAAGGAAATAATAACGATTAAGCACAGATCAACAAAATAGAAAAACAATAAAGAAAATCAATGAAGCCAAAAGTTGGTTCTTTGAAAAAAAATCAATAAAATTGACAAACATTTAGCTAGATGGACTAAGGGGGGAAAAGTAACTACACAAGTTAATAACATCAGAAATGAAAGTAAGGACATTACTACTGATTGCAATTGTATGCCAACAATAGGATAACCTAAATGAAATAGACACATTCTTAGAAACACAAACTACAAAGACTAAGTCATGCAGTATGGAAAATCTGGATATACTTATATAACTAATTTAAAAATTTAATCACTAATTAAAAATCTCAGCAAAACTCTCCACCAAAGAAAAGTTCTGGACCTTAACAAAATACTATCAAACTGAATTAAGCAGTGTATTAAAAGGATTATACATCATGATCAAGATAAATTTATTCCTGAAATGTAAAGGTAGTTCAATATATGAAAATCAATCAATATAATATACCATATTAACAGAAGGAAGGGAGGAAAAGCCACATGATCATCTCAATTGATGCAGAAAAAGCATTCAACAAATTTCAACACCCTTTCATAATAAAAACAAACTAGGAATAGAAAAACACTACCTCGATATAATAAAAGCCACATATGAAAAACCCACAGCAAATATCATATTCAGTGAAAGAATTAAAGCGTTTCCTCTAAGATCAGGAAGAAGAGAAGGATGCCTGTTTTTACCACTTCTATTCAACATAGTACTGGAAGTTCTAGCTAGAACAATTAGAAAAGAAAAAGAAATAAAAGTCATCCAAACTGAAAAAGAAGTCAACCTAGTTCTGTATGCATATTATAGGATCTTATATGTAGAAAATCCTAAAGATTTCTCACAAAGACTAATCTGTTAGAGCTAATAAATGAATTCAGAAAAGTAGCAGGATACAAAGTCAACACACAAAAATCAGGTGCATTTCTATATACTAACAACGAACAACCTGAAAAGGAGATTATGAAAAAATTTCCATTTATGATACCACCAAAAAGAATAAAACATTCAGGAATTAACTTAACCAAGGAGATGAAAGACTTGTAAAATGAAAACTACAAAACATTGCTGAAAGAAATTGAAGACATAAATAAATGGAAATACATCCAACGTTTATAGATGGGAAGAATTAATATTAAGATGCCAATACTACTCAAAGTGATCTGCAGATTCAGTGCAATCCCTTCTAAAATCCCAATAATGTTTTTGCATAAATAGAAAAACCCATACTAAAATATGTATGGTATCCCAAAGGGACTCCAAATAGCCAAAATAATCTTGAAAAAGAAAAATAAAGCTGGAGGGCTTACAGTTCTTTTTTTTTTTTTAAAGATTTTATTTATTTATTTGAGAGAGAGTGAGAGAGAGCACGAGAGGGAAGAGGGTCAGAGGGAGAAGCAGACTCCCTGCTCAGCAGGGAGTCCGATGTGGGACTCGATCCCGGGACTCCAGGATCATGACCTGAGCCGAAGGCAGTCGCTTAACCAACTGAGCCACCCAGGCGCCCAGTTCTTGATTTCAAAGCTTAATACAGAGCTTCAGTGATTAAAACAGTGTGATACTGGAGTAAAGAAAGACATATAAACCAATGGAATAGAATGAAGAGCCCAGAAATAAACCTTTGAATGTAGAGTCAATGATTTTTTGACAAAGATGCCAAGACCAGTCAATGGGGAAAGGACAGTGTTTTCAACACATGGTGCTAGGAAAACTACATATTCAGCTGCAAGTGAATGACATTGGACCTTCACCTAACACCATATACAAAAATCAAATCAGAATGGATCAAAGACATAAATGTAAGACCTAAAACTACAAAACTCTTACCGGAAAATCTTAGTGAAATTGGATTTAGCAGTGATTTCTTGGATATAGCAAGAGAGACACAGGTAAAAGAAAAAATAAACAAATTGAAAATTTTAAAATTTTGTGCATCAAAAGACACTATCAACAGAGTAAAAAGACTACCCATACAATGGGAGAAAATATTTGTAAACCATACATCTGATAAAGAATTAATATCCAGAATATAGACACAGCTCCTAAAACTCAACATCAAAAAAACAAACAACTAGATTTAAAAATAGTCAAAGACTGGAACAGACATTTCTCCAGAGAAGATGTGCAAAAGGCCAACAAGCACATGAAAATATGCTCCACATTACTAATCATTACGGAAATGCAAATCAAAACTTCAATGGGATACCCTGTCACACCCATTAGGATGGCTACTATCAAAACAAAAAAACAAGTATTAGCAAGGATGTGGAGATGTGGAACCTTGTACAGTGTTGATGGGAATGAATGGTACAATGGTGCAGCTTCTGTAGAAAACAGTATGGCGGTACCATAAGCATTTTTCATAGAGCTGGAACAAACAATCCTAAAATTTGCATGGAACCAGAAAGACCCCAAATAGCCAAATTAATATTGAAAAAGAAAACCAGAGCTGGAAGCATCACGATTCCAGACTTCAAGCTGTATTACAAAGCTATAATCATCAAGACAGTATGGTACTGGCACAAAAACAGACACATAGATCAATGAAACAGAATAGAGAACCCAGAAATGAACCCTCAACTCTATAGCAACTAATCTTTGACAAAGCAGGAAAGAATATCCAATGGAAAAAAATACAGCCTCTTCAACTAATCGTGTTGGGGAAATTGGACAGCCACATGCAGAAGAATGAAACTGGGCCATTTCCTGACACCATACACAAAAATAGACTCAAAATGGATGAAAGACCTAAATGTGAGACAGGAATCCAGCAAAATTCTAGAGGACAACACAGGCAGCAACCTCTTTGACCTCGGCCACAGCAACTTCTTGCTAAACATGTCTGCAAGAGAAACAAAAGCAAAAATGAACTATTGGGACTTCATCAAGATCAAAAAGCTTTTGCATAGCAAAGGAGAGAGTCAACAGAACTAAAAGGCAACCTATGGAATGGGAGAAGATATCTGCAAATGACATATCAGATAAAGGGCTAGTATTCAAAATCTATAAAGAACTTATCTAACTCAACACCCAACAAATAAAAAATCAAGAAATGGGCAGAAGACATGAACAGACATTTCTCCAAAGAAGACATACAAATGGCCAACAGACACGTGAAAAATGCTCAACATCACTCAGCATCAGGGAAATACAAATCAAAACCACAGTGAGATACCACCTCATACCAGTCAGAATGGCTAAAATTAACAACTCAAGAAACAACAGATGTTGGCTAGGATGTGGAGAAAGGGGAACCCTCTTATACTACTGGTGGGAATGCAAACTGGTGCAGCCACTCTGGAAAACAGTATGGAGGTTCCTTGAAAAGTTAGAAGTAGAACTTTCTTAGGACCCAGCAATCACACTAGTAGGTATTTATCCAAAGGATACAAACATAGTGATTCAAAGGGGCGCATGCACCTCAATGTTTATAGCAGCAATGCCCACAATAGCCAAAATACAGAAAGAGCCCAAGATGTCCATCAACAGATGAATGGATAAACAAGATGTGGTATGTATTTATAATGGAATATTACTCAGCCATCAAAAAGAATGAAATCTTGCCATTTGCAATGACCTGGATAGAACTAGAGGGTATTATGCTAAGTGAAATAAGTCAGTAAGAGGAAGATAAAGGATTGGATTTCGCTCATATGTGGATTTTAAGAAACAAGACAGATGAACAGAGGGGAAGGGAAGGAAAAATAAAATAAGATGAAAATTGAGGGCACCTGGGTGGCTCAGTTGGTTAAGCATCTGCCTCTGGCTCAGGTCATGATCCCAGGATCCTGGGATTGAGTCCTGCATCAGGCTCCCTGCTCAGTGGGGAGCCTGCCTCTCCCTCTCCTTCTGCCCCTTCCCCCCTGCTCGTTCTCTCTCTCTCCCCTTCTCTCTCTTGCTTTCTCTCTCAAATAAATAAAATCTTTAAAAAAAAAAAAAAAAGAAAATTGAGAGGGAGGCAAACCATAAGACATTGAACTCTAGGAAACAAATTCAGGGTTGCTGGAGGGGAAGTGGGAGGAGGAAAGGGTAACTGGGTGATGGTCATTAAGGATGGCACTTGATGTAATTAGACTGGGTGTTATATGCAACTGATGAATCACTAAATTCTACCTCTGAAACTAATACAAACAAACAAACAAAAAAAAACATACAGATCAACAAGGAAAGCAAATAAATCAATCCATAACTCATAGCCGCCGTCTAGTGAGGAAATAGTGAATGCTACAAATTTCAAGCAATCTGTGAGCAAAGAAATAAAACACTCAAATCCAGCAGATTCGGATTAGTACTGTTGGAGTCCCTAGAGATTCAGGGTGAAAATTCATGAAGGAAAACCTCACTGAAATGGAGTTGGGAGGCCACCAGGGGGAACTCTCACACCATACTACTCGTCCTCAATTGCAGACCCAACAGGAAATGTTCCTTGCAAGTGGATCACACCTTACTTAGCTACTTAGTACTTTGTGGTTACAGCAAGAGAAAGAAAGGTTTTGCTCCTCCCCTGGCAATAGCCCAGCCAATAAGAGACTATCACAACCCAGCCAATAAAAAGCCCATTCTACTTGGAACTCCCAGTTAATTCCCATTTTCCTCTATAAAGGACCATTCCTCTCCTTTGATCTCTGGACTTGCCTATGGTTCTGCCAAAGCTTGTTTGCCCTGAATTGCAATTCTCAGCTATTCCCAAATGAACCCATTTTTGCTGGTAAAATAGCTGACGGTTTTATTTTTAAGGTCAACAGCAGACACATACACACAGAGACTGCAGAGACTGCATGGAAATGAGATAGGAGCAGAGGGCTTAGCATAGAACACAGGTAAAATCACCCTCACAAAATGAAAGTCTGAAAATGAATGGAGGAATACCCAGGGCAAGGCTGACACCTGGTAGGTGAGATCTCTGGTTCCTGAAAAAGTGTAAGGAAGGGATTGGAAAGTAGGAGGGATGCAAACAGGCAGACATGGGAAGACACCACTTCTTAGGGAATGCATGGTGGTGTGGAAAGGGAAGGTCCTTTTGGAGACTTAGTGGCAATGGGCAAGAACGAAGCAAGAGGAGATATCAGTGGGTCCTTAGGGCCCAAACACTTCATTGCATAGGTTACTTATTTCAGAAGAAATGGTCTGATTGGGCCCATTCGCATTTATACCATTTCCATTTGATGATGGACTGCCTCTATGCACATCCCATTTTAAGACTTCATAGGTCAGATAGCTCCTAATTTCTGATGGAAAATTCCAGTTGTAGAGTGACTCGATGTCCCATGGTCAGGCATGCAGTCTTTTACCAGGGTCCACTAGCAAGTAGAGAGCTTCTTCTCAAATGGAAAGCACCCGTCAACAGAAGAGGACAAGCCCTGACCTCAATAATCCAAGTGTGTGTTCTGCGATTCTCCTACTTGGACATGCAACGGTTCTATCAGCATCCTAATCTGCCACAGACACATTTAGTAAAATGCATATGCTAGCTGCTAAGACCCAGCTGGCAGGCAACTTTCAACACATCCTGGGCTTACTGCAGAATCTTTTTGTAATCTGAGTCTCACTCAAAACTAGCAGCTTTACATTCCCCAAGGAAATAGATGAAGGGAGAATGCCCAAAAGTGGCCGATATTATCCGCAAAAGCCAAAGAGGCCCACCACGCATTGTGTCTTTCTAAATAGTAAGCAATATAAGGTGTAGAAACTTGTCTCCTGTCTCAAAAGACTGTCCCCATCAGCCCCAGGCCACTAGATCTCTGGAAATTCACCAATATGGAAAGTCCGGGATATCATCAGGTGTATCTCCTACACTCTGGCATGCACATAATTAAGCACTTAGGATACCTACTATTGCCCCATGGCCAGTTAGCATAATGTAAATGACCTGAAAGAGCAGCATGATGTCCTGTGGGATATTCAGTGATCAAAGTCTCTTCAAGCTCTATTATGTCACAGGGCCGAGGAGATGACGTAGTCCTGAATAAGAGAGTGAAGTTGTGTGCTGAGTCTCTACATGTGAGAAAGCTACTTCTGATGATCAAGAAGAGGGGTTGGGAAGAGAGAATTTGCTAGGAGCATGGTTGGAGCATGAGGGGAAAACAATTACTGCAGAAACCCGACAACCGTGAGGCCGTGTGTTTGTCACAGACAGACCAGCTTGATCAACGAATCTCTGCAGGCTGGGACTTGGCTTTTTGGACACCCAAGTCATGGCAGAATTAACGTTTGCTCCCTCCTCTGCCTCCATGAGAGTCAAGGCCTTGCAGGGGTCCCCACTCCTCCACTCGACCTACCAGAGGGGCACACAGCTGTTCCATAGGACAGAACATGGAGTGCTGGCCAGGCAAGCACTCCTCCAGTCAAAGCATTCTAGGTGTAGCCTCTGAGTCCACTGGGGCAGGGTAGAGTGAGTGTCTAGGGAGCTCTGTGGAACACAGGCCAGGGCACCAGTTATCACGATGGAGAAGACCAGCTGCTTCCAGTAGAATTCATGGTCCGAGGTGCTCATGCCAGTGGCAAAGAATAGGTCAGCCGGCAGCATGGTGTACCCACATGGTAGGGAGCACTGGTTGTAGACATGGGAGGTCACTCCTTATGTGGGCCCTGGCAGGTAACCTTGCATCTCTTAATAGTCTCTCCCAGGGTGTTTGGAGCATGGCCAAGCACTGGGAAGATGCTTGCAGAGTCAGGCTATGTGAGGAAGCACCAAGTCAGAGTTCCTGCAGAGCATGCTCTCACCGCCCACCTGTGTCTGATGATGTCTGTGCTACTGGTTGACCATAATCTCTTTCCTAAGGTCTCCTGGTCCAAGGGCTGGTTGAACATGATCTCTTTCCTAAGGTCTCCTGGTCAAGGGCAGGTCCGAGGAGAGGTGGAGAAGCTCCTCCGATACCAGGAGCCCTGGAGTGCTTCTGAGGTGGGCCAGAGGCTCTGGCCTGAGAGAGGCGGGTTTCCTCCTCTGGACAATCCTTCACTGATGCCCAGCAGGAAACACTGGACTGGAGTGTGACACTGCACACCTGCCTCCAGCAAGGCCCACCTGCCTGCCTTGAATTCTTCCCACTTGACTCCATGTCCCCACTGGGCACATGGGACCTAGTCCCTGGATTTAGCCCCAGGACCACCTCAGAGCAGCTGTGCTTGCACAGAGTGGACCGGAGTCTGTTCCTCAGTGATTAAGGTCCACCGATTCTCCCTGAGACCATGGGCAACACCCATAGCCACCCTTAGTAGCCAATTAATCCTTAGTAGCATCACCTTTAATCACCTATTGTCCACCATGTGGTTTCTCCGTGGATTTAGAAAAGGGAGAGAATGAGACCCTGTGGAGGGGGCTTGGGGAAAGGTGGGGACTATTCAGTTGATGGAAGGCCCTGGAGTCTCAGGTCCTGGTACCTCGTTCCAGGCCCCATCCCAAGAGTGGCCATATTGATGGCGGATGGGGTGGGAGATGTTAGTGTGGACACTCACTTCCATGCACATGGTCTCCCCATAATGGAGGAGCTGTGAGCAAACAGGAGGTCCAGACAAACATCCTCCTCTAGCCACATCATGACCTCTCACTCTCTTTTGCCTTGAGCATGTGCCTTAACTTCCCTCGGATTGGTTTTCTTCATTGTAAAAGGACAGTTATCTGAACCTCACAAGGAGAATGGGGAGAATGGGGTGGGGGTGGGTCAAGTTTAAGAAGAAGCCTCCCTGGGGACCTCCTACTCTGTGGCCAGGGTCTAGCCTCCACCTGCCTCATGTTTAACTTGGCCCTTCTGACCCCAGGCTGAGGAATGTTCTGGTTAGCATTGGAGATACCACACATGAGCAGTTTCTCCCTGGGAGTGCTGGTTCGGTGAGCAGATCAACAATAAGGCTGGGCCCTGGGGACCTGGCAGGGGTGCGGGGCCCAACGGGAGAGAGAATAGAGAAGAATGACAAGGGGAGAGAGATCAGAGACCTGGACCAAGAAAGGGGGCCACTTTGGAGTCTGCCCTGGGTCCTCAAGGATCACAAGTACTGGGACTAAAATGAGCAGGTCTGTGGACATTTGTTCCGGTTTATTTGACAGGAACAAACAGTTCAGACGGGGGAGGGTGCATTCCTGTTGGCATCCTGGTGCCCGGGATCTGAGATCCTCCTGATTTGGTCTGAAAAAAGGGTTGGGGGAACAGGAGGCACGGCACAGCCCCCTCACACACTCACTGGAGGCTCATGCAAACATTCCCACAGTAGGTTGAACAGCATATGGTATTTTCTCGTGGACAATCTAGAAAATACGAACAATGACTGCTGCAAAGATCCACGTCGGGCTTCTTCTCACAGGCTTTTAGATCTAAAAGGAGCAGGAACAGGGTCAGTGCAATCAGATCCCTTGAGAGCTCTCCTTTCAAATCCTCCCTCAAAGACCCCAGAACCCAGGTCCCACTCATGACGCTCTTGGACTTGTCAGGGAACTCACTCTCTGCCCTTCACCCAATCCTGGTGATTGGTAGTATCCTAAATCTTATATCCCCTCATTTTCCCCCAACAGATCTCAATACCTGGCCTTCCTGGGCGCTCTGCATACTCTGCAGCCAGGACCCTGTCTTCCACGTTAGTCATGGCCTTGATGAAGTCCCCCCCACCATAGAATCTACACTCTGAGAACTCAGCAGAGTCTGAGACATCCTGCAGATCCTCCCCACTCTCCAGAATTTGCAGGGCCCAGAGAGGAAGAGGACTTCCCACTCTGGCCCCTCTCTCCTCTCACGGTCACTTTCTCCAGGGCCCTTGCTTCTTCCCAGAAAATACCACTTGCACCATTTTCCTTCCACTGCCACCATCCTGGTCCCTCTGATGATAACTTTGACTTGACCCTGTACACCCCAAAATTTGCTTTCCCATAGTCCTTTCATTCTACAACTACTCCCACCAACATTTCTGGATGTAACGTGTCACATGTGTGCAGAAATCTAAGAATAGTTGTTTGGTTTCCCCATGTGAGTCTCAGCCCGTGTTGTACCTTTCACTACTCTATGTACCGTTTGTGTCTGGGTATTTGGAATGGAGAATCAAAAGATGTAGGTTCCCCCACTACCCCCATCACTATTCCCAGGGCTGGGTAAAGGGGTCAGAGGGCCATGGTTTGGGAGGACCCAGAGTCTTCATAGTGCTGTGGTCTGAGCAGGATGTGCTGAAAGGTTCCAATTCCCAGGTCCTCCTCAGAAAGGACACAGTCCTTCCTGGCCCCCTTCCCCTCCCTCTCCCCTAGTCCATCACCTACTCTGCATCGTCTTCGGTTTCCGGTACCCTCCCTGGGCCTGCAGCAGCACACAGAGGAGCAGGATGAGCAGCAGAGCCTGGCTTGGCATGACTCTGGGCAGAGTGGAGAGTGCTCAGTCTGGCACAGACTTCCCTGGAGAGCTGAGTGGTTATCCTGGGCTCCTCCCTGCTTCCACTGGCCAAACAAGGGGCCCTGTTTCCTTCCCTTTGCCTGCCCTTACTACAACCTGTTCTCTATGGGACTTGGGCTTCTGCAGAGGATTCCTGCTCTCACATGACTAACCCCCTCCTTTGCAAACAGAATTTTCCCCTGAAAGATATATTTCTATATTCTAATTACAAAATAATTTACAGAAAAGAAGAAAACATTATTTCTGCAAGAAGATATATAAACAAACTCAGCCCATCAATGGATGAATATAGATGAAGATGATATAGTGTTATATATATATATGTTTTTCAGCCCTAAGAAGGAAGGAAATCCTGCCATTTTTGACAACTTGGATAAAACTTGAGGCATTGTGATAAGTAAAATGTCAGACAGAAAAGGACAAATATTGTATGATATCACCTCCTTATGGAAATTAAAAATGCTGAACTGTTAGAAACAGGGAGTAGAATGATGGTTACCATTGGCTGGAGATTTGGGAATGGGGAAATGTTGGCAAAGGGTATAAACTTCCAATTGTAAGATGAACAAATTCCAGCTATCTAACATACAACGTAATATTTATCGGTAACAACACTTATACTCAACCTACTTGAAAGTTGCTAAGAGAGGGCACCTGGGTGGCTCAGTTGGTTAAGAGTCTGCCTTTGGGTCAGATCATGATCCTGGAGTCCCGGGATCAAGCCCCATGTTGGGCTCCCCACTCACTGGGGAATCTGCTTCTCCCTCTCCCTCTGCCCCCACTGCTCCTTCTCTCTCTCTCTTGCTCACTCTTTCTTCTCAAATAAGTAAATCTTAAAAAAAAAAAAAAAAGTTGCTAAGAGAGTAAATCTTACGTGTTCTCACCACAAATAAGAAATGACAATTATGGGGCGCCTGAGTGGCTCAGTTGGTTAAGGGACTGCCTTCGGCTCAGGTCATGATCCTGGAGTCCCGGGATCGAGTCCCGCATTGGGCTCCCTGCTCAGCAGGGAGTCTGCTTCTCCCTCTGACCCTCTTCCCTCTCGTGCTCTCTATCTCTCATTCTCTCTCTCTCAAATAAATAAATAAAATCTTTAAAAAAAGAAAAAAAGAAATAATTATGTGTTGTGACGGAGGTGTTAGATCATTTTATAATATGTAAGCATATCAAAGCAACACATTGTACACCTTATGTCAGTTATATCTTAATAAGATAATAGTAGAAAACAATATATTACATAATTTATATATAATTATATATATTACACACATGTACTTTCCCAGCTTGAAAAAATTCTGAAATATATCAAGTATATCTTAATAAAGCTGGAAAATATATATACTAACATGTATTTTCCAGATTTATTAATATATATTAATTATAATTAATTAATATAATATAATATGCTATCTAGAGAGAGACTAGAGAAGGACATGGGAAGAATAGGGGCACACTGTAAGTATCTTAGAGCTCAGACAGAAGAGGAGATCCATCAGCCAAGAGCTCGGGGCAGGTTCTCCAGGAAGAGGTGGTCATTGAACATAAATATTGTGGAGAAATATTGTAGGCTCTCAGAAGCAAAGTTGACTTTCCCCTAAGAAGAAAAAAGGGGGAAACCTGGGGATGCTGGACTCCCAAGAGTCATTGAACCTGGGAAGAAGATGGTAGTGAAGAGTTGAACCCTATTCTGATGTTCTAAACTCCTAATACAGTCTCCTTCAGAACACAGGTATAGTTTCTTTTTAAAATCTGCAATATGATGGACTCTGAGAAACAAACTGAGGGTTCTAGAGGGGAGGGGGGTGGGAGGATGGGTTAGCCTGGTGATGGGTATTAAAGAGGGCATGTTCTGCATGGAGCACTGGGTGTTATATGCAAATAATGAATCATGGAACACTACATCAAAAACTAATGATGTAATTTATGGTGATTAACATAACATAATAATAAAAAAATCTGCAATACTTGTACTTATAGTTCAGTGATATGTAATAAAACTCACTAATAGAATGAAGGGATAAAAATCACATGATCATCTCAACTGAAACAGAAAAGGCATTTTAAATGCACCACATTCATAAAACTAGGAATAGAAAGAACTTCCTCATAGATACCATGATTAAAGGTATCTATGAAAAATACACAACTCTCATCATAGTCAATGGTGAAAGAGTGAAAGCTTTCTTCCCCAGATCAGGAATAAGATGAAAATTCAGCTTTAATTACTGCTAGTCAATATTGTACTGGAAGTTTTAGCCAAAGCAATTAAGCAAGAAAAAAAGCCATCTAAATTGGAAAGGAAGAAATAAAACTCTGTCTATTTGCAAATGACATGATCCTACATAGAGAAATTGGGGAAGAATCCACACAAAAAAATTAGTAGAACTAATAAACAAATTCAGCAAAGTTGCAAAGTACAAAAATAAGACACAAAAATCAACTGTGTTTCTGTACAACAGCAATTAGCAATCCAGAAACAAAATTAAGAAAACAATTCAACTTCTAATAAGATATAAAAGGATAAAATACCTAGGAATAAGTTTAACCATGAAGGTGAAAAACTTGTGCACCAAAAAATACAAAACATTGCCGGAAGACATTAAGGAAGACCTAAATAAATTAAAAACATTCCATATTTGTGGATTGGAAAATCTAGGACATTAAAATGACAACACAATGTAATCCCAAATAAAATTTCAATTTTTTTTTTTTGCAGACTTGAAGAAGCCAAACCTCAAATTCATATGGAATTTTGAGGGGCATGCCATACACACAAAACAATATTAATAAAGTACTACAAATCGGAGGACTCACATTTCTCAATTTCAAAACTTACTACAAAGCTACAATAATCAAAATAGTGTGGTACTGGCATAAGGACAGACATATAGATTGATAAATATAATTCAGAGTCCAGAAATAAACCCACACATCTATGGCCAATGATTTTTAACAGGGTATCAAAACTAAGAATAGTCACATCAACAAATGGTATGGGGACTCTTGATATTCACACGGAAAATAATAAAATTGGATCCCTATCTCACATCATATACAAAAATTAATTCAAGGTTGATCAATGATTTAAATATAAGAGCTATAAAATTCCAAGATGAAAGTGTAGAAGTAAATCATCACAACCTTGGATTAGGCAAAGGATCATTAGAAATAACATCAAAAGCATGGCAATAACATCAACAAAATAGATAAATTGGACTTCATCAAAGCTAAGAACACTTGTGCATCAAAAGACTATATCAAAAAGTGAAAAAAACAACACATAAAGTGGGAAAAATACTTGAAAATTATATGTTTGATAAAGGTCTCATAGCCAAAATATAAAAAGAACTCTTACAATTCAAGAAAGATAAACAGCCCAGTTATAAAATTTCAAAGGACTTGAAGAGACACTTCTCCAATGAAGATACAGCAAGCATATGAAAAGATTCTCAACATCATTAGGGAAATGCAAATCAAAACCACAATTAGATACTACTTCACAATCACATGGAGGGCTATAATCCAAAAAAATGAAAACAGTAAGAGTTGGCAAGGAAGTGGAGAAATTGGAACTCTTATGCGTTAGTGATAAAAAAAAATGTTGAATAGTTCAACAACTATGGGAGCAGTTGAAATTTCCTCAAAAGTTAAACATATGACCCATCATTTCCACTGCTAGATATATAGCCAAAGGATTGAAAATAGGTACTAAAAAAATACTTGTACACAAACGTTCACACTGCACTCTTTGCAATCACCAAAGGGTGGAAACAACCCAAATGTCTATCAACAGACAAATGCATAAGCAAATTGTGGTATATACATGCAATGGATTATTATTGAGATATAAAAAGCAATGAAGTACTGGAATATACTACAACGTGAACGAACATCAGCAACTGCAGAGATAACATTTCTCACTTAGTTTGGCAAAAATTAAAAAACACAACCATACATTCTGTTGTGGGAAACACCCACGCTCACATGGTTGGTGGCAGTACAAAATAGTATAAATTTTATGGAGTAAAATTTAGTGATATCCAAGAAAACTATGTATCAATCTACCCTTTTAAGCAACAATTACACCTGCAGAAATTCACCCGGATGTTATACCTCCAACAATACAGAAAATATGCACATGGCTGTTCACTGAAGCATATTTGTAATAGCAAAATCTTGGAAAATACATAAATGCCCCTCTTAAGGAGATTGGCTGAATGACTAAGTTTGTGTGCACATAGTGGTGTAGAATGCAGTTCTAAAAAAGGGGGAAATTATTACGAACTGCCTTAGGGCAATTTTCAGGATATATTGTTAAGTGAAAACAACAAGGTGCAAGTGAGCATATTTGTGCAAGAAGGAAAAAAAAGAAATTAAGGATTCAAATAACTTACACAAAACTTTCCACAGATTTGATAAATAGGGACTGCTATTCAGCACTTTCTATGAAGTCAGTGCAAACTTAACTATAAAACCAGTCAAGGACAGTGTGAGAAAGGAAGGTTACAGGCCCAGCTCTCTTATGAACATAGATGTAAAATTCCTTAAAAATAGCAAACTGAACCAAATGATATGAAAATGATAATATCCAATAATCACATTAGATTATGGGAGAAATGCAAGAATGGTTTAATGTTAGAAAATCTGAAATGGGAGTGTCTGGGTGGTGCAGTCATTTGAGCAATGGAGTCTTGGTTTTGGTTTGGGTGGTAGTCTCAGGGTCATGGGATCAAGCCCCTCATCGGGCTCTGAGCTCAGCACAGAGTCTGCTTGGGATTTTCTCTCTCTCTCTCTCTGTCTCTCCCCCTCTGCCCCTCCCACTTGTGCATTCTCTCTCCCCCACTCTCCCTCTCCCTCATAAATAAATAAAACTTAAAAAAAAGGAAATCTGAAATGTAATTCAACACATCAACAGAAAAAAGCAGTTAATATAATTTCACATAAATTAAGGAAAATTTTCTTGTTGTCAATTAAAGAGAACTTTCTAAACTTGATAAAAGATGTTTATGAGAAACCTAAAACAGACACTATCCTAAAAGGGGACATTTGAGAAGCTTTCATTTTAAATCAGGTATCAGACAAGAATATGCACATCCTTACTTCTATACAGTAATGTATGGAGGTCCTGGCCTACACAAGGAGGCATTTAAAATGGCATAAAGTTTGAAGAGAAAAAATACAATTGTCATAATTTGCAGATGATGACCGACTACCCAGAACACTACAAGGAACACTACAAGAAATTAAAATGAATGGTGGGAGAATTTAGCAAGGTAGCTAGTAACAGTTCAATACATAAAAGTCATTTCTCTACAATAGCAACAAACAGAAAGAAATAACTAAAAAGTTACCCACTCCTTACAATTTTACTTTAAAAGGCCAAGCCTCTAGGAATAAATATAACAAAGACATGCCAAAACTCTACATGGGAAAATTATTATTTTTTAGGGTTTTTTTTTTTTTTTATGTTATGTTAGTCACCATACAATACATCGTTAGTTTTTGATGTAGTGTTCCATGATTCATTGTTTGTGTATAACACCCAGTGCTCTATGCAGTACATGCCCTTTGTGAAAGGACCTTAACAAGACCTAGAAAGAGGAAAGACATAACAAGGACAAGATTAGGGGATGAAAGGGGTATAGATGTGAAAACGCTACCTGGTCCTGGGGTGGGCGTGGTTGGGAGGTACTTGGATATCTGTCATTGGAATACACAGTGCAAAGCTGGTCACAGCCTGCTTATACTTGGCCCTCCTTCCCTCTCTCCTCCTCTGAGTTGTGCCTGGTCAAACCCAGCAGTCCTCAGCCAGGACTCACCCAACATCCTGCCAACAGCATGAAGCCTGTGCTGCTTCTGCAGCTTCTTCTGTTGATTCACTTAACACCACAGCAGGTGCCTGGGAGCCCCAAGGAACATTTGTTGAGTAGGTGCTGGGTCTGGGCTCCGGGGCAGGCACGGGGGCGTGGGGGGAGCAGCTTCTATAGAGATGAGAGGATCTGAGGGCTGAGGATAAACATTGTGAAAAAATACAGTATCATGTTCAAGGGTCCAAGTTTTATTGTCAGTAAAATCCAGGCGTGAATCCCTGCTGTGTTCTTCCTGAGTGGTCCTGGACAAAGTGTCTGGGCCTCAGATTTTATCTTTGCAATGGATATAATGACACTGGGACAGTAGGGAGGAGAAACTGAGATAACGCATGTACACACAGAGCACTCTTAATGGACCATGATAAATGCTCAATAAGAATTAACTGCTGTAAATGTTATCAGCCTCATCATCCAGTGTATTCTTGCTGCCCTAGTTCTTCACAGATCCTTGCGCCAACTTTTCAGGCAATAAAACAGAGAGGAAGAGTGCCTGGGTGGCTCAGTTGGTTAAGCATCTGACTCTTGGTTTCGGCTCAGGCCGTGATCTCCCCATGAGATTGAGCCCCGCATAAGACGAGGTCAGCAAGGAGTTTGCTTGAGATTCTCTCTCCTTCTTCTTCTCCCCCACCAAATAAATAAATAAATCTTTTTTAAAAACAGAGAGGAAAATTAAGTTGGTAGAACTCAAGCTGGAACCTACATAATCTCTGCCTTGGAGAATGTTTGGGAGAAAAGAAAAGAAAGTCTTACAATTTATTCCACATTTTAAACATTCAGAGGTACCTGCACAATTACCAGTGAGTAGCATCAGTGACCAAGTACAGAGCCCATCTCAGCAGCCACCACAGCCCAGCTCAACCTAACAAGAGCGCCGACCATGGTTATGTTGACCTTAACAAATGCCAAATGGGAAATGAACTATTATCCATCATACCTGCATTCTTCTATGGAGAGAGCATCCTCAGAATACTGAGGGCTCAGAAGAGGAAAGCGTGTACTACCTCAGGTGTCTAGGAAGGCAAGTTCCTGTTTTAGTGGTCTCGGAGAAGGCACACAGATTTGTAAGACTGAGGGAGGCCAAGCTAAATGCAAGAGAATGAGGGCAGGATTAATTTGGAGAACCAAGGGCTAAAATTTGAAGAGAAACACAAAAAGGGCTCCTGAAAGACTGGTAAGTCTTTGTGAGTAAGACCGGGATCACATACCCAGAAAAGGACACAAAACTTGAGAAAGTCCATCTCTCTGAGATCCTTGGCTCACAGACTCCTTCCTCACACTGTTCCATTGATCCCCAAGCTCCTCCCCAAAGTGGGGATCAGTTCGAATTTCTTGCACCGATCTAGTGACCCATGGGATGACTGGGAGATCAGGGTGAGTGCTGCATTCTGGTCTCTGCTAAATTGTCAACAGCTTGGGCCTTGGCTTTTTTCTCTGGTGTTACTTGTTGTTACAATTACAGCCCCAGCTTCATTCATCACTTGTTCCCTCCAGGTCAGTATGATGTCCTATGGATGCCCTTCTAATTGCAAATACTTGCAAAGCAATAAGTCAACAGGGCTTATAGAATGCTCCACCTACGTCATTTGCCCCAAAGAAAGAACAAGTCACAAGGTACAAAAATTAGGGCCTGGCTGGGCTTTGATAAAGGGGCTAATTGTACCTATCCTTAATGCCTTGGAGTTCAGGAACAGAGAGAAGGTTTTGAGTTGGAGCCCTGCAGCAGGATCTCCTGGTGGAGGTGGTCTTGACTTGGACCTGAGTACTGAGGGATGGGGGAAATAAGATGTTAGCATGAAGATGCTTATTCTTCTCTAATAGTAGAAAGTGGGGGCATCCTGGTGCTCTGGCTTCCTTATCAGAAGAGACCTGGGGGGACGCCTGGGTGGCTCAGTCAGTTAAGTGTGTGCCTTCAGCTCAAGTCATGATCCCAGGGTCCTGGGATGGAATCCCACATCAGGCTCCTTGATTGGCGGAGAGCCTTCTTTTCCCTCTGCCTGCTGCTTCCCCTGCTTGTGTGTGCTCTCTCTCTCTCTCTCCGCCTGACAAATAAATAAATAAAATCTTTAAAAGAGAGAGAGAGAGACCCAGGAAGAAAGAGAAGCCAATCTTTGTACCCCATTTCAACATACCCACCTTCAACCCCGTGAAATAATTTGTGATTTGGGTTCTAGCATTCTGATGCCAGTATCTTCAATACTGTGTGGTCTTCATCCTCTCCCAAAATCTTCCTTCCCCCTCATTCTTCCTACACACAAATAGTACAAGTTAGGTCGATCCTAGGATAAACTATGTTGTTAGTGAGAAGTTGTACAACTTGCTTGGGACTACACAATGAGTCCATGCAAATGCACCTACACACCCCTCTCTTGCTCACCACACACTGTTCATTCCCTTGAACTGGACCCAACTACGGTCTATGAGGTATCTGATCTGTAAGGATGGTGAATCACCAATGGGTGCAGGGTGCTGCTAACCTGTGTCTCCAATCCCGATACCCAAGCCTCGATTTTCCCTGCTGAGAACTCAGAGAAAGGCAGCAGCTAAGGACAAAATCTGATTCCACTTCCCTATGACCACAGGAGGAAGATCAGGGTGGCTGGTTTTCTGGCAGTTACCTGGGCTGTGGGAGTTCTGAATGCTACTCCAGCCTGTTGTTTAGGCCCTTCTCTTTCCTGTTCTGTGTTCCAGGGAATATCTTGGAACCCCCACCCTGCAGATCGGATCCTGGAAACTGTACTCAATTCTGTACATTGCAGGAAGATTGCCAAAACGGACTTCAGTGCTGTTCTTCCTTCTGTGGGATAGTCTGTACATTAAACAACAATATAAATCATGACAGGTAAGGGGCTTCTCATGCCCAATTCTGACCCAGCTGCCTTGGGGAGCTCAACAGAAGAGTCTCTTACCAGCCCCTACAGTGGGTCTATTTTTCTAACATTCTCCTTCTCTTTGCCAAGAATAATTTTCTTAAATGCCCTGAAGGCTCTTTTGAGCCTTCCTCCATTCCCAAACTACATAATCCTTCTCATCACCACATCTGTGAATCTCTAAATATGCCTCTCTGAACACACCCACAAACCCCTCCATCCACAGACCCTGCCCTGTCCCAGAATCCACCTTTATCCTGAAGCCTGGGGCATTATATCTGGGACTGTATGTCTCATCAAAATCCCAAAGCCAATCTGTTTTCTTTGTCTTTGCTTTCCCTCTTTCACCAAATATCATCCTTTAGCCCCCAGTGTTCCTGGGCTCTGGAGATCCTGCAGCCTGAGCAAAGCTTTGGTTAACTGCCGAGGCATTAGCACTGGCCCCATGTCTGCTGAATGGAAGTACTCCCAGAGCAGAGAGAGGGCATTAGAGAGCTATGAGACACCTGGTTTCTAATTCTATCTTTCAGCTACATCTTTCTACAACCTTGAGCAAGACAATTACCCATGTTTGCCTTTCTTTCTCATGCATAAGATGAGGACTCTTTATTCCAGCCTTGCAAAGTTGGTACAAAGACCCACAAGGCAAGAGATTCAACCAGTGACCTTCTAAATGGTCTTGTTCTCTGCTGTATTCCCTGCCCTGAGCACAATACCCAACATATGAGACAAGGTACAGAGTGATGAAGTAGGGGCCAAGAGGCACATACCTAGACTCAAATCCTAGCCCTACCACTTCTTAGTTGAGTGACCTCAGATAAGTTAATCAATCTCTCTCTGAGCATCAGCTTCCTTGTCTTTAATACTGGAACAATAATAGTGACATGAAAATAGATAACCCATGCAAACTCTAAAAACATTACATGCCACGCAGTAATTATTCAGTAAATTTTGCAGTTAGGCAACCACTTCTCTTTTAAGAGGCTGGCCTTTACAATGAAACTTCAAACGTTTCATGGCTCTACAGTGCAATGCAGAAGCATAAGTATGATTCTTTGTTGTCACCTGGTTCGTTGAAGTTCTGCTTTCCCTATGACAAGAAAACTTAGCTTCATGGTCTAGTTTGAATGGAAAATTAAGTATTATATTTCTAAGAACAAAACTTCACCAGAGAATATTTGAGAATATTTTTCTTCTACAGAACCAGACACAGGAACATAAGAAATATGGCACAACCTAACCATACACCTAAAGGAGCTGGAAAAAGAAGAGCAAATAAAGCCTAAATCCAGGAAAAGAAGAGAAATAATAAAGATTAATGCAGAAAACAATGATATAGGAATCAAAAAACAGTAGAACAGATCAACAAAACTAGGAGTTGCTTCTTTGAAAGAATTAACAAGATTGATAAACCCCTAGCCAGTCTTATCAAAAAGAAAAGAGAAAGAACCCAAATAAATAAAATCATGAATGAAAGAGGAGAGATCACAACCAACACCAAAGAAATACAAATAATTATGAGAGTATTATAAGCAAGTATATGCCAACAAATTAGGCAATCTGGAAGAAATGGATAAATTCCTAGAAACATATAAACTACCGAAGCTGAAACAGGAAGAAATAGAAAACCTGAACAGACCCATAACCAGCAAAGAAACTGAACCAGTAATCAAAAATCTCCCAACAAACAAGAGTCCAGGGCCAGATGGCTTCCCGGGGAGAATTCTAAAACATTTAAAGAAGAATTAATACCTTTTCTTCTGAAGCTGTTCCAAAAAATGGAAATAGAAGGACAACTTCCAAACTCATTCTATGTGGCCAGAATTAATTTGATCCCAAAAAACCAGACAAAGACCCCACCAAAAAAGGAGAATTCCAGACCAATATCCCTGATGAACATGGATGCAAAAATTCTCACCAAGATACTAGCTAATAGGATCCAACAGTACATTAAAAGGATTATTCACCAAGACCAAGTGGGATTTATTTCTGGGCTGCAGACGTGTTTCAACAACCACAAATCAATCAATGTGATATGCCACATTAATAAAAGAAAGGACAAGAACTGTATGATCCTCTCAATAGATGCAGAAAAACCATTTGACAAAATACAACATCTTTTCTTGATAAAAACCCTCCACAATGTAGGGATAGAGGGAACATACCTCAGTATCATAAAAGCCATATGTGAAAGACCCACAGCGAATATCATCCTACATGGGGAAAAACTGAGAGCTTTTCCCCTAAGGTCAGGAACACAACAAGGATGTGTTGTTTTTCAACATAGTACTGGAAGTTCTAGCCTCAGCAATTAGACAACAAAAAGAAATAAAAGGCATCCAAATCAGATGAATTCAAACTCTCACTCTTTGCAGATGACATGATACTCTATAGTAGAAAACCCAAAACACTCCACCAAAAAAATTGCTAGAACTTTTACAGGAATTCAGCAAAGTCACAGGATATAGAATCAATACATAGAAGTCTGCTGCATTTCTATACACTAACAATGAAGCAGAAGAAAGAGAAATCAAGGAGTTGATTCCATTTACAACTGCACCAAAAACCATAAGATACCTAGGAATAAACCTAACCGAAGAGGTAAATGATCTGTACTCTGATCAAAAGAAATGGAAAAGCATTCCATGCTCATGGATTGGAAGAACAAATATTGTTAAAATGTCTATGCTACCCAAAGCAATCTACACATTCAATGCAATCCCTATCAAAATACCACTAGCATTTTTTATAGAGCTGGAACAAACAATTCTAAAACTTGCACGGAACCAGAAAGACCCCGAATAGCCAAATTAATGTTGAAAAAGAAAACCAGAGCTGGAAGCATCATGATTCCAGACTTCAAGCTGTATTACAAAGCTGTAATCATCAAGACAGTATGGTACTGGCACAAAAACAGACACATAGATCAATGGAACAGAATAGAGAACCCAGAAATGAACCCTCAACTCTATGGTCAACTAATATTTGACAAAGCAGGAAAGAATATCCAAGGGAAAAAAGACAGCCTCTTCAACAAATGGTGTTGGGAAAACTGGACAGTAACATGCAGAAGAATAAAACTGGATCACTTTCCTACATCATACACAAAAATAAACTCAAAATGGATGATAGACCTAAATGTGAGACAGGAATCCATCAAAATCCTAGAGGACAACACAGGCAGCAACCTCTTTGACCTTGGCCACAGCAACTTCTTGCTAGACACGTCCCCAAAGGCAAGGGAAGCAAAAGCAAAAATGAACTATTAGGACTTCATCAGGATAAAAAGTTTTGCACAGCAAAGGAGACAGTCAACAAAACTAAAAGGCAACTTATGGAATGGGAGAAGATATTCACAAATGTCTTATTAGATAAAGGGCTAGTATCCAAAATCTCTAAAGAACTGGGTGTTATATGCAACTAATGAATCTTTGAGCACTATATCAAAAACTAATGATGTACTATAATTGAACATAATAAAAAGAACTTATCAAACTCAACACCCAACAAACAAAAAAATCCATTCAAGAAATGGATAGAAGACATGAACAGACATTTTTCCAAAGACATCCAAATGGCCAACAGACACATGAAAAATGCTCAATATCACTTGGCATCAGGGAAATACAAATCAAAACCACAGTGAGATACCACCTCACACCAGTCAGAATGGCTAAAATTAACAACTCAAGAAACAACAAATGTTGGTGAGGAAGGAGAGAAAGGGGAACCCTCTTACACTGTTGATGGGAATGCAAACTGGTGCAGCCACTCTGGAAAACAGTATGGAGCTTCCTCAAAAAGTTAAAAATAGAACTACCCTAGGACCCAGCAATCCCACTAGTAGGTATTTATCCAAAGGATACAAACATAGTGATTCAACGGGGCACGTGCACCCTAATGTTTATAGCAGCAATGTCCACAATAACCAAACTATGGAAAGAGTCCAGATGTCCATCGACAGATGAATGGATAAAGATGAATGCACACACACGCGCACGCACACACACACACACACACACACACACCAGGAATATTACTCAGCCATCAAAAAGAATGAAATCTTGCCATTTGCAACGACGTGGATGGAACTAGAGGGTATTATGCTAAGTGAAATAGTCAGTCAGAGGAAGATAAATACCATAGGATTTCACTCATATGTGGAATTTAAGAAACCAAAGAGATGAACAGAGGGGAAGGGAAGGAAAAATAAAATAAGGCAAAAACAGAGAGGGAGGCAAAATATAAGAGATTCTTAACTCTAGGAAACTGAGGGCTGCTGGAGAGGAGGTGGGGGGTGGGATGGGGCAACAAGGGTGATGGGCATTAAGAAGGACATTTCATGGAATGAGCACAGGGTGTTAGTTGCAACTGATGAATCATTAAATTCTACCCCTGAAAGTAAAGTTAGCAACAAAGTGTATGCTAACTAAATTGAATTTAAGTAAAAAATTTAAAAAACCAAGAAACATCATGGTTGGCAACTAAGGCATGTTTCCAAGAGCATTTTTTAAGTATTGGGGTTTGGCCTGACCTTCCCAGTGTGGGCTTATCCAGTTTTCCTCCTCTAGCCTCTCTGATATCCCGGCAATGTCATCCTGATTGCCCCCTCCTCCATTATCCCCCCCACACACACACACCAGGCTATGCTCTCATTCCCTGGAGCAAGATGCGGTCCACGGAGCGTTCTGGCACACAGAGCAACAAAAGGAGGCAGAGTCATGGCCTGGGGGTGGAACACAGGGCGCTCACATCTGAGCCGTTGCCAAGGAACAGGCTCTGCCAGCCTTTGGGTTAATGATGTCGGGGGCGGGGGCAGTGGGGGAGTCAAGCTGAGCCCTTCACACTCCGTGTGGCCTTAGTCGGCTCACTCCACAGCTCTGAGACCATCAGCTCCCTCACGTGAGAGAGGAAGAGAATATCCATACGTCAGGTTTTGTGAGGATTACATGAAGCCATGTGGAATGGAAGAACTTGATCATTGCAAAGGCTCTGTAAAGGTTAGAAGCTTCCAGCAATTCATTCTTTCTAGGTTCCAGATTTTTCCCCTTTGTAAAAGGGGGATCATCTTTATTATTTTACCAATGTTACAAGAAAGCAAGAGAGCAAAATAGAATCCTCTGTAACTCCACCACTGAAACAAAGCTACAATTCATAAGTTGGTGGGTTTTGTCTCCGACTTTTGGGGGGAAAAGGAGGAACTTAGGGT
The DNA here is from genome assembly GCF_009762305.2 of Zalophus californianus. NCBI lineage: Eukaryota > Metazoa > Chordata > Mammalia > Carnivora > Otariidae > Zalophus > Zalophus californianus. The sequence continues at coordinate 125,395,965 of NC_045602.1, forward strand.
CTTCTAACTGTCCGTCTGAAGTCACCAGAGTTGCCAAGGGGTATTTCACCTTAGACAGTCCTTTTATTAACCCTGTACAAAGGAGTTTGATAAATGATGACAAGTGAAGGCCAGTGGAGGAGTTTACGTGAATGAACACCACCATGTTCAGACCCTGGTGAGTCAGCCCTGCTAACTTCCTCTGTGCCTTGTACATGATTAACCGCTCAGGCCACACCCTGGCCACCCATCAGTGCATCAGCATTGTCACATAATCCATGGCCCAGTCAGTGCGAAGATACTGAGCTCGAAGTAAGAACCCAGGTGCTCTATCCAGGTGAAAGGTAACAGAAGGTGGCTGGTGCAATGATACAGGGTATTTTTATTATAGTTTCAGGGTTGCATGGCTATGGGTATATGAGCCTTAGCAAGCCTCATCTCAAAGCATTGCCCAGAGAGACAAAACTTCATCTCGGACAAGCAGAAAAACACTGCTGTAAACCTGAGTGCGTCTTCTATAGAAACAGGCATTCCCATCCTATTATCTTCTGGTAAGCTCGCCTAAGACCATGCCCTTTGATGTATCGCATTAACTGTAATATCTCTTAGATCCACACCTCAGAATGTTTGCTCTCCCCAATCCTGCAGCCTGTCTTCTGCAGAACGGTTCCCCTCAACTGACCATGACTGCTCTGGAGGTCCTGGTGTTGGCTGGGAAGCTTGGGTAAGGGAGGAGATGGCAGTGCCCTTGAGGACCTGAGAAAAGTGCTCATCTTATTCCCAGAGAGTGCAGTGTCGAGCTCCCTGTGGTGACAGAATGGAAGACAGAACAGCCCAAGCAGACCTTGCCAGCATCTTCCATAAAACCTGGGCTCCAGTGGGCATTGCCAAGGGCTTCCAACTTTTTCAATGTGAGCTAACATTTTAGCCATGACATGCTTCACCTCATCTGGTCCTCACAGCAACCGTAATACCCAGTTTACAAATGAGGAAATTGAAGATCACAGAGTTAAAATCACATGCACAGCATTAGCCAACAGGCCAGTGGTGGAGCTGGAACACAAACCCAAGGCTTGGGAAGCCCTCTTCCCAAGGGATGGCCACCTTGGGCAGTCAATCTCACTGCTGCTGAATTGATCTTCACATTTTCCTGTTTCCACTGAAATTTTTCATTGACACTTCCCCCTGCTTCCAGCTCAGGCCTCATAACTCTTCATTCCCCTTCACACTTAGAAAGATGCCTCATTCAGCTTGGTTTCCTCCAAGGCCCCATGCCCTCTGTCCCTCTATGCTCAAACTCTAGCTTTTCTGTCTGCCAGAATGTCTTCTTTCCACTCTCCTGATGAGCTCCCACACATGCTTCAAGCCTCATATTAAATAAAAGTCTCTGGGGAAACTTCACCAATTCACCCCAGATGGAATGGGCCACTCTGTGTTCTTTTAAAGGGCTGTATCTTGCCCTTATAGGAACTTTTATCACATTGTCCTATCATCATTTAACTTAGTGTTTTCTTTATCTAGAGAATGAATCTCATAAAAGCAGGAACTGTGTCAGACTTCTTTGCCACAGAACCCTAGAACCTAACACCATACCTTGCACATAGTGAGGGTACAATTCTGACTTTTCAAATGGAATAGGAAGGAAGCCGGCAAGGAGTAGACTAATCTTAACACTTGATGCCTTATTCTCACAAAGAAAATATTTTTTTAAATATTTTATTTATTTTTTTGACGGAGAGAGAGAGAGAGAGCACAAGCAGAGGGAGCGGCAGGCAGAGGGAGGAGCAGGCTCCCCGCTGAGCAAGGAGCCCGATGTGGGACTTGATCCCAGGACCCTGGGATCATGACCAGAGCCGAAGTCAGATGCTTAACCAACTGAGCCACCCAGGCATCCCAACTCACAAAGAAAATCTTTTTATTTATTTTTTTTTTCACAAAGAAAATCTTCATTGCAGGGGCACCTGCCCTCAGCTCAGGTCATGATCCCAGGGTCCTGGGGTCGAGCCCCACGTGGGGATCTCTCTTCAGTGGGGAGCCTGCTTCTACCTCTCCCTCTGCCTGCTCCACCTGCTTGTGCTCTCTCTCTCTGTGTCATATAAATAAATAAAATCTTAAAAAAAAAAAAAAGAAAATCTTCATTGCATAGTCCAGAACCCCTCAGATATCAGCTGACTACTTTCCTTTTTGGGCTGGACTCAGCTTCCTTTTTAAATTATTTTTCCTAAAGACAAATTTATATTTGCTTAAAAATATAAACTGAAAAACAATCTGAAAAACAATGCCCCCCCCAAAAGCTTGGAAATATCCATTTATAAAAGATGGTAGGACAGAGTAAAGGCTAAAGGTCCTAGCTGTTCTGGGACTCAGTCTAGCTTTGTCCTTGCTGACCTGGGGAAGCTGGGCATCTCCAACTTCTTGGGGCCTCAGTCTCTTCATCTGTAAATGTCATTGAATAACACCTACCCTCACGTGTGTCATGAGACCAGATGAGATGATGCAGGTAAAACATGTACCACAGCGCCTGGTAGAGTCTAAGGAGAATGTTACTATCATTGTTCATGTCTTCCCGATCCTTCCTTTAACAAAAATTGTTTTAGAAAAGAATCAAAGTGTACCTTCCACCTTAAACTCTATGTTTTTTTTAAAAATTTCTCTAGGTTTCACATAAATTAGCTCCCAAAGAAGATAAACGTCATATCTCTGACCTTTGTAACATCTTCTAAGATGGAACAAGGCATAGCTCTGGAAAGTAGTCCATCCCTGAGAGATAATATGATTAAACCATATGATGAAGGATCAGATAATGTAACAATGATCTTGATTCCTCTAAGTCTCCAGCAACTGTGGAAGATGTTGTTGCCCCCTGCAAATCCCATGTGAATATACCAACTTGGAAATTTGTGGTCACCTAGTCCCACCATGTTGAGTGCAGCTGAACTGCAGGAACAGGAGATCCTCTACCATGCTGCTGTCCAAGCAGGGCATGAAAGAGTGCTTGGAAGAGACTGAGGTGTGTCCCTTGAGGTTGAAAGGCATAGAGACTATTATCTAGATGGTGAGAAGCAATGGGAGATTCTTCCCATCCAGAGTCTGAAAAGGCTAGGAAGCCTGAGTCTTCTTGTGAGCCAAGGAAATAACAGAGTAGCCAGGCTTGAGACATCTAGGAAAAACTTCAGCAAGAAGGCTACCAGCTATGGACATCTTGAGCATGTTGCCAGGGGCAGTTATAGAAGAAATCAGCACAGAGTGCTTCACCTCATCATGGAATGCTGCAGTCTGGAAACAAAAACACCCCTTGGACTAAGGGGGATGGGTTATGGAAATGTTTTGAGGAAGGATAGACTAAAAGCTTTCCAAAGACTCATCAACCCAAGATTCCCAGTTCCCCTTCTGTCTTACCACAAATCTTTCTTCTAAGACTCCAAGAGTGTCCCCAACAATGGCAATTGTGATCTGCCAGTTTGGTTTTGGAGGGTTTGGAGGTTTAGGGGTTTGGTTTTGTTGTTGTTGTTGTTGTTTTGTATCCCAGGGCAGAATTCCTCCATCGAATGTTATGGAGTAACACTGCCAGGTGGCTACCCACGCTCCTTATTTCGCTGAACAAATCGAGGGGTTTCCCTGTTGGCTATCGCAATTAGTCACCATCACAAAGGAGAAACAGGACTGCTACTCAACAATGAGGCAGGAATGAGAGCTAGAACACAGGAAATTTCTAAGTCTGGCATAATAGAAGATTACAGCAACGGATACAGACAGAGCCACAAAAAGCTCCCATGCTTCAGAAATGAAGATTTGGAACATTCTACCAGGTTTAAAAAACAACACTAACCATCTGATGCATTGTTGGGTGAAAGAAAAGGGAATGTGGATGAATAGTGTGAGGAAGAAGTCATGAATATCAGCCACCACTCCCTGATCAGAAAAGAGAACCATAATTTTCTCTTCTTTGCTGTATCATGGATGTTTATAAATATAAATGTCATTAGTATTATATATGTGTGTGTTTGTTTTAGTTATTTCCCATTGCCTATGTTCTCCTATTATTTTATATTATGTGAGCAAGTAATATTTACATTAGAATTTTTTGCATGGGTGTTTTAGTCAGCATTGTTCAGTAACAATCCCCCACCAGTAAATCTCAGTGGCACCAACAATAAAAGTTTATTTCTCTCTCACACACATCAGCAGGAAAATAGATTTCTAACTAATCTAAACTGGGTTTGGCTGAGCTTGGATCCAGGCTGAGAATAGAGCCCACTTTTGATCCGTCTGTCTCTCCTTCTTTTTGGACCAATAGTTTCTCAAGAAACACTCTTCTTGGGGTAAAATGTAGAGCTCAAAGGGGAAATCCAACTCTGCAAGCATATTTCAAGCCTGGTATTACTCCTTGACCAAAGCAAGCAACAGGATCAATTCTAAAATCAAAGACCCAGGAAATATAGAAGAAGTACAGTCTGTCCACCTGGAGGCCATTGGATGAAAGTAGATATGTAATGATGGATTTGATAAGGCTTACAAGAAAGAGATTAACTTAATTACTATAAATGCATAATGCATCCAATGTACTCATACTTTGCATTTCAAAAAAAAAAAAGAAATGTCCCTTCTGAAGGAGTCTGAAATTTTTAGAAAACTATGATAGTATAGTGTGAACATTACACTGGAAGCAATGGGCAGGATGGAGGGGAGCTGAAAAGATGGGAGCAGGAGGCTAAGAATAAGGCTGTACTTCTTATTTCCACCATTTAAATAATGAGAAAGAAGCACTAATGAGGTAGTCTCTGTGGAGATGGTGAATACAGGGAAAAAAATGCAGTCAGGGAGAGCAAAAGTAAGAATCAAGGGAATGTGGTAAAAGCAAAAATAGGGGTCGGAGATTTAGCCCTTGTTGGAATATGGGACTCTCCTGATGGGAACTTTATTAAGTCCTTTTGTGTCCCATCCACACCGCCTTATTGGAACAAACTTTTTCAATTTGGACAGAACTAAGTGAATGTCTGACTATATACAAGGAATTATTTCAGTCAAGAATCTTAAACAGGAGATTGACTACTGCACAAGAATGCTACATAACAGAGGTATGAAGAAACTTGAAGGCTTTAGGAAAAGTGTGCATTAATTCAAGATACAAATAATAAGTATAGTAATGTATCAGCACGGCTGAGTTGCTTGAGAAAACTTTAAAGCAGGAATCAATCAGAGAAGTTGGTCCTACTGTCAGATGACCAAGGAGGGAGTTCAGGGCAGAAACTTTCCATTAGACAAATCCAGGGAATCTTTTGGGGCAGTGGTGGGAAGCGCCATTTAAGCAAGTAGTATTAAGCTAATAAATACAATATCTTGCATCTGCATTGACCAAGGAAGCAGAAAGAAGTCACAGTGACATTGGGACAAAATTATCTGTATGGATCTATGAATTTAGATCTTTTCCCAGTTAGCCTTGTGTGTTCTGGTTCTAGTGACTTGGCATGGCAGTTTCCACACAAATATGACAGAAAAAATTCAGAAGCACAGTCCTCAGGGAGAAATATACAGAGTGTGTACAATACAGGGACAGTGGCAAGATACAGTGAGATCCTTGGAGCATATCTAAGAATGCTCCTGAGAGTTATATTTGTTTAAAACATATCAGGTTTTTCTCTGGGGCTCAAACGATAAAAACTCCCTGGGGTCAGGGGTATCTGCTTGGAATTCCCTCACTTACCATAGGCATATAACACAAGACACAAGGGGTGAGATGGTGGGGTAAACAGTAAATGGAGGATATGAGGATGAGCTCTTATGTTCAGAAGTCCCAAGAGTTACAAGGACAGCAACACAACAACTCAAGCAGCCTTAATAGGAAGAGCTATGAAGAGAGACTTGGAATTTTAATCATGATTCTTCCTAAATTTTGCAAACAATTAGCACTAGATGCCACTGTTCATTTGGAAATCAAAGAAAATCCTTTTCTAGGTCATCACTCATGTGACCCCCCCCCCCCACCAAATTCTTACCTTTGGTTTCTTCATCTATGGCTCTTATAACCTAACAGCAGAACCTCTGAACTCCTGTACCTTGTGAGATTCCTACTTGGAGAATGCACAGGTGCCCTCACATGCCTCTTTGGTCAGAAAGCTATAGATGAAACAACTGCATTCTCCCTTGTGCACTTCTGGCAACTTGGATGTCAAGCTCAAAGTACAATCAGAATAGTTCAGAAAAAATGGCCAATTTTCTTGAGTTTGGCACACTGGACTAAGGAAGGAAAGAGTGAGGGTGTTATTTTGATAGGGGAGTAATTGGAACCCAAAAGGTCCCTCCTCTAAAAGACTCAAGAAGAAAAATACACAGCAAAACAAATAAGACCCCAACAGCTGAGACTTATTAAATGCTGACTTTGGGTCAGACACTATACACATATTATCAGCCAACTGCAAGACTCCTGGGCTCTGGGATTTGTCAAAGAAGAGGACATATGTGTACCAGGGTCTGGGAAGGAAGTCGGGGCCACAATAACCCAAACCCCAGAGTCTGGCCCCAGACTCCTTGACTGCAAGGGATTTCATGGTTCCACATAATATCAAATTTGTGTCCCCATTTCTGTCCCTAGAAGCAACTAACAGGCATCAAGCTTTCCATGGCCAGGTTCAACCATGTCTGGGTCCACGTCTCCAGCATGGCAGTGCCAAGCAGCTGAAATACTTCTCTCTACCCAGTTTCCCCACTGTCTTTTAATTCTATATTTTTATTACCCACCACCCCAGACTTTTTCCTTTTTTACCCTCAAACTCATGGTTGGACACAGACACAATTCACATTCTTTCTTCCCACAACCTTGGAACCAGAAGGATTCTGTGCAATTATTTGGTCTAATCCCTGCATTTTAAAGTTAGAATAACTGATAGCCAGAGAAAGGGAGGATGGATTCGAGGCCACAGAGAAAGAAAGTGGCACTGCTAGAATCAAAGTACAGTATCTTGGGTCTTGTTTTGTCCTAATGAGCTTAATGGACTGGACACAGCATCTGATGCAGAAGCATGCAGTACACTTCTCTTGCTCTCAGACCCCTTGTCCCATAGTGTCCATACTCAAGCAGGCAGAACTCCTCCATCTGTAGTATGTACTCATGGAGCCATGTCTTAGAATGCCGCCTCTTCTCTCATATCCAAGCATTCAAGGCTTGCCTGGGAACATTTATGCTGAAAGAAAGATGATGTATCAGGAGAATTGGCCAAGGAAACAGTTGCGATTCCATGAAGTTCTGATACCATTAGCTTCACGGTAGTCCCCCTCCAGGCACACACTTCCTGACTCAGGTGGATTTGTCTATACTATTGGCATGTCCATTCTCACTATCAACTGGAGTCAGTTTATTAAGCTTTGTTCAAACACACAGTACCACGTTACTCCCCTGGACCACATTCCAGAAAACTGTCCACTCAGTAAAGTCAGAGATAGGTCCTACATTCCATCAATCTTTTGCCATTTTGGGGGAGCTCCTTCCTGAATTGAGAACAAAATTATGGGTTCTAACTACGGGAACGAATACCTCCTTTGGGAAATCCTAACCTAGAGTCTGGCCTCACAATATTCTAACTCTTTTTTAGGGTAAAGGCTAGGGTAGGAATGTAACCCCTCCTGGGGTCTCAGTTCTGCTCTTACCATCAAGTCTAATAATCTGGAGCAGTGAGTAAAGCACCCAGAAGGGCTCAGATGAACTTCCTACTTGATGCTATTGGGACAAGACGGGGGAGCTTTTATCTGAGCTAAGACTATTCTTTTAGGTTGGGACTTAATTTTTTGGTGGCCCCTCTTGCATTTAGTTCCTATCTTTCCCACTTCACTACCTCTCAGCCCTTGGGGCAGGACAGGATGTGCCAAGTAGCTAAAGAACCAAGGGGGACCTTGTGTCCTCAGGGCCCCATCCCACTCTTTACACCTTCAAAGCTGCATGGTGTCCTGAAAAGAAATTTTAATTTAATATGAAGACCCAGGTTCAAATCGGTTTATGGTTTTATTTATTGACATTCAACCTTGTTTCGAAAGATTTAGGCAGCTTACCAGGATTCATAATACACAATATTTAAAAAAAAAAAAACAAATTTTGGGTGGCTCAGTCATTTAAGCATCCACCTTCAGCTCAGGTCATGATCCCAGGGTCCTGGAATTGAGTCCTGCATCTGGCTCCCTGCTCCTCGGGGAGCCTGCTTCTCTCTCTCCCTCTGCCTGCCACTCCACCTGCTTGTGCGCTCTCTCTCTCTCTCTCTGTGAAATATATAAATAAAATCTTTGAAAATAAACAAATAAGATAAAAAGCAAATTTAGGGGCGCCTGAGTGGCTCAGTCAGTTGAGTCTCAGACTCTTGATTTAGGCTCAGGTCATGATCTCAGGGTCCTGAGATCCAGCCCCATGTTGGGTTCCATGCTCAGCACAGAGTCTGCTTCTCCCTCTGCCCCCCACCTCTCCCCCTGCTTGCAGGAATGCTTGCCCCCCATCTCTCTCTCTATCTCTCTCTCACTCAAATAAATAAAAATCTTTTAAAAATCAAAAATTTTTAAATTAAAAAAAACAAATTTAGCCTATATAAGAAAGACAGGGGAAAGAAGATACAAAAATAATAAAGTATGGTAGAACTATGCAGGAGATGAGCAACTCAAGTGCATGCTACAGGGTCACAGACACTTGCTAGGAATTATCATAAAAATTGGCCCTAAGCTTTTGTAGTAACAGCACAATAAAGGCAGCACAGTCACAACCTTTAGAGTGAGCATAAAGTCAGCCCAAAAAGATACTCGGGAACAGTGGAAATTATTGTGGTAGTAAATGGCAAAAGAGACAAGCTCTTTCACATGTTCTCAAAGAGAAAACACTGGGTAGTAAGGTGAACAGCACTCTCCATGACAGCCTCATGTTAGATTCCAGGAAGTTTCCTGGTGGTGGGGGTAACTTCTTTAAGGGTTATGAAGCATACACTGACAACACAGAGTTCAGTTCCTTGGAGGCCCTACATGGCATAACCCATGGATGTGTTTAAAGAATCCAGAATAAAAAATGTGTTAATTATCTTTTTTTCCCTACAGGCCTCCACAATATTATTTTTCTTAGTCCATTTTTAGGAAGGCATTGAGAAGCAGTAAATTTGAGACCACTCTCCCCAAATAATCTGACTTCTGAATAGATCTTGAGTTTGGCAGAAAAGACTAATTTACCATGAAACTCATGTAGCTTAAGCTCCAGGCCCCTCACTTGCTTCTCTCAGGATGAGGAGAGGAAGGAGCAACACCATCCAAACATGGAAGCAGGAAGCACTGTCCCAACCCAGGGTGGGGGCTAGAGGAGTGGGGGGCTTTCGGGGCATATCTTAATAGTGGTCTTAAGTTAATTCTGTATTCATGTCTGGGCAGCCGACACTGACGATATGCCTTGCCATCAAGCAAAATGCTCCCATATTTGACCTTAAGAAGAAATAGCAATAAGATGTTGCACTGCAACATGCTTGGAGCCAGGGTTCAAGGTTCCATGCCCATATCATGAACCTAAGACAGGCACAGCGAGGGTGCTGAGGACTTGGTGGAGCTAGATCAGTGGCTATTAGGTTGCAATGAGAGTCCATTAGATGAAGATCAAAGAGCTAGAATTCTCCAGGAGTTTGTCCCAGGCATATAGCACCACCCGAACCAGAAACTATGAAGAAAGTTATAGATGTGGCATTACCAATGTTATAAATCTAGAAAGGATCTTTCCCAGTATCAATAACTTAATTTTTAATTGAGATATAACTGAGATAGGACACTGTGCAAATTTAAAGTTTACACTGTGTTGATTTGATACATTTATATACTGCAATATGATTACCACTATAGCATTAGCTAGTCACATAATTGCTATTTCTTTTTTGTGGTAAGAATGATTACAATCTGGTCTCTTAGCAACTTTGAAGATTATAATGCAGCATTGTTGACTACAATCACTATGCTGTGCATTAGCTCTCCAGGACTATAACTTGAAGATTTTTATCAGCCATGCTAGAGCAAAGACTGAATTATCTTTCTGTTCTCTCTCTAGAAATAAGATATAAAAAATCACTGTCATGAGAAGAGGTGGCCAAAGAATCATCAGCCAGAAAATATAGGAAAATGGTATTAAAAATATTTTAAATAATAATAATGAAATGTTATATTTCTAAGATTCATGATGTTTGATGTATTTATAAGCTATTGTAAGCTTGTGATTTGTTATAATTTCTTTTTTAAAAAGATTTTATTTATTTATTTATTTCAGAGAGAGAGAGAGTGAGTGAGAGAGAGAAGGAGCAGAGGGAGGGGCAGAGGGAGAGGAAGAAGCAGACTCCCCACTGAGCAGGAAGCCCAAATCGGGGCTCCATCTGGGGACTCCAGGATCATGACCTGAGCCAAAGGCAGATGCTTAACTGACTGAGCCACCCAGGAGCCCTATAATTTCTTTTTTCATTCCAAATAAATATTGACTTACATACCTAATTTCTTATCTGTAGTTTTTGCATTGTTGCACTGCATTGTTTTTCTAAAATAAGGTTCCCAAAATTGTACAGGCTTCAAGCTCCATGAAACCTATTATATCTTTTTATAACAAATCAGTAACACAGTAGATAAACTGTTCCTGAATTCTGTGAACTGCTGTAGCAAATTACTCAAACCCAAGGAGGGGGTCATGGGAGCCCCCAACCTATAGGTGGTTGGTCAGAAGCCTAGGTTAACAGCCTGGACTTGACATTAGTATCTGGTGTGGGTAAAGGGGGTGCAGTCTTGTGAGACCGAGCCCTTAATCTGTAGGATCTGATGATATTTCCAGGTAAATAGTGTCAGAATTTAGTTAAATTGTAAGGTACCCAGCTGGTGTTGCAGAATTGCTTGATGTGTGGAAACACACACACACACACACACACACACACATACACACACACACACACACGCACACACAAAGCTGATCTCAGAAGTGAGGCTGTGTTGTTATTGTGAGTCAGGAGAGTAAAGGGCACACAGGAAGAATGTGGTTTTCCCTTCCACTACCCAAAGTGAGTTATAGATTCTGTGCAATCCATATTAAATTCCAATGACATTTTCCACAAAACTAGAAAAAAACAATCCTAAAATTTATATGGATTGTAAAAGACCCCAAATAGCCAAAGCAACTTGAGAAAGATAAACAAAGCTGGAGGCCTCATATTTCCTGACTTCAAACTACATTTAAAAGTTACAGGAGGGGCGCCTGGGTGGCTCAGTAGGTTAAGTGACAGCCTTCAACTCAGGTCATGATCCCCTCCCTGCTCAGCGGGAGGCCTGCTTCTCCCTCTCCCTCTCCCCCTGCTTGTGTTTCTTCTCTCACTATCTCTCTCTCTGTCAAATAAATAAATAAAATCTTTAAAAAACAATAAAAATAAAAGCTACAGGAATCCATAAGAGATCCTTAACTCTAGGAAATAAACTGAGGGTTGCTAGAGGGGCGGGGTGGGTGGGGGGTGGGGCAACAGGGGAATGGGCATTAAGGAGGGCATGTGATGCAATGAGCGCTGGGTGTTTATGCAACTGATGAATCACTAAACTCTACCCTGGAACTAATAATACACTATATGTTAATTAATTGGGGAAAAAGCTACAGTAATCAAAACATTATTGTACTTGCATAAAAACAGACCCATAGACCAATGAAACTGAACCAAAAGCCCAAAAATAAACCCACGTGTATATGGTCAACTAATACCTGACAAGGGAACCAAGAATACACAATGGGAAAAGGATAGTCTCTTCAATAAATGATGCTGGGAAAACTACATATCCACATGCAAAATGATGAAAATGGACCTCTATCTTACACCACTCATGAAAATTAATTTGAAATGGATATGGACTTAAACATAAGACCTGACACTGTAAAACTCATAGAAGAAAAACATAAGGAAAAAGCTCCTTGATATTGTCTTTGGCAATGATTTTTTGGACAAGACACTAAAAGCACAAGCAACAAAAGCAAGCATAAACAAAAGTAAGCATAAACATCAAATTTAAAACTTCTGCAAGCAAAGGAAACAATCAACAAAATGGAAAAGCAATCTATGGACTGAGAGAATATATTTGCAAACCATATATCAGGTAAGGAGTTAATGTCCAAAATATATAAGGAACTCATACAACTCATTAGGGGGAGAAAAAGGCCAAATACTCTGATTTTTAAATGAGCAAAGGACCTGAATGGACAATTTTCTAAGAGACAAATGAATAGCCAACAAGTACATAAAAAGGTGTTCAACATCACTACTCATTAAGGAAATGTTTATGCTACACATAAGATTAATATATAACATAAATTACATTTTTGTACATCAGAAACAAATAGAAAGAAATATAATGTTTAAAGATACCATTTACAATGATACCAAAAATATAAATAAGATTACAAGACCTGTTTGGGAAATATTGTAAGCCTTTCTTGGAAGATATTAAGAAAACCAACACAGATGGGGAATTATTGTATATACCTAAGATAATATTGTAAGGATGTCATTCTCCTCAAAGTGACCTATAAATCCAAAGCAATTAAAATCAATATCCAAGGGGCGCCTGGGTGGCTCAGTCATTAAGCAACTGCCTTTGGCTCAGGTCATGATCCCAGGGTCCTGGGATCGAGTCCCGCATCCAGCTCCCTGCTCTGCGGGAAGCCTGCTTCTCCCTCTCCCACTCCCCCTGCTTGTGTTCCAGCTCTCACGTTCTCTGTCTCTGTCAAATAAATAAATAAAATCTTTTAAAAATAAAATAAAATAAAATAAAATAAATATCCAAGATGGGTCTTTTGAAGAACTTGACAAACTGACCCTAAAATGTATGTGAATATGCAAAATCCTAAGATAATACAAAATTCAAGTAATTAAGAATGGCTTTGGGGCAGGAATATACAGTAGAGTGAAATAAAGAGCTCAGAAATAATCCCACATGTATAAGAGAAGTTATTATATAACTGGATAAAAGAGGGACTCACCAATAAATGGGTCCGAAGCCATTGAAAAGTTAAATTGGACCATTATTTCATACTTGACCAAAAATAATCAACTTCAGGTAGTTTAAGAGTTTCAGTGTGAAAGCCAAAATTTCAAGTCTTCCAAGAAAACAAAATTAAGGTGTCTCATATTCCTAGGCAATATAGTATAGTGAGTTCAAATCTTGATTCCACTACATAATAGATGAGTGACCTTGCACATATAACCTAACCTCAGTCTCCACTTCTTCATCTGTGATGATGATAATTGCACCTAACTCGTGAGTGCTTGTGCTTTTTTTGAAATTTAATGATTTTGTGCAGATGGATAGATAATAGTGCCTAGCATGAAGGAAGTACCATAGGGGTTAGTTACTATCATTATTACTACTGTTCTTATTAAATTCTTTCTGTTCACTAGAATCAGTCTCTTCCTTGTTGTGGAAGGTTGAAGAGAAGAAGGAAGCAATCCTTTTTTAATTCTTTAATCATTCTATCCTCCGTGGTTAAACGTATGCTAGAAGCTCTTATCCTTTCATTTCAATGGTATTTAGATGAACATGGGACTCACTATCAGTTTAACTGGCCTGGGACCTTCAGCTTCATGGCTGGGCACCCAAGCATTCACTGTTCAACTCAATGCCTAGTAATGCCCAGTCCTGGCCCCTGGGGTAAGTGGGCTCAGCCATCTCAAGTATCAAGCCCAAAATATAACATCAGTTGATACCAAGACTTTCCTACCTCCTACTTGCTGCATCATGAAGTCTGCTGAGTTGGGATTTCTCCTAGGGCTCTTCATCTTCCTCTTGCTGACTACCCCATTAATGGGTGGTGTTGTTAAACTTGCTGAAATGATATGTGGAGACCTCAAAGGTATGAACTTAAAGCAGAATATAAATGCAAAGACCAATTATGAATGAGGGAAAAAGTGTCAAAAAAAAAAGTGATATCCCGCTGGTCCAAGAAGGTCCTCCTTTTGTGCTAAGACCCATAAACTCTTAGTCCTTTGACTATGGACATTACTTACTCTAGGGATCTTGTGGATGTCTGATGAGAAAAAACAAACGATGATGCAAGTAAGTCCTTTCCAGATGGAGCTGTCTTTTGTAGGCAGTCCAAAGGACAAGAAGTATTTTAAATTAGGGGTTTTGTGACAAATTTCAAAGGTCGCAGACCATTTAAGAATATGTATTGAGAGGAGAGTAAAGGGGGATTGGAAACTGAGCAAACTGAGGCATTTTCAATATCTGGGTTCTGGGTGCATAGAGAACACTTGAACCTATGGTCCCTATTTACAGAAGCTTACAATGTAGACGTGAAAGATAATGAAGCTTTCTTCCACAGGTAATGTGTACAGGCTTGGTGCTTCTTGAGCATGGGGAGGTGGCACAGTCTACACTGTGAGTCAGACACCCCAAATCCTGGCCCAGCCACTTAGCAAATGTATGCCCTTGGTCGTCACTCAATCACTTACCACCCACTTCCAAACTAATGTGAGGAATTTTTAAGGGCCCTGTAAGCAAGATCTCTGGCTGCGTCCTAACTAATTCTCCCTAACTCAATGGGAACCTCTCGTGCAGATCCCTGCAAAATGGATATGGATGCTGGCAGCTGCTTTGAAATTCATTTTAGATATTTCTACAACCAAACCTCCAAAAGATGTGAAAGTTTTGTCTTCTCCGGATGTAATGGCAACCTTAACAACTACAAGCTTAAAATAGAATGCAACATAGCCTGCGTTGAAGAATACAAAATAACGTAAGGAATCCCATCTTGCCCTTGGTCCTTGGGGGAGAGGAAAAGGAGAGTCTCTGAGACACTAAGATCCCTGGTTTGGGATGGGAAGAGGGAGGATTGTCCTCATCAAAAAACTTAATAGTTGGGTTGGATCTCAGGATCATTTGTCATTTTTCAGTTAGGAAATCAAAAGTCCAGAGAAAAAATAATAGTCACCATTTATCAAATAATTACCATGTGCCAGGCATTGCACTAAGCAATTTACATATATTGGTATAATTTAAAATTAAAGTCACCCTAAGGTAGATTTATATCATTAAAGTGGCAGATGAAGAAACCAAGTCCAGTAGAGTTAACTAACTGACCCAAGTTCACATTAAATGACACAGCAAGGTTTCTAACCAGATCTGATGGTACCCAAGGCTTGACCATTTTATATGCACAAGTTCACCCAAACCCAACCCTTGTAATCCCGGACCTGTGAACTCTCCGTAGCAACATGCTGTTTATACAACTAAGCTCGCAGCCCACACTTTGACCATTTCCCAGTCATTGGAACTAGAGGAAGGTCCTTGGAGGCTAACAAGGCTTTGGTATGGCTGATTTCCAGGAGAGTGAGATGGAAAGTGACCTTGGGAGTAACTCAAAAACAGAAATTTTGCTTTATTTATTTAATATCCCTAGTGCATTTTTGCAATGCCTGGCGCATAGTAGATAATGACTAAGTTTTAAGGGAATGAAAGAATAAGAGATCAATCAATGGAACAGGAGGGACATTGAAAGATATGGAATCGCTGGACTTCCCCTGGGATAAAAATGACTTAATCCAGGGAGACTTTCCAAAATCTATAACACAGATCTGTTTTTTGTTGTTTGTTTGTTTGTTTGTTTGTTTGTTTTTGCTTAAACAGGGAAAAAAAGCCAAAAGGTTAGGGTTGATACACCATTCTGAAACATAGTTTTAAGAAAATTCAAACCAATTTTAAGATCTTTGTAATATTTCCATAATCCTGGAAACTTCCATCTGTTTGCCATTCTCCTGACTTGAGTTTGCTCTTTGCTGAGAAATAACTGTATGATCATTAAAATAAAAGCAACTTTGTGTCAGCCTTCCCTACTCGCTGAATGTCCCTCCCCCTGCCTTATCCAGAGTTGAATGTCAGCTGGTCCCATCCTTTAGCTGCCTTTTTCCCTCTGAACCATTCCTCATATGTACACACAATGTTTCAGGTGTGACAAGCTAGATCTGTATAGGTTTTTATCACCTCCCTCCTCAGGATGAGCTAGTTTGTAGTACCAAAGTACAAAACCAGTGCTCTTTTTTGTCCTTTGAAACCAAACTGAGCAGTGAACCTCACATTCACATGACATGTCCTTGCACTCATAACAAATGTTTCTTTGTGATATTTGATATTTCCTGATTCATGCCCACCAATCAGGAGCCCCAGTTAGTTTAACTAGCCTCCCGAATTGGTCCCTATTAATAAGTAGTTACTTAAACATTGTTTAGTACCTCAATCATTGAAATTTGATTCTGCTGACAACCATCAATTTCAATCCAATGACTGTGTTTTAGCTACCAAGTGAATAATCACCCAAACACTAGTTGCCAAGTCTAAACATAATGCTACAAGGCTCAACATGGCCATGATCTTCCCAGCTGTAGGACACACAGCCTAACCATTTCATCTCTGAGTTTATTCAAGCATCCCTTTCTGGCACACCTTCCCTGTCCATCTTATTGACCAAGTCCAATCCCTCACCGGTGAATGCAACCTGGACTATTGGTAGCTAGGGCCAACATCAGAGGCATTATAAACCAGTTGAGATCCTGTAACTAGATATGCAAGCCTGTCTTTTCTCAATCTTAAGAATAGGAAAACTAATGCCCTAAAATGAGACCATTTTCTGCAAGAACTCTGATTACTTCAAGATCAGACCATCATCCAAACAGGGTTTATTCTGAACAGGTGAAACCCAAATTCTGGCATGTTCCATCTTTGGTGAAGACCTGAGAATTCTAAATTATTCTTAAACCAAATCAGCTGCTGGAGACATGCTGTGGGCCCTGAAATAATAGGAACTAGGCTAACTTGACCGGTTAACATAAATGAAAGTTCTGAGATTTTCCTGTTGTAAGTCACAAAGCTGGGTGTCCCAGAAATAAAAAGTCTTTCAGGGATAAAATAACATTCCCATACACAAAAAATGAATCATGGAACACTACATCAAAAACTAATGATGTAATATATGATGATTAACATAACATAATAATAAAAAAATAAAATAAAATAAATAACATTCCCACCCCCCATTTGCTTCCTCTTCCAACCAAATCCTGGAAAAGCCAGACAAGTAAAAGGAAGGTATGTGGGGGCGCCTAGGTAGCTCAGTTAGTTAAGCATCCAACTCTTGATTTTGGCTCAGGTCATGATCTCAGGGTTATGAGGTCAAGCCCCAAGTCGGGTTCTGTGCTGCACATGGAACCTGCTTCAGATTCTCTCTCTCCCTCTCCCTTTTCCCACCCCCCACTCATGCTCTCTCACTCTCTTAAAAAAGAAAAAAAGACGTATGGATATAAATAACTAAAATCAAGATTAAGAATTTTTTGACAAGGGCGCCTGGGTGGCTCAGTTGGTTAAGCGACTGCCTTCGGCTCAGGTCATGATCCTGGAGTCCCGGGATCGAGTCCCGCATCAGGCTCCCTGCTCAACAGGGAGTCTGCTTCTCCCTCTGACCCTCCCCTCTCTCATGTTCTCTCTCTCTCTCTCATTCTCTCTCTCAAATAAATAAATAAAATCTTTAAAAAAAAAAAGAATTTTTTGACAAAAGAGGGCAGTGCTATCTTGGTGAGAAAATGAAATAAATGCCCAAGACAGATTGCTGGGCACCAACAATAAAAGAATGAGTTGGTGAAGATTTTTGAGTTGTGTTATTCTCTTCACCACAAAAATCTGGATCTATCATTGTCTCCTCAATAGCCAAAGCAGTAACACCTACAAGTTACCACAAGTGCAACTAAGATAACAAAATGGTGGTTCCAGAGCCCAGCTATAGTAAGAAGCGTATAAAAACAGGTACAACTGGACTAGGCAGACATAGTTTATTATTTTTCTTCTTCCTATCCACGCTGACAGATAGATAGCTAAACCTAAGAAAAAACTGCCTTAGAAAAGAGATGTAGGGCAGAAAAGTAGATATGTTCCATAAGCAGAGGGGAAGAAAGAAGAAAAGTACTATTTAGGAAGTGACAAATGGGTGTAAATAAGCCCAGATTGTATCATTGTGGAGTTTTGACTGGAATTTTCCACCAACTACTTTAAATCACCCAAAAGACATGCAAGTTACCCCACCAACCATCCATCTACCACATACATATGAAAATTAGTAATGGGAAACCTCACTAAAATGGAGTTGGGAGGTATCAGGATGGGGAGCTCTACCACTCCTAGTCAATTGTAGATGCAATAGGAAGAGACCAACTTGACTTTGCACGTGGATACTACACTACCACAGGAAAAATGCACTTTCCTTATCCCTCTGGGCAACAGCTCAGCCAATGAGAAGCCACCATACTTTGAACTCCCAGTTTACTCCAGCAGACTTTTAGTTTATAACAGCCTTTCCAACCTATTCCTCTTCTCCTTAAAAAAACATACCTCTCGGAAGGGGTGTGGGGGGATGGATTAGCCTGGTGATAGGTATTAAAGAGGGCACGTATTGAATGGAGCACTGGGTGTTATATGCAAACAATGAATCATGGAACACTACATCAAAAACTAATGATGTAATATATGGTGATTAACATAACATAATAAAATAAAATTTAGAAAAAAAAATACCTCTCCTTTGTTCCCCAAACTTGCCTACAGTTTGACCATAGCTTGTTTGTCCAGACTGCAATTCTCTTTCATACCCCAATAAATCTGCCTTTTGCTGGTAAAATAACTGGTAGTTTTTAGCTCAAGGTTAACATATACAATAAAAGCAAAAACAGCTCACATTTTCATGGATAAATGATCACAATAAAATTTGCTACAAACATGTACACAAAGAGAAACAACAAGCCAAATAGCCAATATAAAATACTGGGTGTTACACACAACTAATGAATCACTGAACACTACATCAAAAACTAATGATGTACTGTAAGGTGGCTAACTTAACATAATAAAAATTAATTAATTAATTAACCCAGAATTAAATGAGGAAATAAATGAAATAATATTCTCAACTAGATAAGAGTGGGTATTGATATGTTAAAGCAGGAACATATGTTAACAAAGAAGAACCAATAAAAAATAGGATTTGGAAAATAGAAGAGGTGCATAAATGACATGATAACTGAGATAAATATAAAGGATACAGCCAAAGTATGAATTAGTGATGGTAGATTAGGTCAAGGAGCCCTTTGAAATATTAGAAAAGAATAAAGAAAATTTAAAATATGAAAATTAAGGTAGGGGAATACGACAGAGTAGGAAGAACCAGGAATCTGTCTCCCCACCTAGACAACAATGGCACTGACAGAATATGTCTGATGTAACTATATTCAGGACTGGAGTCTATTGAGGTTTGCAACTTCCAGGGGAAGGCTTGGGTGGTAACTGCAATTAATTTCAATCAATTTCAGCTCTTAGCACGCTAGTAGCTACACATTCCCCACCCTCATCCTATGCCAAGCAGCTATTCACATTTTCCTGGAGCAGCTTAAACACAGCTTGCAGCATCCAGGTAAGCAAAAAAGGAACTTCTCCTCCAAATATCAGGGATATATGCTCTGATCACTAATCGCTGTCTCCCATCACAGAGTGCACACAAAGAAGCACCTCCCCTTATTATTGCAAGCCCCTCCCCCTCATGCTAAAGTAACTTCCCAGTGTTTAAAGGATCAGTGCCCTTTTTCCCTCTGTGCTCAGCACAGAGTCTGCTTCAAATTCTCTCCCCTCCCTCACTGCTTCTCCCCCTACTCGTCCTCTCTCTCTCTCTAAAATAAATAAATAAAATCTTTTTAAAAAAATAAAGAACAGAAAGAAAAAAGATTGAAGAAAAGTGAACAGAACATAAGAGATGTTTATACATCATTAAGTAAACGCACATATGCATTGTGGGAGTCCCAGAGGAAGAGAGAAAAAAAGACCAGAGATAGTGTTTGAAGAAATAAATGATTGAAAACCTCCCAAATTTGATGAAAGATATGAATATAAATATCCAGGAAGTTCAACAAACTGCAAATAAGATGAACTCAAAGAAATGCACACTGAGACACATTAAAATCAAACTCTCAAAAGCTAAAGACAAAGAGAGAATCTTGGAAGCAGCAAGAGAAAACTGACACATCACATGCAAGGGATCTTCATCACGATAACAGCAGATTTCTCATCAGAAACTTTAGAAGTCAGTAAGCAGTGAGCTAATTACAGTAAAAATGCTAGAAGAAAAAAGCCTGTCAACCAAATCCTATATCTGGCAAAACTGTCCTTTAAAAGAGGAGGAGGTGGGGGATCAACCAAGATGGCAACATAGGATGCTCCTTAACTCCCCTCCTCCCATAAACACACTGAATGTACAGCTACACATGAAACAATTACCTCTGAAAGAAATCCAGGGGCTCCTAGGTGGCTCAGTTGGTTAAGGATCTGCCTTCTGCTCGGGTCATGATCCGAGGGTCCTGGAATTGAGCCTCACATGAGGCTCCCTGCTTCTCCCTCTCCCTCTGCCTGCTGCTCTTCCTGCTTGTGCTCTCTCTCTCTCTCTGTGTCAAATAAATAAATAAAATCTTTAAGAAAGAAAGAAGTAAGAAAGAAAGAAAGAAAGAAAGAAAGAAAGAAAGAAAGAAAGAAAGAAAGAAAGAAAGAAAGAAAGAAAGAAAGAAAGAAAGAAAAGAAAGGAAGGAAGGAAGGAAGGAAGAAAGAAAGAAAAGAAAGGAAGGAAGGAAGGAAGGAAGGAAGGAAGAGAAAAAGAAAGAAAGAAAGAGAGAGAGAGAGAGAAAGAAAGAGAGAGAGAGAGAGAAAGAAAGAGAGAGAGAGAGAAAGAAAGAGAGAGAGAGAGAGAAAGAAAGAAAGAAAGAAAGAAAGAAAGAAAGAAAGAAAGAAAGAAAGAAAGAAAGAAAGAAAGAAAGAAAGAAAGAAAGAAAGAAAGAAAGAAAGAGAGAGAGAAAGAAAGAAAGAAAGAAAGAAAAAGAAACTAGCTGAGTGACTCCTACACACTGGGCAAATGAGAACATACTAATATTGAAACAGGTAGGAAAGCCTGAGACACTCTCATCATAAATCCCACCCCCAGCACAGTGCTATACAATCAGAAAGGAACTCCCAACTCCCAGGCTATTCCTGAGGAGCAAAGTGTTTCGAAACCAAATTTAGTGCCCCAACTTTTTTTTATTGTTTTATTGTTATGTTAATCACCATATATTACAGCATTAGTTTTGGATGTAGTGTTCCACGATTCCTTGTTTGTGCATAACACCCAGTGCTCCATGCAGAACGTGCCCTCTTTAATACCCATCACCAGGCTAACCCATACCCCCACCCCCCTCCCCTCTAGAACCCTCAGTTTGTTTTTCAGAGTCCATCGTCTCTCATGGTTCGTCTCCCCCTCCGATTTCCCCCCTTCATACTTCCCCTCCTGCTATCTTCTTTTTTTTTTCTTAACATATATTGCATTATTTGTTTCAGAGGAACAGATCTGTGATTCAACAGTCTTGCACAATTCACAGCACTCGCCATAGCACATACCCTCCCCAATGTCTATCACCCAGCTACCCCATCCCTCCCACCCCCCCACCACTCCAGCAACCCTCAGTTTGTTTCCTGAGATTAAGAATTCCTCATATCAGTGAGGTCATATGATACATGTCTTTCTCTGATTGACTTATTTCACTCAGCATAACACCCTCCAGTTCCATCCACGTCGTTGCAAATGGCAAGAACTCATTCCTTTTGATGGCTGCATAATATTCCATTGTGTATATATACCACCTCTTCTTTATCCATTCATCTGTCGATGGACATCGTGGCTCTTTCCACAGTTTGGCTATTGTGGACTTTGCTGCTATAACATTGGGGTGCACGTAGCCCTTTGGATCCCTACATTTGTATCTTTGTGGTAAATACCAGTAGTGCAATTGCTGGATCGTATGGTAGCTCTATTTTCAACTGTTTGAGGAACCTCCATACTGTTTTCCAGAGGGGTTGCACCAGCTTGCATTCCCACCAACAGTGTAGGAGGGTTCCCCTTTCTCTGCATCCCCGCCAACATCTGTCGTTTCCTGACTTGTTATTTTTAGCCATTCTGATGGGTGTGAGGTGGTATCTCACTGAGGTTTTGATTTGGATTTCCCTGATGCCGAGCGATGCTGAGCACTTTTTCATGTGTCTGTTGGCCATTTGGATGTCTTCTTTGGAAAAATGTCTGTTCATGTCTTCTGCCCATTTCTTGATTGGATTATTTGTCCTTTGGGTGTTGAGTTTGATAAGTTCTTTATAGATTTTGGATACTAGCCCTTTATCTGATATGTCATTTGCAAATATCTTCTCCCATTCTGTCAGTTGTCTTTCAGTTTTGTGGACTGTTTCTTTTGCTGTGCAAAAGCTTTTTATCTTGATGAAATCCCGATAGTTCCTTTTTGCCCTGGCTTCCCTTGCCTTTGGCGATGTTTCTAGGAAGAAGTTGCTGCGGCTGAGGTCGAAGAGGTTGCTGCCTGTGTTCTCCTTTAGGATTTTGATGGACTCCTCTCTCACATTTAGGTCTCTCAACCATTTGGAGTCTATTTTTGTGTGTGGTGTAAGGAAATGGTCCAGTTTCATTTTTCTGCATGTGGCTGTCCAAATTTCCCAACACCATTTGTTGAAGCGACTGTCTTTTTTCCATTGGATATTCTTTCCTGCTTTGTCAAAGATGAGTTGACCATAGAGTTGAGGGTTCGTTTCTGGGCTCTCTATTCTGTTCCATTGATCGATGTGTCTGTTTTTGTGCCAGTACCATACTGTCTTGATGATGACAGCTTTGTAATAGAGCTGGAAGTCCGGAATTGTGATGCCGCCAGCTTTGCTTTTCTTTTTCAACATTCCTCTGGCTATTCAGGGCCTCTTCTGGTTCCATACAAATTTTAGGATTATTTGTTCCATTTCTTTGAAAAAAGTGGATGGTATTTTGATGGGGATTGCATTGAATGTGTAGATTGCTCTAGGTAGCATTGACATCTTCACAATGTTTCTTCTTCCAATCCATGAGCATGGAACATTTTTCCATTTCTTTGTGTCTTCCTCAATTTCTTTCATGAGTCTTTTATAGTTTTCTGAGTACAGATCCTTTGCCTCTTTGGTTAGATTTATTCCTAGCTATCTTATGGTTTTGGGTGCAATTGTAAATGGGATCGACTCCTTAATTTGTCTCTCTTCTGTCTTGTTGTTGGTGTATAGGAATGCCACTGATTTCTGTGCATTGATTTTATATCCTGCCACTTTACTGAATTCCTGTATGAGTTCTAGCAGTTTTGGGGTGGAGTCTTTTGGGTTTTCCACATAAAGTATCCTATCATCTGCCAAAAGTGAGAGTTTGACTTCCTCTTTGCCGATTTGGATGCCTTTGATTTCTTTTTGTTGTCTGATGGCTGTGGCTAGGACTTCTAATACTATGTTGAATAGCAGTGGTGAGAGTGGACATCCCTGCCGCGTTCCTGACCTTAGGGGGAAAGCTTTCAGCTTTTCCCCATTGAGAATGATATTCGCTGTAGGTTTTTCATAGATGGTTTTTATGATATTGAGGTATGTACCCTCTATCCCTATACTCTGAAGAGTTTTGATCAAGAAAGGATGCTGTACTTTGTCAAATGCTTTTTCTGCATCTATTGAGAGGATCATATGATTCTCGTTCTTTCTTTTGTTAATATATTGTATCACGTTGATTGATTCACGGATGTTGAACCAACCTTGAAGCCCAGGGATAAATCCCACTTGGTCATGGTGAATAATCCCTTTAATGTACTGTTGGATCCTATTGGCTAGTATTTTGGTGAGAATTTTTGCATCCATGTTCATCAAGGATATTGGTTTGTAATTCTCCTTTTTGATGGGGTCTTTGTCTGGTTTTGGGATCAAGGTAATGGTGTCCTCATAAAATGAGTTTGGCAGTTTTCCTTCCATTTCTATTTTTTGGAACAGTTTCAGGAGAATAGGTATTAATTCTTCTTTAAATGTTTGGTAGAATTCCCCTCGGAAGCCATCTGGCCCTGGGCTTTTGTTTGTTGGGAGATTTTTCATGACTGGTTCAATTTCCTTAGTGGTTATAGGTCTGTTTAGGTTTTCTACTTCTTCCTGGTTCAATTTTGGTAGTTGATACATCTCTAGGAATGCATCCGTTTCCTCCAGGTTATCTAATTTGCTGGCATAGAGTTGCTCATAATATGTTCTTATAATTGTTTGTATGTCTTTGGTGTTGGTTGTGATCTCTCCTCTTTCTTTCATGATTTTGTTGATTTGGGTCATTCCTCTTTTGTTTTTGATAAGTCTGGCCAGGGGTTTATCAATCTTGTTAATCCTCTCAAAGAACCAGCTCCTAGTTTCGTTGATCTGTTCTACTGTTCTTTTGGTTTCTATTTCATTGATTTCTGCTCTGATCTTTATTATTTCTCTTCTGCTGGGTTTAGGCTTTATTTGCTGTTTTTTCTCTAGCTCCTTTAGATGTAGAGTTAAGTTGTGTATTTGAGACTTTTCTTGTTTCTTGAGAAAGGCTTGTATTGCTATATACTCTCCTCTCAGGACTGCTTTTGCTGCATCCCAAAGATTTTGAACTGTTTTGTTTTCATTATCATTGGTTTCCATGAATTTTTTTAATTCTTCTTTAATTTCCCTGTTGACCCATTCATTCTTTAGTAGGATGCTCTTTAGCCTGCATGTATTTGAGTTTTTTCCGACTTTCCTCTTGTGACTGAGTTCTAGTTTCAAAGCACTGTGGTCTGAAAATATGCAGGGAATAATACCAATCATTTGGTACCGGTTGAGACCTGATTTGTGACCGAGGATGTGATCTATTCTGGAGAATGTTCCATGGGCACTAGAGAAGAATGTGTATTCTGTTGCTTTGGGATTGAATGTTCTGAATATGTCTGTGAAGTCCATTTGGTCCAGTGTGTCGTTTAAAGTCTTTATTTCCTTGTTGATCTTTTGCTTAGATGGTCTGTCCATTTCAGTCAGGGGGTGTTAAAGTCCCCCAGTATTATTGTATTGTTGTCAATGTGTTTCTTTGCTCTTGTTATTAATTGCCTTATATAATTGGCTGCTCCCATGTTAGGGGCATAGATCTTTACAATTGTTAGACCTTCTTGTTGGATAGACCCTTTAAGTAGGATATAGTGTCCTTCCTCATCTCTTATTACAGTCTTTGTTTTAAAATCTAATTTGTCTGATATAAGGATTGCCACCCCAGCTTTCTTTTGGTGTCCATTAGCATGGTAAATGGTTTTCCACCCCCTCACTTTCAATCTGGGGGTGTCTTTGGGTCTAAAATGAGTCTCTTGCAGACAGCATATTGATGGGTCTTGTTTTTGAATCCAATCTGATAGCCTGTGTCTTTTGATTGGGGCCTTTAGCCCATTTACATTCAGGGTCACTATTGAAAGATATGAATTTAGTGCCATTGTATTGCCTGTAAGGTGACTGTTACTGTATATTGTCTGTATTCCTTTCTGGTCTATGCTGCTTTTAGGCTCTCTCTTTGCTTAGAGGACCCCTTTCAATATTTCTTGGAGGGCTGGTTTCGTGTTTGCGAATTCCTTTAGTTTTTGTTTGTCCTGGAAGCTTTTTATCTCTCCTTCAATTTCCAATGAGAGCCTAGCTGGATATAGTATTCTTGGCTGCATATTTTTCTCGTTTAGTGCTCTGAAGATATCATGCCAGTCCTTTCTGGCCTGCCAGGTCTCTGTGGATAGGTCTGTTGCCATTCTAATGTTTCTACCATTATAGGTTACATATCTCTTCTCCTGAGCTGCTTTCAAGATTTTCTCTTTGTATCGGAGTCTTGTAAGTTTTGCTATTAGATTTCGGGGTGTTGACCTATTTTTATTGATTTTGAGAGGGGTTCTCTGTGCCTCCTGGATTTTGATGCCTGTGTCCTTCCCCACATTAGGGAAGTTCTCTGCTATAATTTGCTCCAATATACCTTCTGCCCCTCTCTCTCTTTCTTCTTCTTCTGGGATCCCAATTATTCTAATGTTGTTTTGTCTTATGGTATCGCTTATCTCTCGAATTGTGTCCTCGTGATCCAGTAGTTGTTTATCTCTCTTTTTCTCAGCTTCTTTGTTTTCCATCATTTGGTCTTCTATATCGCTGATTCTCTCTTCTGCCTCATTTATCCTAGCAATTAGTGCCCCCATTTTTTGATTGCACTTCATTTACAGCCTTTTTAATTTCCACTTGGTTAGATTTTAGTTCTTTTATTTCTCCAGGAAGGGTTTCTCTAATAACTCCATGCTTTTTTCAAGCCCAGCTAGTATCTTTAAAATCATGATTCTGAACTCTAGGTCCGACATCATACTAATGTCCGTATTGAGTAGGTCCCTGGCTGACGGTACTACCTCTTGTTCTTTTTGCTGAAGTGATTTTTTTCGTCTGGTCATTTTGTCCAGAGGAGAATAGATGAATGAGAGAACAAAATGCTAACAGGTTAACAACATTCCCAGCAAATATACTCTAAACAAATCAGAAAAACCTGAAACCAGGGGAAAAGAAGGGAAAGCAAGAAAAAAGAAAAAGAAAAATATAAAAACAAAAACAAAAACAGAACAAGACAAAAAAAAAAACAGAATATGATCAAATTATGATCAGGCTAGTGCATAGATCAGTGCCACACACTAGATTTTGGGTATATTTTGGTCTGTTAGAAGAAAGTGCCTCCTAAAATTTTAAAGAAAGAAAGACTTATATATGTACAAAATAAGGGTTGATACAATGAAGGGATGGAAGATGACTGTAAAGTGAAAATTATAAAAGATTTTATAAAAGGAATTGATAAGATAAGAAGTTGTTTGAAAAAGAAAGAAGAAGATTTAAAAAAAAAAGAAAGAAAGAAAAAGGGAGAGAATGTGATCAGGCAGGAGACTAGAACAAAGCCATACACTAGTGATTTAGGGTTTATTTTGATCTGTTAGAAGAAACTGTATCTCAAAATTTTAAAGAGAGAACAACTTATATATATATGCCAAAAATAAGGGTATCTACTATGAAGGGATAGAATATGGCTCCAAAAATGAAAAATAAAAAAAATTTTTTTTCAAGAAGGGATTGATAAGATGTTGGTTGAAAAAGGGAAAAAGAAAAATTCAAAAAAAAAAAAACAGTTAAAAGAAATTAACTTTGAGAAACTAATGAATCATGGTAAAAAAAAAAAAAAGCCATGAATTCTATGTGCAGTATTCCCCTAGCGCTGGAGTTCTCCCGTTCTCCTTGATCGGTAAACTTGGTCTTGCTGGCTGTTCTGGCTGATCTTCTGGGGGAGGGGCCTGTTGCCGTGGTTCCCAAATGTCTTTGCCGCAGGCGGAATTGCCCCGCCCTTGGTCTGGGCTAAGCAATCTGCTCGGGTTTGCTCTCAGGAGCCTTTGTTCCCTGCAAGCTCTCGGTACAGCTTTGAGGATGAGAGTGAAAATGGCGGCCTCCCAATCTCCACCCGGAGGAGCTGAGAACTTGGGGCCCTGCTCCTCAGTGCGCCCTCAGAGAAAAGCAGTCAATCACTGCCGTCTCCCTGGTCTCCGGCCGCACTCCGTGCTCACCCGGCCTGTGATCAAGCGTTTCTATCTCTGGCACCCGACCCCGTGTGGAGTCTCCAAACCCAGCAGATCCCTGCGGTGCACTCCCGTGCCGCTCCTCCCGGGGGAGGAAGGGGAGTCTCCCCGGATCTGCCGCTTGTTGGGTTCCTCCTGGAGGAGTAGTGGCCCGACTGTGTTGCTGATCACAGTTTATGGCAACTCCGAGCTGAGAGCCCGCGCCTCGGCTCTGTCTCTGCAGCCAGCTTCCCCGCTCCGATACCTGGGAGCTCTGCCACACTCAGACACCCCCGGTCTTTCTGTGACCCCGAGGGTCCTGAGACCACACTGTCCTGCGAGGGTTCCACCCCCTGCTTAGCCACTGGAGCGACGTCCCTCAGCGGAGCTGACTTCTAAAAGTTCCAATTTTGTGCTCCGCGGCTCTATCACTTGCCAGAAGCGGCCGACGGAGGCCCCCTCCCCCACCGTCTATCCTCCCGAATATCGCCTGGGATTCACTTCTCCGCACATCCTACCTTCCAGTAAATGGTCGCTTTTCTGTTCAGAGAGTTGTTGCTATTCTTCTCTTCGATCTCCTGTTGAGTTCGTAGGTGTTCAGAATGGTTTGATCCTTATTCAGCTGAATTCCTGAGACCAGACGAAATCCAGGTCTCCTACTCCTCCGCATCTTGCTCCGCCCCCCTAGTGCCCCAACTTTTAACACTCCCATCTGGGGCACCTTGGTGCCTCAGTTGGTTGAGCATCCGACTCTTGGTTTCAGCTCAAGGTCCTGAGATTGAGCCCCACATTGGGCTCCATGCTCAGCACAGACGCTGCTTGAGACTCTTTCTGAACCTCCCCCCTGCTCTCTCTCTTTCTCTCTCTCTCTCACAAGTAAATAAACAAATATTAAATATTTTTTAAAAGACTCCCATCTAAGGGATGGGCCCCCAAAACACCTAGTTCTGAAAGCCAGTGGGGTTTGCAGCAACAAGACCCACAAGACTATAGCAAACAAAGGAGCAGTTGTTAATGCGTATATGAGTACTCACGGTGACTAACCCCCAGGGTTCAGTGCAGAGGAATCAGGCAAAATTGCCTTCTTCTAGTCTTCCCAAAAAGGGGTCCATCTGTATACTTTGAAATTTGCTGCCTGAAAGTCAGGCTTCTAATTTAGTACACATCAAGAAGCTAGCTGTGATCCTCCCCAGAGACTAGGGAACAAGTGGACATATACCCCCATCATCTCCCTGTAGCCTGAGAGGTATATATCCAAAGGAAATGAAAACCAGATATCAAAGAGAATTCTGCACTTCCATGTTTACTGCAACATTATTCTCAGCAACCAACGTATGGAAACAACCTAAGAGTCTGTCAACAGATGACTAGATAAAGATTATATATATATATATATATATATATATATATATATATATATATATGTAAAATATTCCATTAGAGGAGAGGAATTAAGATGGCAGAGTAGTAGAAGGACCTTATGCTTGCCTCAGCCCTCGAACACAGATATATCATTATCAAATCATTCTGAACACCCAGGAAATCGATCTGAGAACTGAGAGAACAAACTGCACAACTAGAGGGAGAAAAGAGGCCACATGGCAGAAGGTAGGAGGTGCAGTGATGTGATTTCGGGGAGAACAGAATCACAGGGCTGTGGAGGGGAGGGAGACCTGATCACAGAGAGAGGAGAGAGAGAAAGCAGCATGCTGTGCATTGCACAAGAAAAACATTTCCCCAAAACCGTTGACTGGGAAAACAAGAGGGGCTGATTATTTCAAGTTTTTAGAAGCAGTGGAGCTCAAAGACTAAAGTTTTAGAAGTCTGCACCTTCACTAGGTGGAGCCTGGCAGGTATAGTGGTGCTCCTGTGGAGGAGGCCAGAGGCCTGGGAGCAGACAGCATGCTCTGAGGATCCCCTGGGTCATGTTGGGGGAGACAGTTTCCCTTCTTGGGGTGCATTTGGGAGAGGTGGCACTGCCTGTCAGGGTACAGAAGAGCCAATGGGCACCACTGCACTGCCCCACTCATTAGCATACAAGCAGAGACACCTGCTGAGGGCAACTCAACTGGATGCCCGCTTTTTGCTATGCTTTACCATAAAATCCAAACCCTTGCGCAGTCGTGCAACTGCTTTACTGGGACAAACCAGTACTAGCCACAGCTCAGCAAGACACTCCCCCAGAGGATCAGTGCTGGTCTGTGGTCCCTAAAATTTGGGAGTTTTGAAACCCAGCTGCACACCTGAGATAAAACACTGGGGCACTGTGCCACTGCCAGGCAGGCAGTCCATGTGGACACAGACAGGGTGAAAGCAGGAATCTGACAAAGCCAGGGACAAAAGAGGGGAGATTGTTCACTCTTCTGTGAGAGCTTCTTGAACAGCAGCTGATGCGAGCTCCCCTCTCCAGGGAAGAGAGCCAGCCACTGCCATTTTTCACCCCTCCCATCAGCACAGATGGACTTCAGCAGCAGAGTGCACACAGCAGAGGCTTGAGCTGCTGACACCAAGCCCCACCCCCCTGTGCTCTACAGGTGCCTTTTTTAATAGGGTAAGTGTGACTGAGAGCCAGAGCAGCTGCAGGCCCCTCCCCAAGAAGACTAGCACAAACCCTCCCTCCATACACACACCAAGTCTACTGACCATAGAGTGCTACAAAGCTTCAGCTCTAGTGGAAATGGGGCAAGGTGCAGACATACTAACAAACAAAAGATAGAGACCTAGACAAAATGCCAAGATGGAGGAATTCATCTCAGAAGAAAGAATAAGAGGTCACTGCAAGGGAGATAATCAAAATAGATATAAGTAATATGAAGAATAAGAAGAGGTCACTGCCAGGGAGATAATCAAAATAGATATAAGTAATATGCCTGAACCAGAATTTAAAACAACAATCATAAGGATACTACTGGGCTTGAGAAAAGCATAGAAGAAACCAGAGAAACCCTTACTGCAGAGATAAAAGAACTAAAAGCTAGTCAAGCCAAAAAAAAAAGCTATAACTGAGGTGCAAGACTGACTGGATGTAATGACCACAAGGATGGAAGAAGCAGAGGAACAAATAAGGGACATAGAAGATAAAATTATGTAAAATAAGGAAGCTGAAAAGAAGAGGGAAAGAAAAGTATTCGACCACAAGTGTAGACTGGGGGAACTCAGTGACTCCATAAAGCATAATAACATTCCTATCATAGGAGTCCCAGAAGAAGAAAAGAGGAGAAAAGAGGCAGCAGGTTTATTTGAGCAAATTATGCTGAAAACTTCCCTAATCTGGGGAAAGAAACAGACATCCAAATCCAGAACGCCCAGAACACCCATCAAAATCAACAAAAGCCAGCCAACTCCAAGACATATCTTGCTAAAATCTGCAAAATACAGAGATAAGGAAAGAATCCTTAAAGCAACAAGGGAAAAGAAATCCCTAACCTACAAGGGAAAACAAATCAGGTTAGCAGCAGACCTATCCATGGAAACTGGAAGGCCAGAAGAGAGTGGCATGACATATTCAATGTTCTGAATAGAAAAAATATGCAGCCAAGAATACTTTATCCAGCAAGGCTGTCATTCAGAATAGAAGGAAAGATAAACAGCTTCCCAGACAAACAAAAACTGAAGGAACTCGTGGCCACTAAACTGCAAGAAATATTAAAGGGGACTCTTTGAGTGGGAAAGAAAGACCAAAAGCAACAAAGACTAGAAAGGAACAAAGAAAATCTCCAGAAACAAGGACTTTACAGGTAATACAAATGGCACTAAATTCATATCATTCAATAATTACTCTGAATGTAAGTGGACTAAATGTTCCAATAAAAAGACATAGGTTATCAAAATGGATGAAAAAACAAGACCTATCTATATGCTGCCTACAAGAGACTCATTTTAGACCTAAAGACACCTCCAGATTGAAAGTGAGGGGGTGGAGAACCATTTATCATGCTAATGGATGTCAGAAGAAAGCCAGAGTAACTATACTTACATCAGACAAATTAGATTTTAAACCAAAGACTGTTATAAGAGATGAAAAAGGGCATTATATCATAATTAATAGGTCTATCCAAAAGAGATTCAACAATTGTAAGTATTTATGCCCCCAACTTGGGAGCACTCAAATATATAAATCAATTAATAACAGACATAAGAAACTCATTGATAACAATGCAATAATAGTAGGGGACTTTAACACCCCACTCACAACAATGGACAGATCATCTAAGCAGAAAATCAACAAGGAAACAATGGCTTTGAATGACACACGGGACAAGATGGACTTAACAGACACATTCACAGCATTTCATCCTAAAACAGCAGAATACACACTCTTTTTGAATGCACATGGAACATTCTCCAGAACAGATCACATACTGGGCCACAAATCAGGCCTCAGCAAATACAAAAAGATTGAGACCATATCATGCATATTTTCAGACCACAATGCTATGAAACTTGAAGTCAACCACAAGAAAAAATTTGGAAAGACCACAAATACATGGAGGTTAAAGAACATCCTACTAAAGAATGAGTGGGTTAACCAGAAATTAAAGAATAAAAAAATACATGGAAGCAAATGAAAATGAAAACATGACAATCCAGAACCTTTGGGATCCAGCAAAGACAGTCATAAGAGGGAAGTATATGGCAATACAGGCCTACCTCAAGAAGCAAGAAAAGTCTCAAATACACAACCTAACCTTATATCTGAAGGAGCTAGAAAAGGAACAGCAAATAAAGCTTAAAGCCAGCAGAATAAGGGACATAATAAAAATTAGAGAAGGAATAAATGATATAGAAACAAAACAAAACAAAACAAAAAAACAGTAGAACAGATTAATGAAACTAAGAGCTGGTTCTTTGAAAGAATTAATAAAATTGATAAACTCCTAGCCAGATTTATCAAAAAGAACAGAAAAAGGACCCAAATAAATAAAATGACAAATGAAAGAGGAGAGATCACAACCAACACCACAAGATTACAAACAATTATAAGAGAATGTCATGAAAAAGTATATGCCAATTATATGAGCAATCTGGAAGAAATGGACAAATTCCTAGAAACATACAAACTACCGAAACTGAAACAGGAAGAAAGAGAAAATTTCAACAGACCCATAACCAGCAAAGAAATTGAATCAGTAATGAAAAAATCTCCCAACAAACAAAAGTCCAGGGCCAGGTGGCTTCCCAGAGGAATTCTACCAGACATTTAAAAAAGAATTAATACCTATTCTTCTCAATTTGTTACCAAAAAATAGAAATGGGAAGAAAACTTCCAAACTCTTTCTATGAAGCCAGCATTATCTTGATTCCAAAAGCAGACAAAGACCACATGAAAAAGAAGAATTACAAGCCAAAATTCCTGATGAACATGGATACAAAAATGCTCAACAAGATACTAAAGAAAGGAGCAAACCATAAGAGACTCTTAACTCTAGAGAACAAACTGAGGGTTCATGGAGGGGACGTTTGCAGGGGATGGGCTAAATGGGTGATGGGTATTAAGACGGCACTGTGTTGAGCACTGGGTGTTATATGTAAGTGAATCACTAAATTCTACTCCTGAAACCAATATTACACTATATGTTAACTAACTAGAATTTAAATAAAAATTTGAAAAAATAAAATAAAATATTCCATTTTATATATATAAAATGGAATGTCAATCAGCCATGAAAAAAATGAAATTCCCCCATTTGCAACAAACATGGATGGACTTTAAGGGCATTATGCTAAGTGAAATAAGTCAGACAGGAAAACAGATACTATATAATATCACCTATACGTAGAATCTAAAAAATCCAAACTCTTAAATATAGAGAGTAGAATGGTGGTTCCCAGGGGCTGGAGACTGGGGAAATTAGGAAGATTTTTGTTTAACAGTACAAACTTGCGAATAGTAGATAAATAAGTCCTGGGGATCTAATGCACAGCATAGTGATTATAGTCAACATATGCCAAAATATGAAATCATGTTGTACACCTTAAACTTATACAATGTTAAATATCAATTATATCTCAATTTAAAAAAAAAATAAGGGAGGAAGGAAGGAAGGAAGGAAGATGATAATGATGATAGGGTAGGGATTTGATAGGGCCAGGGTCATGGAACATTTTGCAAAATCTAGTTGTCACTCAAGAAATACCCTTGTGATGGGCACCTGGGTGGCTCAGTCGTTAAGCATCTGCCTTTGGCTCAGGTCATGATCCCAGGATCCTGGGATTGAGCCCCACATCGGGCTCCCTGCTCCACGGGAAGACTGTTCTCCCTTTCCTACTCCACCTGCTTGTGTTCCTGTCTCGCTGTGTCTCTGTCAAAAAAATAAAATCTTAAAAAAAGAAGAATAAACATTATTAAAAAAAGAAAAAAGAAATACCCTCAATTCTGAATACAAGCCAAAATCTGACAGATAAGGTAATGGAGGGAAAATCTTATTGTCAGCACAAGCACAATGAGAAATTTAATTTTTGCATCGTCTGTAAATATCTCCTCACAAAATACTTAATAAAAGCAAAAGAGCAGTTTTACAATAAAGAAACCTGGCAGACACCATCTTAGTCAAGTGGCTACAATCACAACCACCAATAATGGGACAAATAGACATTGTGAACCACTTAATACGATGTAATGACAAGAACACTGCATCTGTTAATATTCTGGTCAAAATTCATAACTAAGGTGCCGGGGTAGCTCAGTCAGTTAAGCATCTGACTCTTGATCTCAGCTCAGGTCATGATCTCAGAGTCATGAGATTAAGCCCCCTGTTGGGCTCCACGCTCAGCAGGGAGTCTGCTTTTCTCCCTCTCCCTCTCCTTCTGCCTCTCCATCTTGCACACGCATGCTCTCTCTCTCTCTCAAATAAATTAATAAATAAATAAATAAACAAACAAATAAATAAATAAAATATTTTAAAGGATTTTTTAAATCTTTTTATTATGTTCAATTATCTAACACATAGTACATCATTAGTTTTTGAATAAATCTTTTTTAAAAATTCATAACCTACACCTAATCATGTGGAAATACTAGTATAACTCAAATTGAGGGACATTATACAAGATACCCGGCCTATAATCTGCAAAACCTCATAAAAGTCATAAAAGTCAAGAAATGCCAAGATATTGATTCAAATTGAAAAAGACCAGAGTGACATGACAATTAAATGTTACACATACTTCTGAATTGATCCTTTCCATTAAAAAGGAGGATCCTAGAACACCTGGCCAAATTTGAATAGGATCTCTAAGAAAAGAGTATAAGACAGTTCTCCATAACCTTCTTACGATTCTATGAGTGTGAGACTGTTTTAAAATAATTTTTTTAGGGGCACCTTGTGTCGCAGTCATTAAGCATCTGCCTTCAGCTCAGGTCATGATCCCGGAGTCCTGGGATCAAGCCCTGCATCGGGCTCCCTGCTCAGCGGGAGGCCTGCTTCTCCCTCTCCCACTCCCCCTGCTTGTGTTCCCTCTCTCGCTGTGTCTCTCTCTGTCAAATAAATAAATAAAATCTTTAAAAAATAATAATAAATTTTTTTAACTCACTCTGATTTCTATATAGAGAGTAAACTAAAGTAGACCAAGGGTAGATGAGGGAGACCAGTTGAGAGCTCTGGTAGACATCCAAGGACAGAATGACTATAGCCTGGGCTGGAGAGGATAAGTAGAGATGAGAGAAGTTGTTCTATAAGGATAGATGTTTCTGTGATTTGTCCCACATAACCGACCACCTGGACCTGCATGTACACAAGCAGGCTAAGAAATGTTATTTGGGAGACTCATGTGAAAAACCCTGAGAGCCTGGTTTTTTAATAGTCAAGCCCAGATAGTATCTACTAGATATTTATCCAAAGGATACAAACATAGTGATTCAATGGGGCACCTGCACCCCAATGTTTATAACAGCAATGTCCACAACAGCCAAACTATGGGAAGAGCCCAGATGTCCATTGACAGATGAATGCATAAACAAGATGTGGTGTATACATATACAATGAAATATTACTCAGCCACCAAAAAGAATGAAATCTTGCCATTTGCAACAATGTGGGTGGAACTAGAGGGTATTATGCTAAGCGAAATAAGTCAGTCAGAGAAAAACAAATACCATATGATTTCACTCCCATGTGGAATTGAAGAAACAAAACAGAAGAACAGAGGGGAAGGGAAGGAAAAATAAAATAAGATGGAGGTAAACCATAAGAGACTCTTAACTCTAGGAAACAAACTGAGGGTTGCTGGAGGGGAGATGGGGGGATGAGGTAACTGGGTGATGGCCATTAAGGAGGGCACCTGATGTAATGAGCACTGGGTGTTATATGCAACTGAAGAATCACTAAATTCTACCTCTGAAACTAATAATACAGTATATATTAACCTAATTGGATTTAAATTAAAAAAAAATTTTTAATAAAATAAAATAGGGGCACCTGGGTGGCTCAGTCAGTTAAGCGTCTGCTTTCAGCTCAGGTCATGATCCCAGGGTCCTGGGATCGAGCCCCGCATCGGGCTCCCTGCTCAGTGGGGAGCCTGCTTCTCCCTCTCCCTCTGCCTGCCTCTCTGCCTGCTTGTTCTCTCTCTCTCTCTCTCTCTCTCTCGCTGTCTCTCACTCTCTTTCTCTCTCTCTCAAATAAATAAATAAAATCTTTTTAAAAAATAAAACAAAATAAAATACATTATCTGGCCTCCAGGTCAGAACTGGCCCTTCAGTTCTGGACGCCAAGAGCCATAAATCTTGTCTCATGAATCTTGTCTGACAGCCTCCTGCTCCAGGAAGGAGCTGGGCTGGTCCCCTGGAATGGAATCTGGGAGGGAGGCAGACACACATAGCCCAGGCTCCTTGAAAATATAAAAACATGATAACAGAAACGCAGCTTGCTCCAAACTGCATGTGGGTGAACTAATGTTTCATTTCAAACCCTGTTATTTGCCCTATAAATATGGCCCTTAGGGGATGGTCAATTGAAAGCCTCACCTGAGGGGACGATGCTCCACCCAGGCCTCTCAATCAGGACTCCAGCCTGGCTGTTTCCACAGGGCTTCCCCCAGCTAACGACGATGAATGTTGTAAGTACACGACTTGACATAACTTTGCCTTATTCTCATTTATTGCCTACTATTACCTTCATTTATGTGTAGATTCCTTTCTTCTTCTGTTTCTATTAGGTTTCTATAATAATAATAAAGTTTTCTTTCCTTTTCAAAACTGAAACACGGATGGCTGTTGTGAATCTTTTGTTCAGAACAGAAGTGAACACAGTGGAGACATCTTTAAAATTAAAAGGATTTGTAAATAGACAGTGATGTGGGAAACAAAGGCAAAAGAAAAAATTGAATTTCCTTACTACTTACAGCCCATTGACAAGTCCTTGAAACAGGCAGAGTGACATTCCTCTAGAAACTCAGCTGCCTCAGTGTTAATACTTTGCTAAGGGCAAGAGGCAATCCTAGCCCGAGCCCCCAGGATCCTGCAAGTCTACTTTAACATATAAAAATTCCTTTGGCAACTTCCTTTATCTCTACCCCCCAAGATGCATGTTGGCAATCATCCTCCAAGCATATGGCCCACTGATATACATCTGAAAAGTCTCATGACTTTTATGAAAGAGTAATAAACGATCTTTTCCTAACAATAGCTAGCCCCCTCAGGATCCTGGAAACCTTGTTTCCAAAATACCTTGGAGGCTTATGCTGTCCCTAACCCCCTCCCAACTTGAAAGTATAT
Organism: Zalophus californianus; assembly: GCF_009762305.2. Lineage (NCBI taxonomy): Eukaryota > Metazoa > Chordata > Mammalia > Carnivora > Otariidae > Zalophus > Zalophus californianus. The sequence goes on from NC_045602.1 coordinate 125,433,141, forward strand.
AATCAGTCACTGGTCACAACCCCAGTGCAGTTCTTTCTGCCCATGGGTCCTGCCCTTGTGCTTTAATAAAACCACCTTTTGGCACCAAAGACATCTCAAGAATTCTTTTTTGGTCATTAGCTCCAAACCCCAGCATTTCCTACATCAGACAGGATCATGGGGATATGCATTAGAGGGAGGTATGGATGACTCCCTGGTGAGCGTGGTTATGTAGGTGGATGTGTCATTCACTAATACACATAAGAACAGAGGAGGGGTGCCTGGGTGGCTCAGTTGTTAAGCCTGCCTCACTCTGGTCATGCATCGGGCTCCCTGCTCTGCGGGAGGCCTGCTGCTCCCTTTCTCACTCCCCCCGCGTGTGTTCCCTCTCTTGCTGTCTCTCTGTTAAAAAATAAATAAAAAAATCTTTAAAAAAAGAACAGAGGAGGAAAGGTCTGGCAGGAGACAAGGGAAGGGTATAAAATCATGAGCATGTTTTGGGGCAGGATGTGCTTAAGGCTTGTCCAAAACATGTAAGTGGGTATGTTCAATAGATAGTTCAACATATGGCTGTGGTGCTCAGACAAGAGTTTGCATTATCTTCCAATCCAATTGTCCTTAGAATAACCTACATTATCTATTTTTGGATTTTTGTATATATGTAAAATAAAATTGTTTATGTTATTTAGAATTTTTGTCTGATTGGTCTTTTAGTTTCTCATAAAGGTATATTAAAAATCTTACATTATGATTCAGATTGCCAATTGGTCCAATTCTGTCAGTATTCTGTTTGTTTATCTGTAACTGATTATAAGCTCTTTCTCTTCGCTGTAGCAACCCATCACTTGGAGGCAAGATGCTGGTGGCAGGGAAAATGACTTTATTCAGAAAGCCAGAAAACCAAGGCGATGGAGGACTATTCCTACAGATTCATCTCCCCTAAGCATGAAATTTGAGCACTGTCTTATTTTGTGATTTCCATTTATTGTTTTTTTCCCCCATTTTTTGGTCTCATAAGGTAGGAGATGAAAGTGTAGGAGGAAACATTGAGCAAGACAAGATGCCTCTAGAGATAGGAAAACATAAGGTAAGTGAATATATGGGCATTAATATATTTCCCTACTTCATATTCTGGGAAATAGATTCCTAAAATGGTCAGGAACAATATAATATTATTCACTAGAATGACTATAGGGTATTCACTCAGTCCGTTAAGGTTGGTATTGACAAAGATATAATGGGAAGAGAAAAAAGCGAGTCTAATGGGATGATGAAAAATGTCTGGAGATGGTTGGTGGTGATGGTAGTACAACAATGTGAATGTACTTAATTCACTGAACCGTACACTTATAAGTGGTTAAAGTGTAAATCTTATGTATATTTTACCACAATAAAAAAAGTCTAAGTTTATTATACCAGTATACATGTAACAACTGTCCCAGGTGACCTACTATTTAGTCCTATTGTAGAACAGTAATAGATTGATATCACAGCAAACAGAACACCTAGGAGTTAGAAGTCTCTTTGGGTAAGTATATGCATAGCCTCCATGTCTAACCCTATGGCTATGACTTCCATGAGTCTATTGACCAAGTGATGGGTTGCTCAAGCATGAAGATGATGACATTAAATAAATAAATAAATAGATAGATAGATAGATAAATAAGAATATAATGACATTTACAAAGTGACATATCTGCTCCCATTTTATTTTTAGAAATATCTTCTATATTGAGCATCTTTAATGAACAGTTACTTGGAGCATGAATAATCTCACATTATGGGTCCACTTATTGAGCAAATTACTCTTCAGCAATGATTATGTATCATAATGAAATTCCATTTACGTTTCCCCTCTCTAAAACTTGTTCTCACCAACTTTCTAATCTTACTTATTCCACTACCCTTGCAATACAGGCAGGCCGTTACAACTGTGCACAAATCAATCAATCTTTGCCTCTAGGTAAAGTGGACAAGGATGGATATCTCCTCAAGTTCTACCCACTGAGAAAATTTCCATTCCTCACTGTCGTTCAGGGAACAGGCGCTGTCAACATCTAAGCAGTTCATCTCCAATTGTCCTAAAACACTAATCACGGAAGGATTGTGCAAACCAGATAATTTTTTCACCGTTAGTCATCTGGTCTTTGGAAATTCCTGAAGAAGCCATAAGTGTGGATTTCAAATTCTGTGACAACACAACACAACACAACAAGAAGAATATATTTCATGGGCTAAGGGTGTGACTGGCTTGTTCATAAAACGTACTTATGCCTTTAGGGCCATCTCATACTCATCTCATAATGTAGATTCCGTCCTTATTTTGAAGAACTGCTAATGGGCTCACTAGGTACTCCAGACTTTTCTCAAGTATCTTTCTTTCATACGATTTTACTAGACAAAGGAGGGAGTTAATGACCCTCACTGTTTTCTACTCCGTAACATTTTCACTTAATGTCTTAGACCCCACACACTGAAATGGAACATTTCATCCTCTCCTTGGGTACCTGCTGTTCAGCACATTGACATTCAGCACATTGCACATGACCATACAGAAACTTCAGGAACCCCATATTTAAATAATAGTGTCATCAGATAGCCCTTCTTCTGAACACACAGGGGAAGAATTCCAGGCATTCAACACTCTGGAACATATTTATTTCTCCGTCATCACCTAGGGCCTCTCCCACTCAGCCCTCCCACTACTCGGCCTTTCCCTAATAGAAGGAGTTGATGACCTGGAGAAGTGAAGATGCTGACCCTGTTGAAAACATGAAACTACCACCTTCAGATTTTGTTAACTCTAACCTCTGGCCCTGATCTTTCTCCACACTGTGGAGAATGTACTCCAGCCAACAACAGACACTTAGCCTTTACTCATTGACTAGGTTTCAAGTCCTTAATACAATTCCATTATAAAAGCCTTAAGAAGGGAATCATGTTTTAGTTGGGTTCCTCTAACAATGCATGACCTAGCACAGCAGAGAAACTAAGTAATTATATATCAATCAAATTATCAGTGAGCAATATGCTCATATAGAATTTATATTATTAATCATATGGAGATGTGGAGTCATAATATATAACAGAATTGAAAGAGTTATACATAGAAGCTTGACTTTTTATTTAAGTAAGCTCTACGCCTAATGTATGTGGGGCTTGAACTCATGACCCCCAAATCAGCAGTTGCATGCTCTACAAACAGAGTCAGCCAGGCACCCTTAAGCTGGACTTTTTAAATAAACTTCTCATTCATAATGCTCAAATACAAAATAATAATTGACTTCCTTAGAAAAAAGAAAATATCTTGGCATAATAAGAGAATAAAATTAAGATTTGCTCAATATAAACCAAAATCCAGATGAAAAGCCTGCATTTCCTGACTCTTACCCAAATAGTCACAATTTCCAATCCTCCCATTCATGCCCACTCTTGCCCACTCTCACAGGAAGGAAAGGACACCAGCATTGAGAGTCCAATAGGTGGAGGGATAGTTCTCTGAAGAAAAATTGGGATGCCATTACCAGAGGCATATAATGGAAGGATGTAATGCTGAGCAGACAAAACCAAATACTCACTACATTCCACCCCTTGACTCTTCAACTCACATGCACTGCTTTTCCATCCCAATAGGAGCATGATTTAGAGGTCGCTCAGACAGCTGCTTTCCTAAACGAGGATGATGACCTGTGAGAAAATGAAGTTAGAACTCCACATTAGAAGTCTGGTTTTATAGGAAACTGTGATGTCAGTGGCGCATATAGCTCAGAGAATGTGTGCTTCATCTTTAGGATGCTGAAGGAAATGAATAGGCTTCAGAGTGAGTGTGGCAGCTAAAAAAAGTGCCTTCGTTTTTTGGACCCACATATTTAGCTGCTTTAGAATGCAGGTGTTTCCTTCTTGAGTTTCCAATATAAGACTGCTGCAATCACAACACAAAATTGAAGGATGAAATCTTATTTCTGTCACTCGCATTCTTTTTCATTTGGAGGCAGAATAAAGTCATATTTCAAATATCTAAAAGAGAGAAAGTGAGAGGGAAGGAGGGACATAGGGAGAGAGGGAAGGAGGGAAGAAGGGAGAGAGGAAGGAAGGAAGGATGGTAGGAAAGAAGGAAGGAAGGAAGGAAGGAAGAAAATACTATGATACTAAGTTAGAATCCAGAGACAAAAGGCTCCGATTGTATGATTCTGTTTATGTGAAATATACAAAAAAAAGCAAATTTATAGAGACAGAAAGATTAGTGATTGCCAGGGTTTGGAACAATAGGATATAGGGTTTCTTTTTGGGGTGATGAAAATGTTCTGGAATTAGATAATTTTGTGAATATATTTTGTGAATATATTAAAAAACCACTTTAAATTTGTGAATTTTAGTGTATGTAAATTATATCTCATTTAAGAAAAAAAAAAAACAGTGCAGGGACGCCTGGGTGGATCAGACGGTTAAGTGTCTGCCTTCGGCTCAGGTCATGATCCCAGGGTCCTGTGATCAAGTCCCAAATTGGTTCTCCCTCTGCCTGCCACTCCCCGTGCTTGTGCTCACTCTCTCTCTGACAAATGAATAAATAAAATCTAAAAAAAAAAAAAAAGTGCAGTGCTGGTACAGAAATAGGAAACCATTCATAGATACATGAAATAGAAAATCCAGAAATAGATCCAAGTATAATTGAGAATATGATGAAGTTAACATTTCAAGTCAAGGGAAATTTGACATAGTCTTCAATAAATGATAGGACAATTTGTTATTCATTTGATTTGATAGTCAAATTAGATCTCTGACCTGCATCACATACAAAAATAAATTTCAAATATGTTAAGGTTGTAAATATAAAAAAGTAAAATAAAATGATAAACTAATAGAAGAAAATATTTTTAAAAACATTTTTCTAGATTTGGCTGATGGAGGACTTTCTAAGAAAACTCAGAAACCCCCAAATTTGTTTTTTTGTGTTTTGTTTCATTTGTTTAAGATTTTATTTATTTATCTGAGAGAAAGAGAGAGAGAGCACAAGCAGGTGGAGTGGCAGGCAGAGGAAGAGGGAGAAGCAGACTGAGCAGAGAGCCAGACATGGGGTTCGATCCCAGAACCCTGAGATCATGACCTGAGCTGAAGGCAGCCGCTTAACTGACAGAGCCACCCAGGCAGCCCCCTAAATTTGTTTGTTTATGAATGACAGATTTAATTATATAAATATTTAAAGCACTTGATTGAAGAAACCACAACAAGATAAGAGGGAAAATAATACCCTGGAAGAAAATATTTGCAAATGTAACTATTAAGACTCATAATTTATGAGGTGCCTGGGTGGCTCAGTCAGTTAAGTGTCTGCCTTTGGCTCAGATCATGATCCCAGGGTCCTGGGATTGAGTCCCACACTGGGCTCCCTGCTCAGCGAGGAGCCTGCTTCTCCCTCTCTCTCTGCTGCTCCCCCAGCTTATTCTCTCTCTCTCTCTCTCTCTCTCTCTCCCTGTCAAATAAATAAATTTTTAAAAATAAAATAAAATAATTCAAAAAAACTCATAATTTATAAAATATTCTTGTAAATCGGTAAAAAAGAAAATATCCCAACATAAAAATTACCAAAGTGTGAGAAAGAGGAAATTCAAAATGTCAATAATGAATCTCATCCCCACTAGCAGGCAGGGAAATCTAAATTAAAACAACAATGGCCTGCTATTTTTGCTCATTAGATTTACCAAAATATAAGTGTTATCAAGTCTGTGGTGAATTGGGTATTATCTAAATGTATATGCTTTTGACCCAGAAGCCCACTTCTAAAAATTTACGCCATAGAAATAATTATACATAAAGACCCATGTATAAGAGTATTCATTACAGTATTATTTATAATTAAATATCAAAAACAACCCAACTGGCCATTAATGCAAAAAAAGTGAAATAAGTTATGATACACTGATATAATTCATGTAGCTATTTAAGAGGCTCAGCAATATAATGTTAAGAGATAAAACCAAGTCCCAGGTCTACCTGCATGGCATGATTTCAATTATGTCTTTGTTTTTTAAAACTAATATAGAAGTTCTCTTAATGAAACACACTTAGTGAATTAACTGGCACTCCATTTCCTATATGAAATATACTGATTTGTTCTACCCTTGGGAGACACGCATGGGTAGTAGATGGGTAAAACATAATTTGCCCTCAAAAAGATGATTCTAACTTTTAAAGGAGCAAAGAATACTACCGATACTTAGAGATAGGTTTCTAAGCATATGGGGAAAAATTGGAGATTGAGTGGAAGGACTGAGGAGAGAAGTAACTCTTTCCTTTCTCTAATTCAATAAAGAAAATGATGAGGATAGATATAGATGGCCTTCAACTTCATGATGTTTCAAATGGCCACCATTGTCCTCCCATAAAACCATTTTGCTTTCCACTCTCAGTATAGTATTCAATAAACTACATGAGATATTAAACACTTAATTATTTAAAAAGGCTTTGGCTTAGATGATTTTGCCCAACTGTAGGCTAATCTAAGTGTTCTGAGCACATTTAAGGTAGGCTAGGCTAAGCTATGACGTTTGGTAAGTTAGGTGTATTAAATGCAGTTTTGATCTACAATATTTTTGACTTACGATGGGTTTATCAGAACATAGTAAGTCCAGGGAGATCTGTACCTTTACATTTTCTGTAATTTTTAAATATTTTTACTAGAACAGTTTAAAAGACACAGAAAATTGTTGACCAGTGTTTGGTAGAACTTACAGTATAATCATCTCACCTATAAAGTCAGCATTTACTTCAATTTCATGCATGTTTATTAATGAATTCAGGCATTCTGCTGTATATTGAGTCAATTTGAGTAATTTCATTTTATGGAGATTTTTTATGCTTTTAACCATAAAAATGTACAAACTATTTCCCAGTAAATTTTTCATCTCCTCCATGCTTGAGTTCTATCCTTTTCACATCCCTAGTATTGAAAATGCTTACTTCTCTGTCTTTCTTGGCCATTCTTGCCAAAGTTTTGTCTATTTTAATGATGCTTTTAAAGTGCAAATTTTTCATTTTATTTGACAATTGTATTGTTTCTTTTTTCTAACTCATTAATTTCAACTGTTATATTCATCAGTATCTTGTGTACTTTCTTTATATTTATTTTGCTGTTTTTGTTCCATTTTCTTAGGTTCAAGCCCACATTAACTTACTTTCAAATTTTTTAATTTATATATCAAAGCACTGATAATAATTTATTTACAACTGTTCATTATAGAAATGCTGATGCCCTGAACCAGGAGTAGTCATGACCCCTAGATATGAAGAAGAGAAGGGGGAGGCTGAGGCTCACCAGTAGAGCTGTGACAAACCATGAATGTGCAATGCTACATGGTTGGGTACCCAAGCACTTAGTGTTCTGCTCACTAGGCTGATTCTGGACATACCAGAACCCTGCCCAGGCTTGGGTCCTGGGGGGATGAAATCAGAGAGATGGGTTCAACTCCTCCCGAAAGAAGGAACTCCACCCTGAAGATATAATGTCAGCCCAGTCCAGGACTCTCCTATCTGCTATCTGCAACACCATGAAGCCTGAATGGATCCTCTTTTCTTTGTGTTTCCTCATCTTGTCCATGCCCCTCCAGACACTTTCAGGCATCCTGTTTCCTGAACATCTCAGAAAAGAATTGTGTGAAAGTGGACATCTTGGAAGTAAGGCAAAATAGGAAGGGCAGCCCAGGGGAACACTGTGAAGGCAAAGGTGGTCTAGCCAGCCTCGGTGGCAAGCAGAAATGAAGTCTTGCTTTTATCTCAAACCATACGGCTCTAAAGCATCTGATTCCAGAAGTCTCATTCAATTCTGTCTATGGATTGGAGGAGGAAGACAGAAAATAGAATCAACTTAATTTTTTTCGAAGGGATTTCCGAGGAAGAGGAGTGGGGTTATGAAAACTGGATTAATGTCAGGAGGGTCCAGGAAACCCCTTTATTGGTGTGGGGGGGTGGGGGGGGGTGTGGGTGGGTGTGTGTGCGTATTAGATGAGCTTTAATTCTACTTAACACGTAGGTACAGACCACTCTGACTCACCTCTACTTATCATGATGAATACATGTGAAATACTCAAGTAAAGATGGCAAATTCCCAGTTGTGGGTAAGGGCTATAGCTGGATTTGAGGAAGACTGACCTTAATTCCTTCTTTGTCTCCAACGTGGCCATCATTGTTCCTGCTCTGACTACCCACCTCCATGGTCTCCATGGTCTCAGTGAGGCCAGGTGAGTCTGCGTGGTAGGTAAAAAGGGGGGCCAGATGGGAGAAGACACAGACACTGGTGGAGGAAAGGAAGATCTCCTGCCAAATTAAGCATTTTAAGCCTATCCTTCAGGAGCAGATGTAGATAGCCAAAGGCCTGTTTAGCTTGTGTGTTTGCAGAGACTCTGGAGAAGTCAAAGTAAGGGCTCTGACCTATGGCCTTGAGGGAGCAGATGACATGTTCACTTCCAGTGCCATGGGAAAGCCTGTGGAGAGTTAGGAAATGGGTTGTATTTAATATGAAATTCTGCAAGAGAGGGGAGAAGCCTCAGGTCTCTCTTGCTTTTAGCTCTAGGGTAGTTGAGCTACCTTATTTTCCTTCTCCAATTACTTATCTGAGTCCTTGACCCAGGCCAGAGTCTAAATCATTGCCCCATATTACATATACAGTGAAATTTATGCTGAAGGAACTCTCCCAATGAAAAAGTATCAGGTAGATTCACATGGGCTGATGGCCATCAGTCATCTAAGTCCATGAGAAAAAGAATGCCCACTTAGCAGTAGAAAAGAAAACCTGACTCCAGGATTCTCATGCCCAGAAATCTGCAACTATCCTCCGGTATTCGGCACCTGTAAGTCAATTTACACCAGATTCTACTACAACACCTTGACATTTCTGTGTGAGCCCTTCGTCTTCTCTGGCTGTGGAGGCAACAGAAACAACTTTAAACAAAAATATATCTGTGAGAAATATTGTATTCCTAAAAAGTAAGTCTCTCAGTTCCTTACCCCGCCCAATGACACCAAATACTAGAAACCCTGGTTTTTTCAGGAAAAAGCAAATAAAAGGCCAGGGGAGAGTGAGCAATGGGACAAGGGATTATACCTGGGTTGGGGACAATCAGTCATAGGCACAAATTTCAATATCTTGGTCATTTAATCCAACAAAACTCTTTTGTAAATGTGAAAATTGAAGCCAAGAGAGGCTAAAGACTTGCCAAGCTCATTCAGAAGTAGGACGTGGATCCAGACCCCCTAGCTTTCCACCCAGCATCTCACTACTACCATGATGGCCTCAGATCTTTAAGATCCTATCCAACTCTTATTGTTACACAGTTAAAAGAGAAACAGTGAGAGTTGGTAGAATAGTTCAATATCTATAGTGAATGGCTACACAATAGGTCAGGCTCAAGAGCAGAGACCTCAATTTATTAATTTGTATATCCTTGGAGTATAGCACTATATTTGCTCACTAAAATTTTATGGATGGATTATGGATCAGGATGGATATAGGAATTAAAAACAGCTCTGAAGTTCTTCTGAGATGTGAAGGACCCATGGATTCTACCAAAGACCATAACAATCACTACATTTATTTATTAACAGAGAAAGAGTTGGTGGAAGAAAGGATGCTTAACATGACAGAAGAAACAAGGAAAAAGGAATATTCTTTATGCAAAATATGCCAAAATTATTCTGAATAAATAAATTGAACTATTACTGGAAGATTTTCAGATTCAGAATTCTTGCCTAATTTCCTTGCTCAGATTTGCCTTTCATACTGATTAGATATATAAAACTTCAACTGAAAAATTCCTGTATGTCAGACCTGGTCTAAATTCACTCATCTCTCCCATCCTAGATTCTCCCAATGTAAACCACCGGTAACCTCTCTGAAGGCCCAAACCATGTAATAAGTCAATCTGTATAAAGGCAGTCACTGTTGATATCTCCTTGGTATGACCTGCCAAAACTGAGTTTGCTTCTGTATTTTGTCACTGATCCCAGTGGATTTCCATTTAAGTGGCACTAAAATAATCATCATTAAATTATTTCATCTGCCCCAAATCAATGAGCATTCAACCCTCAACAATGCTCATATTCTAGGAAATGTCTTCAGTGCCCCAGGTGCCAGCAATATAGAAATTGTGACTTTACACCTGGAAGCTGCAGATCTTGAACCAAGCTGAACTTCTATAGTCAAAGTATGGAGGGCCATTCCCCTTTGCCCTGACTGCCCTATTCATATTCTCATCAAGGACCCAGCCTTACAAAGGAGTCCTGCAATATGAGCAGCCTAGACCAGTATTCTAAGGACCATAAACAGTTGGGGGCACTCTAGCCCAGGGTAAATCCATACATGGGCATTCTATGTCAATCCCAATAATGGCAACCCCTGCCTCTGGACTTTGGGCAGAGTCTTGGAACCAACTTGGGAATTGGCAGAAAGCATAGGTTCATGATGTCACCCTAGCCCTTCACCCAGGAATTGCTCCTGTGTAAAAAGGGGCAAATGAAAAAGGTAGCTTCTGCGTATTGAGCCAAAGTCTAGTATCCCAGGCCAATCTGAATCCACAGAAAACTTTTTTCTAGGCCTGGCATCATGGGTATAACCTATCTGGTGTCCATTCATGGATTCTGGAGATTTTCCTCCCTCTGACTATTGTGAAACACAGTGTTACATAAACAGGACTTGAGTGTAATTTCCTTGAAAACTGTCAGAACTATAGTCTAGTATTCCAAAGAATTACTATAAGTAAAATACTCTCTGAAAACAATTATTACCCAAAGTCCATTTTAGCCTCGGAGTTTCAGATTTCTTCTGGGGGCTCAAGTAATTGTCCTAGTTTCGTTCTCGCTCAGTCCTAAATTTGCCTCTAAGAAGTTTTGTGTGTGCTGTCCATGTGCTGAAGGAAGATATTCGCAAGTGCCCATAAACATCAATAAAATGGCACAGAGCCATACAATATTTGCAGCCTTTACAGAACTATATACCCAAGGAGTAACACAGAACATCAATCTACAAGAAACCCAAATGAGTTTCACATTAAATTCCAGTGAGATATTTTGAGGGGGTGATCACTGGTAAAAGGGGGACACAGATAACAACGTAAAACAAGGTCTTGGGGTACACACCAAAGACAGACTGAAAGATAGCAGTCCTGAGTCTGGTTTCTTCCCAAGGTTATATCTGATCTCTAGAGAACCTCGAAGGGAAAAATTCCCTTATATATGGCAGAGAATTAAAAGTAGTTTAAGAATGATTTGGTTTCTCTTTCGAAAAGCTCCCAAAGAGAAGGAATTTGTGCAGCAGATCTTGGAATGTGGCACAAGTTTGACTGTCATTCAAGAGATACTCAGTGCTTGCAAAATCAGAACTTTTAGAAGTCTGCTACAGTGGGGGATGTGTCTGGCTTAAAGGTGCTCAGGTAGCAATGTGAGTGGAATCCCAGGTGGCATAGCATTGTCTCAGGATCTGAGGGGTCGCAAGAAGAACAGGTGGTGCCTGAGTGTAACAGACTTCCCAGGCATAGGAGTGGGGAAGCCGGCTGAGAACAGCGAGTCTAGGTGCCAGCTTTCTGCTCTGTGTTGCCATAAACAGTGAACCACTGCACAGTCCTGCAATCGCTTTCCTGGGGTTCCAGCAAAAGGCAGAAGCATGGCAAGACACTCTCCCCCAACCCCTCCACCCCTGGAGGAACAGCACAGGTTCAAGCCTAGGAGTCCCTAAATTTTGGAGTTTGGAAACTCAGTTGCGTGCCTGAGATAAAAGGGCTCAGTCACAGGCTGGGCGAACACAGAGTTCTGATGGAAACTGGGGAGACAAAAGTAGTTGATTGCTTTTCTGTGAGGGCTCACTGAAGAGTGTGGGTGCAAATTTTCAGCTCTGGGGCTAGAGCGTGGGTGCAGCCATATTCACCTGCTCATCAGTCCTGAAAGCCTTCAGAGAGCAAAACAGCGCCACTTAGTGGAGTCTGGAGCCCTGCCTTCCTGCACACTGGAGGCACTTTTCCACTAGGGCAAGTCCACCTGAGAATCAGCATAGCAGGCCCCTCCCCCAGAAGACCAGTACAAACAAATGGCTGGCACCAAGTTTACTGATCATAGAGGGCTGCAAAACTTCAGCTCCTGGGGAAAACAGTATATAGCATTCTTTGTATTTTTATTCTTTAGTCTTTTAGTATTATTTTTTCAGTTGTTTTCTTATTTTTTCAATTTTTTATTCTTCAATTTTTATTTTTATATATATTTTATATATTTTTAATTTCATTTCCTTTTATTGCATTTTATTTTGTTATATATAATAAAATAATTTATATATTTATATATATAGGTATATATATATATATATATATATATATATATATAATGTTTTTCTTTCTTATTTTGGATCTAGTTTCTTTTACAAGCAGACCAAAACACACCCAGGATCTAGGGTTTTTTTTTCTTTTGTTGTTGTTGTTGTTGTTGTTGTCATTGTTGTTTTTGTTGCTTTTTTCTTTTTCATTCTTTTCTTTTCTGGACAAAATGAAGAGACAGAGAAATTCACCCCAAAAGAAAGAACAGAAGGTAGTACTCCCTGCCAGAGATTTAATCAATATGGATATAAATAAGATGTCTGAACTAGAATTTAAAATAATGTTTAAAAAGATACTAGCTGGACTTCAAAAAAAAACATAGAAAGCACCAGAGAATCCCTTACTGTAGAGATAAAAGAACTAAAATCTAGTCAGGCCAAAATTAAAAATGCTATTACCAAGATGCAGTCCCAAGTGGTGCCATAAAAACGAGGATGAATGAAGCAGAAGAGCAGATCCGTGATACAGAAGATAAAACTATGGAAAATAAGGAAGCTGAGAAGAAGGAAAGAAAACTATGAGATCACAAAGGTAGACCTAGGGAACTCAGCAATTCCATAAGGAGAAATAATATGCATATTATAAGAGTCCCAGAAGATAAAGAGCTGGGGAAAAGGGGCAAAAAGTTTATTTGAACAAATTATAACTTCCCTAATAAGGACAAGGAAACAGGCATTCAAGTCCAAGAAGCACAGAGAACTCCTCTCAAAATCAATAAAAATAGGTCAACACCTCAACATATTATAGTGAAACTTGCAAATTACAAAGATAAAGAGAAAATCCTGAAAGCAGTTCCAGACAAGAAGTTCTTAACCTACAAGGGTAGACACATAAGGCTGGCAGCAGACCTGTCCAAAGAGACCCGGTAGACCAGAAAGGACTGGCATGATATATTCAATGTGCTAAATGGGAAAAATATGCAGCCAAGAATACTTTATCCAGCAAGGCTGTCATTCAGAATAGAAGGCAAGATAAAGAGTTACAAAAGACAAATAAAAACTGAAGGAATTTGTAAAACACTAAACCAGCCCTGCAAGAAATATTAAAGGGGACCCCTTATGTGGAAAGAGAGACTAAAGGTAACAAGGACTAGAAAGTAACAATCTACAGAAACAGTGACTTTATAGGTAAAACAATGGCACTAAATTCATATCTTTCAATAATTATTCTAAATATAAATAGACTAAATGCTCCAATCAAAAAATGTAGGGTATCAGAATGGATGTAAAAAAAAAAAGAAAAAAAGACCCATCGATATGCTGCTTACAGAGATTCATGTTGGCCCCAATGACACCGCCAAATTGAAAGTGAGGGGTTGGAGAACAATTCATCATGCTAATGGACAACAAAAGAAGGCCAGAGTAGCCATACTTATATCAAACAAACTAGATTTTAAACGAAAGACTGTAATAAGAGATGAAGAAGGACACTATGCCATAATAAAGGGGCCTATCCAACAAGAAGATCTAACAATTGTAAAGATTTATGCTCCTAACTTGGGACGAGCTAAATATATAAATCAGTTAATAACAAACATAAAGAAAATCATTGATAATAATACATTGATAATAATACAATAATAGTAGCAAGACTTTAGCACCCCACTCACAGCAATGGACAGATCATCTAAGCAGAAAATCAACAAGGAAACAATGGCTTTGAATGACACACTGGACCAGATGGACTTAACAGACATATTCATAGCAGTTCATCCTAAAACAGCAGAATACACACTCTCGTGAATACACATGGAAAATTCTCTAGAATACATCACATCAGGGTCACATCAGGCCTCAACAAGTACAAAAAGATTGAGATCATACCATGCATATTTTCAGACCACAATGCTATGAAGCTTGAAGTCAACCACAAGAAAAATTTGGGAAGACCACAAATACATGGAGGTTAAAGAACATCCTACTAGACTGGGCGGAGCAAGATGGCGGAGGAGTAGGAGACCTGGATTTCGTCTGGTCTCAGGAATTCAGCTGGATGGGGATCACACCATTCTGAACACCTATGAACTCAACAGGAGATCGAAGAAAAGAAAAGAATAGCAACAACTCTCTGAACAGAAAAGCGACCACTTTCTGGAAGGTAGGACGTGCGGAGAAGTGAATCCGAGGCGATATTCGGGAGGATAGATGGCGGGGGAGGGGGCCTCCGCCGGCCACTTCTGGCAAGTGATAGAGCCGCGGAGCACAAAATCGGAACTTTTAGAAGTCGGCTCCACTGAGGGACATCACTCCAGTGGCTAAGCGGGGGGTAGAACCCTCGCAGGACAGTGTGGTCTCAGGACCCTCGGGGTCACAGAAAGACCAGGGGTGCCTGAGTGTGGCAGAGCTCCCAGGGATCGGAGCGGGGAAGCCGGCTGCAGAGACGGAGCCGAGGAGCGGGCTCTCAGCTTGGGGTTGCCATAAACTGTGATCCGCGGCCCAGTCGGGCCACTGCTCCTTCAACAGGGACCCAACAAGCCGCAGATCCGGGGAGACTCCCCTTCCTCCCCTGGGAGGAGGGGCGCGGGAGCGCACCGCAGGGATCTGCTGGGTTTGGAGACTCTACACGGGGTCGGGTGACAGAGATAGAAACGCTCGGTCACAGGCAGGGTGAGCACGGAGTGCGGCCGGAGACCGGGGACACGGGAGTGACTGACTGCTTTTCTCTGGCGGCGCACTGAGGAGCGGGGCCCTGAGTTCTCAGCTCCTCCGGGCGGAGAGTGGGAGGCCACCATTTTCACCCTGGTCCTCCAAAGCGGCACTGAGAGCTTGCAGGGAAAAAAAGCTCCGGAGAGCAAACCCGAGCACATTACGTAGCCCGGACCGGCAAGGGCGGGGCAATTCCGCCTCCGGCAAAGAACCACGGCAACAGGCCCCTCCCCCAGAAGATCAGCGTGAACAGCCCACCAGGACCAAGTTTACCGATCAATGAGAACGGCAGAACTCCACCACTAGGGGAATACTGCACATAGAATTCATGGCTTTTTTACCATGATTCATTAGTCTTTCAAAGTTAATTTTTTTTTAAGATTTTATTTATTTATTTGAGAGAGAGAGAGAATGAGAGATAGAGAGCACGAGAGGGAAGAGGGTCAGAGAGAGAAGCAGACTCCCCGCTGAGCAGGGAGCCCAATGCGGGACTCGATCCCGGGACTCCAGGATCATGACCTGAGCCGAAGGCAGTCGCTCAACCAACTGAGCCACCCAGGCGCCCCTCAAAGTTAATTTTTTTAACTGTTTTTTTTTTATTATTCTTTTTCCCTTTTTCAACCAACATCTTATCAATCCCTTTTTTAAAAAAACATTTTTATTTTTCATTTTTAGAGTCATATTCTATCCCTTCATAGTAGTTACCCTTATTTTTGGCATATATATATATAAGTTGTTCTCTCTTTAAAATTTGGAGATACAGTTTCTTCTAACATATCAAAATATACCCTAAATCTCTAGTGTATGGCTTTGTTCTAGTCTCCTGCCTGATCACATTCTCTCCCCTTTTTCTTTCTTTCTTTCTTTTTTTATTCCTCCTTTTTCTTTTTTCAAGCACCTTATCAATTCCTTTTTTAAAATTTTTTTATAATTTTCACCTTTACAGTCATATTCCATCCCTTCATTGTATCAACCCTTATTTTATACATATATAAGTCTTTCTTTCTTTAAAATTTTAGGAGGCACTTTCTTCTAACAGACCAAAATACACCCAAAATCTAGTGTGTGGCACTAATCTATGCACTAGCCTTATATTTGATCATATTCTGTTTTTTTTCTTTTGTTCTGTTTTTGTTTGTTTTAATTTTTTTCTTTTTCCTTTTTTTTTTTCTCTTTCTTTTTTCTTTCTTTCCCTTTCTTTTCCCCTGGTTTCAGGTCTTTTCTGATTTGTTTAGAGTATATTTTCTAGGGACGTTGTTAACCTGTTAGCACTTTGTTCTCTCATTCATCTATTCTCCTCTGGACAAAATGACAAGACGAAAAAAATCACCTCAGCAAAAAGAACAACAGGTAGTACCATCTGCCAGGGACCTACTCAATACAGACATAGTACGATGTCAGACCTAGAGTTCAGAATCATGATTTTAAAGATACTAGCTGGGCTTGAAAAAAGCATGGAAGTTATTAGAGAAACCCTTCCTGGAGAAATAAAAGAACTAAAATCTAACCAAGTCGAAATCAAAAAGGCTAATAATGAGGTGCAATAAAAAATGGGGGCATTATTTGCAACGACGTGGATGGAACTGGAGGGTGTTATGCTGAGTGAAATAAGTCAATCAGAGAAAGACATGTATCATATGAACTCACTGATATGAGGAATTCTTAATCTCAGGAACAAACTGAGGGTTGCTGGAGTGGTTGGGGGTGAGAGGGATGGGGTGGCTGGGTGATAGACATTGGGAAAGATATGTGCTACGGTGAGTGCTGTGAATTGTGTAAGACTGTTGAATCACAGATCTGTACTTCTGAAACAAATAACGTAACATATTTTAAGAAAAAAAAAGAAAAAGAAGAAGATAGCAGGAGAGGAAGAATGAAGGGGAGTAAGTCAGAGGGGGAGACGAACCAGGAGAGATGATGGACTCTGAAAAACAAACTGAGGTTTCTAGAGGGGAGGAGGGTAGGGGGAATGTGTTAGCCTGGTGATGGGTATTAAAGAGGGCACATTCTGCATGGAGCACTGGGTGTTATGAACAAACAATGAATCATGGAACACTACACCAAAACAAATTATGTAATATATGGTGATTAACATAACAATAAAAAAATTTTTTAAAAAGCCATTGACCTTGGGGAAAAAAAAATGGGGGCATTAACTGCTAGCATAAATGAGGCAGAAGAGAGAATCAGTGATATAGAAGACCAAATGATGGAAAATAAAGAAGCTGAGAAAAAGAGAGATAAACAACTACTGGATCACGAGGGCAGAATTCGAGAGATAAATGATACGATAAGATGAAACAACATTAGAATAATTGGGATCCCAGAAGAAGAAGAAAGAGAAAGAGGGGCAGAAGGTATATTGGAGCAAATTATAGCAGAGAACTTCCCTAATGTGGGGAAGGAAACAGGTATCAAAATCCAGGAGGCACAGAGAACCCCTCTCAAAATCAATAAAAATAGGTCAACACCCCGACATCTAATAGCAAAACTTACAAGTCTCAGAGACAAAGAGAAAATCTTGAAAGCAGCTCGGGAGAAGAGGTCTGTAACCTACAATGGTAGAAACATTAAATTGGCGGCATACGTATCCACAGAGACCCGGGAGACCAGAAAGGATTGGCATGATATCTTCAGAGCACTAAACGAGAAAAATATGCAGCCAAGAATACTATATCCAGCTAGGCTGTCACTGAAAATTGAAGGAGAGATAAAAAGCTTCCGGGACAAACAAAAACTAAAGGAATTCGCAAACACGAAACCAGCCCTCCAAGAAATATTGAAAGGGGTCCTCTAAGCAAAGAGAGAGCCTAAAAGCAGCATAGACCAGAAAGGAATACAGACAATATACAGTAACAGTCACCTTACAGGCAATACAATGGCACTAAATTCATATCTTTCAATAGTGACCCTGAATGTAAATGGGCTCAATGCCCCAATCAAAAGACACAGGCTATCAGATTGGATTCAAAAACAAGACCCATCAATATGCTGTCTGCAGGAGACTCATTTTAGACCCAAAGACACCCCCAGATTGAAAGTGAGGGGGTGGAAAACCATTTACCATGCTAATGGACACCAAAAGAAAGCTGGGGTGGCAATCCTTATATCAGACAAATTAGATTTTAAAACAAAGACTGCAATAAGAGATGAGGAAGGACACTATATCCTACTTAAAGGGTCTATCCAACAAGAAGATCTAACAATTGTAAAGATCTATGCCCCTAACATGGGAGCAGCCAATTATATAAGGCAATTAATAACAAAAGCAAAGAAACACATTGACAACAATACAATAATACTGGGGGACTTTAACACGCCCCCGACTGAAATGGACAGACCATCTAAGGAAAAGATCAACAAGGAAATAAAGACTTTAAATGACACACTGGACCAAATGGACTTCACAGACATATTCAGAATATTCCATCCCAAAGCAACGGAATACACATTCTTCTCTAGTGCCCATGGAACATTCTCCAGAATAGATCACATCTTAGGTCACAAATCAGGTCTCAACCGGGCACCTGGGTGGCTGAGTTGGTTAAGCCACTGCCTTCAGCTCAGGTCATGATCCTGGAGTCCTGGGATCGAGGCCCGCATCAGGCTCCCTGCTCAGCAGGGAGTCTGCTTCTCCCTCTGACCCTCTTCCCTCTCGTGCTCTCTGTCTCTCATTCTCTCTCTCTCTCAAATAAATAAATAAAATCTTTAAAAAAAAAACATATCTCAACCAGTACCAAAAGATTGGGATTATTCCCTGCATATTTTCAGAGCACAGTGCTTTGAAACTAGAACTCAATCACAAGAGGAAAGTCAGAAAGAACTCAAATACATGCAGGCTAAAGAGCATCCTAGTAAATAATGAATGGGTCAACCAGGAAATTGAAGAAGAATTTAAAAATTCATGGAAACCAATGATAATGAAAACACAACTGTACAAAATCTTTGGGATGCAGCAAAGGCAGTCCTAAGAGGAAAGTATATAGCAATACAAGCCTTTCTCAAGAAACAAGAAAAGTCTCAAATACACAACCTAACCTTACACCTAAAGGAGCTAGAGAAAAAACAGCAAATAAAGCCTAAACCCAGCAGGAGAAGAGAAATAATAAAGATCAGAGCAGAAATCAATGAAATAGAAACCAAAAGAACAGTAGAACAGATCAACGAAACTAGGAGCTGGTTCTTTGAGAGGATTAACAAGATTGATAAACCCCTGGCCAGACTTATCAAAAAGAAAAGAGGAATGACCCAAATTAACAAAATCATGAAAGAAAGAGGAGAGATCACAACCAACACCAAAGACATACAAACAATTATAAGCACATATTATGAGCAACTCTATGCCAGCAAATTAGATAACCTGGAGGAAACAGATGCATTCCTAGAGATGTATCAACTACCAAAATTGAACCAGGAAGAAATAGAAAACCTAAACAGACCTATAACCACTAAGGAAATTGAACCAGTCATGAAAAATCTCCCAAGAAACAAAAGCCCAGGGCCAGATGGCTTCCCAGGGGAATTCTACCAAACATTTAAAGAAGAATTAATACCTATTCTCCTGAAACTGTTCCAAAAAATAGAAATGGAAGGAAAACTGCCAAACTCATTTTATGAGGACACCATTACCTTGATCCCAAAACCAGACAAAGACCCCATCAAAAAGGAGAATTACAAACCAATATCCTTGATGAACATGGATGCAAAAATTCTCACCAAAATACTAGCCAATAGGATCCAACAGTACATTAAAGGGATTATTCACCATGACCAAGTGGGATTTATCCCTGGGCTGCAAGGTTGGTTCAACAAATCAATCAACGTGATACAATATATTAACAAAAGAAAGAACGAGAATCATATGATCCTCTCAATAGATGCAGAAAAAGCATTTGACAAAGTACAGCATCCTTTCTTGATCAAACTCTTCAGAGTATAGGGATAGAGGGTACATACCTCAATATCATAAAAACCATCTATGAAAAACCTACAGTGAATATCATTCTCAATGGGGAAAAGCTGAGAGCTTTCCCCCTAAGGTCAGGAACGCGGCAGGGATGTCCACTCTCACCACTGCTATTCAACATAGTATTAGAAGTCCTAGCCACAGCCATCAGACAACAAAAAGAAATCAAAGGCATCCAAATCAGCAAAGAGGAAGTCAAACTCTCAGTCTTGGCAGATGATAGGATACTGTATGTGGAAAACCCAAAAGACTCCACCCCAAAACTGCTAGAACTCATACAGGAATTCAGTAAAGTGGCAGGATATAAAATCAATGCACAGAAATCAGTGGCATTCCTATACACCAACAACAAGACAGAAGAGAGACAAATTAAGGAGTCGATCCCATTTACAATTGCACCCAAAACCATAAGATACCTAGGAATAAATCTAACCAAAGAGGCAAAGGATCTGTACTCAGAAAACTATAAAAGACTCATGAAAGAAACTGAGGAAGACACAAAGAAATGGAAAAACGTTCCATGCTCATGGATTGGAAGAACAAACATTGTGAAGATGTCAATGCTACCTAGAGCAATCTACACATTCAATGCAATCCCCATCAAAATACCATCCACTTTTTTCAAAGAAATGGAACAAATAATCCTAAAATTTGTATGGAACCAGAAGAGGCCCTGAATAGCCAGAGGAATGTTGAAAAAGAAAAGCAAAGCTGGCGGCATCACAATTCCGGACTTCCAGCTCTATTACAAAGCTGTCATCATCAAGACAGTATGATACTGGCACAAAAACAGACACATCGATCAATGGAACAGAATAGAGAGCCCAGAAATGGACCCTCAACTCTATGGTCAACTCATCTTTGACAAAGCAGGAAAGAATGTCCAATGGAAAAAAGACAGTCGCTTCAACAAATGGTGTTGGGAAAATTGGACAGCCACATGCAGAAAAATGAAACTGGACCATTTTCTTACACCACACACAAAAATAGACTCCAAATGGTTGAAAGACCTAAACGTGAGAGAGGAGTCCATCAAAATCCTAAAGGAGAACACAGGCAGCAACCTCTTCGACCTCAGCAGCAGCAACTTCTTCCTAGAAACATCGCCAAAGGCAAGGGAAGCCAGGGCAAAAAGGAACTATCGGGATTTCATCAAGATAAAAAGCTTTTGCACAGCAAAAGAAACAGTCCACAAAACCGAAAGACAACCGACAGAATGGGAGAAGTTATTTGCAAATGACATATCAGATAAAGGGCTAGTATCCAAAATCTATAAAGAACTTCTCAAACTCAACACCCAAAGGACAAATAATCCAATCAAGAAATGGGCAGAAGGCATGAACAGACATTTTTCCAAAGAAGACATCCAAATGGCCAACAGACACATGAAAAAGTGCTCAACATCACTCGGCATCAGGGAAATCCAAATCAAAACCTCAATGAGATACCACCTCACACCAGTCAGAATGGCTAAAATTAACAAGTCAGGAAACGACAGATGTTGGCGGGGATGCGGAGAAAGGGGAACCCTCCTACACTGTTGGTGGGAATGCAAGCTGGTGCAACCCCTCTGGAAAACAGTATGGAGGTTCCTCAAACAGTTGAAAATAGAGCTACCATACGATCCAGCAATTGCACTACTGGGTATTTACCACAAAGATACAAATGTAGGGATCCAAAGGGGTACGTGCACCCCAATGTTTATAGCAGCAATGTCCACAATATTCAAACTGTGGAAAGAGCCACGATGTCCATCGACAGATGAATGGATAAAGAAGAGGTGGTATATATACACAATGGAATATTATGCAGCCATCAAAAGGAATGAGATCTTGCCATTTGCAACGACGTGGATGGAACTGGAGGGTGTTATGCTGAGTGAAATAAGTCAATCAGAGAAAGACATGTATCATATGACCTCACTGATATGAGGAATTCTTAATCTCGGGAAACAAACTGAGGGTTGCTGGAGTGGTGGGGGGGTGGGAGGGATGGGGTGGCTGGGTGATAGACATTGGGGAGGGTATGTGCTATGGTGAGTGCTGCAAATTGTGCAAGACTGTTGAATCACAGATCTGTACCTCCGAAACAATGCAATATGTGTTAAGAAAAAAAAAAGAAGAAGATAGCAGGAGGGGAAGAATGAAGGGGGGGAAATCGGAGGGGGGAGATGAACCATGAGAGACGATGGACTCTGAAAAACAAACTGAGGGTTCTAGAGGGGAGGGGCGTGGGGGGATGGGTTAGCCTGGTGATGGGTATTAAAGAGGGCACATTCTGCGTGGAGCACAGGGTGTTATGCACAAACAAGGAATCATGGAACACTACATCCAAAACTAATGATGTAATATATGGTGATTAACATAACAATAAAAATAATAATAAAAAAAAGACCATCCTACTAAAGAATGAATGGGTCAATCAGGAAATTAAAGAAGAACTTTTTTTTAAGATTTTATTTATTTATTTATAAGATTTATTTATTTATTTATTTGTCAGAGAGACAGCAGAGGCAGGAAGAGCTGCAGGCAGAGCAGGCATATCAGGCAGAGGGAGAAGCAGGCTCCCCACTGAGCAGGGAGCCTGATGAGAGGCTCAATCCCAGGACCCTGAGATCATGACCTGAGCTGAGGAAGATGCTTAACTTTAAGACTGAGCCACCCAGGCATCCCAGGAAATTAAAGAAGAATTTTAAAAATACATGGAAGCAAATTAAAATGAATACACAACAGTTCAAACTTTTAGGATGCAGCAAAGGCAGTCCTAAGAGGGAAGTATATAGCAATATAGGCCTTCCTCAAGAAGCAAGAAAAGTCTCAAATACACAACCTAACCTTACACCTAAAGGAGCTGGAAAAAGAACAGCAAATAAAGCCTAAATCCAGCAGGAGAAGAGAAATAATAAAGATTAGAGCAGAAATCAATGATATAGGAATCAAAAAAACAGTAGAACAGATCAACAAAACTAGGAGCTGCTTCTTTGAAAGAATTAACAAGATTGATAAACCCATAGCCAGACTTATCAAAAAGAAAAGAGAAGGGACCCAAATAAATAAAATCATGAATGAAAGAGGAGAGATCAAAACCAACACCAAAGAGACACAAGTAATTATAAGAGAGTACTATAAGCAATTATATGACAACAAAGTAGGCAATCTGGAAGAAATGGATAAATTCCTAGAAACATATAAACTACCGAAGCTGAAACAGGAAGAAATAGAAAACCTGAACAGACCCATAACCAGCAAAGAAATTGAACCAGTAATAAAAAATCTCCCAACAAACAAGAGTCCAGGGCCAGATGGCTTCCCAGGGAGAATTCTACCAAACATTTAAAGAAGAATTAATAAGTTTTCTTCTGAAACTGATGAAAAAAAAATGGAAATAGAAGGAAAACTTCCAAACTCATTCTATGAGGCCAGCATTACCTTGATCCCCAAAACCAGACAAACACCCCACAAAAAAGGAGAATTCCAGATCAGTATCCCTGATGAACATGGATGCAAAAATTCTCACCAAGATACTAGCTAATAGGATCCAAGAGTACATTAAAAGGATTATTCACCAGGACCAAGTGGGATTTATTTCTGGGCTGCAGAGGTGGTTCAACATCCACAAATCAATGTAATATGCCACATTAATAAAAGAAAGGACAAGAACCGTATGATCCTCTCAATAGATGCAGAAAAACCATTTGACAAAATATAGCATCCTTTCTTGATAAAAACCCTCCACAATGTAGAAATAGAGGGAACATACCTCAATATCATAGAAACCATATACAAAAGATCCACAGCAAATATCATCCTCCACAAGGAAAAACTGAGAGCTTTTCCCCTAAGGTCAGGAACACAACAGGGTTGCCCACTCTCACCACTATTGTTCAACATAGTACTGGAAGTCCTAGCCTCAGCAATTAGAGAACAACAAAAAAAGGCATCCAAATAGGATGAATTCAAACTCTCACTCTTTGCAGATGACATGATACTCTATGGTAGAAAACCCAAAGGACTCCACCAAAAAATTGCTAGAACTGATACAAGAATTCAGCAAAGTCACGGGATATAAAAACAATGCACACTGGGGCGCCTGGGTGGCTCAGTCGTTAAGCGTCTGCCTTCGGCTCAGGTCATGATCCCAGGGTCCTGGGATCAAGCCCCGCATCAGGCTCCCTGCTCCGTGGGAAGCCTGATTCTCCCTCTCCCACTCCCCCTGCTTGTGTTCCCTCTCTCTCTGTGTCTCTCTCTGTGAAATAAATAAAATCTTTTTAAAAAAATGCACAGAAGTGTGCTACATTTCTATACACTAACAATGCAGCAGAAGAAAGAGAAATCAAGAAGTTGATCCCATTTACAATTGCACCAAAAACCATAAGATACCTAGGAATAAACCTAACCAAAGAGATAAAGGATCTGTACTCTGAAAACTACAGAACACTTAGGAAAGAAATTGAGGAAGACACCAAGAAATGGAAAAACATTCCATGCTCATGGATTGGAAGAACAAATATTGTTAAAATGTCTATGCTACCCAAAGCAATATACACATTCAATGCAATCCCTATCAAAATACCACCAGCATTTTTCAATGCTGGAACAAACAATTCTAAAATTTGTATAGAACCAGAAAAGCCCTGAATAGCCGAATTAATGTTGAAAAAGAAAACCAGAGCTGGAAGCATCCCAAGTCCAGACTTCAAGCTGTGTTATAAAGCTATAATCATCAAGACAGTATGGTACTGGCACAAAAACAGACACATAGATCAATGGAACAGAACAGAGAACCCAGAAATGGACCCTCAACTCCATGATCAACTAATCCTTGACAAAGCAGGAAAGAATATCCGAGGGAAAAAGGACAGTCTCTTCAACAAATGCTGTTGGGGAAATTGGACAGCCACATGCAGAAGAATAAAACTGGATCACTTTCTTACATCATACATAAAAATAAACTAAAAATGGATGAAAAACCTAATTATGAGATAGGAGTCCATCAAAATCCTTGAAGAGAACACAGGCAGAACCTCTCTGACCTCGGTTACAGCAACTTCTTGCTAGATATGTCTCCATAGGCAAGGGAAACAAAAGCAAAAATTAACTACTGGGACTTCATCTGGATAAAAAGCTTTTGCACAGCAAAAGAGACAGTCAACAAAACTAAAAGCCTATGGAATGGGAGAAGATATTCACAAATGACACATCAGATAAAGGGCTAGTATCCAAAATCTATAAAGAACTTATCAAACTCAACACCCAACAAACAAAAAATCTACTCAAGAAATGGGCAGAAGACATGCACAGACATTTCTCCAAAGAAGACATACAAATGACCAACAGACACATGAAAAATGCTCAACATCACTCGGCATCAGGGAAATACAAATCAAAACCACAATGAGATAACACCTCACACCAGTCAGAATGGCTAAAATGAACAGCATAGGAAACAACAAATGTTGGCAAGGATGTGGAGAAAGGGGAAACCTCTTACACTGTTGGTGGGAATGCAAACTGGTGTAACCACTCTGGAAAATAATATGGAGGTTCCTCAAAAAGTTAAAAATAGAACTACTCTAGGACCCAGCAATTGAAATAGTAGGTATTTATCCAAAGGATACAAACATAGTGATTCAAAGGGGCACATGTACCTGATGTTTATAGCAGCAATGTCCACAATAACCAAAATATGGAAAGAGCCCAGATGAATGGATAAAGAAGATGTGGTGTATACACACACACACACACACACACACACACAGTGGAATATTATTCAGCCATCAAAAAAAATCTTGCCATTTGGAATGATGTGAATGGAACTAGAGTGTATTATGCTAAGTGAAATAAGTCAGAGAAAGACAATACCATATGATTTCACTTCTATGTGAAATTTAAGAAACAAAATAGTTGAATAGAGGGGAAGGGAAGGAAAAATAAAATAAGATAAAAACAGAGAGGGAAGCAAACCATAAGAGACTCTTAACTCTAAGAAACAAACCGGGGATTGCTAGAGGCAAGGTGGGTGGGGGGATGGGGTAACTGGGTGATGGGCATTAAAGAGGGCATTTGATGTAATGAGCACTGGCTGTTATATGCAACTGAAGAATCACTAAATTCTACCCCTGAAACTAATAATACACTCTATGTTAAATAAATTGAATTTCAAATTTTTTTTAAAGTTTTTAAAAAGAGATACTCAGTGCATTCAGCCATCACATTTGGGTGTAGAGCAGGACCTGGGAGAAGATGGAAAGAAAGGGAGAGCATCACAAATGATCATCATGAAGACTGATCTCTTCCCCCATCTAACCGTCCCTTCACCGGGTCTGCAAATCACTTTCTCCACATGGAATTTCATATCCAGCACCCTGACACCAGTCCCTTCCTGCCAGGCTCTCTTCATCAGATCCATTCATGATCTAGCCACTTCCAAACCTCATTAGTTCTAGCTGCTGTTGCCAGAATAATCACCCTCAAGCACCATTTCTGTTTTTCAGGCCCTTGATCCAAGACATGCAGTGTCTGTGGTTAAAATTTTAACCTGATAACCAGGCCTCCTGTGTCTGTTTCATATTATTACTGTCTTCTCTACAGTGCTTTTGTCTCAACTTCACTTGTCTTTTTTTTTTTCCTTTTTAAGATTTTATTTATTTATTTGTCAGAGAGAGAGAGAGCACAAGCAGGGAGAACTGCAGGCAGAGGGAGAAGCAGACTCCCCACTGAGCAAGGAGCCTGATGCAGGACTCCATCCCAGGATCCTGAGATCATGACCTGAGCTGAAGGCAGATGCTTAACTGACTGAGCCACCCAGGCATCCATCAACTTCACTTGTCTTTTTATGAGTAGCATGGATTTTGGGAGAGGAAAGTGACCGAAAAGATCCTCTAATCCAACTCTGACCTGTTGTGCATACTGGAACTGAAGGTCTGAGATGTGATGTGGCTTGACAAATGCCCCATCGCATCTCATAGTTTCACTTATGTCATATACTTCAACTCTCAGTTGGGAACTTTCTTCCATGCATGATGCACTCTCTCCTACTTCTTCATTCATTCAGCACATTCATTGAGCACCTGCTATAAGCCAGATACCATATAGGGCATGGGATAAAGTAGTGAGCAGAGAGGGCCATATCCTGTCCTCATGGAATGGACAATCTAAAGAGGAGACAGGGCGCCTGGGTGGCTCAGCTGGTTGGGCGACTGCCTTTGGCTCAGGTCATGATCCTGGAGTTCCAGGATCAAGTCCCGCATCGGGCTCCCTGCTCAGTGGGGAGTCTGCTTCTCCCTCTGACCCTCTCCCGTCTCATGTGCTCTCTCTCTCTCTCTCAAATAAATAAATAAATAAAATCTTTAAAGAGGAGACAGATATTTATCTAATAACCACCCAGGTATCTGATGATAAACAGTAATACATGATCTACAAGAAAGGCATAGGGTGTTATTAACAGATGGAGGAGAGGAACTTAGTCTATCCATAGATTCAGCAAATACTTTTCAGAGCAAGTGATATTTGAGCTGACATCTGAAGCGTAATTAGGCACAAGGAGACAGGTGCTCCCATTGGAGGGAACGATATATGCAAACCTTGAGGCAAGATAGAGCATAACATAGTCCAAGAATTGAATGTGCCCCCATAGAGTTGGCGGCACCGTGAGGATAGAGAGATTAGCAGACCCAGGTCTCCCATATGACTTTATATGTCAGGAAAAGAAGTTTAGATCTATTCCAGCGGTGCTGGATAAAAATGGAGGGTTTCAAAAAGGAGAGTCATGTTTCTAAGTGACCATTTGGAGAATTCTGGTTCTGAAAATGGCAGAACGGCTTATATCAAACTATTCTGCAGATAACAATTATATCTTGACAAAGTGTAAAAAAAACAACTGTTTTAAGGCACTGGAGAGTGACCAAAACTAAGCAGAAGCTGAATAGGATTTAATTCCAAAGAAAAGAACCACAGTGGGAAGGATCCACATGGCTTTTCCCTGAGGATGATCCCAAATCCAACCTGCATGTGGCAGATGAAGCTCAAGCAGAAAGCCACGGTCTTGTGTCCTGAGCAGCCAGAAGACAGTATTGAGGATAGACTCCCAAAGCAGCTTTATATCGAGAGAGGAAATCCAAAGAGGAGACAGCCACAAAGGGGAATCTCCAACATTGTTATATGACCTCCTCTCAAATCCCTGCTTGTCTCATCAGTCTGTAATGTGCAGGTAATATTCCAAGGATTCAGCCATGACACAGGTGCCAAATTTTTGGATAGGCTTCATAACTTTGATTTTTTTTTTAAGATTTTATTTATTTACTTACCAAAGAGAGAGCACAAGCAGGGGGAGCAGCAGAGGGAGAGGGAGAAGCGGGTTCCCCGGCAAGCAAGGAGTCCAATGTGGGACTCGATCTTAGGACCCCAGGATCATGACCTGAGCCGAAGGCAGACACTTAACCAACTGTGCCACCCAGGCGTCCCAGCTTTGATTTTTTTTTAAATAAGCAAGTAAGATTTTTGTGAACTTTTAAAAAATTGTTGTTTTTTAAATGAAATAACATAAAGACAGTAATCTAAAAATCAAAATGAACAAACAAAAAACCCAGCATCAACAGCACCATCTGGGAGCTTGTTAGAAATGCAGAATCTTGGGCCCATCAGAGAATTGCCAATTTGTCAATTTGTTAGAATTTGTGTTTTAACAAGACCCCTTGGTGATCTGTATGCTCATTTCATAAGTACGAGCCTATGAAAAATCAGGAAGCTATCAGGAAAGAAATCTACCTGAGTAACTTCTTAGAACAAAGTTTTCTCCTACACCAACTGACTTGCACCGATAAAATGTGAAACTTTTTTAAATTTATTTTTTAATTTAAATTCAATTAATTAACATATAATGTATTATAAAATGTAAAACTCTTAACAGGAGTCCATAGGGCCCTGAGGATTTACTGTGAGGTGCATCCATCCCTTTCCCATTCCTAGTAGCAGCTTATTTCCCTTTTAGGGAATTCTCTCTCTCCAACCTGTGATGTCTTGTGGTGATCAATTCCAGGAGCCTGCTAACCGCACCTGAAGTCAGGGAACCAGACCACTTCTCTACATGACACTGCAAAGGGGCAGCATATGAATTAAGATTAAAATTCTCAACCGGGGTTCATTTCTCCCCTAGAGGACATTTGGCAATATTTGGAGACAGTCTGGTTGTCACAAATAAGGGTGACGTCTGCTGGCAACCAGTGGGAAGAAGCCAGGGATACTGCTAAGCATCCTATAATACACAGGACAGTCCCTCCACCATGACAAAGAATTATCCAGTCTAGGAGCACCTGTGTGGCTCAGTCAGTTAAGCATCTGTCTTCGACTCAGGTCACGCTGGGATTGAGCCCCGAATCAGGCTCCATGCTCACCGCAGAGACTACTTCAGATTCTCCCTCTCCCTCTGCACACCCTCCCCACTTTTTTTATTTATTTTATTTATTTTTATTTACTTTATTTATTTATTAAATAAATAAATAAAATCTTTAAAAATAATAATAATCATTAAAAGAAGTACCTAGTCTAAAATGATAGTAGAACCGGGGTGCCTGGGTGACTCAGTCAGTAAGCGTCTGCCTTCGGCTCAGGTCATGATCCCAGGGTCCTGGGATCGAGCCCCATATCGGCCTCCCTGCTCCGCAGGAAGCCTGCTTTTCCCTTTCCCACTCCCCCTGCTTGTGTTCCCTCTCTCGCTGTGTCTCTCTCTGTCAAATAAATAAAACCTTTAAAAAAAAATCCATAACAATCTACCCACGAGCCCAAGAAGTGTTGCAAAAAATAGAGGCTTTGCCGCCTAAATACACTTACTGGTTTATTTGCCGTAAGACAGAAGGTAAAAGCCTTTGAAGCTGTTTGGCAAAGAACATGGGAAACAGGTCAAGCAGCAGCTACAGAGTTCCAGGGTCTTGTTACATATAAAAAATTTATAGGTACTTAAAGAAACCGAATACTTTAACAATTAAAAATTATGCCCATCAGGGCGCCTGGTGGCTCAGTCGATTAAGCATCTGACTCTTAGTTTCGGCTCAGGTCATGATCTCATTGGTCATGAGATGGAGCCCTGCAGCGGCTCTCCACACGCAGCGGGGAATCTGCTTGGGGAGTCTCTCCCTCTGCAGCTTGTTCTGCTCTCTCTCTCTCCAATAAATAAATAAATCTTTTTTAAAAAATCATGTCTATCAGGGCGCCTGGGTGCCTCAGTGGCTAAACTGTCTGCCTTCAGCTCAGGTCGTGATCTCAGGGTCCTGGGATGGAGCCCCGCATTGGGCTCCCTGCTCAGCAGGGAGTCTGCTTCTCCCTCTGCCCCTCTCCCTGCTCATGTGCTCGTTCGCTCTCTCCCTCTCAGATAAATAAATAAAATCTTTAAAAAACAAAATGTAGCTATTGTGGACAAACCAGCAGTTTCTTTGGCCCGCCCCACGTTTGACCTACTGAATCAAAATAATCTGGGATGAAATTTGGGAATCTGCACATTGACAAGCCCTCTCAAGTAATTCTGTTCTAAAACCAACCGCTGGCAACCTCTACTCTGCTTTCTGTCTGTATGGATCTGCCTATCCTAAATATTTCTTATGAATGGAAGCATACAGGAGGTGGCCTTTTGTGTCTGCCTTCGTTCACTTAGCACAATGTTTGCAAGACCCTCCTCGTCCCTCCCTCCCTCCCTCTCTCTCTCCCCCTCTCTCTCTCTTTCTCTCTCTCCCTCCCTCCCTCTCTCTCAATGTCTGCCTTCGTTCACTTAGCACAATGTTTTCTGGCTCGTTGTAGCAAGAATCAATACTTCATTCCCATTGGAGGGGTAGGCTGCGTTTTGTTTTGTTTATCATTTATCGTTTGATGGGCATCTGCGTTGCTTCCACCTTCTGACTATTGCAAATGGCGTTCTACGAACTTCCGCATACAAGTTTTGATTTGAACCCCTGTTTTCTACTCATTTAGTTATATACCTGAGAGCGGACTTGCTGGGTCATATGGTAATTCCATGTTCAACTTTTTGAGGAGACACCAAACTTTTTACTCTTTTAATTTGTTCTCTAGAAACCTTGCAATGACATAGGTGGCTTGCATTATATTTCTCTTGGAGGGCGCTGCTCTAGATGTTTCTTTCTGCCCAAGAATTCCCAGATGCTAACCTCTCGCGTCTGTATACCGCCCTATCTGCCAAACAGGATTGGAGGGTTATAATACTATAAAGAAATTGACAGGAAACTGAAAATCATTATGCCAAGAGTGAAAGAGAGCCAAAAGAATAATAAAGAGGGTTATCATGAAGAGATTAAGTGCAATTCAGTAGAGATCTGGAGTATAGAGCCGGCTATGTACCTTTTTCTCAGGGTGACTGGAAAAGGCTGCGAGGAACTCAGACAATACTGAACTTTTCCCTTAATTAGGCTCCCAAAATGGATCGGTTCGTTTCTCTTGCCTGGAAGTGGTCTATGACTTAGACCTCTGCTGCCCTCTGGTGGCTCTGAGAATAAAGGCACCCCGCCAAGAAGTCTTTCTACTCAAAACTCCCCACCCGTTGTTGTTCCCACTAGCGTCCCCAAAGCAGCTGAGCCCAGGGTCTGAGGAGAGGAGCATCTGAACTCCCCACCACTCTAAATAGGCCTTGAGCCCTCGCTGAATACCCGCACCCCATCTTCGGTGTCTGGGCTCCGCCCCCACCCTCACAAACTGCCTTTCATTCCCCTGCCCTGGTTGCAAGGGGAGAGGGGGGCTCCTGGTTCAGGCTGGAGCCGGGACCCAGGTCACTCCTGGAAGAAAGCAATTCAAGAGCTGCTATCTGATGTTCGGTATGTAAGACCAGGAGGGCAGAGTGACCAGAATATGAATGAGAAAGCATGACAGAGAGAGTATGAATAGGTCACAGATATCCAGGGCCAAGGTCCTCCCACCTGGGACCTGCTCTGCCAGACAGTCTCAGGGCTAGAAGGGACTGTAACTCTTGTGGAACTGATATGTGTCTCCCTCTCTCTCTCCCCCTCTCTTTCTCTTCCTCCTTCCCTCCCTCTCTCTCCTCTCTCCCCCTCTCTCCCTTTCTCTCCCTACAGAGAGAGAAGCAGCCCACCCCAGCTCATGCAGCCAGTCTGGACTGGAATCCAGAGTTTCCCCTCTCTGTCCCTTTTCCTTACTTCCAAAAATATCACAACTGATCCCAAACCACTTGCCTACCTCCATTTTATAGTGAGAGAAAGAAGAATACCAAAATTGTCGAAGCATACAGACCAAGGTTCAGACTAGCCCTGCAACTCACTCTGAGACCCTGCGCCTGTTATTTAAACGTTCTGTTTCCTCATGTGAAAGACACAGGACTTCCCAGGGCTGCTGTGCATGTCAGGTTCTTAGCCCAGCACCTGGGACATCGTCAGTGCTCAGTGAGTGTTAGCTGTTAACTCTTTGGGGGGCTTCTTCATTCTTTTCCGGAGCTTGTGAATCTATAGGAAGCTGGCCTTCTAGGCACCAACCCCCCCTGACAAGAGGACTCACCTTGGGTAGGAAAAGGAAAGTAGCCCTCAAGAGCTCCCCCTTGCCAGGGGCACAGGTTGCGCCTCTAGCCCCTCTCACCCCACATATCCCACTTACCAATGACATTATGCCGCCCAGAGAGTAAGATCCAGAATAGCAGCAGGGAGAGGATGCAGAGCCCATGATGTCACTGAGGCAGCACACATGTGCAACCTGGGGTCTCCACCACTTGATGGTCAAGGAAAGGGATGGAGAAGCAGGGAGCTCAGAACCCACTGACTTTGGTCAAAGAACAGGTCAGAGATGACTCACACTTGAGGACTAGTAAGTATCAGAGCCCCAGAAATTCCTGCCCACTGTGCGGAAGGGTTGGAGGAGGTCATGGAGAGGACCTGACTGCCAGTTGACATGCAAGCTGGCCCCGGGCCATCGGGGGTTCCTCCCCCTGCCCTGTCCTTGGAATGTACCTCTGCCTACCGTTCCCACAGTGGGAGCCATTTTCAAGGATGTAGCCTTGAGGGAGCGAGGTGTTGTTGAGACCCTCCGGCCAGTGCGTGTGACTGAGCCCCTTTAAGGCCTCTCTAGAAACTGTTAAGGTTCTGGCAGGCAGGCGCTGAGATCTGCTGGCTTCCGGAGCCCAAGACAAGCGTTGTGTGTAAGTTCCCTTACACTGGCCACCTGCTGATCGGGAGTGATCTCTTTCCTTGTCTCAGCATGCCCTCTGCCTATGGGGTGCTGGTTTCAGATTTCACCCCCAAGTGAGCCACCAGGAAGCTGATGGGGAGGGGCATGTGTGGTTTTTCAGTCTGGTCAGAGCTAATTTCAGGGTAAGGTTAGGGCATCCATTGGAGCAGGGTCCACTGAGACCTGCTCCCCCAGGCCTGAGGCTGAAATGGCCTTAAAGTGAGGAAGGAAAGGTTCTGATGGCTTCTTTGGTTTAGGGTACAACAGTAGGAAAAGAGGCCTAGAAAGGCCCCCGGGGCGGGGGAGGGGGACATGGAATTTGGCCCCATCTCAACCTTTGACCTCCAACTCCAACACAATCCCAAGGTCAAATTGCCCCCTTTGGATCATGCTTTCTCTCTCTCTCTCTCTTTCTCTCCCCTCCCTCTGCCCCATGTTGTTGCTCCCATGTGGACAGGGTGGGCTGCCCCAGATGAGGAAGAAAGATCCGGAAGGGACATCTCTCCTGATGCTCAGCCTGAGCTGCTCTGGGGCTCACACCTTCCTTTCCAGTCTAGCCCCCACCCCCAGCAGAAAATCACCCTTCAGTATTTTAAGATCCCAGGACTGCTGTTTTCACTGAAGACTTCTCCATATTGATTTTTTAGGTGGTATCCATGTATTATCTTTTTTTAATAAATAACACAATAAGCAAAACAATGAAAGAGGAACCTACCAAAATGTTCAGCAGCCTATTACACTGACACCGGGGGATCCTCCTGGTTCCCTGCACTCTGAGCCTGGAGCTCTGAGTGTCCCTAGGATGGCCACTTCGGGGCTCATGCCAGCCACTCTTCTTCAGATCAAACACAGACATGTCTACTTAAAAAAATGAGTGTTCTGAACCCAGTAGAAACCAGAATTTCACAGGCCAGTGTGAAAACAGAGGGAAATGGGGCACAAAAAGACAGCAGTGATGGAAATTATTTTTAATTTTAAATATTTTTATTTATTTATTGAGGGAGGAGCAGAGGGAGAGAGAATCTTAAGCAGACTCAGAGCCGGACACAGGGCTCCATCTCACGACCCAAAGATCACGACCTGAGCCAAAATCAAGAGTCGGACACTTATCTGACTGCGCCAACCAGGCACCCTGGAAGTTTTTTTTTTTCTTCTTTAAATTTTTTTAATGTTATGTTAATCACCATACATTACATCGTTAGTTTTTGATGTAGTGTTCCATGATTCATTGCCTGGAAGTTTTTTTTAAGTTGTAACTTGCCTTTTTCCATTAGAGTTGGGAATTACAAAAACATTTTTGCAATATTCACAATGAGCACTAATATTGTCTTTCTTGTTATAAAAGCCTGGCCTACTTAGCAATTTGTCCAAATTTTGAATGCATATGTCCTTTGGCCCAGTACGACACATGTGGTTCATTACTTACCTCCCCCAAAATCATTCTCTCCTTCCTTGCTAATAGAATCTCAATTTTTGGGGCGCCTGGGTGGCTCAGTCGTTAAGCGTCTGCCTTCGGCTCAGGTCATAATCCCAGAGTCCTGGGATCGAGCCCCACATCGGGCTCCCTGTTCCGCCGGAAGCCTGCTCCCTCTCCCACTCCCCCTGCTTGTGTTCCCTCTCTCGCTGTCTCTCTCTGTCAAATAGATAAATAAAAAAAAAATCTAAAAAAAAAAAGAATCTCAATTTTTAAACCCAGGTGGGCCCCACCCTCAGCCTCAAGGATGAAGCACATTTAAGACAGTCACATTTTCCCTTTCCCATTTGCAGACATTTGCTTTTCCAGCCAATGAGAGGATGAGGGAAATGTGGGGAGGGGTCGGCTTCCAGGGAAGATGGTCTCTGAGATTAAAAGGAGAGCACCATTTGAGGTGAAGGTCTTCATTACCCTCACCACAGAACTTCCTGCTGTGACGTCCGGAGCTGCAGCAACTATCCTACACAGTGAGGTGAGCGTCACGAGGACAAAAGACAGCACGCTGAGGTTGGTGGGAAAGGGAGGAAATGAGTCTGTTCATGAGTGCTGTGGGTGAGCTGCTGAACCAGCCTCACTGCCTCTCTCCAGACTCTGATGTGAAAAAATTAAATGTCTCTATTGGCTAAGCCACTGTTAGTTGGGTTTTCTACTACTACAAAGCTCAACAAATTCCTAATGGACAGACTTGGGAATTATATTCATTTTTTCATTCATTCAACAAACACTGATTGAGGGCCTTTTTTTGGGTCAGGCTCTATTGGAGAAACTAGAATTCTACTACAAAGAATTTCCCCAGATTTACCTGCAAAAGTGGGCCAACATTTATATGTACAAGGATTAATGTCCACCAAGAGATGACTAGTTAAAATTAGCTATTTTCATGGTGTCCCACTACAAGAATAATGTGATGACATAAATTTCTCCAGGATATAGAATGTGATCCATTTTGTATGCATTTTTTAAATTTTTTTTTTTTATTTTTTATATTCTGAGAACCTAAAGACAACCCCTCCCTACAGCAAAGCTACCTGGAGGGGACAAACTGCCTGCCTTGGAGCCAAGAGCCAGCCCCCAAGGAAGGAGATCCAAGGGGGGAACATCCAAGGGACTACAGTAAACTAGTTGCCTACCCCTGTTCCATCCCCAACTCACATTCTCCGATAAAAGAAAAGTCAGCTGGCCCAAGAAGAGGCCTGAGGGTCCCACCCCTGAGGCTTGAGAGAGACATCTGTGGCAAGTCAGCCTAGGCTGAGCTCCCACCCACCTCTGCCCTCGCCACCAGGGCAGCGCCCACATTCAGTGTTCTCATTAAGTCCCGTAATCCTGCCAACATGCTCAGACCCCCTAGCTCTCTCCCCGTCCTGGCCCTCAAACAGCACAGACAAGAAAGTCAGCACAGTCTTTATTGGGGAAAAGCAGCGCCACACACCATTGCTCAAACCCACGACTGTTTCCCGTGCTCAGGGCAGCAGCAGGAACAGAAGCAGGGCAGAGAGGGCAACGAGAGCCCCCAGGAGGGTCACAGCCCCAGGACATCACCCTCTCCTGGCAGCCAGGACAAGCCCCCGGTAGTCACCGAAGCAGCTCAGAACAAATCAGGACAGCTAAGGCACTGGGGTCTCTGCAAAAAGAAGAAGCATCGGGTCACAGCTGTGCCCTCCTGGCTCCAGCTCCCCTCCAACCTAGAGACGCTCGGCATGCACTGCTCCCCAAAGCCTTGGATGGCGCCCTGCTTCCCAGACACTCCAGTCCAAACTGGCAGTGAAGACCCTACTCACTCAACTGTCAACCTTCTGCCTCCAAGCACCAGCCCACCCTCGCCAGACCCCCAACCCGGCTCCCCAAATGCGTCACACGCATTCCACCCTTTGTGCCTTTACTAACCACCAGACCCCTCCTCCCCCACTCTCGTCCAGCATGTTCTCCGTGCTTTCCTCCCTTTGTCACATCCTGCCTAGCCTTCAGGGCCCAGATCTAATCCTACTTCGGGCAGAAAGATCTTCCCAAGGAGCCACGCCTACTCTGAGAGCCTAAAAGCCCATGCGGTCTACAAAAAGGGTTCTCATCTGGGGCATAGGATCTTTTTCTCCCACTCGACTCTCCAGGGCAAGAACTTTGTTTCGACCCTCTGAAGTACCCTACCCAGCACCTAAGCCAGTGGTCTACACACAGCAGCTAAGTGCGCTCTTATCAGTGATGCTGGACCTGACTCACCTAAGGCAGAATCAGAGCAGAGGGTCCAGTTGGGGTTTGTGGCCAGTTCTGGTGGCTGAACGGGCGGGACACAGAAGCGGCCACAGCCTGACTTGCAGCACTTTTCCCCGGCCTGGCAATTCTCGTCCATCATGCAGTTGACAATGCACAGGCCCACCAAAATGTGTGGACAATCACCAGCCCGCCCTGCAGGATAAACAGGCACAGGTAAAGAGACTCGGAGGCTCCAGAGGAATCCATCCCTGACTGTAACTAGATCTTAACCAAAGATCTGCCTGGGGAACCTGGGAGCTAGAGCCTCTGAGAATCGGTGGGGTCCCAAGAGAGCATCGGGACCAACAGTTTTCAAATGGCATCTCACAGAGTTCCCTGGAGGTCCCTTGGTTTGATCCTTCTGTCGGTGGGGCTGGGTGGAGTGCCAAGGAGCCCCCCACTGCCTCCCCCATAGCTGGGCCTCCCAGTGTCCCTTCCTCAGGGAGGCCTCCTCTGTCATCCCAGACAAGGTTTGGCGCCCTGCTTTGTGCTCCTCTCATCAGAATTCATTACAATTCCTGATCTGTCTACCTTCCCTGAGAAGCTAATAAGGACGAGAGTCTGTCTTCAGAACCTTGAACACTGCCTGGGAATCTACATGTTGTCTAAAAACAACATCTGAGCCAGTGATTCTAAGTGGAGTTCCACAGTGCCTGGTACAAAAGGAGCACTCAAAAAATAGGGACTTGTTTAAAATATATATATTGAAACTAAAGAAATCAAATCAGGAATGCTTTTATCTATTGCAGATATGTTGCTAAGAATCTGGTCAGAAAACCATGATCTTGGGCAATTCCCTCACTTTACAGATGAAGAAACTGGCTCAGGAAGAGTCTGCTTCTCCGAGGTCACATGGCCAGTCAGCGGCAGAACTAAGACCACACGCCAAGCTACCTGTCTTCCAGACTCGGGACTCTTCCTACTAACCCACACTGCCTTCCCCTAGTTCTTTCGACGCCAGCACGGGCCCTTGGGCCCCAGGGGGAGGGGTGGCTTTGGGGTGGAGGCTAGGAGGACAGGAGGGGTGAGAACTCTGACCCCCCCCAGGAAGGGAAAGACAAGGAGGCCACAGATGGCTCCCTCCCCAACCAACCCTGGAACTCAAGGATTCCTTCCCCAAAGGGCCAACATACCTCCCTCAATGTCTCCACGGCAGGAGTGGCCACAGCCAGTGCTGCAGCATTTATGCCCCTGGGGACAGGACTCGTCCCTGTCACACAGCTCCTCGCACGGAAGGGGGTCAGCAGGACATTCGCCACCAGACTCTGCCATAGAATCAGAGCATGGGGCCCAGAGATGTTTAGGCCCAGGGTGTCCAGTTATTTTCACTGTGACTCTTGAGTGCAAAATTTTATTTTTCATGGCGTATATTAATCCATACACATGCTTAAAATGTAGGTATTTATGTGCATACATGTACATACTTTACAGTCTTTCTACTTCTTTCCTTTTTTTTTTTTTAAATGCTGGTCATCAACTACTAAACTGATCTCAAGACTCGTAGTCTGGAAAACACTGTTGAGGTCTAACCCACTGTGGCAAACAGACTTAGTGCCAGTCCCATATTCACTCTCCCTCCCTCCTTCCTGTGGTAGACACCTATGGTCGTGGCCCCCAGTGAACCACACCTCCCATATTGTCTCTGGGCTGGACTGTGTGACTTGCTTTGACCAACAGGACACCAGCAAGTGTGATGTGAGCAGAGGCTTGATAAGCACTTGCATATTGGGACTGGTCCTCTTAAAACACCTCCACCTTGGAAACCAGCCACTATGCCGTGAAGCAGCCTGGACTCAACTACAGGATGATGAGATGCCCCAAAGAGAGAGAAGCTGGATGAAGAGAAGCATCCTGCCTGGTCCAGCCACCACTGAGCTCCCCACTGAGCTCCCAGCTGCACGCAGCTGTGTGAGTGACCTAGCTTCGGCATATGTGGGCGTAAGAACTGCCCAGCTGAGCCCAGCCAACGCAAATAGCTGTGGGAAAGAGGCAACTGTTGTTATTTTGAGCCACTAAGTTTGGGAAGTATTTGTTATGCAGCCATGGATAACTGAAACACTTGCTAATAAAACCAGGTGTGTTAGGAGAGGCAGTGAGCCCAGCCAGCTACAATGATTTGCTTCCCCAAATTACCCTGTAGCTAGGAGTGGGCCACAAGCTAAGACATCAGCTGCTTTTGCATTCCTGATCCAGGTAATGCACCTTTCAAACTGCCCCCTGGCTTCTCTTTCTTCCAGTGCAAAGACAGACATAACACAGGGAGGTAGCGCTGTCTTCTTTCAACCACGAGGCAATGAGTATGAGGATGAAGCCAAGGAACGTAAAGGAGAAGGAAAAAAAAATAACCTCATCCTTATTAGCGTCACGGAGCCACCACCCCAGCCCTGGTCCCTACTTCAGGACTTCTTGTTACGTGAGAAAAACAAACTTGTATTTGGTTAATTTTCTGTTGCATACAGCCAAGCACATCCACAACGTGCCCCTTCACCACCCCTCTGAAGATAACAATGCTCAGAGAAGAGAAGGGGTTTGCCCAGAACTACAGAGTGAGTCAGTGGCAAAGCAGGACAAAACTCAGCCTCTTGGTTTGGAAGCACTCCTTCTACTACGCCATCCATAAAACATGCAGGCCCCGGGCCAGGTCCTCGGGAGCAGGCACACCCCAGGAAGTCACATCCAAACCAAACTGACTCGCCATGACTAATTCATCTCAGTGTTTATTTCAGATTCTTTAGGTGGAGAAAAGAAGTGACAGGCTATTAAAAGCATTGTAGAAAACCGAAGCAGCACTGGCCCAGTGCCTCTGAGTTGGGACACGGAAGTAAAATTGCCTATGGCTGGCTCGGGGAAGTCTGCCATGATGGAAAAAAGCAAGCGTTGGCCTCCAAGGAGGCTGCACCTGAACAATCAGGGTGTAATCATCCAGCATCACAGGATTTCCTGAACAGCCCCTATTTCAAAGATTCTCTGCCATTGTCAGATCACATCAAATCTGATTTTTTATCCAGGAAATATGGTCATGCTAACTGCCAGATGTAGCTTTCCACACCTCCCCACCTGCTTGACAAACACTAAAATCTATTTAACAAAGAACAAAGCCTTTCATCCCACAGTTGAGAAGGCTGGGCATAAAAACATCTCTCTGGTGGGAAAAACCTACCAATATAACTTCTCGTGGGATTATAGGGAGAAGCACCCTTCCCCGATGTCACCATTTTGCTGAGCTTGGCCCTGAAGTGACCAATGCCAGGAGCACTCTGCTACTCTCTGCCCTCAGCCCCAGGACCAGGCATAGACACCAAACCTTTACTCTCTTCCAGGCCAGGCTTGGAGGTCCCTGGGGTTTTGTCAAATAGTAGATGCAGTGAAGGGACTCTTGGGGAACAGGCTGAAGCCCTGAGGATCAGAGCACATGCCCTTTGACCAGTGCCCACCATGGCCACCCACTGCATCCCCCATGTGTGATGCCTGAATCCCTGCCAAATAATTCCCTACTCTCCACTCAAACACTGGAATTCATGACCTCCAAGCCAGACTATGCCATCCTTACACTTTTTTCTAAGATTTGTTTATTTATTTATTTTAGAGAGAGAGAGCACGAGCCAGAGGGAGAGAGAGAATCTCAAGCAGACTCTGTGTTGAGCACAGAGCCTGATGCAGGGCTTGATCTCACGACCCTGAGACCATGACCACTGCCGAAATCAAGAGTCAGACACTTGGGGCACCGGAGTGGCTCAGTCGTTAAGTGTCTGCCTTTAGCTTAGGTCATGATCCCAGGGTCCTGGGATCGAGCCCCACGTGGGGCTCCCTGCTCAGCAGGAAGCCTGCTTCTCCCTCTCCCACTCCCCCTGCTTGTGTTCCTTCTTTCACTGTGTCTCTGTCAAATAAATAAATAAAAATATTTTTTAAAAAAAGACACTTAACCAACTGTGCCACCCAGGTGCCCCCATCCTTATACTTTATACTCAACTGAAATCTGGCTGTCAAGAAGTTCTATCCAGGCGCACCTGGGTGGCTCAGTTGTTGAGCGTCTGCCTTTGGCTCAGGTCATGATCCCAGGGTCCTGGGATCGAGCCCCGCATCGGGCTCCCTGCTCGGCGGGAAGCCTGCTTCTCCCTCTCCCACTCCCCCTGCTTGTGTTCCCTCTCTCGCTGTCTCTCTCTGTCAAATAAATAAAATCTTAAAAAAAAAAAAGTTCTATCCATTGGTCCTTGTCCTATGCCCAGAGACCTTGTGAAAACATGGCTGGTACCATCATCCTAGACAAGGATCTTCTGCCTCTGTCTCAGCTTTCCCAAACTAGGTCAGCTCAGTTCCTCATACCACATGGCTTCCAGGCACCTCACAGTTATCTAACCAGGAATGAGGATGAGAAACAGGAATGAGAGTCAGAATGGGAATGGTCATCCCCATCCTGCAAAAATGCCCCTATCCCAAGACCCAAGCTATCACAAAAAAAAAAAAAAAAAAAAAAGAATAAAAAGCTGAAGCCCAGGAAATACTCAGACATAGGCTTTACTGTTGCCCCAGCTCTAACCTTCCCCTATATCTGAGGGAAGGACAGTGGTGCTGGTAGAAAAGTGAAATCTCAGAACTTCTTAAGCCAAGAAGGGCCCTCTGAGCCATCACACTTGCTCCTCTTGCAAACAGCCAGCCAGACATCCAGCAAAGGGGCAGGATTGGCCTGAGGTCAATAGTGGCAGAATTGGGTCCCAAATTCCCAGCTCTGACACTAGGACCAATGATGTGGTCCTTTAAGCCATACCATTATGATTGCCTCCAGGATTACCCAAGAACAAGAGCTGGGACTCACGCATGCACGGGGAGCCTGGGTGGCTCCCTGCTCAGCAGGGAGTCTGCTTCTCCCTCTCCCTCTGCCCCTCCCCCTGCCCCTTCTCTCTCTCTCTCTCTCTCACTCACTCTCTCTCTCAAATAAATAAATAAAATCTTTATTTTAAAAAGTCTCCTAATAAAGAAACCTTTTAAAAAAATAAAGTAAAATGGAAACCAGACTGGGCCTCTCCTCCCTGCTTTTATAAGCCCTGCAAAGGCTTCCCAGTGCTCTTAGAACAAAGCCTTAGACAGAGGCCCTGGAGACTCACCCAAAATCTGGACTCTCCCTAACTGGAACCACCTTCCTTCTCCTTCTCTTCTCTCCAACCCCACTGACCTCCTTTCACTTCCTTGCAACAGTAAGCTCGTCCCTCCTCCTGGCCTTGGCCCGTGCAGGTCCCCCTTCCGGGCACCCCGCGGCCAGCACCCTCTCATCCTCCAGGTTGAAAGGACACCTCCTCTATAGCTCGCTTTGATGCCCCTTCACAGCCCTCATCACAATCCGTCACCAGCAGTTATAAGCACGGCTGCCTTGCTCACCACGAGACATACAGATGCCAGCCAGGCCAACACTCGATACAGAGTGAGTGAGTAGGTAAGTGAGGGAGTGGACAGACAGGTCAGACTTGGGACGGCGGGGAGGGAACCTGAACAGAGAGGTGCTGGGCATCACAGCATGAGCTGTTGAGCATTACTTGGCAGGTTCTCTATAGGCCTTTTGTGTGTGTGTGTGTGTGTGTGTGTGTGTGTGTATACATATATATATATGTTATGTTAATCACCATACAGTGCATCATTAGTTTTTGATGTAGTGATCCACAATTCATTGTTTTTGTATAACACCCAGTGCTCCATGCAGTTCGTGCCCTCCTTAATACCCATCACCGGGCTGACCCATCCCCAACCCCGCTCCCCTCTATAGGATTTTTAAATACATTCCTTCCAAAGTATATGATACAGACTGAATGTTTGTGTTCCCCCAGTGTGATGGACTTAGAAGATGGGGGCTTTGGGAGGTGATCAGGTCATGAGAGGGGTGCCCTCATGAAGGGGACGATGCCCGTATTGCCCCCTTCCACCGTATGAGGTCCCAGTGAAGACATGGTAGCCTATGAACCAGGAAGCTGGCTCTCACCAGACACTGAAGATGCCGGCACCTTAATCTTGGACTTCTCAGCCTCCAGAATTGTAAGAAATAAACTTCTGTTATTTATAAGCCACCCAGCCTATGGTATCCTGTTCTAGCAGCCCAAAGGTCATTATCACTCTTAGAGGTAAATATGGTTATCTCCACTTTACAGAGACAAAGGTGAGGTTCAGAGAGGCCACACAGCAAGCAGAGAAGCCAAAGTTCCCATCATGCTCAGAACGAACTGTCTCACGGGAGCAGGGCCCAATGTCTGCCCTGAGCCTTCGGGCGGCCTGACTGTACCTCCACCTTACCAAACAGACCAGCACTGGCTCTGGTAAACCTCTGGCAATGGCAGAGCTGAGGGAAAGCACGGACTGTTCAGAGCCCAGGACGCACAGCTTCCTGTGACACCGAGTGTAGCAACCAGTCTCACTGAGCGGCCCAGCCCAGGACCGGAGCCATAGAAAAGTCATTAACTACTAACACCACAGCCAGCACCGCCTCCCGCCAGACTAGGACCCCCACTCAGCCAGTAAGTACACTCTGGGAGATCTGCAGGGAGGTCACTCTGGCAGGCTGCCTAGCTCCAAGGGACAAGAAAGCCCCATCTGGCCTGGCCAGGGCCCAGGGTCGCTCACCAAGGGTCTGGCCTGCATGCCGGCCTCTCCCTCAGCCCCTGTCACTTGGCCGTCAGCTTCACACACTGGAACACTGTGCTGGGCCCTCCAGGCTGGCGGTGAGTGACCGGCCTGACACAGGTTCCCAGGCTCTGGTTCCAAAACTGGGCCGCAGGACTCCTGGCAAGGAGTACAACCTTCTATTCTCTCTTATGGGCAGGGCACCCAAGAGAGCTGCTGAAGCCAGACACAGCCGCACGGGGCACAGGGGAGGGGCCCGCTACCTGGGGAGGTTCAGCCGGAAGGAAAGAGGTGGTCACACGCTGTGGAGTTCCAGGGTCTCCAAGAGGAAGAGGTCAGGGGAGGAGAAAGCAATCCTGGTTCTTGATCGAAGGGGCTGGTTAGCAGCCACACTCCTGATGAAGCCCACCTTAGCAGGCAACAGGAAGGAAGCTAATGTCTACTGAGGGCTAAATGCTTCACATATTTTGACTCTCTATAACAACCTCCAAGGCTTATTCTTTCCATTTTACAGAGAAGGGAAATGTGGCTCGGGGAAGCAGAAGACACGTGATCAGGGACCTGCTGGCCAGTAACTGGTGAGCCTCAGGCTTGAACCCAGCTCTCTGATGACCAAAACCTAGGCTTTTCTGCTGGAATAGCTGCCATGTGCATTCAAGAGGATGGTCCCAGTCTCTTTAGAAAACATAATGGAAGGCATGCTGTAAGACCCCATTGCAGTGAAGAAAAAAATAAAACTTGGGCACTGACTTATCAAGAAGTATTTTAAAGAGGCGCCTGGGTGGCTCAGTTGTTAAGCGTCTGCCTTCGGCTCAGGTCATGATCTCAGGGTCCTGGGATCAAGCCCCGCGTTGGGCTCCCTGCTCTGCAGGAGGCCTGCTTCTCCCTCTCCCACTCCCCCTGCTTGTGTTCCTGCTCTCGCTGTGTCTCTCTCTGTCAAATAAATAAAATCTTTGGAAAAAAAAAAAAGACGTATTTTAA
Source organism: Zalophus californianus (assembly GCF_009762305.2). Lineage (NCBI taxonomy): Eukaryota > Metazoa > Chordata > Mammalia > Carnivora > Otariidae > Zalophus > Zalophus californianus. Next base: position 125,477,555 of record NC_045602.1, read on the forward strand.
AACTATAAAACACCCTGAAATACATCAAATGCCCTTGGACAATGGGAAGACATAAAGATCCAACATAAAAATGTCAGTTGTCCCTAAATTAATTTTTTTAAGATTTTATTTATTAATTTGAGAGAGGAAGAGACCAAGAGTGGGGGAAGGGGCAGAGAGAGAGGGAGAAGCAGACTCCCCACTGAACAGGGAGCCTGATGACACGGGGTTCAATCCCAGGACCCTAGGATCATGACCTGAGCTGAAGGCGGATGCTTAACCGACTAAGCCACCCAGGTGCCCCCCTGAAGTTAATGTATACATCTAACATCTCTCCAATAAAAGCAGCTTCCATATTTTCAGGGAGCGGGGTCATGAGAAACAATATGATAATAAAATATATTTGCAAGCACAAACAAGCAAAATTAACCATAAAAATCTGGAAACAAGAGGAAAATGAGAAGGAGTGAGCCAGAGGAGATACATCATCAATTTCTAATACTTTTTGGCAAGGCCTCTCAGGGACCGGGGGAGGCGGCAAGCACTACAGCAGAAAGTTCTGCAAGCCAAGATCTCCCTTCTGGCAGCCTCCTCTGCCTGCCTGGATCACATGTCACACAGATCATTCTGGCTGGGGTACCCGTTCTCTAACTTTTTTTTTTAGAAAAGTTCTCAGAATTTGACAAGCGCTTAATTTTTGTTGTTCAAAGGAAAGAAAAGCCAACAATTGGATGGCGTGGGCTTATCTGAGAAAGAAGCAGGCAGGCCCAAGAGTCCATGGGCCCCCCCAAGGGCAGTGTTTCTTACCCAGCTTTGGTTTAGAGACTGGGACCACACAGTGCTTGTTGCAGCCAAACGTGCAGCATTTCTTTGTACCTGGACAAGTCTCATCACTGATGCACCTTTGGAAGCAGGACTGTTTCCGAACAGCCCTGGGACAATCTCCTTTCCTCCCTGTAGCAAAAAAGGGAGACAGCCACAAAAAAAAAAAAAAAAAAAAGAGGAAGAGAGAGAGAGTAGTGGCACCCACAGGTGCAGCAAAAGGGAAAATCAAAGGAAGGAAGCCCTGAGCTTCTTTAGGACTCTCAACCCTGGCGCTAAAGCAGAGACAGTAACAACAATAAGAGCTCACATTTACTGTCACATTTACTGAGTTCACCTTGTGCCAGGAACCTCTCATTTGATCCTCACAACAATCCCAAGAGGTACAAACCATTATCTCCATTTAACAGGTGAGGAAATGGAGGCTTAAAAGCTTAACACTTAAAAACAGCTGCTTACGGCTTATTTGCAGTGTGAAAAGTCTGCTTGGCTCGGGGTCTACTCTTTTGATCACTACCTCTAACAGGCTTCCTCTCACAACTTGGCTCTCCAGCCTTCACTCGGCCATACAGCCAATGAGCCCTGAGTGCATATAAAAGGCAGAGATCATCAGTTGTGTGTTCTTTCCTGATAGAAGACAAAGCACTGGGGACTGAGTGATTAAAGAAGAAACCCCCAAAGCGGGAAGAGGTGCTGCAGGCAAGCTGGATTTCCAGAGCCCATCTAGGAGGTAGGAGGCTCTTTCTAGCCCAGAGGCAAGGTCAGAGAGCACACCTGGATTTTGCCTCCCCGGCCAACATACCTTCTGGAAGGCCTCCTCGGCAGACCCGACTGCAGCCGGTGCCGCAGCACTTCTGCCTGGCCGGACACAACTCATCCCCCTGGCACAGCTCTCTGCACGGGTTCTTATCAGGGGGGCATTCTCCTGCTTTCACTGCAAAAGATATCCCATGAGGTTGGGGTGACTGGCTAAGCCTCAAGAAATGGGGAATGGAAGCTGAGCGCACTTCAGGGATGTTCAGCCTCTGCCAACATTCCTATGCAAAATAGCTCAGCAACCACTGTCCCCTCCCCACCCACACACAACCCCTGAAACTCGCCCACCCCTACCAAACGTCCAGCCACTTTGCGGATAAAAAGAGGGAAAGGTTGTGGTGATCCTGTTCACATTTAAGGAGCTCTAGGGAAACGCTAGAACCTCTAATAAGCCAGACTGGAAGTCCTACCTCCTTGTCCAGAGAGGGAAAAGAAAGCCAGGAAGACCTACCCCGGCTGTCCTGAGAATCTATGCATCCAGTCCTGTCCTACAGAAATGACCATTCTCCACAAATGAGGACTCTCGCTCCAGGAAGAGGTAGGGGATGACTTCTTAGTCACTTTCTGTTGGGATCCCAAATAATAGCTCACCATGCTCTCCTGCAGCCACCCAGGATGTCAGGGACCCAAGAGCAAGAAGTGACTTCAGGAGGAAGAGGCAGCTCAGCATGACGATGGCGCAGAGAGTTGAGATGAGCGCTCAGTCCAGGCTGGAGGTGTACACCTTGGCAAGGGCAGGACTAGGAGACTGGCCTAAACCCAGCCCCAAAGTCTTCCCTTTCGCAATATTCCCCAAGGATGTCTTCTCCTGACAAGAAGAAAAGTGACTGGTTGCTGGTGTGTGGGAAAATTCCTGGCACTCCCAAAGGGCACATGTGATGATGATCATCAAACTCTGTAATGCAATATACACAACACCCCTGGACAATGAGGAGGAACCTGGTCGGTAGCTGGGGAAATGGAGGGATGGCCACTGACACAGGATCAAAAGGAGCCCTAAAGGGCTTTGGAAGGACACAGCTGCAGTCAAAGTGACAGAGGGAAGGACCAGAGACATGACTTAATAATAACCAAAGCTAATAAAATGCAGTGTGGCTCCTGTTCATCCTAGCAACCTAGAAAACAGAGAATGGAGCAGACTACTTAGAAACCATCAAAAAACTACAATAAAGCCATATTTGAGTTTGTTCAGAACTAATACAAATGCACCAAGCACCTACATCTTGGTCTGTCTAGACCTACATACAGGCCATTTTTGGATTGTGTGAAGGCTAGTTGACAGAACCCAAAAGAAGTGGCTATGACTCAAGTAGTCTAGACCATCTATACTCCCTTTCTTCATCTCCTCTTCCTCTATTTCGTTTTCCTTTTATCTGTCCTGCTTATGACTTTGGTCAGACATGATATTTAGTAGTATCCACTGAGACTGCTTAGCCCAGTAAGATTAAAGAGTAAAGTAAAAAATCTCCTTAATAGAGCCAAAGAGTTTGGTGCCAAAGAGTTGCCTTATTATTTTAAGGCTGATATTGGAGCATGGAGATAATTAACATTTGTTGATGACTTAACATGTGCTTTATATGTATTATTTATTTTAAACCTCACAATAATCTTGCAGAGGTGATAAAACTGGTTCAGGGGGGTTGAGAAAGAATGCCCAAAGCCATAAAGCTAGTAAGTGGTGGTTACTGAAATTTAATAATAGTAACGACAGATAGCATTGCTTGAGGGTTTACTTGTGCCACAGTTCTAAGTGCTTAACATGAATTGACTCACTTAATCCTCACTGCAACCCTATGAATTAGGTACTATTATCCCCGCTCTACAGATGGGGAAACTGAGGCACAGAAAGAAACGGGAGTCACACAGTTAGGAGGTGGTAGACCAAAGGCAGGGAGCCCAATTCCATAGTCAATGTTCTTAATCACCATATCATCCTGGATTTGAACTCAGATCTTTCTACATGAAAAACTCGTACTTTTTACTACCCCATATTGTGACCTGATAAAAGTAACATCTTATCTCTAAGCCAGAGCTAAGGGGAGCTCTGGGGAACTCCACAGCTGTTAAATCCCTACATCCCCTCCCCATCCCAGAATCACCTGTCTGAAGAGAGAAGCCCAGCTCCCTGGGGCTTGGGGAGTCAACGGGCCAAGACCCAAACTTCATTATGATGCCTTCAGATGCAAGAGGCAGCCCCTGAGGCCTAAGCCTGGAGGGACCCGGTGGCTGTTTGGGACGGCATGGGTCAGACCCTCCTCTTGTTGGGTTTTCAGGTCCCCGCATTACGCCCACTCTACGGCTTTCAAAGACTGAACTGCAGGCGCCGCTGTGCTCCCCTCCGCACCCAAACCCCAGCCCAGGGAGCCTGCTCCCCTTCTCCTTCCCCGCACTTTTCCACCGGTCTCCGCCCAGCGGAGAGAGCTCACGGACCAAACACCCACAGTCTGCACCCGAGAGGCGGCCGCGCCCCAGACAAAGCCCCGGCCACAGCGCTCACAGCGCCGGCAGGCGTCCGAGACCCCAGCGAGAAGCGGCCTTGCGGTTCCCATGGAAACCCCGCGGTTCGCCGCGGCGCCCTTCCGGGTCGGCGCGCGGCGCGCTCCAATGACGTCACGGGGCTACTTTCCGGCCGGTGGCAGAGTCGGGCTGAAGTTGTGGGGCCGGGGGAGCCATGGGCGCCACTGGCGACGCCGAGCAGCCGCGGGGACCCGGCGGGGCAGAGCGGGGCGGCCCCGAGCTGGGCGACGCGGGCGCAGCGGGGCAGCTGGTTCTCACGGTGAGGACGCCCCCGGGGAGGCCGGGGCTGGGCCTGGGCTCGGGCCGGCTGGGCCTCGGGCTCCCGGGACCCTGGCCCGCGGGCGAGAGAACGCGGCGGCTGGTGCTGCCCAGGGGGTTGGCGTTTTCGCAGTCCGACGACCTGGATTCAAATTCTGGTGCCGCCCTCCTAGCTAGGTGACGTGAGCCAGTCCTGTCAACCCCTGAGCTCCAGTTTCCTCTTCTGTAAAATGGAGATGATTAGTGCCGCCTCATAAAGTTGTTATGGGGATGGGGTGTAAATGCGAAGAAAGCGCCCAGCACACCACCTGCCCCAGAGTAGTCCCTCCGTAAACACTGGTTCCCTTCCTCCTGCCGTCCCAGAAAAGGTGGGGGTTGGGACTTTCGAGGCAGGAAACTTTACCTCAGTTCCTCCACCCCGGCAGGGCCTTGCAACCGCTGCCCTCCCGCCTATCCCAGGGTGGGAGAGGTGCTAAAAGTACCCGAGAAACAGGGGTGTCTCCGTTTAACTTCATACCCTCCACCTCTACCCCAGTGTCAGGGGCCTCAGTGACATATGTTCCCTTGGTCCCCACAGAACCCCTGGAACATAATGATAAAGCACCGGCAGGTGCAGCGAAGGGGCCGCCGCTCACAGATGACAACAAGGTAAGGCTGGTCCTGGGTATTTGCCTCCCAGGCATTGGCTTGGGTGGCACCTTTGGGGTCCCCACTGCACAGAGCTGAAAAGAGATCATCAGCCATTAGAAAGAACACTGGACTAGGAAAGAGAGTCAGCTTCTGTAATTCTGTGTGTGACCTTGGGTTGAATCATTGCCCCCTCTGGACTCACGTACAAAATGAGGAGGTATCATGGACTCAGCAGTGCCTGAGATCCCTAACGTTCACTGGGTTTTGTGGTTGAGGGCTCTAAAGAGGCAGAATAGCATGGAGGTTCAGAAAAAAGTGGGGCTAATAGTAGTATATTTCTCAGTGAAGGGAGAGAGCACAAGATGGACCTACGGGATGCTGATTATATTTCTTGACCTGGGTCGTGATTAAGTGGATGTTCACTAAAACTATTTGTTAAAGTGTATAGACTTTGTATTTCATTAAACACTTTAAAAAGGAATACTCATTTCATAGGGTTATTATGAAAATGGAATAAAGACATACATCTGTGTAGTTTGCACAGAACCTGGGCATGTAGCTTGTTTTCAGGTGAAGCTATCTAATACTGTCATTAAAGGAGCCTGTGTCAATAATTGGCTGGGCAGACTAGGAAAGATATGTTTGGGTCATGACCCCTGACTGTGTCTCTCTCCTGAATGCAGTTTCACAGATCCCGCCATCTCCATGGACCTCCTCCGAGCTGTCCTGCAGCCTAGCATCAATGAGGAGATCCAAACTGTCTTCAACAAGTACATGAAGGTGAGAGCGACGGAGACCCATGGGTGGGCCTTTCCTACATCACAATCCCCCTGGCTCTCTCTAGTACGCACAGAGGTGTAAAGTCTTCCAGTTATGAACTCCTGAGAACTTTTACCCACTCTCTTTGGGGGTCATTTAAATACCTCTTCTGCCAAGCTACTATGAGGACAAAATAATTTAAGCATAATGTGCTCAGCACCATGCTTCAAATAAGTGTTTTTATTACTTGTTTAACAGTATCAACATTATTATTATTATTTAAAATTCCTTTCTAGGCTTCTAAGTAAACTTCTACATGGCTCTACCTGATTGTCCCGTAGATGCTTCAAACAGCATATTCAGAACTGAACTTTTTCTTCCTAAACCTCTTCCTCTTGTGTTTATTCATTCAAGAAGTATTTACTGAGCTCCCACCATAATAGCACTGTTCAAGGCACTGAGGACGTAATAGCGAATGAAGTGAACAGTGTCCCTGCCCTCTTTAAACAGATACGTACTACATTAGGGAACGCCGGAGAGAAGGGGGAGAGAGTGACCAGTGGGGAACAGTAGTGGTGTTTCATAGATAGCGTCCAGGAAAGCCACATGTGAGCAGAGACCGGAATAAAGGGAGGGAAAAACAAGCTATGCGGACACATCAGGGGAAAGTCCAGGCAGAGGGAACAAGGGCAGACGCCCTGAGGCAGGAGTGTGCTTGGCACATTGAAAGCAACAAAGTCTCCAGTGTGGCTGGAGCAGACTGGGGCAGGGGGAGGGTAATAGGAGAGGTAATCAGAGAGGAAATAGGGGCCCAATTCATGCAGAACCTTTTGAGGCCAGCCTTTAAGGATGTTGGGGTTTACTCTGAGTAAAATAGAGGCTCTTGGAGAGTTTTGAGCAGAGCACTTAATCTGAACATTTTTAAAGGGTCGCTCTGACTGATGTGAAGAGAATCATCTGCAGGAGGACTAGTTAGGAGGCTTGAGATGATAGTGGCTTGAGTGTTAGCAGTAAAGGTATTGGGAAAGAGTGAGATTCCATGTGTATTTTAAAGGTAACAGCGAGCTTTGCTGATGATTCAGATGTGCAGGGTAAAAGAACAAGAGAAGTAAACTCAGCAGTTACCTGCCCTGGGCAACTATAAAAACAAGCCACTGACTTGCTATGAGGAAGACAGGAATGAGCAGGGGGAATCAGGAGCTCAGTTTGGGACACGTGAATTTGAATGCGACTACCATTCACTTAGAAACCAGAAGCCAAGGACTCTGCCTTTCTTTCATCTTCCCATCCAGTCAGAGTCCCGTACATTCCACTTCACAATCTGTCATGCCCTTCTTCCTCGCCTCCTCCTTGGTTCAGGCCTTCACATTTTCTCTTACCCAGGCTCCTCCTGTAATCCCCGACTGCCGCTCTTCTTCCCCTCTTTCATCCCACTCTCCCTACAGATGCCAGTGACCTCTAAGGTGTAAACCTAAGGGTGTCCATCCCCTATTTAAAATCCCTCAGTGAGGGGTGCCTGGGTGGCTCAGTTGGTTAAGCAACTGCCTTCGGCTCAGGTCATGATCCTGGAGTCCCAGGATCGAATCCCGCATCGGGCTCCCTGCTCAGCAGGGAGTCTGCTTCTCCCTCTGACCTTCCCTCTCATGCTCTCTCTCTACCATATTCTCTCTCTCAATGAATAAAAATCTTTAAAAAATAATAAAATAAATTTAAAAAAATAAAAATAAAATCCCTCGGTGAGCTCTTGAGTGGTTCAGTCGATTAGGTGTCTGATTTCAGCTCAGGTCATGATCTCGGGGTTTAGGGATCGAGCCCTATGTCAGGTTCCGTGCTCAGTGGGGAGTCTGCTTCTCCCTCTGCCCCTTCCCTCTGCTCGTATGTGCACGCGCGCTCACTCACTCCCTCTCAAATAAGTGAATGAAGTCTTTAAAAAAAAAAAAATGGAAAGGAAAACATTTTTTCCTCAAGAAAATTTCTCTCCAGAAGCTCGTACAATTTTGTATTTATCCCAGCAGCATTTGCGAATCCCTTACGCAGGACCAGATTTCATTCTTAGGTCCAGAGTCCACTTACAGTCACCCCTGTATATTCATCACACTGCCCCCCTCACAGGCTGGCTGTAAAGAATCCAGATTGTTTTAGCTAGCTTTCACTTAGCCAGTAATCAACATTGAACGCCAGTATTAATCTCCAGTTCTTAGGGTTTTTGTTTTTGGTTTTTTGGGGTTTTTTTTTAAGATTTTATTGATTTATTTGAGAGAGAGAGAGAGCATGAGACGGAGGAGGGGCACAGGGGGAGGGAGAAGCAGACTCCTTGCTGAGCAGGGAGCCTGACGCAGCACTCGATCCCAGGAACCTGCGATCATGACTTGAGCCGAAGGCAGATGCTTAACCAACTGAGCCACTCAGGCACCCCAGGGATTTTGTTTTAAAGTGATTCATCTGACTATTCATTTAATTTGGCCTGAAGAATTTTCCTCTTCACCTCGTGAGGTTTCTAATCCACACCTCCTCGCTTTTCTCCTTGGTTGAACGTTAACAATATCAGGCATTTGGACTTCCCAAATATAAAATGAAAGTACATCCCCTTGGGGAGTGCCTGACTGGCTCAGTCAGTACAGCATACAACTGTTTTTTGTTTTGTTTTGTTTTGTTTTGTTTTAGATTTTATTTATCTATTTGAGAGAGAGAAAATGTGAGTGGGGGCCGGGGCAGAGGGAGAGGGAGAAGCAGGCTCCCCACTGAGTGGGGAGCCTGATGTGGGACTCCATCTCACGACCCTGAGATCATGACCTGAGCTGAAGTCAAGTGTCGGACACAACCAGCTAAGCCACCCAGGCTCCCCAAGCATGCAACTCTTAATCTCAGGGTCATGAGTTTAAGCCCCAGGTTGAGGAACGTGGAGCCTACTTAAAATTAAAAAAAAAAAAAAGAAGAAAGAAAAGGAAAGGAAAGAAGAGAAAGGAAACGAAGTACGTCCCCATAGTTGTCTCCCGCAGTATATAGGTACCAGAATTTTTCTGTGTGACACTGTCTTCTGGAGACACAACTTGGACTCTTACTATAAATGTGTTCCTAGTGCCTCCATTTGGGAGCATCACCTGTCCTTCAGTGTTTTCAGGCTCTAACTGTCCCTCTTCCACAGTGGAGGAACCTTCTGCCTTCCCTTTCCCCAGCTGATTGGGACTGCTGGTGTCCTGGGGCCCTGGCCAGGTCTCATGCCACCCATCCCACACATTTCTTTCGGATTGAGCAAGGTCAGAATTCAGTGAGGACCTTCTACTCTCAGGATCTTTTCTGGTCTGCCCTGGGCTGTTCACTGAGGGCACTGGCATTCTTTTTTCCTTCTACAGAAGTAATATAGGTATATTATAAAAATTGAGAGACTATAAATAAGCAGAAAAAGAAAGAAATCATCCATAATGTCACCACTGTTTTTTGTTTGTTTGGTTTTTTTTAAAGATTTTATTTTATTTATTAGAGAGAGAGAACACAAGCAGGGGGGGAGTGAGAGAGGGAGAAGCAGGCTTCCCGCTGAGCAGGGAGCCCGATGCGGGGCTCGATCCCAGGACCCTGGGATCATGACCCGAGCTGAAGGCAGACACCCAACAACTGAGCCATCCAGGCGCCCCACCACTATTAATTTAATATATATCCCTGTAGTTCTTTTGTCTTTCTCTGTTTGCTTTTTGCTGTTTTAAATAAATAGGCTCGGGCGCCTGGATGGCTCAGTCGGTTAAGCGTCTGCCTTTGGCTCAGGACATGATCCCAGAGGCCCGGGATTAAGTCCCACATCGGGCTCCCTGCTTCTCCCTCTGACCCTCCCTCTCTCACATGCTCTCTGTCTCTCTCGCTCTTTCTCAAATAAATAAATAAAATCTAAAAAAATAATAATAATAAATAAATAGGCTCATTCTATACCAAACTGTTTGATACCTTGCTTCCTTCACTTAGCAACATATCATAAATGCCTTTTCATGTCAAAAACATACTCTCCTATACCATCCTTACTTTTAATATTTGCATATTATTTCCTGGTATGGATATGCCATGATTTATTTAAGCTATAGTTGACATTTAGGTTATTCTTCGATTCTGTACTATTTACACCTTGATGCTGTAATGGCCATCCTCTGGGCACCTCCATGATTGTTTTCCTCCTTAAGACAGGATAGAGTGGGGAAGTACAGCTGGGATCTGACTCTAGATCTGTCTGATCTGAAAGCCACATTCATAATCACTTTTCCCTTCTGTATGAGAGGAAGATAAAAGCTTCTCTTTTATATCCAGTTTCCTTCAAGTTGTTGCAAATTAGCCGGTCTTCTGACCTTGTCCTGTGCTGTACTTCTCCCTAGTTCTTCCAGAAGGCAGCACTGAATGTCAGAGACAATGTCGGGGAAGAGGTGGACGCGGAGCAGCTGATCCAGGAGGCCTGTCGGAGCTGCCTGGAGCAGGTGAGACCCAAGCAGACAAGAGACGCACAGCCGTAGGCCCAGGCTTAGTCCTCAGAGCTCTACTAAGAAGTGTGATCACTTCATTCGTGGTACTTGGGGTGATGCCTGACAAGCCACTAGCCTCCAGAGAGGGCCCAGAACTGTTGCTGACAGAAGGGAAGTGGCTTCTCTCTACCCTATACTGGGATCGATGCTTTCACATGCATTAGCTCATTGACACCCAGAAGGCATATTTTTTTTTTTTTTAAAGATTTGATTTATTTATTTGAGAGAGAGAATGAGAGATAGAGAGCATGAGAGGGAAGAGGGTCAGAGGGAGAAGCAGACTCCCTGCCGAGCAGGGAGCCCGATGTGGGACTCGATCCCAGGACTCCAGGATCATGACCTGAGCCGAAGGCAGTCGCTCAACCAACTGAGCCACCCAGGCGCCCCAGAAGGCATATTTTAATCCCTAGTTTCCAGATGAAGAAACTGTGGCTCAGAACAAGCAAGAGTTAGAACAGCTGAGGACTCTCTCACCTCTGCAAGTGGTGACTTCACTCTTCAAGTCACAGCCCCTTTTGGTACTGTCGGGCCTATCACCCTCTCTGCCTTCCTGCTTCAAGGGGTGTGCTCAGCAGAAATGACATCAAGTCTAAAAATGCCTGTGTTCCCAAAATAGAAGTGAACCTGTTTGTGTGTGTCAGCTGTTCTTATTAATAGGAATTGTCAGCATCACCCAGATTCTGTGCTTAACTGGGAAAACCACTAGCTGTCAGAGATGGAAATTTCTTCACATTCAGAGCCACAGAGGCTGGTTTGAACTTAGTTCTAGGAGGGTGATTCTCAGGAGATGAGAGAGTAATGTCTTCTGGGAGGTGGGCTGGCCAGCTGCTCAGGCACAGCCTCAGAAAAGAGCAAGACCAGGGCCTGAGCCTCAGCTTTGGAGAGGGCAGAACTCCATCCATTAGTGCAGTGAAAGCTGATCTGCTTCCCATGGTCTTAATTTAAGCCAACCAAACTCCTCTAAGAGGCCAATTCATCACTTCACTCTGCGACTGGAGTATGTTATAATCAGTTGTAACATCTGCTGATAATAAAACATGGCAGTTTGCTAATGTTCTTATAAGTTTGAACTGAATCAAGATTAAATTGGTAAACCTTCAGTCTCAGTTGCATCCCAGAATGCTTTCTTGAGTTTATTTACCTCTCCAGCTAATATATATTGTGCGCCATTTCTGTGCCAGGCCCCAGCTGCACTGTGCAAAATGGACACAGTCCTTACCCCCAGGTCCCTGACATTACTCCAGTAATCATTCAATAGATCTGGAATTACGAACTGTTCTAAGTGCTATGAGCATAGGAGGCAATGAAAAGAGTATACAAGAAGGTAGAGAGCCCGGGGGCAAAAGGGAGCAGAGTGCATCCAAGGGACAGAAAGAAGCCAGTGTTGCTGGTTTTCAGAGGGCGGAGAGAATGATACGTGGTGAGGTGGGAAAGGTAAGCAGGGGCCAAATCAAGCCAAATTACAGGTGTGGAGTTTTAAGCAGAAGAGTTGCCTACTGAGATTTGCATTTTGAGAGATCACTCTGGCTGCTATAAGGAGATTGGTTTGGGAATCTGCTCTGGAGATTAGAAGGGCAGTGCATGAAACTCTTCAGGAGTCCCCGGGAAAGATGAGATGAAAGCGAACGGGGCATGATCTGTACTCCATGGATGGGTACACCTTTCCAGTCTCCTGAGTCCCCACATCCACCTCGTGGAGTCCCTTTGCCGGTATCAGTGTGACTGGGAAACTGGAATATGGAACAGATGGTGTATGGTCAGAGCACAGGAATCGAGCACAGGAAGGTAGAAAAGCCCAAAGTTCAGCTGGAAACCACATGAATCAAGAAACTTCAAACAAGTCTTTTGACCTTTCTGTTCCTCAGTTTCCTTCTCCCTAAAATTGGGAGTAAGAATCCACCACCAGTGGTTTGCTATGAGAATTAAATGAGAAAATATATGCACACTACCTGTACCGTGTGGGTGCATACAACACAGAACATTCTAGATATTAAATACATGGGAGTTCTATTCATGATTATAGTACACAGCTGCCTCACAGCAGAGCCTGGCTTTCCGGTAGCCCAGCGTACTTGAAGTTCTTTGGGGTCCCCTCGTCTGAACTGCACACAGGACTTCTTGTTGCATGAAAAGATTCTTCACATTGGATGTGAGACAATTCGAGAAGGGTTTTTAGTTTGTTTGGGTTAAGACTTGGTTTGTTTGCACTTCTGACACCACATTGACCATCTTAGTCGTGCTTCGTAATCTCCTTAGCTACCCCTTTCTGGTGTTTTTTGGGGGAGAAATAGCTGATCTTATCTATAGCCCGTTGCCTTGCATTTTTTGTTTGCTTGATTTTGTTTGCATGGTAATTGTTTTTGTTTGTTCATTTTATTCATGTGAGTAATACATATCCATTAAGAAAAATTTGGCATGGTAGTTAAGAATGCAGGCTTTCTCTTGATTTGCACTGTCCAGATATGAATCCTGGCTTTACCACTGACTAGCTTTGTGACTCGAGGTGAGTTACCTCACCGTACTAAATCTCAGTTTTCTCATCTGCGAAATGGGTGTAGAGGTGCTGCATCATAGGATTGTTGTGAGGATTAAATGTGCTAATACTCTTAAGGCTTTTAGATCAGTAACAAGGACTCAGTAAATGTTAGCTACTGTGGGTTTGTAATAAAATTAGACTATAAATTATAAGGAAGAAAATTAAAATTTCTCATAGTCTCACTACCAGCAATAACTTCTATTAACATTTTGATGCATTTTCGTCGTTTACCTATGTATGTTTTTACACATGTGCGTTCATTCACTGGGGCACTGGAAATGCAATGAGGAGCAGAAACAGACCACCCTGGAACCCATGGTCCCCTTCGGCAGCCATGCTATTTCTCTGTTCTCTTTTACAGCGCGACTTTGGGACAGGGGGCTGTCGCTGGCTCCACTTTGTAACCTTCTGTTCATTCTTTTGCTCACTTTATTCAGTCCCCACCACTTCCCTGAAACCTCTCTTATATCAGGGTCCTCAGCAACCTCCATGTTATCAAATCCTGTGGACCCTAACTGTCCTCAGTTTACCCAGCTTCTTGGTGGCATTTATCACAGGGTCATTTCATGTTTCTTGGAACACTCCTTTCTCGGTTCCAGTGATTTGACTTTGCGTCCACTCCTCTTCAGCCTCCTGGACCAGCTTGCCTTCTCTTCTGTGGTTCGCTCTTATTCTAACTGATTGCCTCCAGTCCTGTGGCTTTGAAAACAATTTAACTGCTGTTGATTCCCAGATGTGTATCTCAGCCCTGAGCTGCTTCACTCTTGCCTTCTTTCGATCCATTCTCACAGCAGCCAGACCCATCTTTTTAAAGATGAACCAGATTGTGTCGCTCTCCTCTTTAAAAGCCAGGGACTGGCTCCTGCCTGTTTCTTTAACTTCGTCTCATCCCACCCCCCTCCCCTTATTGGCTATCTTCTAGCTGTATGGAATCCTTTCTGCTTCTCCAGTATGCCAAGCTCAGCGTCTTTGCACTTGCTGTTCTCACTGCCCAGCATGCTCTATCCTTAACTCTTGATATAGCTGCCTCCTTTTCTTCAGATTTAGCTCAAATATTGCCTCATCAGAGAGGCCTTCCCTGGCCACTCCATCTAAAGTAGTCCTCCTAGGGAAACCTGGGTGGCTCGTCGGTTAAGCATCTGCCTTTGGCTCAGGTCATGATCTCAGAGTCCTGAGATGGAGCCTGCTCAGCGGGGAGTCTGCTTCTCCCTCTCCCTTTGCCCCTTCCCTCCCCACCACGTGCTCTTGCTGTCTCTCGCTCTCTCAAATAAATAAATAAAATCCTTTTTAAAATAAAGTAGGGACACCTGGGTGGCTCAGTTGGTTAAGTGTCTGCCTTTGGCCCAGGTCATGATCCCGGGGTCCTGGGATTGAGCCCTACATCAGGCTCCCTGCTCGGCACAGAGCCTGCTCTTCCCCCTGCTTATGTGCTCCCTCTCTCTTTTTCTCTCTCTTTCTCTGACAAATAAATGAAATCTTTTTAAAAATAAAGTAGCCCAGGGGCGCCTGGGTGGCTCAGTCGTTAAGTGTCTGCCTTCGGCTGAGGTCATGATCTCAGGGTCCTGGGATCAAGCCCCGCATCGGACTCCCTGCTTGGTGGGAAGCCTGCTTCTCCCTCTCCCACTCCCCCTGCTTGTGTTCCCTCTCTCACTGTGTCTCTCTCTGTCAAATAAATAAATAAAATCTTTTAAAATAAAAATAAAAAAATAAAGTAGCCTCCCATCTCACTCCTTCCCACACCTCCAGTTAATCTCCATCACCTTACTTGTTGATTTCTACCATTTATTTCAATCTGGAATTATTAATAGTTCATGACTTTATTTTCTGTCTCCCTTTCCACCCCCACCTCTGCTAAAAGCTTAAGCTTTACAAGAGTTGAGGCCTGACCTTGTTCACTGCAGTATGCCCAGCCCTAGAATATGACTCTTAATATGTAGACACTGAGTGTGTGCTGAATGTTGCAGGCGTGAATGAAGGAGGAAGTGAACAAATGGCAAACGAACAGGCAGGGTTCCTGCTCTCCTAAAACCTACAGCCTGGTTAGGCAGACAGGTATGAATTACAGTACCACAGAACGTGCGCATAATTCCACGCAGAGACTTGTGCACTCTTCATTGCAATGTTTGGAGGAGGTTTATGAGTCTAGTATTGGACTTAGCAACTGGGACCTCTACATATAGACACAAGGCAGACTGTTGTATAAATCTGGAGCTCAAAGGAGAGGCCACAGCTGAAGAGAAAAAAATCATAGAGCCAACATTGTGTGTCAACTGTACTCAAATTTTCAAAAATTACGGTGTCATCAGTTTATAGATGTTAACTGAAGCTGTGAGCATGATGAGAGCAGATAGAATACCAAATGGAAGAAGACAGAATGAATCGCATTGAGGAAGATGAGCCAGCAAAGAAGGCTAAGAGAGAGTGGCCAGACAAGTAGGAGGAAAACCAGGGAAGTGTGGCCATAGGAGCCAGTGGGAGAGAGTTTCCAGAAGAGGGGAGTGCTCAGGCCCATCGAATGCTGCTCATGGGAACACAACTCTTCACATAACCTACAGGGCCCTGCCTACCTTGCCACACTCCTCATTCACGCCTCTCTCCTCTGCCCATTATTTGCCAGGCCATCTTTTTCTTCAAACAAGCCAAGTCTGTTCCCACT
The DNA here is from genome assembly GCF_009762305.2 of Zalophus californianus. Classification (NCBI taxonomy): domain Eukaryota; kingdom Metazoa; phylum Chordata; class Mammalia; order Carnivora; family Otariidae; genus Zalophus; species Zalophus californianus. Next base: position 125,493,027 of record NC_045602.1, read on the forward strand.
TTGGGGCTCTTGCTCTCCCTGCTGCTGACATGCTTCTCCTCAGCTCTTCTGATAGCTGGCTCCTTTTCCCTAGCCCAGCCCAGCCCAGAAGGCTGCCTTCTCAGCACAGCCTCCCCTGACCGCCTACTTAAAGCAGCCCTCCCCTCTGCTAATTCTCTGTCACATCTGCCTGGGGTTTTTTTTCTCCACACCATTTATCATGATCTGAAATTACCTTGTTTGTTTATTTGCTTATTATCCAGATTGCCTGCGGAGTATAAGCTCCACAAGACCAGGGACTGTGCATGTGCTATTTACTACTGTGTCCCCAGCCACTTCTGTACTAGGGGCTCAATATTTATTAAATGAAAAGCAGCGGCTATTGAGGAATGTGTTATATTAATACATTTAGTTAGGAAAAATAATATATAGTATATATTTACATGGAAAAAAGTAATGAAGAATTTACATTGAAATATTAACAGTAGTCTGTGGATACAGAGATTTGTTTTTTTTTGCATAGTTTCATCTTTAATTTTTCAGCAATGATCATTAATTATAGTTGACCTTTGAACAAGGTAGGGGTGAGGGGCGCCAACTTCCTGCAGTGGAAAATACACATATAAACTTTTTCTTTTTTTAAGTAATCTCTGCACCCAATATGGAGCTCGAACTCATGACCCCAAGATCAAGAGTCACGTGCTCTACTGACTGAGCCAGCCAGGCGCCCCCATATATAGACTTTTGACTCCAAAAACTAATGGCTTATGTTGACCAGAAACCTTACCAATAATATCAACAGTTGATTAACACGTATTTTGTATGTTATATGTTTTTTAGATTGTATTCTTATAATATAATAGACAAAAGAAAACGTTACTAAGAAAATCATAAGGAAGAGAAAATACATTTGTAGTACTGTACTGTTTTTATCCAAAAAAAAAAACACTGTTAAGTGGGCCCGTGCGAGTCAAACCCATGTTGTTCAAGGGTCAACTGTACTTAAGTTTTTAAAAAAAAAAAAGTAGATATCTATGTATATGCATATCTCAGAGTGCCTTTGTACTGGCCATGAAAATATTTCAACCCAGTTTGGAGTTTTAACCCAGCAGTTACCCACCAAAATAGTGACTGTTAACACTTGATCTTTTCCCTTCAGGCTAAATTACTGTTTTCAGATGGAGAAAAAGTAATACCCAGATTGACTCATGAGCTTCCAGGGATAAAGGTCAGAATCACTGGGTCTGGGGTGTTGCCAGGGGAGACCAATGAGGCTGGGAGGCAGGTGAACTCTGTGGGCCCAGGGAGCTTCCACATACTACCCATTCGTAGGACCAGGTCCAAATGAGGCCCGGCCCGGGGAGGGGCTGGATGGTATAGTCCAGGGCTCTGTCTTCTGCAGCCCCTGGAGACCTGCCGATCCCAGGCACTGGCTCTCCACTGACCCCTCCCTTCCGTTTTCCTCCAGCGTGGCCGACAGACAGAAGAGGAATGTGCCCATCGAGGAAGCCCCGTTCCCAAAAAGGTAACTCATCTCCATGTTTTCTGGCTGGGAAAAGGCCCTATAACTCCAGAAGAAGGTAGAGGGCTTCCTCCATGCACCGGGGGGCCTTTCTAGCCTGAGAGGTAGGCCCCCTGGAGATTGTTAACTCTCCCTGTTCACTCTGAAACCTCATTTGGTCTCTTTGGAAAACCATCTCCACCAAGTGACCCTGGACCTGCCAGTGGCATGGGGTGGGGCTTCCCACGTGGTCAGGCCTCTGACAGCTGTTTTTTCTGGCAGAGGAAGGGACGGCCTCCTGGACACATGCTGTCGAACGATCGGGCAGCTGCCAGCATGGTGTGAGTAGGGGCCAGCAGTGCAGGGAGAGCGGGGAGGGGGTGGGCCTGGAGGGAGAGAGGCCAGAGCTCCTCACCTGCCGAAATCAGATCCAGCTGTTTAAGTCACCTTGGAGGAGGATTAGTCTGGTTTGAGGGGTGGGGAAAGAAGGCGCAGGGAGGACACTATTTTATCCTGCTTTTGCCCCAGAACTGTTTAGCCCAGCTTCATTAAATACCAGACCTGTTTTTATTGTTAGTACACATTGAATGCTCATAATGTGCTGTAACTGCTCTAAATATCTTATATACTTTACCTTCTAATCCTTACAGCCACCCTCTAGTGAAGGTATTGTTAATTTTGTAAATCAGGAGGCAGACTCAGAGGGGCGCCTGGGTGGCTCAGTCGGTTAAGCATCTGCCTTTGGCTCAGGTCATGATCCCAGCGTCCTGGGATCGAGCCCCGTGTTGGGCTCTCTGCTCAGCCGGGAGCCTGCTTCTCCCTCTGCCTGCTTGTGCTCTCTCTCTCTCTCTCTCTCTCTCTGATAAGTAAATAAAATATTTCTTAAAAAAAAAAAGGAAACAGACTCAGAATTTTTATCCAAGGTCAACCAGCTAATAATGAGCACAGTTGTACTACAAAGGTTTTTGAAGCAACAGAGTCTTTTCTTCAAATAAAACTTTATGTGGAAGTCTAATCGAGACAGCCACACCGGTTTGGTTGGGAGCAGCGGGGACAGTCTGAAACCACTGGCTTAGGAGATGGAGCAGTAAGGCCGTCACAGCATGGCTTCCCCCCCCCCCCACCCCCCCCACCCCATACCTGCCTCCCTGAGGCAGCTCTGCGGCTCACAAACACAGGACGGGGGCAGCTGCTGTTGTTCCCTCCTTTTCACAGAGAAGGAAACGACATCTCAGAGAGCTTCCTGGATCCACCCGTGTGGCTAGGTAACCTCAGAGCCAGTCCTAGAATGGCGTTTGCCTTTGTACATCCTCCAATGGCTTACCAGGAGGAAGGACCGCCAGGGCCAAAGCGAGAGTGTGTGAGGAACTCCCACCACCACCAGCAGGCTTTGTTCCAGTCCTAGGCCTCACCTCAGCGAAGTCACCTTTCTTCTTTCCTTCCAATCAGATGGAAACCAAAATCCTGTGAACCAATTCGCCGAGAAGGCCCCAAGGTATGATTATGTGAGCATGGGAATGACCGCTATCCCGGGGAGACCCACCGTGAGGGCAGGGGCTGAGGGATGTGCACATGCCATTCCAGAGCCACCCCACCTGTTCCCCAACCCCCACCCTGCACCCGCACCCCCACTGGCCTCCCAGAAGGATCTTAAACAGGGATTGGAACTAGGGGTGCTTAGTAGAGGACAGGCCCTGCCCTAAATCTTTTGTATGTCATCTCGTTTAATCTTTATAACAATCTTATGAGATAGATTCTGTTACTGTTCTGTGGTGTAGCATATTAAATGCAGTTATCGTATACACTTAATAACCTTGAACTTATATTAAGGCTCAGAGACCTGCCCAGAGTCACATAGCTGCTAAATGGTCATGCCAAGTCTCAAAGCCAAGGTCCATTGCCACCAGAGGCTATGCTCTTAACCATTAGCCTCTGTTGCCTCCAGAACAGTTGTTTGCAAGCTCTTTTAGCAATAGAATCCTTTCTTCAAATAAAATCACGAGTGGAAGCCCAGTAAGGTAGGTGAAAGCTCCACTGGCCTGGTGGAGGCTCTGTCCAGTAAAAAGGTTCCACCGCCGGTGGTACTGGCCATCTCGGCTCTCACACCAGTGACTCTGCCTTCCGTCTTAAACTCTGCTCCCTTCGAGCCAATAATCCTGCATTTCCCTGATTATTCAGTAACTCTCCAGACATCCTTTCTCTTTCTCATGAGTTCCTCTTCCTCAGCAGTGACCCATATACATGGGCGTCCCTCAGAATTGTCTCGCTGGCCCACTCCTGCCTGTAAAATTTCTGTGAATGCTCTCAATCATTCACTCTTAGGATTTCAGGGACCAGTGTATGCTAAAGTCACCATACCTTTATCCCTCACGTCTCTTTCTGGTTTAGAATTTACGTCTCCTACCATTTGCTAGACCTCCCTGCCTGGAATTTCTGTAGCATTTCAAACTCAGCCTATCCAAAATTGCAGTCAGAATCTTTCCTCGTAGACCTTCTTTGGCATTGTCTGCTTTAGTCATCTTTCCCTCTTCCTGTCTAGATCCACTCGAGTCCTGGCTGATCCCACCTCCCACATAGATCACAGCTCCTCTTCCCTCCTTGTCATCCTTACTGCCATCTGAGCTCAGACCCTCATCTTCTCTCAGAAATGCTTTAGTACAGGGGCGCCTGGGTGGCTCAGTCGTTAAGCGTCTGCCTCCGGCTCAGGTCATGATCCCAGGGTCCCAGGATCAAGCCCGGCATCGGGCTCTCTGCTCAGCAGGGAGTCTGCTTCTCCCTCTCCCCTGCTTGTGTTCCCTCTCTCGCTGTGTCTCTCTCTGTCAAATAAATAAAATCTTAAAAAAAAAAAAAATGCTTTAGTACAGCAACCTCTAAACTGCTCCCAGCCTATAGTCTTGCCATTTCGAATCCATTAGCCATGTGTGGGCGAGTGAGCTGTCTTTAAAGCAAGCCTGGGTCTCCCTATTTAGAGACCTCAGTGACTCCGCATGGCCTACAAGATAAAGTGCAAACTCCTAAAAGCAGCACGCCCAGGCCTCTAGCCCCGTCTGTCTCTTCAACCTCCTCTGTTGCCACTCCCTAATCCGTGCTCTCTCCTTTTAGCTACGCGGAATCGCTCGTGGTCTCTCCGGCCTGCCAAGCCCGCTCTCACTTCCTCCCATTTATACCGTACTGTCCTTTCTTCCTCCCCACTGCCCTTCCAGAATTAATCAGGGAATTACCTCTGCAAGGGAGCCTTCCTGTTGCCGTCCCCCATGGCATCCCTCTCAACTGGCATCTGTATCCCTGCCTGTCTCATGCTGGTATAATTATAATTTCTGTGTCCCCCAGAAATTACTCATCTCTTTATCCCCAGTGTCTAGCCCAGCATATTGTCAATACTTGGTTTCTTGAATCAGCTGTTTGGAATAGTGGACAAGGATGGTGGTAGGAGAAGGCAGGAAAAGAGTATTTCCGTCCTGCCCACCAGGTAAACCTCACCCTCACCAGCCTCTCTCTTTTGCATAGTGGGACCCAGCCCGGCTGAATGAATCTACCACCTTTGTGCTGGGATCTCGAGCCAACAAGTAAGTTCCAGAGCTTTGGCGCTGAGGGAGGGGACAACTTGGGGGCCTACCCCTAGGACTGCAGCTGCTGGAATCCTTACCACCCCTCCATTCCTTTTCAGGGCCCTGGGGATGGGGGGCACCAGAGGAAGAATCTACATCAAGCACCCGCACCTCTTTAAGGTAGGTGAGTGCTGCGAGTCAGGCAGGCCGTTGCAGTGTGTGCGGTGGGAGCTGTGGATGGCACAGAGAAGCTTGGAACAAACACTCATCTGGGACTCAGGACTTCTGTGTTCTAGTTACCCCTCTGCCCTTAACCTTTACCTCTTGTAATTTACTGAACATTCTGCCCCTCAGTAACAACTACTTTCCTAGTGTGCTTATTGCGGACCACACCGGGTTTCAGGTGCTGCACTTACTTTATCTCAGGGAGCTATCCTTTAAAACAAAGATAGCTCTCATTGTTTTACAAATTAAAACATAGGGGCGCCTGGGTGGCTCAGTCGTTAGGCGCCTGCCTTCATCTCAGGTCATGATCCGAGTCCGGGGATTGAGCCCCCCATCAGGCTCCCTGCTTGACGGGAAGCCTGCCTCTCCCTCTCCCACTCCCCCTGCTTGTACTCCTGCTCTCGCTCACTCTCTGTCAAATAAATAAATTTTAAAAAATTAAAACATAAAAAAACAAAAACGGGGGTAAAGAAAGGCTAAGTGACTTGCCCAAAGTTACTCAGCCAATAAGTGATGAGTAGGATTCCAGTCTGGGTCTGTCTTCAGCAAAGCCTGAGCTCTTCCCCATTACCTTATTCAATTGTCTATAAAATAAAGAGGTTGGAGCAAGGCAGCAGTTCTATCCCTTTTCAAAGAGAGGTACTTAGGTCTCTACTATTTAAGAAAATAATGGAGGGGCATGATATCAGTCACCCTCTTAAATGAATTTGTGTTTCTTCAGTCACAAAAGTATCCAAATATATTAGAAGATAGCACATGTGTGTTCAAGACATGTTCTTGCACCCATCCGTAAGGCTTGGGGTCCCAGAATTATGGCTCTGTCTACTACATTCTGTGCAAGTTCAGGTTCTTTGCGGGGTGGACCTTCTTCTTCCTTTTAAGTCTTACATCCTGAGATCCTCAGCACTGAGACAGTGTGACCTACTTGCTACTTCATTTTCCTTTCAGTGTCTTCACTCCTGCTGTTCCCTCTGATGACCTTCCCCCCACCCCCTGGCTTATATCTCTGCCTGACTCTTCTGTAGGATCCACCTCTTCCAAAACCCTTCTTGCATCATCCCCCAAGTGTATGTGCTCTGGAACCTCCTTGGAACTCCAGTAGCACAATGGTTAAGAGTATGGTTTCAGTCCTGGTTCCGCTACTTAGTAGCCATGTGACCTTGGGCAAGTGGCTTCACATTTCTTTTTCTCTTTCTTTCTTAATTCAGTTTAGTTAACGTATAGTGTATTATTAGTTTCAGAGGTAAGATTTAGTGATTCATCAGTTGCATGTAACACCCAGTGCTCATTCCATCAAGTGCCCTCCTTAATGCCCATCACCCAGTTACCTCATCCCCCCACCTCCCCTCCAGCAACCCTCAGTTTGTTTCCTAGAGTTAAGAGTCTCTTATGGTTTGCCTTCTTCTCTGTTTTTATCTTATTTTATTTTTCCTTCCCATTTCTGAGCCTGTTTTGTTATCTACAAAAACAGAATGATACAATCCAACCTTACAGGATTGGTAGAATTAGGGGAGAGTGCAGTAAAGCTCCCAGCGCACTGCCTGGCACATAGCAAGGGCTCCGTGAGTGTTTGATATTACCAGCACACATTCCCAATTCTTTGATCTGCCGTTTGTAATAAACTGCCGACCCACACTCATTACCAGTGGGAACGATCTTGCACTATAATCTTTCCAGTCTAAGAAGTGGAAGGAAAATGTTTTTGTTGTTTTAATTCTCTGTTTGTGACGACAGGCATCTTTTCACTCATTTAGCATCCATTTGTATTTCTTCTGTAAACTACCTCTTGTATCTCTTGCCCATTTTTCTGTCTTCCTAAAGGCATTATTCAAATTTTTCTTTTCCTTTTTAACTTTTTTTTTATTATAGAAATAATATATAAAACCCATTCTTACTGTAAAAAGATTCAATATGCAGAAGCTAACAGGGAACAAAACGCAAAGTTCCCTTCATTCTTGACTCCGAGTCTCCTCCCCTCGAGGCCACCACCGCCAGCATGGCAGCATCCTCCAGGCCCTCCCTGTGCACACACATGGGTGTGGGTGTGTATATGGCCTTCAGTGATATTTTATGTTGTTGACTATACGTGTTAATAGCAATAATACATCTATAACTACATATTGTTCTCTGATTTTATTTTTTTTCACCCAAAAATTCATTCATTCATTGAACACATTTATTGAGTGCTGAGCATTCTCAAAGTGCTAGAGATATAGCAGTAAACAAAATGTGGACACACAAAACTCCTTGCCTTCACAGAGCTAACATTCTAATACAGGGCCAGGTATGGCCTGTGGGCCAAATCCAACCAGGAGACTGTTTTTGTCCAACTCGAATTTTTTATATTTTTAAAGGGTGATTTAAAAAAATAAAAATGGGGGTGCCTGGCTGGCTCAATCAGTGGAGTGTGTGACTCTTGATCTCGGGGTTATAAGTTCGAGGTCCACATTGGGTGTAGAGGTTACTTAAAAATAAAATCTGTAAAAACAATTAAAAAAATAAAAATGGGCGCCTGGGTGGCTCAGTTGGTTAAGCAACTGCCTTCAGCTCAGGTCATGATCCTGGAGTCCTGGGATCGAGTCCCGCATCGGGCTCCCTGCTCGGCGGGGAGTCTGCTTCTCCCTCGGACCCTCCCCCCTCTCATGCTCTCTCTCTCTATCTCATTCTCTCTCTCAAATAAATAAAATCTTAAAAAAAAAATAAAAAATAAAAATGAAGGATATGCAACAAAGATGTATATGGCCAGCAAAGCCTAAAATATTTACTAGCTGGCCCTTTACAGAAAAAGTGAGCTGACCACTATAAATCTGTGGATGATATCTTAAAGATTTGTCCATGTTATTAATTAAATTAAGTCTCCCTCATTTTATTTTTTTTTAAGGTTTATTTACTTATTTATTTGACACAGAGAGACACAGCGAGAGAGGGAATACAGCAGGGGGAGTGGGAGAGGGAGAAGCAGGCTTCCTGCAGAGCAGGGACCCCGATACAGGGCTCGATCCCAGGACGAAGGCAGACGCTTAATGACTGAGCCACTCAGGCACCCCCCTCATTTTATTTCTAACAGCTGTGTAGAATTCATAAAATGGCTATTCCATAATTTATTTCATTACCCCCCTATTAGTGGATATTTACGTTTTTCCAACAGTTTCGCTATTATGAACAGTGCTATCCCAAACATCCCTTGTGTACATGTGTGGGTGATTCTGCAGGATACATCCCTGGAAGTGGGATTGAAATTGGGATAGAAAATGCATACTCTTATTAAATTTTTTATTAATATTTATATTACTTGGGAAGTGAAATATTTACACACAAAGGGTAGTAACCATACAGATTTCTCAGCTTTGTCTCTATTTCAACTGTCCTACCTATTTTATAAAATCTACCTTTATTGAGCACTTTGTGTCAGATACTATCTTTACCACTTTTTATGCACTATCTCATTTATCCTTAACAAGCTTCTAAGTATTGATACTGTTTGTTTCACAGATGAAGAAACTGAGTCTCAAGGAAATTACTGCCCAGGTTGACACCATCTACTAAGAGGCAGGAACCTGATTTTTTTTTTTTAAGATTTTATTTATTTATTTGACAGAGAGAGAGGGAACACAAGCAGGGGGAGTGGGAGAGGGAGAAGCAGGCTTCCCGCGGAGCAGGGAGCCCAATGTGGGGCTCGATCCCAGGACCCTGGGACCACGACCTGAGCCGTAGGCAGACGCTCAACGACTGAGCCACCCAGGCGCCCCAGAACCAGAATGTAAACCTAATTCCAAAACCAAGTTCTTAACCGCAGTGCTATTCTGCTCCCCCCAGAGCATGACCTGTCCTGATTTTTGTTTCGGAAAATATGGTCACCATAACAGTTCATATGTGTGGTAAACTACCTCAGGTCATTCTTCGAAAAAGAGTAGAGCTCTAGAGTAATAGTCACCAGTCTGACCAGTTGCCAGAGTGCTGTGCTTTGAGAAAGGAAGGGGTAGGAAGTGTGCTAAACCTCTGGGATTTGGGTCCCATCCCCTGGCCTCCTGGGCTCAGCTCCGCTTGCTGTGAAGAGGTTGGCAAGCCCTCTGCATTCACCAGGCTGGGACGAGGTCTTGGTGAGAGATGCTCAGGGGCTGAGAGATGCTCTAGAACCAAATGAGAAAAGTTCCTCCCACTAGGCTAACATCTGTGATTTCATCCCTTCCAGTATGCAGCTGACCCCCAGGACAAGCACTGGCTGGCCGAGCAGCATCACATGCGGGCAACAGGGGGGAAGATGGTAAGCACTGTTCACACATGCCCAGCCAGGGACCCACCCAGCCCAGGGGCCAAGGGTCCGGCTGTTGGTGGCACTTCCTTCCATGTCTGAGACTCTCAGAGCCTGATGAATGTGGAAAAGGAGACTTGCTAGGGTAGAGAGGGCCCCTTTCTTCACACTGAAGACCAGACTTAATCCCTGGATTCCCTTCCCACACGCCACTCCCTCGCTCCCTCCTTCACCAGCCTTATTCAGACTATATTAGCTGTGCATAAGAATGGCAGGTGCACAGCACATGTAACACTACTTTTACCTCATGTGCCCATTGACAGATGGCTCTCACGGATCACCACCTCTTCCGCCAGACACAGCTGTAGGATCTCCCCAACACAGTGCTCCAGGCAGCACCTCCTGTCAGTAGGAGTTAGCACATGCAGTGAAACCTGTTTGCCACGCCTAGCAGCCCCTTCCAGAATCACTTCTGCTTAAAGAGTTCTTAGCTCATCAAGCAGCGACCTTGGGAAAACCGTCCTTGCATGCGTTCTGAAACTAGCAGGGCTTTGTCCATCACCTGCGGTGTCCCCCACCTGAGGACTCAGTCCCACCGCGGGGACTGCTCCTGTTAGAATTCAGTGGCCTTGCAAACCAGTATACCATCTCCTTTCTGGCAAGGAAACAATCTTCTGTTTTACTACTCTACTTATTCGTACACCCTGTTTAAGAAGATTTTAGGGAACTTACCACATACATAAAATGCAAAATAACGTAAATAAGAAATAGATGGGAAGAGGAAAGACAGGATCTAACATTAAGCCATGAACAAGACTAGCTTTAAAAGGGGTGTTTTTTTTTAATAGCTGACTTGGGAAACTAGCACACTTCCATGGGTTTTTGCAAATTCAGCACTAGGCCCTTCTCAGGGACATCTCATTGGTTACATAGTTCACAGTGCTCATAAGATGACAGATTACTCAGGGGACACACACAGATTACTCCTGACCCTAAGACTAGAAAGAACTGTCTCCCCCAGAAGACTTGCCCATGTGATGAATGACATCCCCTGTGTGGTAAGTGCACGAGAGGGCTCTCTCCCCCTGCAGACCATGGCATTGTGCCACAGCCGAGCTGCAGGCCCCTGGTAGGAGACAGCAGTGCAGCTTCTCACGTTTGCCCTTCTGCCACGAAGTTCAAAGCCAGATCATCTCAGTTCCTAGAGTTAACATTACAGCTTCCTCCTCCTGATTCCCTGTTTCCATGTGTGTTTTGCTAGCTCTCTTGCGATTTCATTTTAAGCCACCCAGAGTCCTTTTTTAAAAGAGGCGGCGGCTGTAAGTCACCCATCTCCACTCCTTAACCCATAAATTTTCTATTTGAGTGAAAGGTTGTCTCACGGAGCTATTTTCCAGTCTCTCCCTACTCGCTCTTCTAAACTGTAAATTATGCCCCTCTCCCTTCCAGCCCTTACATTAAGTACATGTTTAATAGTATTGTTGAGTTGAAATGAATCAGAGGCAGTGACCACTCTCCTTTGCTCCTGCCCCAGGCCTACCTCCTCATCGAGGAGGACATCCGGGACCTCGCAGCCAGTGATGACTACAGGTAAAGCCAGTCATCTAGCTGTCCCCTGCGCCCCCCCCCCACAGTGGCCCCTTTGGGTCAGCCTGGGCCTGCACCCTCCTTGCTTCAACTCTCCTCCTCAATGTCTGTTCCAGAGGATGTCTGGACCTGAAGTTGGAGGAGCTGAAATCCTTTGTGCTACCCTCCTGGATGGTCGAGAAGATGCGAAAGTACATGGAGACACTACGAACAGAGAACGAGCATCGTGCTGTTGAAGCACCTCCACAGACCTGACCGAAGCCAAGTCCCCTGGCTACACTTGGCAGCCCTCTTCCAAGGCCCTGTCACCCACTGAGGCCACTACTGGGACTGCTCCTGGATGGATCTCAGCGGCATTAAGCTGTGCCTGGGCCAGTCTGTAGTGACTCACTACAGAGCACCCCCAGACTGGCACGTGGTTCTGTATTTGTAAAGTTATCGGGTTAAGAAGCAATTAAACAGTTTGTAATAAACACAGTGAGCTAGCTGTGCAGTCTGTTGTAGGGGCTGACAAAATACCAAGGGATCTAGACGTGAGTGTAGGAAAAAAGGACCAGGTACCCCTCCCCCATCGCAGGTCGGACCCAGTAAGGTCCCACTGCCCCGTGCCTATCTGCTTTATGAGACAAAGCTGGGAACACCGTGTACCCTGCAAACCTTCCCTGTTTCTTATCTCTTCATCCCCTAAGGTACAGAAGTGGCAGGACGTGTTGGCTGGCACCATAGGGGTTGACGACAGACCGGAAGAAAAGTGCGGAGATGCTTTTATTGCCCCCGTCTTACAGGTGAAAATACTAAATGCCGTGTCCGGGGTCACACAGCAAACCGTGGGAGAGGCTGCTGTGGAAGCCTGTTTCCAACAGTCTCCTGCTCTGGCCGTCATACCCCTCCCATAAGGTCCCTACAGAGGTGTCGGGGACATTAAAATATGTGGAGGAGCAAGGGTTTCCCGGTTCAGGGAAGGGTACCGATGTCGCCAGACCGGAGACGTTCCCTCCTGGGAATGGGGATCCCGGCTGAGCGCGCCGGGAGCTCGCTCTGGTAGCCAGTCCTGGGACCTGAAAGTGTTCATCCCACGTGGACTTTTTCTCGGCCCTTTAATGGTCGGCGTTTTCCAAAGGCCACCAATCCGCTGCAGATTCGTTAGTTAATGACAGCCTCTTCTGCCAATCGCCCTTCAGAAGCAGGTTTCCACCGCCCAATATTGGTGCGCTGGGGGGTGGGTCTAGCAGTTGCGCAGTGACACAGCGCTCTGGCGCGCCCCATTGGCTGGATCAAACCCAAGCGAGCCGCTGATTGGCCAGTGCTGCCGGAGGGTTACAATTCAAACGCGGGCGGGCGGGCCGCCGGCCCTGCAGTTGCAGTCGTGCTCTCCGAGTTCCTGTCTCTCTCCCCGCACCGCCCGGGATGGCCTCCCAGAACCGCGACCCAGCTGCCGCCAGCGTCGCCGCCGCCCGCAAAGGAGCCGAGCCCAGCGGGGGCGCCGCCCGGGGCCCCGTGGGCAAGAGGTGAGGAGTGTGGAGTAACACTGGCCGGGCCCGGCACGCCCTGGGCCTTGGGGTCCAGAGCTCGGACTTCCGGGCCCCCACCTCCTCCTGGAGTGGGTAGATGTGCGGGGGCAGGAGGGCACGCCGGGAGCTCGGGCTGCCCTTAGAGGGCCCCCCGAAGGAGGACAGAAGGGGGAGGTACGCCGCCATGATCCTCCGCGGGTGAGCCAAGATGAAAGTGTGCCTGGGACCTTCGGTGGCTCGGCGAGGTAGGGAGGGGGAGTGGGGACGGAAGCGGGGAGAAACTGGGATCCGGCACAGGGAGAGAGACGTCAGAGAAGCCGAGGGGCTTAAGAACGAGGCAGAACCGTCCTGCCGGAACCTGGAATTAGGAAGGGTGAGGACTCCCTGGGACTCTTCGGTGGAAATGGGAGTGAGTGTGCCGCAGCTGAGTCTGGCCTCAGGGTAGGGGAAGCCTCCATGACAGCTCCCCCAGAGATTCTGGGGTGAGGGAAGAAGCACCGCGTGGAGCCCTGGCCCATCCAGACTCCCGGGTGACTCCCAACGCTTATGTTGCAGGCTACAGCAGGAGCTGATGACCCTCATGGTGAGTGACTACCTGCCCAGACCCCCAGGCCAATTGATCCACCCTCCACCTCCCCACTCACTTATCAGTAGCCTCCTTTCCTACATCGGGCTCTTTGCTAGACACAGCACAGGGGATAAAAAGATGAGTCCGCTTTCCTCTTCTGGGAAGAAGTTAATAGACCCCGCCTACACCTTTCTTTCCAGCAGTGTCTACTCCAGATCCCTCCCCCCCCACCCCCACCACCACCACCACCATGAAGTTCCCTCTAAAATAGAGTTCCCTGAAGCCATGCAAGGCCTTCTTCTCTCTATGCTGCCTGGCCCTACTGCCCTGCCCTGAGATTTAACCACACCCAACCCTCCCCCTTACTATTCTTAGGGAAGACGCCTGTCGTACTTTTCAAGTAATTTTTCCTAGGTGACCTTGTCTACTTTAACCCTGACTATCCAACTCAGATCCGTCAATGCCAATATTCCCTATCTCCCTAGTCTGTGAATGGTCTTGAGGCTTTTTATGTAACCAGCCCTAACTAGCATGTCGAACTGGATTCCCAGCATCCAACAAGATTGGGGGCACAGAGCTGCTTTGTGTTTTTTCTGCATAACCCTTCCCTCCTTAACACACCCCAGTGCTGCTCCCCAAAGGGGCAGGTTCAGCCCCAAGAATTGAGTCACTTCCTCAAAAAAGCCCATCAGTTTGAGCCAAATTTTGGATCAAAATTTGATGAGCTTAAGGGGAAGGATTTCACCTACTGACCCCCAAAAGTGTACTGTGCAGCCCAGCAGATGTTGTTTCTTCCCCAGATGTCTGGTGACAAAGGCATCTCTGCCTTCCCTGAATCCGACAACCTTTTCAAATGGGTGGGGACCATCCATGGGGCAGCAGGCACAGTAAGTGCAGGGTGAGGTAGGTGAGTGTGACTTTGCGGGGTCTGGGGGCGGGCTGGGGTGAAAACCAAGTGCAGGTCGCGAGCTTCGAGCCTGGCTCAACACGTGCCTGGCTCAATACGTGCCTGGCTCAATACGTGCCTGGCTCAACACGTGCCTGTCCTGTTCTGGTGCTCTGAGCCCGGGGCCCTTGTCTCTCCCTCTGTCCAGGAAGACATTGGGTTGAAAGCAGGGCTGTCCATCTCAGATGCCTATAGGGGCCCGAACAGAAAGAAGGATGGAGGGTACGTGAGGACTTTGGCCAGTGGGAGGGCACCAGTCTCAAGATGGCAGCTTCCCATTGCTGCATATCTGGTTAAAGATGAGTCAGAAATCCAGGGGCGCCTGGCTGGCACAGTCAATGAACGTGCAACTCTTGATCTCGGGGTTAAACATTCAGGCCCCATGTTGGGTGTAGAGATTACTGAAAAACGAAGCCTTTTTAAAAAAAAAAATTCAGGGGCGCCTGGGTGGCTCAGTCGTTAAGCGTCTGCCTTCGGCTCGGGTCTGGGATCTCAGGGTCCTGGGATCGAGCCCCGCATCGGGCTCCCTGCTCGGCGGAAAGCCTGCTTCTCCCTCTCCCACTCCCCCTGCTTGTGTTCCCTCTCTCTCTCTCTTTCTCGCTGTGTCTCTCTCTGTCAAATAAATAAAATCTTGAAGAAAAATAAATAAATAAATAAAATAAAAATAAAAAAAATTCAGTGCGGCGCCTGAGTGGCTCAGTGGGTTAAGCGGCTGCCTTCGGCTCAGGCCGTGATTCCAGGGTCCTGGGATCGAGCCCCACATCGGGCTCCCTGCTCGGCGGGAAGCCTACTTCTCCCTCTCCCACTCCCCCTGCTTGTGTTCCCTCCCTTGCTGTGTCTCTGTCAGATAAATAAATAAAATCTTTAATAGTAAAAAAAAAAGGTAGCAGCACCTCAAGTGTCCATTCATGGACACAAAAGGGAATATTATTTTTAAAAAAAACAAAAACAAATTCAGGTGTATGTCTAAAATATCCTAATTTTTACATGTCAGCAGCTAATGTTGTGGCTGACTAAAGCACAGCTGTGGTAGTCCTCAGGATGCCAGTTTACACTGAAGGATCACTGATGTCCCTACCAGATAGGAGAGAAAGTACCACAGCCAGTGTAACACTTTGTCTTTGGTCAAGTCCGAGGCAAACTCAAAGGTCCTTACAAGCCCCTTACCGGGGCTTGGGTTGGGATATGAGGCTCAGGGTGGGAGGCTCACTCCCCCCCGCTCTGTTTCTCCAATGCCAGGTTTATGAAGACCTGAGGTATAAGCTCTCGCTGGAGTTCCCCAGTGGCTACCCTTACAACGCGCCCACGGTGAAGTTCCTCACACCCTGCTACCACCCCAACGTGGACACCCAGGGAAATATCTGCCTGGACATCCTGAAGGACAAGTGGTCTGCCCTGTATGATGTCAGGACCATCCTGCTGTCCATCCAGAGCCTGCTAGGAGGTGACTTCTGAGACCAGCGCCTCCCCCCTGAGACTGGGAACCTGTCCGGACCGCCCCCACCCCCAGCTAGCCTCTTCTACTTAACTATTCTCTTTCTTTCCATCCACAGAACCAAACATTGATAGTCCTTTGAACACGCATGCTGCCGAGCTCTGGAAAAACCCCACAGGTGGGTCCTTCATCCTTCTCGGGCACCGGGTGATCCCTCCCCAATATTCAAAGGCTCCCTCAAACAGAAGGATCCTAGTGACTTGGGATCGTGTCCTGAGGACTGGGTTGGGGTGGGTGGTTAACCCAGATAACCCAGTTTCTACCTCTGCCTTGGTGTTTCTGATTTGCCTGTTTGCTGTAAAATCAGAAAGCTAACTTCCTACAGTAATGTAGGTTGAGGGACTTTTTAAGTAGAAAGCAAACTTTGTGTAAATGACTTGCTCACTAAGAACCCCAGTCACCTCCCCAGCATCCCTGGGAGCAGAACCCATCCAGGAGACCTGACCAGGCAGCCCGCAGCAGGAGAATCTATTGTGTCAGGAAATCCTCCCCAGCTCCCCAGACTGCTCCCACCTTTGTATCCTTGCTTGCCCCCTTGCCTCCTGTAACCCTCGTAACCTGATGTTACTGGGCCCCTTGTAACCTTGTCCCCACCACTCCCTGAGACCTGCCTGTTCTCTTCCAGCCTTTAAGAAGTATCTGCAAGAAACCTACTCGAAGCAGGTCTCCAGCCAAGATCCCTGACTGTCCAGCCTCTCTCTTTGTGTTGTCTTTTTATTTTCTCCTTAGATAGTCTTTCTCTTCATTTCTGTCTAGGACTCTGTATCTTAAGCTGTGGTGTCATTTTTGTTTTGTTTCTGTTTTTTAAATTAAGTCTCTGGTTGAGCCCTTGTGACAAATATATTAAATAAATACATTGGGTTTTTTTTTACAAGTTGCCTTGTCGTTACCCCAGGGTTGGGAGGGCTCAGGGTGGGTGGAGTAGCATATCCCGGCTCTTGCCCTGCTCCTGTCCCCAAAGCCTGGAGGCAGCTGACAGGCTGAGTGGCTGAGCGAGGGGGTGACGAGGATTCCTTCCCTTGTGACCTTAGTCATTTCATGACTGCATCTGTTTCCACTTCTATAAGACGGTGTTACAGAATGCCTTTCTATCGAGTTGTGACGTGTACCAGGAATGGTGGTGGATGCTGGAGCTGTCCCAGGGGAATACAGATGAGGCTGAACCAGACCTTGGAGCAAAACAGCTGTAGCTGTAGAAAGAGTATATATGCACACCTGGGTGCACAGCAGGGGCTTGGGAGGTGAGGACCAGCCACCTACTCTCTCTGAGGGGGTGTTTTGGGCCTGAGACGGAGAAAGAAGGCGCTCACGTCACCCTACAGCAGGCCGAGGGTCTGGGAGACAACCAGGGAACACCTCTTTCCTGCCACAGACCCCAGGACAGCTCGACTCAGCCCTTACCCCGGGCCCCCCCAGGAATGGCTCCACACTCCCAGGGAGTACGTTTCACCTGCTCATCTCCACCAGTGAGTCCTCCGGCTGCTGCACCCACTGGCCCAGGCCCCCAGCCCCGAGGCCCTCTTGACACTGGGCTGCCACAGGCCCCTGGCGGGAAACTCCTCACCAGCAGGGGCACCAGCGGGGGCAGGCAGGGGAGAAGAGCAGGCTCGGGCGATGGCCCTGGTCCAGTCCCGCAAGATCTCCGGGGTAGACCGGCACAGCAGCCAGGTGCCCTCCAGCATGGCCTGGGGGGAGGGGAGGAGACAGTAGTGGAGGGCATCAGGAAGGTTCTCCCCTTCCTTTTGCTCCTGCCAGCCCAGGCTCCTTTACTGCCCTGTGCCCCCGCTGAGCAGCGGCAGGGGCGGCAGGGGCAGGCGGGGAAGAAGCGGCCTCGGCGGGTCTGGGATGGGATTTGGATGACCTCCCCGAGTCCGTCTCCTGTGCTCCTGTTAGCTCCCCCCTGGGGGCTTGGAGCAGTGCTGCCCAATCCAAGGTGCAGATAAATCTGCCGGGGGTGTACCTCAAATGCAAACTTGGATTCAGTCAGTCTGGGTGGGGCCTGAGGTCCTACATCTCTCTTGAAATTAAAGGTGTGAGCGGGTGTTCTCAAGGTTGTGGCCCTTTCACCTGGAACTTGGTAGAAATGCAGAGTCTTGGTCCCAACAAGCTCTCCAGGATTCTGATGCCCTCTCAACGTTGAAAACCCCTGGCTAGAGGATGTCTAGGAAGAGGGAGCTCAGAACCTGGCACTAGTGGTTCTTACTAGATGCTGGCCAAGGTGGGCGAACCTTTTTGCCTGCCTTAGGATGCCTCTCCACGTGGTCTTTGATCAAAGTGTTTGCCCCCCTCCCCAGGATGGCCACATGGCCTGCCTCGTGTCAGACCCAGGGACTGACTGTAGTTTAGAACCAAGCAGAGTGTTCCTTGGAATTAATTCCTGGCAGAAAGTAGAATTCTTTTACTAATAGGGTTGCTAAAAGGGGAGGGAGTCTGGGCAGCGGTGCAGACAGCTGCAGATGGAAGAAAGGCAAGCAGACACGAGTAGCTAGGAAATGGACGTGACACCGAGACGCCAGCCTCCAGCAGCGACGCCTTAGCATCCCAGTTTCATGAGCCAGTAAGTCCCTTTTTAGTTTAAGTCTGTTTGCTTTAGGTTTCAGTACTTGCAACAAAAAGAAGCCCAGTTCAGTAAGGATTAGAAGGTATCATTGTTCCCATTCACCCCATAAAATTACTGAGTGCCTACAAAGTAAAAGCCCTATGCTTGGGGCTGGGGATAAAGCAGGGGAAAGGACACGATCCTGTCCTCAGAGGCTGAAGTTCGGGGGGCAGATAAGCGTGTCAGCGGGGTAGAGTGAGTGCCATACAGAGGGGTGGTGTAGAGCTCAAACCCAGCAGTCCCCACACCACCCCCATGCTACTTGCCTACACTTAGACTTAACCTCTCTGTAAAAAGGAAATATTAGTAGCTACTTCATAGGCTAGATGGGCCTTGGCGTATCGGGTAATAAATGTCAGCTGCTAGTCTCGCATGTTACAAGAGCTCAGAGGTGGGGTACCTAATGAAGACCAAGAGGGTCAAGGAGGACTTCCTGGAGAAGGAGATGGGGTATTGACTGCTGGCAAAGTAGCCTGGCAGTCAGTTCACCTAGGGTGTGTAAGGCCTTTCAGCTAAAGGCCTTTAATTAAAATGCAGGGCTTTACCTTGAGGCAGCTAATGCAGCCTGGAGTAGGGCAGGGATGTGATCAGATTTGGTTTCAGAAAGCCGCTTCTGGGGAATAAATGGCAGGGAGGTTAACTACTGTTCTCAGCAACGTGGTGAGCAATGGCGGGCGGCCTGAGCCACAACACCGGGTGGGCTCAGAGAGGGGACAGAAGGAAAGCAGCAGGGCAGAGTCAATTACAAGCGGCAAGGGGGCTCCAGAACCCCTGCCTTAGGCCCACCCCTCAGGGTACCATCTCTGAGATAAGGGAGCACTGGAGAACAAGGTGAGCGGGATTTATCAGCTTCGGGCAGGACCAGTCTCAAGTACTCAGGACACACAGGTAGAACTGTCAACAGGTACACGGGGGCCACGGTTAAGAGCCTTGCTCTTGTCTCCACCAAATGTCCGCGTGCCTGGCTACGTCAGCTCACTCTGCCTTGGTTTCCTCCACTGTAAAAGGGGGAGAACAGTATCCGACTGCCTCGAGGGTTGTGCGCACGAACGGGACCTGCCTGCAAGGCCCAGGGCCCAGCACACAGGAAGCAGTCCTAGTGACGAGGACTGATCCCGGCTGGAGATACAAACTGGGGAACACGAATGGCTCGGCAAGGGGAGCGGAGAACACAAAGGACTTGGAGAGGGAGAACTGTGGCAAAGAATAACAGTACAGCTCAATGTTTCAAGGTGATAGTAGTGATATTAATAATAGCCGTTATTAAGTGCTTAGTATGTGCCATGCTCTGTTCTAAGCACTCCGCACTGCACACACTAACTTGTTCTCACAACCCTGCAAGGTAGGTACTGTCGTTATCCCCATTTTACAGCACAGGAAACCGAAGCACAGAATGGTTTGTCGCCAGCAATGAGGACTCAAACTCTAAAAGCGAGATCACCGGGCGCCTGGGGGGCTCAGTCGTTAAGCGTCTGCCTTCGGCTCAGGTCATGATCCCACCAGGGTCCTGGGATCGGGCTCCCTGCTCCGCGGGAGGCCTGCTTCTCCCTCTCCCACTCCCCCTGCTTGTGTTCCTGCTCCCGCGCGCTCTCTCTCTCTGTCTGTCAAGTTAATAAATAAAATCTTTTAAAAAAAATAAAAAAAAAACAAAAGCGAAATCAGCACTGCACTGCGTTAGCTTGGCCCTGATGCCTGCTCTAACTGACGGCGTGTGCAGAGCTCTGGAAGCCAGTGGGAGCAGAGATCAAGGGACAAGAGAGTATCTGAGCTGGGTTGAAAACTTTGCCAGGCTTATTAGAGGAGGAAGGGCATTCCAAGGAGGGAGAACAGCATGAGCAAAAGCCCAAAGGCTTGAAATCGCACCCCCGCTGTCCAGAGCAGGAGCGACAAATTGCCCAGTGTGGCTGGAACCTGAGACGGGAAGGAGGGGAAAGGAATTTGGACGTGATTCTAGAAGCAAAGGGAGCCTTGAAGGTCTTTCAACAGGGGAGCAGCCAGGTCAGATTTCTTTTAGCTAGTTCCTGCTAATGGGCCCTGTGTTGAGGGCATTGGCCGGAGCTGGAGGCAGGGATTCAGGGTGGAGACGATGACGTCAGAACTTCCTTCCCGGCTGTGTACCCCCCACCCTCCCGTGCCATCTCCTGTATGGAGCACCTAGAAACGCCCAGAAGAGATGAAGTAGAAAAAGTCAAGCAGGAATGAATGCTGCCCAGAACGGATGCGTACGATGCTCACTTTCCCATCCCCAGCCCGGTAGCCTGCACCCAAGACTCCAGAAAGGAAGGACGGTGGGGAAGCAAGGGGGCCTCACCTCGGCCTCCCCCGCGTTCCCCCGCGTTCCAGCCGCCAGCCGCGCCCTCACTCTACCCTCCATCCCCGGCACCCTCACCCCGACAGCTCCAAGCCCGCACCACCCCCACCACCACCCCCAACCCGCCGGCCTCCCTCCTCCAGCGCCAGGCGCCACCGAAGCCCCTTCGGCCGAGCTGTCCACGCCCAGCTCCAGCTGCGGGGACCCCGGCCCTGAGCCTCGGTGCTTCCCGCAGCTCAGATCCCCCCTCCTCGGAGCCCCGAGGACGCTCGGGTGGCGCCCTGGACGGCGACCCAGTCAGGCGGGCCCTAACACCCACACCCACCCCGCGCTCCTCCTCTCACTCCGGCTACGCGCTTTGCGGGGTCTGCTTTTATTCCCTCTGGACACAGAGCCAGCAGGGGCCGCGCCTGCCTCTCGGGGCGGAGAAGGGGACGGGGCAGGGGGGGACGGGAGTGGCACCGCCCTCGCCCGAGGGACGCGCGGTGTGGGCGGAGGCGAGGGCGACTTCTTACTGCACGCCTTCCATCATCTTCAGGAACTCTGCGGGGACGGGGAGGGGAAGCATAAATTGCACGGCACCGGCGAGAGCTCCCCACCCTGCCCACAAAGCCACGGAGTGCCGCGTGGGGGCCACGCCCCGGGCGTTCCCGCGTGGCCCCGCCCCCCGCCGCGCTCCCGCGGGCCTCACCGTCGAAGTCAATGCGGCCGTCGTTGTTCTTGTCACCGTCTTTCATTAGGGATTCGAGCTCCTCGTCTGTCACGTGCTCCCCAGAGGCCCTGAAAATCTCAGCCAGCTCTTCCGCATCGATGTAGCCGTCTGCGTTCCTTCGGGGCGAAACGACAAGGCAGGACTCAGGGCAGGCGAGGGCGAGTCGCCCTGGCCACGGCGACGCCCCCTCCCGCACCGGCGCGCGGAGAGCCGAAGCGCCCCGCCGGCGGGACTCGCCGAGCTCAGCGCCTTCTCGGCCCCCAGGCCCCCAGTGCACCTGTCAAAGATGCGGAAGCACTCGGCCAGCTCCTCCTCGCTCTTCCCCTTCGCATCCTCTTTCATCTGGCGCACCATCATGACCAAGAACTCCTCGAAGTCGATGGTGCCGCTCCCTGAGGGGAGCAGGGGGTTGAGTGAGCCTCAGCCCTGCATGCCCCCCTCTCCCCACCATCGCAGCCCCGCCTCGGAGGACCACCTGCTCACCGTCTTCGTCCACCTCCTCGATGATGGCATCCAGCTCCTCTTTGGTGGGTGTCTGGCCCAGCATCCTCATCACCGTGCCCAACTCCTTGACGCTGATGTCCCCGCCACCATCAGCGTCAAACATGTCGAAGGCAGCCTTGAACTCTGGAAGAGGCAGAGGACTGAGGCGGGCTCGGCTGGACTGTCAGCCTCACACCTTCTCTCCCACCCTGCCCAGACACTGAACACTGCCCAGCACACCCCCACCCAGCAGCCAGCCCTCCCACCGGCACTCCTGCACTCACCAGCGATCATCTCCTCGCTGAGGTAGGACCGGGCCTCCGCCTGCTGGTCAGTCTGCAGAAGACACAGAGTCAGAGAGCAGAAGGGGCGGCCCCAGAGCTCATTCTTGCCTTAACCCCATTCTCTTCAACCCCCTTCTGTCAGTGCCCTTTGGTCTTCCAGAAAAACGATTCCAAACCAGCAACACCTTCTGCATGCTCCTACAGCACCTGACCCCAGTTTTGAAGAACTAGGGAGGAAACACAGATTATGCCCAAGGTCTTCAAACTTGCTAATCAGATGTCAAGTCAGGAACCTCCCCTCCCCCCCCCCCCGCCCCATTAACCTCGGGCAAGTGCTAATTCTACCCTATTTCTTCTCAGCAGCTTTTCAGGGATGAGATGACATCAGGGATGTGAAAGGGGTTTGTACGGTGCCAGCACTATTCCAGCGTCATTTCCCAGTTTTCCCTAGCTCCCAGCAGAGCCTGGCTCTGTAACAGGTGCTCAATAAATGTTTGTTCTCAAAGAAATAATAATGCAAGGCAAAGTCATTGAGCGCCGGCTAGGTGTCAGGCCAGAGACTGGGCACTGAGACCAAGATTGAGACACATCATCCCTCCCCTCCAAGAACTTGCGGAGATGGAGATTTTAAGCTTCCTTCTTATCATTCAGCCATTGGAGTAAACACTACTCGTGCTGGGCAGAATATGATGGGGGGCCTTGTGGAGGTGAAAATAACATTTCGGGAGAGGGGATCCAGCCACATCTAAGCCAAGCCATCGGGCTATGGGGCTTTGGACTGAGGCGGGTGGGGAGGAGGGGCTGAGGTGGCCAAGGCATTCTTCGACCGGCTGGCTGGCTGGCCGCCGCCTTCCTTCTTGCCCTCCCCTCCGCCCTCCTCCTTGCCCATGCAGGAGGACAGGCTATTTTTAGCTTGGCATGGGCAACAGCAGCTGTCCTCCAGGGTCTAGTTACCCCTTGAAGTGACGTGGGGAAGGGGACCTCAGGGGAAATGACAGCCCCAGATTCGGACCGCTCTCTGGGAGGCCGGGGTCTCTCTAACCTTGGTCTATCTTGCCAGAAGCCCCCTCTCTTCACCCTTGGAGCTCTTGGATCGTGCACCTCAGCTGGCTTGAGACCCTGCAGGCCCCCTTTCTTCCAGACAAGTCTTCAGGAGAGTTTGGCAAGGCTTCTAGCCCACCCCTGCCACGGGCTTGCTAGGTGACTCACTTTGGCCCTCAGGGTCCCCCCCCTCTACAATGAGGGAGACAAGCTAGCACCCCCTCATGGCTCCGTAACCAACACTGCCGAAGCCTCAGGTCTGCAGGGAGTCGGCAATCCCCAGGACCCCCCAACCCCTCCCCTTCCTAGAGAAGTCCAAGGCCTTCTTCCCAGGCTTCCTCCTAGACATCTGGGCCCCAGGAGCCTTCATGTTCCATCTTCAGACGTCCAATTACTGAACTACAGAGCACCCAGATCTGGCCTGGAAGAGGTCCAGAAGTGCTCCAGCAAGCAAAGTGATGAAGTCCCTTCTTGTCCTTACCATGGTTGCTAGTCCCAGGGCCTCCTCTGCTGCAGGTCACCTCCTCAGCTCTCCACCACCCAAAGATGCCCTGGCCTGCTCCAGTCCCTCAGATTTGTAGGGGGCACCCTCTCCTCCCACCTCCCTGCTCCCCAGGACTAGTTGCCCTGGCCAATCAGATCCTGGGGTCAGCGAGCGCCTCCTCCCCCCTCCCCCCTCCCCCCCCGCCCCCATCCCAGAGTCCTAGCCCATTACCTAATTTAGCGAAGGGCCCTTGCAGAGAAATTTAAGCCTCTGAGCAGGTGGCAGGCCTTAATGTCCTAGATTCTTGGAAGGAGAACCCGCCCTGCTCCTCTGCCTTAGGGAACCCCTGCTCAAGGAACACACTGGCTCCAAGATGGGTGAGGACGATCGGAATCGAGAAAAGTGAAGCAGCATGGCAGAGGAGGAAGAGCACAAGCCTTGAAGGATGAAACCCAAGATCCAGATCCTGTCTCTGCAAACAGTGCACTCTTAGGCAGGCGACGTGCCACTCTGAGCTTCAGTTTCCTTCTCCGAGAGGTGGTGATGGGGACAGTCATGACCTCCCTCACAGACCATGGGAAATGGGGGCCCAGCTACAAGTCACCCAACTTGTGCCCACTCCATAGGGTTGGTGCTTGGCAAGTGCAACGTCCTGTCTTTGAACCATGGTAGAGGGCAGGGGAGGGGAGGAGGGGAAAGTGACGGCCACAGTCATTGAACCTCTAGGAGGAGCCACACTCTATGATAAGCATTTTAACCACGTGATGTCACCTAGATCACCCCATCCCATGAGGGAGAAGCTAGGATTATTCCCTTTTTACTAGGGGGCTTTGTAAATCATAAAGGCCTCTAGTCATGTCAGTCATTCTTTTTTTTTTTTAAGATTTTATTTATTTATTTGACAGAGAGAGAGACACAGCGAGAGAGGGAACACAAGCAGGGGGAGTGGGAGGGAGAAGCAGGCTTCCTGCTGAGCAGGGAGCCCGATGCGGGACTCGATCCCAGGACCCTGGGACCATGACCCGAGCTGAAGGCAGATGCTTAACGACTGAGCCACCCAGGCGCCCCATGTCAGTGATTCTTATTAATCCTGAAGGGAAGTTGGGACAACCCTTGAGGAGACCTGTCCAAACAAGAAATCTAGGGAGGGGTCCAGGAGATGGGGATGCAGTTGGAGGAGAAATAAAGTTGAAAGCACATCTTCCTCTCAAGTTTACCTTCTCCAGGAAAAGGGTGTTTGGGATTCTTTTTTTTTTTTTTTTTTTTTCAGGGAGAGGGGGATTAGGGGCAGGTTCTCTAGGTGAGTAAAGGGGCAGCAGGCCCCTTCCTAGAGCTCAGTGAAGAAGTCCAGAGCAGCTCAGCTAGCCATCTGGAGAGATGGGCAGAGCAAGTCCAGTCCGAAGGGAGCCCATCCTGCAAATCCACAGGGTCCAGGCTGGGTGTTGGAGAGGTAGGCGATGCTGTGGACAGTGGCTAAGTCAACAGAAAGAGCATGAAGACAACTGAGCGCAGAGCCTGGGGCCAGTGAAAGGAGGTTGGATTCCAAGGAAGGTAGACGGACAGTGGCAGCTGGGCCACCATCTTTCTCTATTTATAGACATTCCCAAGAAAAGTTCAGTGGAGCTAGGCCAGGCTACACAAGGCCTCCACCGGCCAGGCAGAGAGCCAAGGGGCAGCGACACCAGGGGAGTCCAATTTGGACGTGAGCCCTGGAGCCACCAATGATTCCTTTGAAGCAGAGAACTTGGAACCCTCAGCAATCATTTGTTCATTAATTTGTTCTTTCATTTATTCAGGAAAATAGATAAGGTCCAAATTTATCTATTCCCTTTAACCACTCCAACCTCCATCTCCTTCCCTCCCCATCCTGCATGCTGCTCTGCTCTGGTCAGACTAAAATACAGCTCCAAACAACACCCTGTGTAGTTTCCAGGTCTTTGCATGTGCTGTTTTTTCTGCCAGGAACTCGCATCTTCTCTCTCTTTACCTGCCTACTTCACTGTAATCTTTCTCAGCTTCAATATCACTTCCTTCCGGCGCCTGGCTGGTTCAGACAGTAAAGCATGCAAATCTTGATCTTGGCGTCATGAGTGTGTGTGTGTGTGTGTTTATATATTTATATATTATATATTTATATAAACATTTATTTTATATATATATATTTAAAGGGGCACCTGGCTGGCCCAGTCAGTGGAGCATGTGATTCTTGATCTCCAGGTCATAAGTTTGAGCCCCACGTTGGATGTAGAGATTACTTGGAAAAAAAAATACAAATCAAAAATAACATCACTTCCTTCAGGATCCCAAGGGAGTCCAAGGCAGTCTTCAGTAGTTTCTTCAGTCATAGCCCTGAGCATGCCACATGACATGACCTGCTCTGGGTTCCATGGACCAAAGACTGTTACCTGTTCTTCACTGCATTCCCCAGCACCCAGCACTTAGCACATGCTCAATAAATACCGTGTTTTTTATAGGAATAACTGAATGGAGTGGCATCTGGTTATGAGGAGGAAGTTCCTAACCGTCAAGGTTGAAAAATCACAGGAATGGGAAGCCTCCGAAGATAATGAGCTCCCTGTTACTGACTGTATGCAACCAGGAATGTAATGACCATCTCTCAGGGTGGCTGTAGGGAGATATTATAGGATAGTGGAGAATACAAGACTTCAGGAGGAATAGTTCTGGTCCTATTTGTATGGCCCAGGGTAGGTCCCTTCCCCTCACTGAGCTTCAGACTTCCCATCTGTAAAACAGAAGTACCAGACCAGATTTCTGACAACCCATGGTTTTATGAACACCTGCTTTGTGTTTTTGAACACCTACCCAGATTTGTGAGACCTATGCCAAAATACAAGTTGATGTTCTTCGGTGTTCAATGAATGAGTGAGTGTTGAATGAATTAAGGAATGAAGTGTGTCTCTTTTTGCCCCCACACCCTGCTGCTAAGCTGAATGAAGAGGAGCTAGATTCTTGAAATTACATGGACTTGGCCATAAATCCTAGCTCCTGTATTTCCTAGCTCTGGATTTTGAGAAAGTCAACTTGCCTCTTCATCCTGAAAACGGACCGTTATTATCCAATAACAGCCCCTCCCCCAAGATGTGAGTGTGAGATGTGACCCCATGTAAAATGCCTAGAACAGGATGTAGGTCACAGTGGAACCTCTGCACATAGTGGAGTGTGTTTCCCATTCAAAGCTACTTCCCCCTCTTCTCCCTCCTGTGCTGTTCAAAAAGGGTAGGAAGGACTGTCAGAGAGATTTTATTTGTTCGACTGTATAACCAACAATATCTGCCTTGCTAGGGACTGATAGCAAGGCCTTTTGACAGGAAGTGACAATAAATTCTTCCTGACCCACTGCTGCCCTCCCGGTAAAAGATAAAACACAGCCAGCCCTTCAGAGAAGCTGCTGAGATTACCAGGCCTTCTGTGTGGGAAAAGAAAAGAATGAGGAACTCAGGAAAGGTAGGCTACAAGGCCCCACACTCAGAAACCTCTGGCAAGCTGTGTGACTCTGGGCACATAACTCTGCCTTTCTGGATCTCACTGCCCCGTTTGCTACTTCCTATGTGTGAGGTTCAAATGAGATCGTAAGAACGTGTGAAGACTGTAGAAAGGATAATCACTATGGAACTGATTAGTCTGTCAGCCCCTGGTCTACGCCAGGCACTGGATCAGGGTCCTTACGAGGACTGCAAAATTAGTACTAGTTTTAATTGTTCCTGTTTTACACAGGAAAAAAACCTTGCCTCTAGGCTCGAGGTCAGATTCCAACTCACATAACGTGTCTTCCCTTGGCCTCAGTTTTTTCACCGGAGAGATGGGCTTCCCACTGTGGCATGACTTTGGAAAGTTAAGAGTGCGGGATGGAGATTGCGGGATAGATTGGGGGCAGTCGGGACAGACTGGGTCTTCGGGACGGGTGGCAGGATTCACGGGGGGAGTGAGACCCTGCGGACTGGGTACGATCCCGCAGGACGCTGGGGTTCGCCCAGGCCTACCCAGGATTCCCAAGTCCCTCACGGAGCGAAAGGCCCGGGATTCCCGGGAGGCTCCGGGGAGCGGGCGGGGCCGGGGGCGGGGCCGCGGCAGGAAGCGGCCGGAGCGGCGCTGGGAGCGGCCTGGGCCCGGCGAAGCCCGGCCGGCCTCGGTAAGCTGCCGGGGCTGCACCCCGGACGCTGGGGAACCGCGCGCCCCTGAGCGCACCGCGGGGCGCGGGAGGGAGAGGCGCCAGCGGCCGAAAGAGACGGGGGGAGTGTTCTGGCCTCTCCCGGCAAGAGCGCGGCCCTAGGCTGCGCGGAGGGGGTGGGGGGGCGACGCCAGGAGACGCGCGCGGCTCGCGGGAACCCCAACGGGCTAGGGCGGGGCCTCCGCGGCGTCCCTCCCTCCGCCGGCTGGGCCCCGCCCCTCCTCCCCGCTAGGGGCCCCGGGTCTCCCTCCCGCCCCCGCCCAGGACCCAGCGTCGCGCACTCCCCCCAGGGTGCCATGGCCTCGCGGCTCCTGCACCGGCTGCGGCACGCCCTGGCCGGCGACAACCCGGGGGAGGCGGCGACCGGCCCGGAGGCCGAGCAGTTCCCTGAGAGCTCGGAGCTGGAGGACGACGACGCCGAGGGCCTGTCCTCCCGCCTCAGCGGCACCCTCAGCTTCACTAGCGCCGAGGACGAAGAGGACGACGACGAGGAGGACGACGGGGAGGTTGGCCCCGACCCGCTGCCCTCTGGGGACGGGGCGTCGGGAGAAGATGCAGGCGAGTTCCCGAAGACAGAAGCGGGAACCCTGGGCCTCGATTAGGCCTCCACCCCAGCCCTGTTCCCCAGCCATCTCTTGGCTGTGTGACCTTGAGAGAGCCACACCACCTCTCTGAGCCAAGTTTTCCCTCGTGTCAAATGGGGGAAATCACTCCCATCTTGGGGTTGCTGGGGGCATTGAATTTACAGGGTCTGGGATACAAATCGTTAATGTGCTCGCGATGTTTTGGGGGGGGAATATTTATTTAGAGCCTACTGTCTGCCAGACACGGTGTTTGGCACCTGGCCCCTCTCTGGCCCTCAGTTTCCATTTATGTCAAATGGAAATAAAGCCTCTCACCTGTTGGGAGGATGAGTGAGGTCACCACACGTGGTTTATGTCCACCTTAGCCCCAGGCCCATTGATGTGACTGGTCATGTCCCCATGCAGATCGGAGCCTCCCACCTGATGGACAGCGGGGCAGTCAGCCCCTGGCAAGGCAGTTGCAGGATTTCTGGAAGAAGTCCCGCAACACTCTGGTGCCCCAGCGGCTGCTCTTCGAGGTGACCAGCGCTAACGTAGTCAAGGATCCACCCTCCAAGTACGTGGTGAGTGAGGGTCCAGGAACCTCTGGGCTGTGAGTCTAGAAGTCTGGCTAAGAGAAAGGGAAGATTCCCAACTTCCTTGGGCTGAGGTGGGGCCGGGGGGGGGGGGGGGCGGTGGGTGTCTAGCTGTATAGTTATAAATGGTCACTGTATTTTAGGAGTGGGGAAACTGAGGTCAGAAAGGGGATGTAATTTGTTCAGGTCCTTAGGCAAATGACTTAGCTTTCTGAGGGATTATGGACCTGCCCCCCATCCTGGTTTTGAGACTAAGAGAACTGATGTGTGGGTCCCACCCCCCAGGTTTTGCAAACTGTAGCAAAATACAGGATATACAGGAAAGAATATCTGGGTCAGACCTGAGACCCAAGTTGCATTTGTTAGTGGTTAAAAAAAAAATGGGTTTTGGATCCAGACCTTGATTCAGATCCCACTTATTACCAGCTGTTTCACCTTGGGTGAGTTGTGTAACCTTGATAACCCTATTTCCTCATCCGAGCAGTGGGAATAATGCAGAGGATTGTTGCAGAAATTAAATCAGTGCACAGAGAGCCCTTAGCACTGTGCCTGGCATTATGAAGTGCTTGATAAAAGTCTTATTATTATGACTTAACTTTGGCTTGAAAATGTCTGGCATCTAGGGCCTGTTGTGGCCTCCTTACAACCCAGGTCAATCAGTCCCCGGGCACCGAAACTGTACACAATAATCTTGTTCTGAGGGTTAGATTTAGGGGGTAGGGGTTGGGATGAAGGGCAATGTGGGGGAAGGCCTTGGAGTCTGGTTTTCCTTGCCTGTGGAAAGGAGAAACTGACAAGGGAGAATGAGGTCTGCCAGGTCCTGAAACCCAGCGTGACCTGGCCAGTCCTGGCCGACTCAGACGTCCCTCCTCTTCAACACCCTCCTCCATTTCTGACTCAGCAGGAAAGGGGCCTGGAGCCGTGTCCCACATGTGGGCCTCTCCATTCCTTTCTGCTGCTGTTAGTAAACAAGGGCCACGCCCATGGGGTGACTGCTCCAATTTGAGCAGGGATTGACTCTGATGATCTAGTCTTAAGGGGCAGAAGTCCCAGGCCTCACGCACTGGCAAAGGGACCCCAAGGAACAGCCGGGAAGCAGGGAAATTTGGGATGATTCTGAGAATGACAGGATAGAGCAGGATGGTCAGATATGCCCTGGCCCATGTCTGGGGAGACAGGTCCCGTCCTCTGTCCAAAGGGGACCCTAAATCCTGATTGAACTTTTCCCGACGGGGTTGAAAGCCCAGGCTGTGGAATTAGGTGGGCCTGGGTTTGAATCCCAGCTGGACCGTTTACCAGCTCTGTGACTTAGGGGAAGTCTTTGAGCCCTTTGCTTCCCGTGGAGCCTGCTTCCTCCGCTGTCAAGTCAGGGCCTCCCTCCTCACTATGCTCCATAGTAAAGTGCCCAGCACAGCACATCATAGCAGGGGCAGGTGCTAAGTTAATGGAGCTACTGTCATTATTACTCATGAGATAATGGACATAAAATGTTTCCTTTTTGCCAAAAATTTAAAAATAAAAGTAAAAGCTACATGAATATAAGGGGTCATTTTAGACAATGCTTCCTGAAGTGTATTTTGCAGGAAACTGGTTCCCTGGAATGTTGATAACCATTCCTTAAAAAAAAAAAAAAAGGTTTTGCGGCCAGTATGTTTGGGGAATGCGGAACTGAATGGGAGTAAAATAAATTTCTTTAAGGTTAAACCTTTTAATCCTTAGTATTAACATACACTCAATCTTTGAGAGAAGTATAGAATAGACCAGAGGTGGCTAGAATATTGGCAGTTTCACAGAACAAATTCAAGAGAAAAGTCTGGGTTTGGTGTTAGTGTGCCTTCAACATCTCATGCTTAACTAATCCCCCTTTTTAAACCTGGTGGGTCAGCATTATTACAGATTAATCCGTATTCAGGTGCTCAGACCTAGGGGCAGCTTCATGGTCATCTTGATCAGCGTTTCTCAAACATCAGTCATTCCAGTATCACCTTCATGATTCTCGTCCTAGCTAAATGCTATTTGTACGATTCCTTGCTTAATATTTTTCTTTAAGTAAACCTATTTTTTTCATAAATAAGTTCAAAAGACTTCAAGGCAGTACTGTAGCTGGAAAGCCTTGCTTGCCATACCGTAAAAATTAATACAATAAAAGCAGTCATTAAAACCCTGCATGAATGCTGTTGCCTGAAGGCCCTGACCTGAGATTTGCTTTCTAGGTCTTTTCTGAAAGTGGAGATGAGACGTGTGGGAAAGTGCATTTTAAAAACCAAACAGAGAGCTTCTCATCTGTAGTCAGGATTCAAAGAGAATAGGGGCGGGCGGGGGGGAAGTCGGGAAGTCACCTCCTGTCTCTGCTTCAGTGTTATTTATACTCCAGCACATACCACCTAGAATCTCAGAACCAACATTTACTTGTACGCATCCCACCTGTGAGTGGACACTGACCTAGGCCACCACTTCGAGGAAAGCAGACCCAAGGGGGGACTGCCTTGCCTGACGACACGCCGCGAGGGAGTAGCTGACCAGGGGGTTAGGACCTGTGTCCCGATGCCCTCTTCACAGTGATCGCTACTTGGTCTATCTGAAGACCTCTCCTCCAGGTCTGCTTCGGAATAACCTGGCTAAGGATGTGGGGGCTCTGTGTCCAGAGCGGAACAAAGTCCAAGCTGGTCTTGAAGGTTGGTTCAGAGGCCCAAGAGATGGGCCTGGGTTTCAGCTCCCAGCTGGTTTACCAGAGGGGCTGTCAGAAGAGCTAACTGCCCTATGGGAAGGGAGTGCTCCCTGGAAGGGGGCAAAAGGGGTGACAGCTCCAGGCACTGAAGCTCATCTCTGTCTCTCTTTCCCCGTGCTGCCTTCGGCCCGGGTCATTTCAGACGAGCCTCAGGTAAGATGGGACTGGGCTCCCTGGCTGCCGCCCCAGCAGCTCCCACCCTCCTGGGCCCAGTCTCAGGGGCGAAGGGAAGAAGTGGGGCAACGCAGCTTGAGGTGTGGGTGTGGGGAGGGAAGGGGCGCACGGACAACTCACACCTGCCCTGGCCCCACCCTCCCCACAGCTCTACACCCTCGCCGTGATGGGTCCAGGGCCACCTGATTGCCAGCCTGCCCAGATCTCTCGCCGCTACTCGGACTTTGAGCGGCTACACCGAAACCTGCAGCGACAGTTCCGGGGCTCCATGGCCGCCATCTCATTCCCCCGGAAGCGCCTGCGCCGGAATTTTACGGCAGAGACCATCGCCCGCCGCAGCCGGGCCTTCGAGCAGTTTTTGAGCCACCTGCAGGCAGTGCCTGAGTTGCGCCTTGCCCCAGACCTGCAGGACTTCTTCGTACTGCCCGAGCTGCAGCGGGCCCAGAGCCTCACCTGCACCGGCCTCTATCATGAGGCTCTGGCGCTCTGGGCCAACGCCTGGCAGCTGCAGACCCAGCTAGGCACCCCCTTGGGCCCAGACCGACCTCTGCTGACCCTGGCTGGGCTGGCTGTGTGCCACCAGGAGCTGGAAGATCCTGGGGAAGCCCGGGCATGCTGTGAGAGGGCCTTGCAACTGCTGGGGGACAAGAACCCCCACCCTCTGTTGGCACCCTTTCTGGAGGCCCACGTCCGGCTCTCCTGGCGCCTGGGCCTGGACAAACGCCAATCAGAGGCCCGGCTCCAGGCCCTGCAGGAGGCAGGCCTGACCCCCACGCCACCCCCCAGTCTCAAAGAATTGCTCATCAAGGAGGTACTGGACTGACTTTGCCTAGACTTCAGGCCACTGTGGGGAGAGGCACCGCCCCGGGATGGAGGGTGGGGGTGAGCAAGGAGGACATGAATAGCAGTTGGGAAGCTGTAGGGGGTGCTGGGAACCCCTAGAAGCCCTATGAAGGATTTGTAGCACACCAAGGAACCATGTTCCTTCTGTCGAGCTGGGCTCAGGACAAGTTTGGCCGGGGTTGCCCTGGGGTGGTGTAGGGAGCAAGTCTGATGCAGCCTCTCCAGCTCATGAGTGTCTGGGGACCGTGCCCCAGTGTCGGTCGGCATTACCTCTTCCTTGGCCGGACGGCCAGGAACTCTTCCTCTGGAGTCCTGGAGTATGGCTGTCGTCTGGCCCAGGGGAATTAAAGGCCAGCAGCTCCAGTGGTATTAGTCTCTTTATTGGGTTTGGGGACAGAAAGCCCAGCCCTCAACTGTACGGAGTTGGTGGGGAGAAGAGTGATCCTTGAAGCCCGAGGCCAAGCTGGTCCCTCTGGCTACAGCTTGCTCTCTGAGACCCGGGGCTTCACTCGGATCACGCCCTCCTGGGCACAGGACACAGCCAGGACGCCGTCCCGACGCCACAGCCGCCCTTGGACCAGCCCCCGGGAGCCACCTGTGGGTGAGGGGAAGGGTGAGAACAGCCTTCTCCTTCACCAAATGTGCTTCTTGAAAAGGGTGCAACCGGTCTGGCTGCCCCATACAAGGGCACATCGAGTGTTGTGGCCTCCCCAAGTCTCTAAGTGCCGCGTGATGAGCCTACTAGGAATGGTCCCTGGGGGGAACTCCTGAGGGAATCCCACTTGACAGTTTAAAAGCACTTTCACATATCTACTGGCTTCCTCAGAAAGCTCACAGCGGGGAGAATTCTGAGGGCAGTCTCGGGTCAGTAGCTTGGCTAAGCAGATCCACCCCAACTCTGGCCACTTGTGGTAGGAAACCCCGCAGTTCCCTTTCTAATGAATCAAACCGGGTCCTCCAGGGCGGTATTTCACACCAAAAAAAAACCCCATCCTCACCCCTACCAGGACGAATGGGGTGGGGTGGGGGGACCTGGGGCCATCACATCTGGCCACCCTCCCTCCCCGCTTGAAGACTCCTTTGCTAGCCTTGGGCCTGAGTGGAAGGTTCTGGAGGGAGCTGCTGGTCTCCCTTACACAGAGTAGAGCTCTCTTAGTTCTCATAGTAGCCAAGTGAAGCAGGCCTTGGCCCATTTTCCAGATGAAGACACAGGGAGCCTCAGGCACTCAGCTATAAGGAGCTGGCCAAACCAGGTGTCCTAACTGCAAGGCTGCTGATCTGTGTTGCAACATTACTGATGCTGCAGAGTCCCCCTTCCCTGAAGAGAGGATCCCTTAAGTTTTGTCCCTGTTTTATAGAGCAAGGCCTTTCTTCATCTGAAGTGTGCTTCCCCAGAAAGGAGCCCAGGGCTCTGAGACTAGACAGTGCTGAACGCGTCTGGGCTTCCCTGCGTACCACGAGGGTCCAAGTAGCGGAGCCCTCAGAGACTACGGAGGGCCCTGACCCCCAACCAGGTTGGTTAATCTGCACCATTGTTCAGGGAGCTGCTTAAAAATAATAGTTTCCTGGATTTCATCCAAGACCTGAGTCAAAATCTTGGGGGTTGAATCTGAGTATCTATTTTGAAAAAACTCCCCCAACTGGCAGTCTGACATGCCACCACATTCAGCTACCACTGCTCTCATGTGACCCTATTTGTTTAGATGGGGAAACTGAGGCTCAGAGAGGAGCTGAGACTGGCCCAGGATCACATAGAGAATCTGAAGTGCTTCCGGGCCTAGAACTGGTCTCTGACACTCCCTGCATGCTACAGAAATTCAGCTGAGCAGGTGTCCCCTCTCGAGCCTCACGCTGTCATTTTGAAGACAAAAATGCCAGAGCCGAGACGCCTGGGTGGCTCAGTTGGTTAAGCGACTGCCTTCAGCTCAGGTCATGATCCTGGTGTCCCAGGATCGAGTCCTGCATCAGGCTCCCTGCTCAGTGGGGAGTCTGCTTCTCCCTCTGACCCTACCCCCTCTCATGCTCTCTCACTCACTCACTCTCTCCCTCAAATAATAAAAAAACTTAAAAAAAAAAAAATGCCAGAGCCTAGGGGGGCAGGAGAGGAAGTGACGGGCAGTGCCCCACAGGATCACCCGAGAAAGCAGGCTTCCTGCCCACCACACCCTGCCAGCCCCCTTGTCCCACGTGGCCCCGTACTCACCAGCCCAGGGGCTCTCACACTCATAGAGCATCCAGTGGTCAGCTCGGAAAGGGGTGTGGAACCACATGGAGTGGTCCAGAGAGGCCATGAAGTGCACCTTGTGCTGCCGCTGGTGGGGCAGCATTGCCGTGCCCAGGAAGGCGTAGTCCGAGATGTAGGCAGCCACGCAGCAGTGTATCTTCATGTCGCCCTCCCCTGCAACGCATGGGGGCCCCGTCAGCCCTGGGCTGCTGGGTTTTACAGCTCAGGACCTGCGGGGAGGTGGGCAGAGAGGGGCTGCCATGCAGATGTGTAGAGTGCTCACTGCATAAGGGCACCTGGCCCGGGGGGGGTGTGGGGTGTGTGTGTGTGTGTGTGTGTGTGTGTGTGTGTGTGTGTGTGTGTGTGTGTGTGTGTGTGTGTGTGTGTGTGTGTGTGTGTGTGTGTGTGTGTGTGTGTGTGTGTGTGTGTGTGTGTGTGTGTGTGTGTGTGTGTGTGTGTGTGTGTGTGTGTGTGACAGGGTGTGTGTGTGTGTGTGTGTGTGAGAGAGAGAGAGAGTGACAGGTGACAAAGGAGGCAGGGATGGGGGGGTGGGGTGGTGTGTGTGTGTGTGTGTGTGTGTGTGTGTGTGAGAGAGAGTGACAGGTGACAAAGGAGGCAGGGATGGGCAGAGGAGCAGGGCTAAGTGAGGTATGAAATCCAGTCTTCACTCCCTGTCTCCCACGCTGAGCCCTCTAAGGGGTGCAGCTTGCACAGAGGCCATGTGGTTAGCAAGGGGTCCTGGAGAAGAATCTCTAAAAGGTGCCTTGCCTTCCCCAGAAAGGGCCTCTATTGGGATTATTGCAGTCACCTCCCCCGTATCTCCATGTAGGCAGTGGACAGGGTCCTGGTGAGAAGCTACTTCCCCATCATGCCAACAAAGAACAGCAGGCCCAGAGGGGAAAGTAACACACCCAGTGCCACAAAGGGCATATAAGGTCCCAGCCTAGCCCCTAGAAAAGTGTTTTCTTCCAGTCCTTGGGGTCCTCTTACCGATATGGCCCCGGGCTCGCACCCAGAACATCTGTTTGGGGTCCATGCTCTGCAGCTGGCTCAGGGTAGGTGGCTTTACCGGCTTAATCTCAATGGGCACCTCCTTGGCAGCAATTCGGTTCAGTCCCACCCGGTACTTCTCTTGGAGGTTGGGGTCCCTGAAAATAAAGGGGAAAGGGAGAGCCTCTCTGAGCTGCCTCTGTGACCCCCTCCTTCCTCCATGGGGACTCCTGACTTTTCCCCACCGCGCCCCTCCCGTCTGACAGGCAGAAGAGCATAGTGTCTGAATGCTTTCTCTGCCACTTAGGAGCCCTGTGACCTTGTGCACGTTAGTAACCTCGCTGAGCCTCTCTTCCCATCTGCAAAACGTAGACAATGACAGCAGCCTACCTCCTAACGCTTCAGAGTAGCAAGGCGGACCCTATCAGAGGTACCCTTCTAAGCATTTCACATACACTACACACTATCTCATCACGACAACCCTATGAGATAATGCTACCATTACCCCCCTGATAACTGACCTGAAATAAGCAGCGGGAGTTCAAGGAGCTTGCTCAGGAAGTGGAGAAGGCAGGATGTGGACCCAAGCAGTCCGGCTCCATGGTTCAGGCTTTTATCCACTTTGCTATTCTCAACTTTCAGGAAGCAGGCTGCGCAACTGGGACCAACCTACCTAACCCTAAGCAATTGGGAAGACCGTGTTCCGGGGGAGAGTGGGGAGCCCATCTCCAGGGGCGCCCCCTCCACCCTGGTGACAGCCACCCCGAGTGCTCTTCACCAGGGTTTCCATTTTCAGCCCCACCCTCTAAGGCACTGTCCCCCAGACCTTACGTGACGGTGGGAAGGTTCTGGACCTGCACTGCCCATTCCGCTAGCCGCTAGCCACATGCGGCTACTGAGTGCTTGGAGTGTGGCTAGTGTGATGACAGAATTGTGCGTTCTATTTAACGTTACCTTAACAGAGCCTCATGTGGCTAGTGGCTTCCTAGGTGGACAGTACAGCTCTCTATTTAGGGACCTTTAAGACCAATGTCCTCCTTTCCTTTCAGCGAACATTTGTGAGCTCTGAAACCAAGCTTTGTGCTTACTCCTGTCAGTAGTGGTATAACTACAATTCACGAGCTGTCACGAAGTGACTTATTATCTCTTACAACATTTAATCCTCCTACAGCTTTATGAGGTAGGAATTATGATTAGCCCCCTTTGTACCTGTGAGCAGAGGCTCAGAGTGGGAAAGCAACTTGCCCAAACTCACACAGCTAGCAGAAACAGAGTCTACATTTGAACCCAGGCCTTTACCAAAAGATCAAACACGTATCTATCCCTTCAGTACTCTGCTCCTCCCCGCATGCAGCACAGGACAGGGGAGCTCTCCCTAGCTACAGCTGTGAAGTAGGCAGGACAGACATGACCATTCCCAATTCTTGGACAAGGCAGGACTCTGAGAAGCTGGGGAGTCGGGCAAAGTCACACAGCAGGGGAACACTAACAGAGGCACAGACCCGGCCAGAATCCGTGCTCTGTCCTGTGTCGGGGCCCAGAGCTCTTTCCCCAACTTTATTAGCTGTGATCCAAAAGAAATGTATTTCACCAGGTGATACTCAAAACATTGAACACACACTAAGGCAAAGGCAGCAGGGACCGTCACCCCTGCCAGGCATTACCTCCTAGGCTGCTTCATCATGAGTGATCCCAAAGGAGGAGAGGGATCTCTCGGGGACTGGAGAGGTATGTACCAAGTGATCACAGAAGTGTTCCCATGTTTTAACAATCAGTAAAGCTGTAACAGTACCTGAACCGGCCGAATCAGAAGCTCTGCATTTACATCATGACGCAACACGCTTGCCCGTGCGCACAGGTACACACACCAGACACACACAACCGACACACAGGACTCACAAAATGGGGCTTACCCTTACTACACACAAGATGCTCCAATATCTGCATTTTTTAAAATGCCAGTCAAGACCCACTAAAGGATTCCGTGACCCACTCCCAGGTGACAACTGCAGGTGTCCTGGAGCCTCCCAGCTCTCTCACCTTAAATACTGGTCGATGAGGGCCTCGTGGTCCAGCAGCTCTTCGGGTGGGCGCACGCTGGGCATGGAGAACTGGTGCTGCACGGGGTTGGGCTGAGCCTTCTGGAAGGAGGCCTGGCAGATGAAGATGGGCTTGCCATGCTGCACGGCCTTCACGGAGCGCACCGAGAAGCTTGTCCCTGTCCGCGTCCGCTCCACCTGGTACAGCACCGGCAACTTGGGGTCCCCTGCGGCAGGCACAAGTGACACGTTGAGTCCAAGTGAGCCCCATGTGAGCAGTCATCATCACCACGGCTGGACGGGCACCTCCGCTACTCGTTCCCTATTCTGCTCGGTAGCCCCTGACTGAGGCCTGCGACAGCCCTGGGACTAGGGATGCCGCGAGAATACCAGAACCTGCCCTCTCCACAGCACAGAGCAGCGGGACGTTCCCTGCATTCAAATCCTGGCCCGGCCACCTCTCACTAGCTGTGTGGCCTTGGGAAAATCTCTGAGCAGTTTACTCATCTGTAAAATAGGGATCATCAGTGCTTAGACCTCTGAGGATGTTAAGGAGAATTCAATTAGTCATAGTTGTAAAGTGTTTAGAATAATGTCCAGCATGCAGTAAGTGTCCCATGTGTTTGTTAAAGAAAATAATCCCAGCTTTTGTCTGGTTTCATCTGTGACTGGGATCTTGTCATGGAGTCCAGTACTAATCTTCTAGATCAGAGGTCCACAACTCTGGCCTGCACCTTTTCAGAACAAGCAAAAGCTATTCGTTCCAAGTTTAGTATAGCAAGGGAGTCAGTCACCGTCACTTACGTTTGGCAGAAACTCAAAGGCAGGCAGAGGAGCGGGAAAGCATTATAGTGAAAAAATGATTGAGTGTGTGCCACGACAGGAGGCTGCTGCCATGGGGAGAAGCAGGGAAGCTAACTAGAGGCAGGGCAGCCTCTGTAATTGGGTAGGTGTGCACATTTGGCTTTCTCTGGTTGGTCCTAAGTTGGAAGTGGGGACAAAAGCGGGGAAGCTATTAGCTATTAATCAAGTCTCTGGTGTTTGGGGCTGACTGGTAACAGGGGCTATGGTTCGGCTTCCTGGACTGGCTGCCAGAGATGGTGGCCTGACCTCCTCCTACAGGTCTGACATGTAGACAGCAGGTTGGCTTCCTAGGCTGCTTGCTGCCAACTGTGGATCAGAGTTCTTTTTTTTTTTTTTTTTTTTTAAGATTTATTTATTTTGTTGGGGGGGAGGCAGGGGAGGTCTTCAGACTCCCCCGAGTGCGGAGCCCGACACGGGGCTTGATCTCACGACCCATGAGATCATGACCTGAGCCAAAACCAAGTCAGACACCCAACTGACTGAGCCACCCAGGCAGCCCAGAGTTCTATTTTTATATGTGGTCTGGCCATTATCTGTTTGACTGTTCATTCTCTCAGGAAAAGCCTGCTGTCAGTCAGTCCCTTCATCCTAGATGCAAACAACTGTCACTTGGCCCTTCTCTTTTGGGTGTCTGCAGCCCCAGGGCAGGATGGAATAGGCCTGTGTTGAGGCCTATTAGCTAGCCCTCAACAAATCAGTCAGGAGGGTTTTTAGGAGGAGAGAGTCTCCTTGGTGTCCCTGAAGTCCTTCAGTGTCTCTCTGATTCAGGCCGATGTTGGAGAACTCTTGCACCTTGGCAGTGAGACATCTTGGGTATGACTTTCAATATTCAGATCAAAGAAGCAGGTCTCAAGAAGTGTTGCTTCCTCCACCATCATCCAAATGGGGAGCCAACCAGGCACTGGAGGCTCATTCAACAGCAAAAACTATCACCATCCAAAGCTGGCTGGTTTGCTCCGCAATCTGCTGGCCAGCATTGCCAAAGGGGCATTTTTATCAGAATGGGGGCTCAAGGTTGAAGGCCTTTAGGAAGGGCTTCCCAAGAGTCCAGATCCTGGAAATAGTTAACGTGTGCAATCTGATTTCAGGGGCTGGAAAGGAACCCTCCTTTCCCTCCCAACAAACTTGGAAAAAAAAACACAGGGTGGCTGGGTGGCTCAGTCGCTTAAGCATCTGCCTTTGGCTCAAGTCATGATCCTGGAGTCCCAGGATAGAGCCCCACGTTGGGCTTGCTGCTCAGCAGGCAGAGTCTGCTTCTCCCTCTCCCTCTGCTTCTCCCCCTGCTCATGCTCACTCTCTCTAATAAATAAAATCTTAAAAAAAGAAAAGAAAAAGAAAAAAGGCTCTATTCTAATCCTTCGGCTGTAGCTAAAACATAGTACTTCCAGTTACTAGTGATTTACCTTTCAGTGTGAATGAGTTCCAGACCTGTTCTTGGACATTTTTATTGGAACAGTGCAGGTAGGCCCTGGAATATATTGAAGGAACAGAGTAAACAGTTGTGGAGTACCTACTGATGGGTACCAGGTGGCATTAGAAACTAAGGCAGATTGGGGCACCTGGGTGGCTCAGCTGATTAAGCCTCTGACTGGGTTTCTGCTCAGATCATGATCTCAGGGTCCTGAGATTGAGCTCTCCCCCGCCCCCAAAATCAGGCTCCGCGCTCAGTGGGGAGCCTGCTTGAGAATTCTCGCCCTCTGCCCCTCCCCCCACCCAGCAGGCTCTCTAAAATAAATAAATCTTAAAAAAAAAAAAAAAAAAGGACACGAAGGCAGGTTTTCTCAAGTGGGTCTCACAATAGCTATGAAAGGTTTTTTTTCCCCATTGAATAGATGAGGAAATTGATGCCATTAGTAACATTTTTTAACTACACACAAGCCACCATTTTTTCACATATTTTCTGTTCTTGCTTTTGCCCTCAAAACCTAATTTTTTTTTTTCAAGGAGGCTCCAGGCCCAACGTGGGGCTTGAACTCCTGACCCTGAGATAAAGAGTCACATGCTCCACTAACTGAGCCAGCCAGGTTCTCTAAAACATAAAATATTTTTTATCTGGCCCTTTACAGAATAATGTTTGATGACTCTACTCTTGATCTGCCAAGCTCTAAACCTATCCCAAGTCAGATGACTCCTGTACTACATTCTTCTACATCTCTAGAGAAATACCTGGGGGGAAAAAAAAAGACCACAAAAAATTAAACTATCATTCTATCCTTGGTTTTTAGAAAAAGAATTGATATGATAAATAGCCAAGGACAACCACCCCCCATCCCAGCATCTCTTATTTAAAAATATTGAAATATCATCGTTGGACCCGGTCGGAGGTCACGTCTCACACTTGTAAGACAGCTTCCCTTTTTGCCTTGCTGCCAGGAAGCTCAGAATGAACTTTATAAAACTGCAACAATATGTCTTAGCCTAGTTTTTTTTTTAACAAAATCATTTCTCCCAAATCCTGTTACTACTAGTCTCCTGTCCCGACTTCTATTTTAATAGGCCTGTAATAGCTGCCAATTATTCAATATATATTGAAAAACTCCAGTCTTTTAAGAAGCAGGTTGGGACACAAATGATTGATTATTTTGAAATAGTAGCATGGACGTGCCTCATTCCATGATGCCCCTGGATGGAGACTTTCCGAGGAAAAGGGTCCTTCCCCCAAAACCTGGTAGCTCTCCCATGGTTTGGAATTACCTCCCAAGAGTGAAAGAGAAAAGCAGAGGAGGAGGGCAGAGTGTGGAGCTTGGAGACACACACACTCAGATTTAATTCCTGCTCTGCCTCCCTGAGCACTTCAGGAGCTGGTTCCATAACCTCTTCCGGTGGAATGCTGGCAGGAACGCCCACCCGTCGGGTTGACTTACAAGGGGCCAAACAAGATAATGTACAGAGCTATGCTCTGTATCATGCAAATTTTATTTATTCCCACAAATTCCTCATTTAAAAAGAATGATAGTTCTCATCTATGGAAAACCAGCAACAGTCCAGGACCCTCCCCTTCTACAGTTTTCATGTGGGATGGAACCAAGCCTGGCTGCAGATAGGGGACGGGGGACAGGGGTGGTAACCTCACTCAAGATCCCTTGGCGAGATAGTGGCAAAGCTGAAACCAGACCCACGGTCTCTTGATTTCCAGGCTGGTGCTCTCTTCTCCAAGACAAGCTGCCTACTGCCCAACTCCTAGCAGAGGTGACAGCACCCCTCTGAGGATCCAGCACAGTGCTTGGCACCAGAAGGTGTGTAAAGAATGAACAAAAAACCTGCAGGACCAGTTAAGCAACAAATCTTATATCATTTCACCCCAGATAACAAGTGACGTGGGAAACAAAGGTCAAAGAAAAAATTAAATTTCCTTACTACTTACAGCCCACTGACAAGTCCTTGAAACAGGTAGAGTGACGTCCCTCGAGAGACTCAGCTGCCTCAATGTTAATACTTTGCTGGGCAAAAAGGCAATCTTAGCTATACCGACCCACCCCACCCACCCCCAGGATCCTGTAAGTCTTCTTTAAACATATAGAAATTCCTCTGGAAACTTCCTTTATCTCTACCCCCCAAGATGCATGTTGGCAATCATCCTCCAAGCATATGGTCCACTGATACACATCTGAAGAGTCTCATGACTAAGGTTTTATTAGACAGCAATAAATGATCTTTTCCTAACAATAGCTAGCCCCCTCAAGGTCCTGGAAACCTTGTTTCCAAAATACCTTGGAGGCTTGAGCTGTCCCTAACCCCCTCCCAACTTCAAAGTGTAATCAGTCACTGGTCACAACCGCAGTGCAGCTCTTTCTGCCCACGGGTCCTGTCCCATGCTCTAGTAAAACCACCTTTCTGGGGGCACCTGGGTGGCTCAGTTGGTTAAGCATCCAACTCTTGATTTCCGCTCAGATCAGGATCTCAGGGATGCTCAGCCGGGAGTCGGCTTGAGATTCTCCCTCTCCCTCTGCCCGCCCCCCAGCCCCACACTCTATTTTTTTTTTTTTTAAGATTTTATTTCTTCATTTGAGAGAGAGAGCAAGAGCGGAGGAGAGGGGCAGAGGGAGAGGGAGAAGCAGACTCCCCACTGAACAGGGAGTCCAACGTGGAGCTTGATCCCAGGATCCTGGGATCATGACGGGAGCTAAAGGCAGCCACTTAACCAACTGAGC
The DNA here is from genome assembly GCF_009762305.2 of Zalophus californianus. NCBI lineage: Eukaryota > Metazoa > Chordata > Mammalia > Carnivora > Otariidae > Zalophus > Zalophus californianus. The sequence goes on from NC_045602.1 coordinate 125,535,914, forward strand.
CACCCAGGCAACCCCCGCTTCTAGAAATAAATCTTTAAAAACAAACAAACAAAACCACCTTTTTGCATCGAAGACTTCTTCAAGAATTCTTTCTGGACCATTTGCTCCGAACCCCAACATTTTCACATCAACACGCACTCAGTTATCTCAGGTGTGAGGTCCAACACTCTTCTTGGCCCCAGGCTTTGTTCTTCTCTAGGGTCCCCTGAAGGGAATCAACTAATAGTCTCCCTCTTCTTCCCTCCCCTTCCCCCTCCTCAGTCAGCCCCCCCCACCTCTGGGTGCAGGAAGAAGTGGCTGCTGGGCCATTAGGCTTGGGTTGGGGATAAGGAGGGGGTAGTTTACCTGCCCGTACAAAGTAGCAGTGCAGGGAGTGCACATGGACGTCTTCGCTCACAGACTTGGCTGCAGCCACCAGCGCCTGGCCCACAATCTGACCCCCAAACAGCCGCTGGGTTGTAGGTACCCAGTAATGTCTTCCTCTGTGGGGAAAGGGGAAAGCAGGAAATACTTGGGCTGAACACAGGGCCAAATCCTGCAACCATCACTGAGCCTATAGGGAAGGATCTCTCTGGGATCCTTTTGAAATCTGGTGAAAGCCATGGACCCTTCTCCCAGGCAAATACCCTTACTCTGCATACAACATACATATAACTTCAGGGCCTTCAAGACTGCCCAACCCTTCTGTGGACTTCAGTTAAAGATAAGGAACCAATCCCCTTATTTTACACAAAGAGAACAGGAATCAGAGAGGGAAAGTGACTTGAGCAAGGTCACAAAACTCAAATATTGCCAATCCTGAGCAGTATCTGCATCTTTTGCCCCCAAGTCCAGTGTTTCTTCCACTGCAGTATTCCAGGATAAGGCAGAAGCCTCTCAAGGCCGTTAGGGGACTAAGATGAACCCCAAGAGCTGGGGGCAGACCGCATTAACGCCTGCCACTTACACCTCTCAACCTGGGACAGTCCAGTGCTTCCAAGAACTAGATCTAGAACTCTTAAGAGCCCTGAAGCTTCAAGTCTAACCCTTCAGTGCACAGATGAAGAAACTAAGGGCCCAGAGGTGAAACTCCAGCTTTCTACCACTGAGCCCAGCCCAGTCCAGCCCTAGGTTAGCATTTTGTAATATAATGCATTCCAAGGTAGCCCTGCGGGAAGTTATTTGTAATTCATTAAGTAGGGGGAAGGGAAGTTAACACCTAAGATTGCTTCTGAAAAGCCAGTAGGAACCATGAAGGCCAAAACCATTAAATCCCTAGCTACCGAGAGCATGTAAGTGGTATCTGGAAGAAAACTGGCTCAGGCCTCAGAAAGAGTAATGAGCTATTAGGTCCAAGTGGTGGAGGGAAGGAGGTCTGTAAGAGGAAAAAGACAGTGAATGTGCAAGGAGCTGCTTATAAGTTTTAAACCTGATCAGCTGCGTGCACTAAGACAAGTGCACTTAGACAAGTCACCACCCTTTCTGGGCTGGCTCCCCCAGGGACATGACTCCTCAAGGGAGGCTGCGGAGAAAGCTATCTCAGGCCACCACTTTATTTGCCCAGATTGCTAGGGACTCCTAGTGGCGGGGCTGAGCAGACCTGGCGCACAGAGGGAGAAAGTTAGGGCAGCTAGGGCAGGTCTGTTGGGGACAAGTTCTCTCTCAATCGCTGCAAAGCCTGCATCCCGCACAGAGTCCATCCTCGTCCAGGGGGCTATCAGCAGGGGGCAACGCAGTGGCGGCAGTTTGAGATCAGAAACCTCTGTCCCAATGGGGGCGGGGGGCGAGCCAGATGCGGCCGGCTACCTGAACAGATCCTCGTCTAGCGGCTCGAGGTTGAGCACGCTGGCAACCAGGACGCTGCCGAGGTCCCCGGGGGGATCGCCGCCGCCCTGCTCGTCCTCTGGAGCCTGCGGGGACGACATGGGGTTCACCTGCTGCCGGCCAGGACGCGGCGCCGGACGGACACGAGGAGACCCGCACTGAACGCTGAGCTGCTTCCGGCAGCTTGCTCCAGTAACCGGAAATCCCCTGCCCACCCTGAGAAAGTGGGATCCAAGTTATGATTGGCCGGTCCTCCTGTCAGTCTTCGCGAGAGGCTGGCTATTTTTCTCTGGTGATTGGAGAAAATGAGTGCCAGTCTGGGAATCCCGTGTGTGATTGGGTGTGACTGTGAGCGGGCGGAACCTGGGACTGAGTAATAAGGGATGGGTGTCTTTTTTTTTTTTCTCCCCCTCTGTCGGAGAGCGAAGACGCCCCCAGACCCATATATCCCGCTCAGCCCTAGGGGTACTCCTAAGCTAAGGCCACTCAGTTGGGGCCGACCCTTAAGGCATACTGGACACACGCCAGCCTGTAGACCCTCAGAGTATGACCTCTGAACCCTGGTGTTGATCTTGGGACCAGCCCCTGGTGTGGGCTGAGGGGGCGGCCATGGAGCTGGGCAGCTGCTTCAAGACCTACGAGGATTTCAAGGAGTGCTTCAGCGCCTACAAAAAGGAGAACAGGTGCTCCTTCATTCTCAGGGACTGCGTCTCCGTCCGCTTCCACAACCTCAACCATGGCACCTCCATCCGCGAGGACATCCTGTAAGGGCGGGGCAGGAGGGTGGGGAGGAGGCCGGACTGTCTGTCCCCTGGAGGGAGGCCTGGAGGAGGAGGGAGAGGGAGTGCAGATGGGCCCTGGTCTCGAGCATTCAACAGGCACTAAGCACCTGTCCTGTCCCTGGTGAAAAGAGCAAAACCTTCATAGGCATCGCTTTTTGACCACCCACTTCCCCTTCACTCATTCACTCCATTACAGCTTTCCCGGAATTCCCGGAATAACTGCAATTTGCCCCATTCTTTGAGCACCTTCAGTATCCCTCATACAAAGTACTGTCTTCACAAATAGGTAAAAACGCCTTCGCGATGATTTCCTTTGTCAGTGTTCTCTCGACAAAGCAGTTAACGTGTTCACTTGTTGGTTAGTTTGTGCATTCATTCGTTCATTTTGTACACGGTTCTTGAGCTTCTGAGATTTTTTTTTAAGATTTTATTTATTTGAGAGAGAGAATGAGAGAGAGAGCATGAGAGGGGGGAGGGTCAGAGGGAGAAGCAGACACCCCGCTCAGCGGGGAGCCCAATGTGGGACTCGATTCCGGGACTCTAGGATCATGACCTGAGCCGAAGGCAGTCGCTTAACCAACTGAGCCACCCAGGCGCCGGAGCTTCTGAGATTAACAACTGTTTTTCAAACACTTCCCATGCCCCAGGCATCCTTCTCTGTAGTGTGCATGCTTTACCCCCACAGGACTGTATTGAGAATTATAGATAAATGCTATTTTTCCCTTTTGGCAGCTGAGAAAACTGGCTGAGAGGCTAAAATAAGGGTTCACAACGCCATTGTCTTCAGCGCTCAGGTGAAACAGCCCAGTGTAAGAAAGTAAAGAATGATGAAATAACAAGACACCAGGTCTTTGTAGCAGGACCACAGAGGTGTGACTGGGGCGAAATGGAGAGCAGGCCCTATCTAATCAACTCCAGCTAATGGCCACCAGGTGAAAATGAAGAGCCGGTGTTGCCAGAATTGGGGGCAGAAGTCAGAAATCCCAGCTTTGGGTCAGTATCTCCACTTTTTAGAAATTGCAAGGCAGTTCAAATTTGAACACGCTCCGTGGGGGCCAACTCAAAGTAGTTTATGGGCTCTCTGTCTAAATTACGTTAGGTGGTTAAGGGAGAGGTGAAGAGCTCTTCTTGAGTCTGTTGGATCTTAATTGTTTTTCAGCTCAAAATAATCCACATGCCAAAGTGGCAAATTCTGGGGCAGCCTGCCCTGAACCCCATCAGTGGTTAAAAGGGAGAGCTCAGGAGTCAGAAAGATGGGCTTTACCCTAGAGTTTGGGCAAGACTTAATTTCTATGGCCATTTTGTCCTCTGTAAAATGAGGTGGATGTGGTGAAGAGTAAATAACAAAATGCATGTAAGAGCAGAAACGTGGTGCTCTGTAAGTACTCACCGAAGTTGTTAAACTAGTACATGTTAGAAAGTGGTACTTGGACTCAGTACTTTGAGAGGCAAATGTGCTGTGGGAATTAATCACTAAGTGACCGAAAGTCCCGTTCCGCTGGAAGATTCTATGATTTTTATACCGTTTCCCCTCTCATTTTTATATATGGCTGTTGTGTTTTTCTTTTTGGTATGTCTTTTGGGGATTGATATTCTTTGAACAGTCCGTGGAGTAGTCTCCTGTCTCTCTCCATTGCTGTTCAGTTAAATAGCTACCTTTTTCGGAACATATTTTTGGGCCGCATTCCAGACACTACTAAGAACTTTACAGGCACTGTTTTATTTAATCGTCATCACACTCTGAACTAGGCCCTTATCTGAGTTTTCATTTTCCATGTGTCCATAGTCACAAGGCCCGGTAGGAAAGCGGATGTCATACAAAAATCTTGCTAATAAAGCAGCCACTGATAAAATTAGTCAGTACTAAATAATTTCCTGCTTATCCCTACCAGTCCCATTAGCCTCTTTGGCACTCAGTTTCTGGCTAATCGATAGATGTGGTAAACATCAGGATAACATAAGTGAGACAGTAAATAAAGCATCATAGTGTTTGGGGAAAATGCACCAGGAAAAAAAAACAAAACAAAACCCAACAGTTGACACTATAAGTCATGCTTTGATTATTTTAAGAATTGGTATATGCTGGGGCGCTTGAGTGGCTCAGTCGTTAATTGTCTGCCTTCGGCTCTGGTCATGATCCCAGGGTCCTGGGATTGAGCCCCACATCCAGCTCCCTGCTCGGCAGGAGGCCTGCTTCTCCCTCTCCCACTCCCCCTGCTTGTGTTCCCTCTCTTGCTGTGTCTCTCTCTGTCAAATAAATAAATAAAATCTTTAAAAAAAAAAAAAGAATTGGTATATGCTGCCATTATAACCTACATTTTGTTAAATATATTTTTTTAAAAGATTTTGTCAGAGAGAGCACAAGCAGGGGGAGCAGCTGGCATGACCCTGAGATCAAGAGTCGCATGCTCTTCCAACTGAGCCAGTCAGGAGCCCCTAAATATAATATTTTGGCTGCAATTAACTGAAAACTCTGATTCAAAAATGGCTTATTTCTTAGAAGCTCAGAAGGGATCTTTGAAGGTGACTTTCCATGGCCCAGGCTTTTTGTTTCTTTCCATTCTGCCATCCTCAGGTCTCAGCTTTGCCTGCAGGAAGGCTCCCCACATGGCACAAATGCAGGGGTCATGTGCAAAGGGAAAAGCCTTCCTTGGTTTCCTGCAGATTTTCTATCATGTTTCTTTCTCCAGAATTGGGCCAGTATCCATGCCCATTCCTAATGAGATTACCTTAATTGGCTTAGACTAGCTCTGAAGTACTTAGCTATGTGGGGGAGGAATGGCAACCCAAATTAAGATGGCTTTCTGTTAGGAAGGAAAAAGGGGCTAAGGGCTGTTGAGTTAGCAACCCACAGATCCAGTCACAACTTTTTAAATGAATTCACTTTTAGTGGGTCTGGTTGTTTTTTTGTTTTTTTAAAGATTTTATTTATTTATTTGAGAGAGAGCATGAGAGGGAAGAGGGTCAGAGGGAGAAGCAGACCCCCCGCTGAGCGGAGGGCCCGATGTGGGACTCGATCCTGGGACTCCAGGATCATGACCTGAGCCGAAGGCAGTTGCTTAACCAACTGAGCCACCCAGGCACCCTGGTCTGGTTGGTTTTGAATGAGGTACTGACTCTTCGTAGACCAGTACTCTTGTTATTTCCATGTTTACAGATAAGGATTTGGAGACTTAGAGGAAGTGAAATGACTTGTCCGGGTTCACACAGCTAATAAGTGGTAGAGCTGAAACTTAAACTCAGATCTTCTGACTTGAAGTCTTTTTCCTAACTCAAGTTATATTGTCTAAAATGGCTTTACTCCACCTATAAAAATCCTATTCATTGCTGAAGGTGTGATTTACACACAAGGACACCAATCTTACGTAAAATTAATCAGAAGCCTTAGTTAATCTGTGCCAGGCCCCAGAGAGTAAATCACTCCTTGTTCAGTTCTAAGTGTATTGCTTGTACCTCTCTTTTTTCTTTCTTTTTTTCTTTTTTTTTAAGATTTTATTTGACAGACACAGCGAAAGAAGGAACACAAGCAGGGGGAGTGGGAGAGGGAGAAGCAGGCTTCCCACAGAGCAGGGAGCCTGATGCGGGCCTCGATCCCAGGACCCCGGGATCATGACCTGAGCTGAAGGCAGACGCTTAACGACTGAGCCACCCAGGCGCCCCGCTTGTACCCTTCTTTAACTATTCACTTAGTATTTCACTGGCTGCCTGTGTGAGCCTCTCTCTGCTCACATAGACTTAGTGAGTGGAGACTATGTAATTAGTCTGTGTAGCCCTGTGAGCCACTAGTATCGTGTTCAGTACATAACAGAACTTGGTACATGTTTGAAATTAAACGAAGGACTTTTCAAAGTCATAGTTAGGAAAAGGAATAGTGCTAGGACCAGAAGCCAAGCGTTCTGCTGGAACGCTCCCAGTGGTCTTCCTAGTATACTTCTCATGTTCTACAAGGAGAACTTCCTGTGCTCCGCCCTCAATCATTTAACATTCATTTGGTACGCATGTGTACATTAACATTCATTTGAGCACCTGCTGTTTGCTAGCTGTGGGGGTGGGCACTGGGAGCACACTGGCTGCGCTGTCCAGTAGGGAATACAGACACCTACAAAGTGGATGGGAAGCAAGGCTGGCTGACTCCCTTCCTCCAGATACTGGTTGAGTGATCTCAGATATAAGCAGTAAGGGAGATTCAGAAAGGTGTGAAACCTTGTGCCTGTCTTCAAGGGCGTGGGTGCTTTAAGCCGTGAGACAACTCAGTACAGATTAAAATAACTGCAGTACTCAAGTTCTTAACAAAAGATTTGCATACTTTACTATATGTAGGTTATATCTCAATAAAAAAGATTAAACAAAGCAGGGAAAAAGGCTTCAACCTAGTACCCATGATGTTTGAAATGCATGATGCCAACAAGGACAGTATGTTTAGAGATTTTTTTTTTTTAAGATTTCATTTATTTTTGAGAGAGAGAGCACGAGCAGGGTGAGGGGCAGAGGGAGAAGCAGACTCCCCACTGAGCAGGGAGCCCAATGTGGGGCTCAATCCTGAGACTCTAGGATCATGACCTGAGCCAAAGGCAGACACACAACCGACTGAGCCACCCAGGCACCCCAGTGTTTAGAGGTTTTTAAGAAAGTTACTGAATCTGACTAGTGTGCTGAGGGTCAAGTTGACGAGGGTAAGAATGAGTATTCTGAGAAAGAAGAGATTTTGAAAGCAGACAGGCAGTATAAGGGTTAACTACACAGCCTGTAGCCAAGCAGGCTTAGTTCAAATCCCAGATTCTTACCCTTGAGGACATTTTTAAGCCTGTTTCCCCATCTGTAAAATGAGGATAATAGAACGCCTTTCCTAATATAAAATGGTGCGTGTAAGGGGCTTAATATAGCCTGGCGTATAATACCTTAATACATGTAGTACTGGTAGGAAAGAATGTAAAAGACTGGTTAAACTATTGGATATAGATGTGGAAAAGGAGGAATTAAAAAGAATACCAAGGTTTACACCCTCAGAGGTACAATTAGTCATTAATGGCACCAGGAAAGGTTTGAAAGACCTTTGGTTAGCATTCGCCAGTATCTTTTTTTTAGACTAACCTAACAAACATGCACTAAGAGCACATGAAGTCAATCTAATGGGATGAGCTAGGGCTCTGCTAAGATGTTGAGCCGGCAAAAGGGTAGGGCCCAGTCTATGGACTTGGGGAAGGCTTCCTAAAAATGATGATGATGGTTGCATGTAGTCCTGAAGAAGGAGTAAGCTTTGAGATGAAGGCAGGTGGGAAGGGCATTCCAGAGAGAGACAAACACGAGCGAAGGCAGAGAGGTGAGACACAGCATAGTGAATAGGACACAGAATAGGAAGTTGTAGACAGTTTGTCTTTCTAGGGCACAAAAAATAAGGTGGTGAGGGGGTGGGAAAGGAGGCTGATGAGAGAGGCAGAGGCCACACCTCGGTCACCACTGACTGGCCTTGCCTACTACTGGGCTGCTCCAGCCCTTTCCTCGCCCTGAGCTAGGGATGGTGTTGCCGCCCCAGCACTGTGCACACAGCAGGTGCAGGCATTTTCAGCCCCGGACCACTCCACCCTGTTATTGCAGGCCTGACCTATCCTGTTTTTCTAAGCTTACCCCACAGGGTGGGCAGACAGGACCAGCTAGATTAGAGTGTTTGGGGAAGGGTTAGTGAGGTGCCCAGGCTGTGTCACGTCATTCCAGAGGCTGAGATTTTCCCCCCTCTCCTGGTTGCTAGGACACTCCCTGAGGAGGCAGGGGTGTGACCCGTCCCACCCGTGGTCTATGCGTCATTCATCGGAACATCTTTGATAAACATCTGCTGAAAGAATAGCATTGTGTTAGATGCTTGGAATACACTGAGAAATAACTCATTCTTGCCACTTGATGACAGCCCCATCCAGTTGTTAAAGTACTTTATAAACACCCGAGAGAATGTCACAAGGCCTAGGAGCTGTAGTAACAGTAGCAGCCTTCTATTTAGTGTAAATAAAAGGCTGATCCAGGCTATGGATAAGTATTATGTCTGAGGCTTATTTAATCCCCATAACAATCTTTTTTTTTTTTCTTTAAGATTTTATTTTTAGGGCACCTGGGTGGCTCGGTTGAGCGTCTGCATTTGGCTCAGGTCATGATCTCCGGGTCCTGGGATCGACTCCCATGTCGGGCTCCCTGTTCAGGGGGGGAGTCTGCTTCTCCCTCTCGCTCTGTGATCTCTCTTTCAAATGAATAAACAAAATCTTTAAAAATTTTTTTTTATTTTTAACTAATCTCTACACCCAACATGGGGCTTGAACTTGAAACACCAAGATCAAGAGTTGCACGCTCTACCAACTGAGCCAGCCAGGCGCCCCAAATGCTCATAACAATCTTAATAATGCACACAGAGGGGTAGAGTGACTTGCCCAAGGTCAAAGAGCTTCTGAGTGGTGGAGCCCCAATTCATATCCAGGCCGTCAGCCTCCAGCATCTCCACTGTTTAACCACTAGGTATACTGCCACCCAGAGAAGCTTTTAAGCCTTTTATGTTAAATAAATGCTATGAGTTCAGAGAAGGGAGCAGTTACTGTGGGTTGAAGACATCCACAAAGCCTTCCTGGAGAAGGTGGGACCTGATTTGGCCTCGAAGCATGGGTATAGGAAAGGAGCAGATACTCACTTTAATTACCCCTCTCCTTTGAATCATCACTTTCAGCCTAGAATGGCAAAGCTGACAGGGACCTGAAGATCGTCTGACCCAGGGGTTCTCAGACTCTCTTAGGATTTGGACATTTTTGTTGAAATAAAAGATGAATAGAGATGTTTCCTGTGAGAGAGGGCCACTTGTACCATTGCTGTCTGGAGGAGGAGGAGGCAAAAGCAGTAGTTCCCAAAAGGCAGGAACAAAGGGGACACTTTAAACAGTGAGGAACCAGCTGGCCCTCTGCTGCTGCCTCTTGTCTGTTTTCCCTCGTGGCTTGCCTCACACTGAATCACTGGGAGCTGCAGATGGGCCACAGAGGGTGAATGAAAGGGAAAGGAGCGGGGCTTAGAACTGTGGACGACGAAAATGAATGCAGTGTTAGTTAGACAGGGTCTTGACAAAAGAGCTGAACACTTTGGGATTGGAGTGTGAATGTCAGGCTTCCCTCCCTATATCCTACACTGCCTCGTGATCTCTGGGACACGTATCTGCCACTGAATCCCTACGGGGTCTTGTCTTATAAGAGAAAGGGGCGGGCAGTACCTTTCTCACTGTCACCTCTATCTTCCCTAGATATGTGCAGGTGAAGTTTGTCTGTATTCGGACTCAGTCAAACAGGAAGAGAACCTCAGAGGTGGACATGTGCCCAGCGTACTTGCTTCTGCAGTACAATGAGAAACTGGATAGGCTGTTTATCAGGGAACTCAACACCCAACATATCCATGTTGACTCCAAAACTGCAAGTCCTAGAGGAGACACCGCTGGCAAATCTCAAAAGACAGTGTGCCTGCAGAAATCCCAGCCCGCACAGCCCACGCAGCCCGCAATCAAGAAAGACCTTGACCTGGCCGAGAAGTCCCCTGTTGAACCAGCATTTTGCTTAGATAAGGTCCAAGCGCCCTCAAAGCCAGAGCAGGAGGGCATCACTCCTTCTGACCTGGCCAAGATAGCGAAAGTGATGAAAAACTTTCTTAAGGTGGATGAGGGTTCCATGGCCTCTCTCAGCGTGGGCAACAGCCAAGACCTGGACCGGCTCAGCTTCCAGAGCAGCAAGATGAGCGATCTGTTCATCCGCTTCCCAGAGAATCTCTTGCTACACCGGGTGGAGAACGCCCAGGGCCACATCCTTTATGCTTTCTTGGTGGAGAACAAGGAACGAGAGGGTCGCGTGGTACACTTTGCCGTGCTTCAGGCTGAGACAACTACCTCCGTGGCCAAGATGCTGAGTATCTTCACGGAGTTCAACTCAGATTGGCCCAAGGTCAGGGTGGTGTTTGTGGACCCGGCCTTCCCTTATCGAACCATCCTGCAGGAGATCTTCCCTGCTGCGCGCATCCTCCTCTCCATCTACCACACCACCCGGCTCCTGGAGAAGAAGTTGCATCGGAGTTCAGCAAATCCATCCTTTAAAAGGCTCATGAAGGAAGCCCTCCGGGAAGCCGTGTTCGTCACTTCTGATGCCAGCCTGCAAAATCTCTGTCAGATGTCCCAAGCCTTACTAGATGAGCAGCTCTTCGGCTTCCTGCAGGCCCACTGGTTCTCCTGTGAACTGCTCTGGTACATGCACGTGAGGAAAGGCCTGCACGCGTGTAACACGTACATGGACAGCCTAGACGTGGTCACGAGCAAGGTGTCCAGCCTATTCCGGGAACAGCAGTCTCTGCTGGACTGCATCCTCCGCTTTGTGGATTATATAGACTTCTTTAATACCAAAGGCTTGAAGAACTTGCCCACAGCTCCTCCCAAGTTAAAAAGAGCCCGGCCGGCCAGCATGCCACCAAAGCCCAAGAAGGCGTTTGGAGTCTGTGGGGGGAGCCTCACCAGGCTCCCCGTGGAAGAGACCAAGCCAGGCCCACAGTGGGGGCAGCCGCGGCAGCAGCCACAGGTGCGGCCCTCCCAGGGCAGCATCTCCCAGGGCGGCATGCTAGACGCCTTGCACAGCAGTGGCTCCCAACTGGCCTATAAGCTGTGCCATAATGAGTGGGAGGTGGCACAGAACTCCACCCACCTGGTGGACATGGCTGGCTCCTCAGTGGACATTCAGCTACTGGAGGATTCTCACCAGGTGAGCAAAGATGGCTGTAGCTGCAGCTGTTCCTTTCATCGGTGGTACCACCTGCCATGCCGGCACATCTTGGCCCTGCTGCACACCAGCCAGAAGCCCGTGGGAGAAGCCATGGTGTGCCGCCGGTGGCAGAAGAGGTACCAGCATCTCCTTGGGCCCAGTGGGGAGCTCCGGGACCCCATCATGGTCCCAAACACAGGCCAGCCTGGGAGGCAAGGACGGAGTGACATGATTCAGGACCTAAGCAGGGAGCTGGCAAACCTGCTCATGCAGAGCGAGGGGCCAGAGCTAGAGGAGCGCTGTTCCACCCTGCGCAAGATTGTGGACATCTGGGCGGACCCCTGCCAGCCACCTGAGCCCAGTCAGCAGCCAGAGGACTTCAACGATGTGGGCCGCCTCCCTTTCCTCTGGGGAAAGCCAGAGGAAGGGGAGGGACTCCCTCCCGCAGGAGCCACGGTTCATGATTGAAGCACTTGCACTGGCACATTGGACCACAGGCCCCTATCCTTGGAAGTGTGAGAGCTCAAGGCGGGCGGGACATGCTAGGGGCCAGCATTCTCACGAGGGTCTTCCTAGGTAGGGCTAGGAAGATTGTTACAACAGGGGGAGGAGGAACCCCACTGGGTGACAGGTCCTTTGAATCCACCTCCTTTTCTGCCCCACCTTTGTCATTGCTTGGGAGCCTCCTTCATTGTCAAGGCCAAAGTTATCTCCGTGCTGAAAGGTCACCCCTCTTTCTGCCCTGACTCCTGAGATCAGATCTTACTCCCATTAGAGAGATGAACTCCTGCCCCAAGATAGGGTGAGACAAAATATACCTGGTAAAAGGACCTGTTTTCGGGGAGGAAGGGACGGAGGGTGACCTTGGCTGTTGCTGCTCTTTACGAAGATTCTGTTATTTGTACTTATTTTTTTTCATAGTAAATAAAGGTTGTGTGTTTTTAATAAATAAGCGGGGGAACTGTGTGCTGCTTGCACAGGGAAGGAATCTAATGGGGGTTGTGGAGTGCGACAGCACCTGCTGCCTTAAATTCAAAGACGTAGCAGTCCACCACCGACTTCACCCTCTTCCTACCAACCAAGGCTTCAACACTGACTTCAGGCTGCCTAGAATTCTAGCAGGAGGAGGCCAAATAGCTGTGGGGCGGGGGGAACCTGAACCCTAGACTCCACTGCCTGTATTTGCTGGGGGGACTGTGGGCAAGTTTCTAATTTCTTTGACCCCTGGCTTCTCATCTGTAAAGATAATGTTGGCCTGTTCTAATCCCAATTTACCCTCTAGGTTTATATAAACAGAACATTTTCCTTCCAGTTCTAAGCCCCAGCATGGACTTCTGTTGTTGTTAGTTTGTAATTTTTTTTTTTTTTAAGATTTTATTTATTTATTTGACAGAGACAGAGACAGTGAGAGCAGGAACACAAGCAGGGGGAGTGGGAGAGAGAGAAGCAGGCCTCCCTCTGAGCAGGGAGCCCAATGTGGGTCTCGATCCCCGGACTCTGGGATTATGACCTGAGCCGAAGGCAGCTGCTTAACGACTGAGCCACCCAGGCGCCCACTAGTTTGTAATCTTAATCACCTAAAACCTGGGAGCTACCCAGCTTGCCCAGATGTCATCTTCAGGGGAACCGAGGTCAAAGGTGGCAGTCAGTCTTGGCTCCTGCACTAGTCTGCCATGACCTCAAACAAGTCACAGCGCCATTCTGGATCTCTTCTGTAAAACACTGGAGGGGCTGGGGCTGGGCAACACAAGGTTCAGCTCTCACAAGATCATCTGGATTTCCTCAACTCTAAGGGCTGGGCCCCTGACCCCTGATGGAGAAGTCAGAATCTGAGACCTGGGCCTCAGTTTCCCCAACAGGCTGAAGACACAGTACAAACACATAGGCATCCTTTCCTACCCGACCCGCCCCTACACACACACACACACACACACACACACCCGGGGCTTTGGAATTTGATCAGAAAAGAAAGAAAAATCCATAAAGCACTGATATTTATTTTCCTTTTCATTTTCGGCCTCTGAGGAGTTTCCATAGTAACACGCCCTTCCAGAGTCTTCTCCCCAGGCGCGGGGCTTCGGAGTTCCAGCCTCAGGGCTCAGGCTCGCCTGGATGCTAGAGTCCTCGGGCTTTCATTGGCCATCGCCAGCCGAGCCCCTCGTAACCCTAGGAACAGCACCCGCCCACAAATCGCCGGGCTACGATTGGCCCAGGCCCCCAAAACCGAACGCGAACTCTTCCGGCCATTGGCCCGAGTCACGGCGAAGCCCGTCCCGCGGTTGGTGAGCCTAGAGGTCAGTCAGAGTCAGAGGCAGGGTCAAATAGGGAGAAATGGCGACGGAGCGAAGCCGTGGGTGAGTGATTTCTGAAGGGGTGGAGGTGTGAGGCGATTGACGACCGCGGTCAGCCATGACACAGCTCCCAAAGGGGTGGGAGGCTGACTTCTCTTCTGGCTCCGGCCGGACTCCGAATGGGAACGTCTGCCATCTACATCCTCCCACCCGGGTTAGAGGTGAGAGGTCAGAGGCTGCGTCCTCTCTCTGGTGTTTGGACCTCAGGTACTGTGGAAAGCAGTCAGGATCCCGAGCCAAAGACTGAGCTTCCAGCCACTTAAGGAGTAATGGTGGGCAAATCACTTAACCTCTTTGAACCTCAGTTTCTCATCTGTAAAATGGGGACAGTAACCCGGTTTGGGGCAAATAGAGGAAACTTTTAAACAGAGTACTGCAGTTAATAGAGGGATTTATGGAGAGGGAGGAGCAGCCATGCACATTTGATAGCCTCTGTGCGTGGTTCAAGGGCTTGAGGCTCAGAGGGAGTCACTGACTTGCCCAGAATCATACAATTTGAATTATAGTTCTCTTATATATACTCGGATCAAATGGAAGAATGGATACCAAGTGGTAATCTGTAAATATAGAGTGCTAGACAAATATTTAAAATGCTATTTAAGGTGGGGGCTGGGAGACCATATGCAGCTCTAGCCTTCACACCCAGTTAAATCTCTGGGAACTGAATCTTTCCATGGCCAGTTTATCAGTTAGGTCTCAGCTCCAATGTCATCCCCTCTCCCGACCCAGAGAGAGCTTCCCTGGCCACCTTAGCTAAATATCTCTCCCTCCCCCAACTTACTCCCTACCTGTTACCCAGTTCTGTGCTCTTTGCCTGTTATATCTATATCTGTTGACATGTTTATTATGCGTCTCCCCCAGAACAGTGCTGATACATAGTAAGCAATTGTCTGGATGAATAATCAAGGAGCCAAGCCCCTGCTGTCTCCTTAAAATTCTGTTCCTCTCCATAGGCCCATCTTTGGAACAAGATCAGGGAACTACATTCCAGCTTCAGCTTAGGTGGAGCTTGAGATCCTGAGATTCTCCTGGCAGAGAAAGTATTTTGACCTTGGCATCTAGACATCTCCCATCTCCCCCATGGCCCTGACAATGCTGAATGAGCTCCTGATTGAGGACCCAAACGCACCTATGCTGCTGTATCAGGTTAGCAAGACTGCTCAGTTAGATACCGTCAACTACCAAAGCTGCTTTATGCAAGGTGTCTTTGCCCATTTCCCTGAGATCTTATTTATCCACCGGACCTATAACCCAGTAGGCAAGGTGCTATATACCTTCCTGGTAGATGGACCTCGGGTGCAGCTGGAGGGTCATCTTGCCCGGGCAGTCTACTTCGCCATTCCTGCCAAGGAGGATGCTGAGGGCCTGGCCCAGATGTTCCAGGTGTTCAAGAAGTTTAACCCAGCATGGGAGAGAGTCTGTACCATCCTGGTGGATCCCCACTTCCTCCCGCTGCCCACCCTCGCAATGGAGTTCCCCGCAGCCGAGGTCCTGCTCTCAGCCTTTCACATCTGTAAGTTCCTCCAGGGCAAGTTCTATCAGCTGTCCCTTGAACAGCCTGTGGAGAGGGTGCTCCTCACTTCGCTTCAGAGCACGATGTGCTCGGCCACAGCTGGCAACCTGAGGAAGCTCTATACACTCCTGAGCAGCTGCATCCCTCCGACCCAGCTGCCTGAGCTCCACTCACACTGGCTGCTCAATGACCGCATCTGGCTGGCCCACCGCTGGAGAAGCCGAGCTGAGAGCAGCCGCTACTTCCAGGGCCTGGAGGTCACCACCCGTGTCCTCAGCCAGCTCTTCGGCACCACTCCATGTGTGGAACAAGGCATGGCCTCTCTGCTCCGATACATGCAGCAGAACGCGGGAGACGAGGCAAGCTTCAGCCTGGGCCTGAGTCCCCAGAACAGTCGCGCCCCCTTAGACGTCAGCCCCGAAAGCCCCAAAGTGGAGCAGCTGGTAGAAGCCCGCATCCAGCGCTCCCTCAATGCCATCTGCACGGGGCCGGCCGCCCAGCTCTGTCTGGGTGAGCTCGCTGTGGTCCAGAAATCTGTGCACCTCATCGGCTCCGGCTCGGAGAAGGTGAACATCCAGATCCTGGAGGACACCCATCGGGTGCAGCCCCAGCCCCCTACCAGCTGCAGCTGCTACTTTCACCAGGCCTTCCGCCTGCCCTGCCGCCACGTCCTGGCCATGCTCAGTGCCCGCCACCAGGTGCTCCAGCCCGACATGCTGCCAGCCCGGTGGACGGCAGGCTGTGCCGCCGGTCTAGACAACATCCTGGGCAGCAAGTGGAGTGAGACGCTGGATAAGCACTTGGCCGTGGCTCTCCTCACCGAGGAGGTGGGTCAGCTCTTGCAGCACTGCAGCCAGGAGGAGTTTGAACGGAGGTACAACACCCTGCGGGAGCTGGCCGACAGCTGGATCGGCCCTTATGAGCAGGTCCAGCTCTGATTAACCCTCCATGCCCAGAGATGCACATGCACATGTACACACTCACATCCACCCCTATACACACAACATAGAGTCACACTACTACACTTCCGTGGGCCCACCGCGCCCCCTCCGTGGCCCCCTCTGGCTCCGGATGCACCATCATGAAAGCTTGCCTTCCAGGAAAGGACAAGGGCCTTCTATTCTACCACAGCCTGTTACCTAAAATGTGTCTAGTTCCTAAGACAGGAGTCAACAAACCTTTTCTGTAAAGGGCCTGGTGGTGAATATTTTAGACTTTGCTGGCCACAGTTTCTGTTGTATGTTCTTGGTTTGCTTTTGTTTGGCAGCCTCTTCAAAGGCTTAAAAACCATTCTTAGCTCCAGGGCCTTAGAAAAAGGTGGCCCTGCTCTAGGATAAGACACTGGGTGGAGATCAAGGGCAGGGCTTTGGTAACAGCTTCCCCAGTCATTAGATGACTCACCTGACCCACAGAGGAGAGGCGGTGGATCCCAGCCTTTGCCCCTGGCCCCCACCTGGAGGTCATTAAAGTCAATGTTGCCTATTCCAGCACTCGTCTTGTCTTGTCTTCTAGAAGGCAGCAGAGCAAATATCGGGGAAAAGAATAGACTTTGGAGTCTGACACTACATGCAAATCCCGGTTCTTTCTCTGCCTGCTTTTTGAGGCCTGACTGTAGCTTTTACTAGCTCTGGGACATCAGGCAAGTCACCCCTCAAAAGGCTCAATCTGTTCATCTGTAAAAATGGAGATCCTCACAGCACTGCTAAGATTAAAGAATGCATGTAATGGGCCCATGACCAGTGGGTGCTCAAATAACTGTTCATTTTCCTTCCTTGCTCTTGGTCCCATCACTTGCCCTCAGCTGGCTGGGAAATGTAAGGCAAGGGGAAAATTCACATTGCCTAGGACTTTGTACCAGACATCTTGATCGAATCCCAAAACAATACAAAAGAGGCCTCCACTCCAAGCCGGGCCCCCTACCTCAGGTAATTTTCATTACACCATCTCCTAACTTAGTGGTGTCTGGAGAAACTTCCTGGGGTCTGGGCCCTGATGAAAGACTTGTATTGACCAGAGTGGCTCAAAGAACCCCCTTATCCCCATCCATGTCACAGGCACTCCCAATTCTATCTGCCCAAAAACCATACAGAGAAGCCACCCTATGTGTCTGGTGCTATTTCATCCAGCTACAAGCAGGAGCCAGGAGGCTGGCCTCTCCTGGATCTCATTAGAGGCGCTTGCCCAGAGGCTGTGTGGGCACGTGCCTGCTCCCACCGCGCCCCCTCCATGGCCCCCTCTGGCTCCGGATGCACCATCATGAAAGCTTGAGCCGCCCGGATCAGGTCCTCTTCCCGCAGGCCTGGGACAGGCACGGTGGGGATGCCAGCGATCATCATGGCCAGGGTGAGGATGCAGATGTCAGGCTGGGAGCCGGCCTCCTTCCCCACTGCCTCAGAGGACGTCGGTAGAACCCCTGGTGATAGCCCACACAGCAGCAGGGGTCCGGGCCTGCCAGGGCCACCCAGGTGGGGAGCTCTGCTTCTGGAGCATCCATCCTCCCAGCCCAAGCTCTCCGGCTGTCTTGCATGGGGGAATTTGTGGTTGTATCGGCCATACTCCTTCCGCTGCAGTGTCTCCCAGCTAGCTCCCCCAGGGCAGCCCCTGGCTTCCGGCACTGCCAGGGCCAGACCCCAGGCCTGGGCAACAGGTGCCACCTGCTCAGCTTTCTGGCCCAGTGGGCCTAGTCCGCTAGAGGCCACCACCACTGGCTCTATAGGACTATAGAGGCCAAGGGATGAGCCTGGAGAAACAGCCCCACCTGTAGAGACAGGAATGAGATGGAATGTTATTCTTGGTGTCTTTCAGGAGGCCCTGAGGGGCAGGGCATAGGATCAAGAGCACTGGAAACAGGAGCAATTAAGACCAGCCCAACAGGGCTGTCTAGTGGTTGGGAACTAGGTGTTTTACTCGTATCCACAGCCCCAGTCCCCAACACCGAGTAAGTACTGGAGAAGTGTTTGTTGAGTCAATGAGTGAGTTAGCAGGTAGCTACTAGCAAGGACTTTTGGAATGGCTTTCTTCAGAGAATTGACTCCAGGGCCAGCCCAAAAATGTCCAGCAGAACCTCCACCTCCCCAGAGCCAGGAAACGAGTTCTCAGGGAAAGTTGTGGTACCCCCTCCAGTTCCAGGAGCCTCTCTCTCACCTTGGCTGGAAGGCAGAAGACCTTGATGAGTTTGTGGAGACACGAAATAGGACATGGCTGCCCCAAAGCCCCCGTTTGTGAGGGAACAGTTGTCTGCCTCCAGTCCTACCCTTTCCACCATTCTAGAATGTCACCTCATAGTCCCTCCCCTTTACACCTGGAACCCACCTCACAGCACTGACCTGTTCATTCTAGAACCTGTATATGACAATGGCATGGGGTTAAGAGAGTGCTGGACCAGGACATTCTAGGTTCTTACCTCTACCTTGGGCAAGTCACTTGGACAGTTTTGTTCCTTGATACTCTCCTTTGTAAGGTGGAAGTAATGACTACCCACTCCCTCACCAGAAGTTGTGAGGATTAAATGAGATTATCTGTAATGGAAGCAACGGATCAGAGATACAAATAAAGAGGTGAGTGCTTTGTGCTCTGCAGTATGAGAGAAGTTCTCTGCACTCACTCCTTTGCTGTGTGACTTTGGAATACATTGCCACCTCTAGGCTTCGTTTTCCCATCTGCAAAATGAAATCGTTGGTCCAGGGCACTGGGTCTCGTGCTGGGATGCACATTAAATTCTCTGGGGAGCGCTTAGAAATCCTGATGCCCAGCCTCGTCCCAGACCAATTAAATCAGAATCCCTGGGTCAGACCCAGTTAGCAGTATTTTTCAAAGTTCCTCAAGTGGTTACAATATATGCCAAAGTCAAGACCTCTATTCTAGGGGAATCCTCCTCAATCCTGGCTGAGCTTCTACAAAAGAACAATGTCTAGGCCTAATCCTCCAACAAATGGAATGGGACTCTCTGGAGATGGGGTTTGGGGCATCAGCTCTTTAGTTTATCCCACATAATGCTAATGAGTAGCCAGGCTAGGAACCAATGATCTAGGTGATGTCCATAATGCTCTGTCTAGGGGCACCCAGGTGGCTCAGTCCATTAAGTGTCTGCCTTTGGCTCAGGTCATGATCCCAGGGTCCTGGGATGGAGCCCCACATCGGGCTCCCTGCTCTGCAGGGGAGGCTGTTTCTCCCTCCTTCTGCTCCTGCTCCTGTGCTCTCTCTCTTTTGCTCACTCTGTCTCTCAAAAATAAAATCTTAAAAATAAATAAATAAAAATAGAATGCCCTGTCTTGCTCTGACCTGCTAACCCACAGCGATTCTAGAAGGAGTGCCGCTCACAGGCTTCCAGGGCAAGGAGACCCTCCAATGATCAGTGTCAGCATCGGCTGTGTTTATTTCCAGGCCTGGCTGGCAGCAGTATGGCCAGCTTCAGACCAGCCACAGCTCCGGGGCCAGGACATGCTCCTCTGGCCCTGTTTCAGGGCGGCTGCCGGCCTTTACTCGTACTTGCAGAAATCCTTAAGTCCTTTCGGCAGGTGGAGCCCATCAATGGCCAACCGGTGCACCACGCTCTTCTGGATGACTAGGCGGCACAGAGTCTGCAGGGATGGCACTGTGGAGAGAAGGCTGTCAAAGGCAAACTGAACTGGAGGGGGGTTTTGAGGCTGAGACCCAGAAGATCTAGGTCCTGGTTCCCTTTGTCATTAACTTGGGCAAGTCCCTTCTGCTCTCCAGGTCCAGCCTGTGACACAGGGCTGTTCATGTGGTTGACATAAGCACCTCTTTCGAAACCTCCACAATGCAGCAGCCCTATTTCTATTTTAACCTTCCCTTAGCAGTTGCCGGGGGTACAGGTAGTGCCTGATTCACCCGTGCACGCCCATCCTCCAGCACAGGTCTGACACAAGAGTGGTTTCTAGTTCACTGAATTCATAAAATGATCAGAGGTATAAATAAAGGGCTTAGGACTATAAAGGACCAGATCTCACGAATAAAACGTTCTCAATCTGGAGCCTATGATGTCTGTAAACTGGTATGCCCAAATCTAGGAGCATTTGTCTAATAAAAGAGCACACAATTTTCAAAGCAACCCGGGTATAACAGTTTAGAATCCCTGCCCTAGGTTAATATAGAAGATACTGGCAGAGCAAGCAACCTAATGGATCACAGCTGAGATGGCGAATCGGAGGCCCAGAGCCAGGGACTGACTTGTCCAAGATCCCAAGCAGAGGCAGAATTTGAAGTCAGATTCCCCAACTTCTAAACTAATGCTGGACAGACCAAAGCCTTGCTAGCTGGCTTGGGAATCCTAGCAAGTTCCTGTCCCCGCACTGGGCCAGGAGGGGTCGCTGCTCAGGGGGTGGGATACCTACAGCCGTACTCGAGCTGGACCAGGCGCACGCTCTTGGTGGAGGCAAACACGTCCACCACTGCGTAGAGGGGCTGAGCGGCTGGCAGCCCTCGAGCGCTGGGGCCCATGTCCTCGCCGTTGATGACGATGTGCATGTCGGCCGTGCCGTCCGGGCGCGGGCAGAAAAGAACGCCCAGGCGGCTGCGGCGCGCGGTCGGAGGCAGCACGTTCAGCTCATACAGCTGATCCAAGAGGTGGCTGTAGAGCCCGGGCCGGCTGCGACCCACCAGGCGGTCGCGGGGAATGCGAAACTGCTCAATGCACAGATACGGTTCCACCAGGAGGGCTGGGGGGCGGCCGGGGACCAATGCCTCTGCCTCTGGGCGGTCCTCCCGGGGCACGCGGTTGTGATGGCGCGTGATGGCGAAGACCCAGGTGTGGCCGAGGCTGACCAGGTCGGGCAGCGAAAACTCGGGCACGGCAGCCAGAGTGGCGGGGTCCAGCGCGGTCAGGCCGAGGCGCAGGTGCCCGCACCAGCCCAGCTCTTTCTCCTCGATCTCGACCAGGAATACCTGGCCCGGGGCCAACGGCTCGCGACTGAAGCATACGCCGTGAGCGAAACTCTCCACGCGTGTGGCCCGCGTCCCGGAGGGGTCCACGCGGATGTTGGCACCGTGCACCTGGTGGAAGCGCGTGGGAGGGGGCTCGCGGCGCGCGGACCGCCAGGCCGCACCCAAGTCCACGCGGTCTGAGACAGCAGCCATCTCCCGGCCACGAGACAGGCTAGCGGGCGCCGGGCGCTATTTTGGGAGGCGTGCTCAGAGGGTGACCGCGGGGGCACCAAGTAAGGTAACCCTCCCATCCCCCCGACTGCCTTCCTCGAGGCTCTGCCCTGGGGTCCTAGCGCCGCTTGCTCAGCCATTCCGCCTGGACCCGGGCCCCCGGGAGGCCGAGGCATCCTGGCCGCCCACGTCTAGGTCATCTGATGGCTGGCGCGCGCGAGACGACCTGGGAGGACCGCGGACTCTGACCCCGCGCAGGCCGCCACCTGCGAGCCACCGGTCCAGGGGACCCGGCGAGGCGCCGGAGGACGGCGGTCACGTGACGCCGGCACCCACGTGACTCCGACTCCACATGACCTCCCGCGGCCGGGCCCCTCCTGGAGAGCGAGGACGCGGGGGAGCAGAGGTGAGGGTGCCCGGGGAGGCTGGAGGGGACCCGCAGCCCAGGGCCGGGCGGCGGGGCGGGGGTGAGGGGCGCTGGGGGCCGGCCGGGGACTCCTCTGGCAGCCGCGCCGCCGCCAGCTCCTCGGCGGGGCGGCCCCACGGAAGCGCCGAGGAGCGAGGGAGCGCGGAAACAGGGTGCCCCGCTTGCTTCCGCAGATGGTCGGGGCCGCGCTGTCGCCGCCTTGGCTGCTGCTGCTGCTACTGCTGCTGCTGCCCTGGGCGCCCCCGGGCCAGGCAGCGCCGGACCTGGATGAGATCCAGTGCCTGCCCGGGTTGGCCAAGCAGCCAGCTTTCCGCCAGTACTCCGGCTACCTCCGTGGCTCCGGCTCCAAGCACCTGCACTACTGGTCTGCGGCCCTCCCTCCGGGGCGGGGAGGGGACGGGACGGCGCGCGAGCTGGGGGAGGGTCTGAAGACCCCCGGGGGAGCCTGGGAGCAGGGAGCGCTGGAAGGGGCCCCTCCGCCTGCACCCACCCTGCTCTGCCTCCCCTCCCAGGTTTGTGGAATCCCAGAAGGATCCCAAGAGCAGCCCTCTGGTGCTTTGGCTCAACGGAGGGCCCGGCTGCAGCTCCCTAGATGGCTTCCTCACGGAGCACGGCCCCTTCCTGGTGAGTGGGAAGCCACTGTCTCCCCCCTACCCCCAGCCAGGAAGGGGAGAGGAAGGGTACTGTCCCTAAAGGAAAAGACTGGGGAGGAGGGAGAATGGGACTTCGGGGTGTTCCCAAGGGTGTTCCCTTTCCCTGAGCTTGGGTTCCGTCGTCTGTACCATTGGCTTGACTCTCTGTACCTCTCAGGGGTTTTGCCCGAAGGGGGAGTGCCCAGCAAGGTGGCCCTTTTCCTTCCACCCAGCTGGCGCTTGGCACTTAGCCATCTCTCTCCTCCTCAGGTGCAGCCAGATGGTGCCACCCTGGAGTACAACCCCTATTCTTGGAACCTGGTATAGCTGGAGCTGTGGGTCCTGTGGGGGTGTCTGGGCACTTGGATGGGGTGGGGAGCCTTCTTCAGTTGCTTTCCTCCTGCCATGTAGATTGCCAACGTGTTGTACCTTGAGTCCCCAGCTGGGGTGGGCTTCTCCTACTCTGATGACAAGACTTATGCAACCAACGACACCGAGGTGAGTCCAGTGCCCGCCCCGTGCCCTGTGCCCCAGCCTCCCTGGTTCTCTAAGGGTGGCACGACCGGGGGGAGAAGAACATGGCCTTGGAGCCTGTTTTTGGCTCTGTCACATACTGTGTGTGGTCTTGGCAAAGCCACTTCCTCTTGCTCAGAATGGGTGGGTGTCATTATCTCTGAGGTTCTTTCTTTTTTTTTTTTAAGATTTTACTTATTTATTTGAGAGAGCGAGAATGAGAGAGAGAGAGAGAGAGAGCACATGAGAGGGGGGAGGGTCAGAGGGAGAAGCAGACTCCCCGCTGAGCAGGGAGCCCGATGTGGGACTCGATCCCAGGACTCCGGGATCATGACCTGAGCCGAAGGCAGTCGCTTAACCAACTGAGCCACCCAGGCGCCCTATCTCTGAGGTTCTTTCCAGCTCAAATAGCAGAACCCTTTGATTCCCTCCATCCTGCTTTCCCTAGGTCGCCCAGAGCAATTTTGAGGCCCTGAAGGATTTCTTCCGCCTCTTCCCTGAGTACAAGGACAATGAGCTTTTCCTAACAGGAGAGAGCTATGCCGGCATCTACATCCCCACCCTGGCGGTGTTGGTCATGCAGGATCCCAGCATGAACCTTCAGGTACAGGGCCGCTGGCAGGAGGGAAGTGAGGCAGCTTATGGTCATGGCCTTTCGGTGAGCGAGGTCAAACAGGCCATCTTCCCCGTCCAACCTGGTCTCTTTTGTAACGTGCTTGCCACTGCCTGGCCTGCCTCTGCTCGTGTGCCTCCCACGACAGGAAGCTCACCTGTCAGCCAGCCAGCTCTGATCTTTGAGTGGCCTCACCACAAACCACCTTGGATTTCAGCTTCCAGATTGCTGGAGGTCTGGGTGTAGTCAGGGGAGGCTCCTCCTCTCCCTCCAGGTGACCTGAATGCCCTGGGTGTTTCACAGGGGCTGGCCGTGGGCAATGGACTCTCCTCCTATGAGCAGAATGACAACTCCCTGGTCTATTTTGCCTACTACCACGGCCTTCTGGGGAACAGGTATGGGAGGGGGCGGTTGGGCAATCTCCAGGGTGGGGCAGGTC
The DNA here is from genome assembly GCF_009762305.2 of Zalophus californianus. Taxonomy (NCBI): domain Eukaryota; kingdom Metazoa; phylum Chordata; class Mammalia; order Carnivora; family Otariidae; genus Zalophus; species Zalophus californianus. The sequence goes on from NC_045602.1 coordinate 125,559,857, forward strand.
ATGAAATCTCAGGTCTGCTCTCCAGGCACAGGAGTGACACCCCACGGGGCCCTACCATGGTTTATGAACAGGAGGTGGGGGCTGAGGTTGCTGGAAGGGACTGAGGAGGGCTGGCAGGGTGGCCCCAGAGTAGCTAGGTTTAGAACCTACGTACCATTCCCTGTGATCTGTTTCCTCGTCCCCTGGGGGCAGGTGGTGGTGGGAGGTTGGAGGGAGAGGGTGGGAGGCCCGCTTGGGGCCTGAACACTTTCATGCATCTCCTACAGGCTCTGGTCTTCTCTCCAGACCCACTGCTGCTCTCAAAACAAGTGTAATTTCTACGACAACACTGACCCAGAATGCGTGACCAATGTGAGGTTCTGCCCCCAACCTCTTGTCACCCCGACACCCCCAGCCCTGAGAACGGGACCACATCCCCTCCTTGGGGACTCCCTAACCCCGTGTCCCCTATGGCTTTGCTGTCCTGCCTCCTTCAGCAAGTTGGTGTTTTCTGGGACACGTCGAGGGATGTGTTCCTATCCCCACTTCCTGTGACCTCCTGGGCAAATCCTGTAACCCCTGGGAGGGAAAGGATCTCTCACTTATCGAGCACCTACGGTGTGCCAGGCACCGGGCTGACGTAGGTCAGTGCAGATTATTTAATCTTCAAGATTCTCCTTCAGGGGAGATTGTATTGTCCACATTTTCCATTAGAGGAAACTGAGGCCAAGGATGTTAAAGTCACTCGCCTGAAGTCACAGTGCTAGGGAGTAGAGGCACTAGGGTTTGGACCCTGGGCTGGCAGATTCCTTCCACTGAGCTTCAGTTTCCCTACCTGTAAAATAAAGCGGGGGAAGGGTAATGACAAGAGGTGAAGTAGGAGAGCGATCTTGGGACGCATTGGTGGGATCCTGGGGAGGCCGGGGTTCTGTGACACGGGGTGGCTCGGCGTGTCATTGCAGCTGCAGGAAGTGTCCCGCATCGTCGGTAACTCCGGCCTCAACATTTACAACCTCTATGCCCCCTGTGCTGGGGGTGTGCCTGGCCATTTAAGGTAGGCCCTGCGGTGTGTCCCGGGGGGGGGTGGTGGGCCCTGGGTCCAGCCTCACCTGAAGGCCGAGGCACCCATCCCCCACTACACTTGCAGGTACGAGAAGGACACTGTCGTGCTCCATGACTTGGGCAACATCTTCACTCGCCTGCCGCTGAAGCGGATATGGCATCAGGTGTGCAAGCGCCCGGCTTCTGGTGGGGGTGGGGCAGGGAGGCGAAGACCCTGACCTTTAGGCGGTGCCGCCAGGCGCTGCTGCGTTCCGGGAATAGGTTGCGCATGGACCCGCCCTGCACCAACACCACGGCCGCCTCCACGTACCTCAACAACCCTTACGTGCGGAAGGCCCTCCACATCCCCGAGCAGCTGCCCCGCTGGGACATGTGCAAGTGAGGCTCTGGGGGTGGCAGGCTCAGGGCTCATGGGTATCAGGTTCCCAGGGATCCCTTGGCCAGGGTCTCTCTGGGGTGGCACTCAGGGTGCCGCGGTGAGTTGTGCAGGATGTTTGACCCTTCAATCGATTGCTGTTTTGCCAATTCATTCTTAAACGGCCACATCGGTTGGTAAAATGGCGGTTTGCGTCCCTGGTATTTAGTATACCAGACCGTCTCCCCCACTCCCCCACTCCACTGCAGTCCCCAGTTGCACGGACCTCCTATGACCCGTGTGAGTAACAGGGTGACGCCTGGCCCCGTGGGGCCACTCAGGTCCTCTCACTGGCCGGTGCCCCTGCCCTCCTGTTGTTCCCTGCTGTGGTTCTCACACCTGTGGGCCCCTCGGCACGAAATGCCGGCTGTGGACCCGTGACTAAACGTTCCTATATACGTTTCTAAATGGGGGCGAGTTGAGGACCGCTGAATTCCAGTCCCTCATCCAAGTAAGTCCTAGAGAAGTGACACGAGGAGGGGACTGAATCCCAGCTCTGCCTCCTGGGCTGGAGCTTAGAGCCAGGAGGGGCTAGGAGAGGAGATCCTGTGACTTTTTGTCTGTCTTTACCTCGTCTTCCTGGGGCCTGCCCACGTCCTCCTGCAGCTTCCTGGTGAACATACAGTACCGCCGTCTCTACCAAAGCATGCAGTCCCAGTACCTGAAGCTGCTCACCGCGCAGGTGAGTGGGGGCAGCACCGCTGGGTCCACCAGCAGCCTCGGGACCCTGGAGCAGCATGATAAGGTGGGGCCCCCTTTAAGTGCCACTCCGGACACAGGAAGCTGAAACTCCAAGAAACAAAGCCCAGTGACTGGCAGGGTCATGATTTGAACATGGCTTTGTCCCCATCCCATGCTGTTCTCTTCATAGGAGGCTAGGGGGTCTGCGTCAGCCAAGGAGATGTTAGGTTGAGAAGAGCTAGGAGAACGTGCGATAGACAAGCAAATGGAGGTCCAGGGTGGGAGAGGGTCTTGTCCAAGATCATCTAGGAGACCCTGACAGCCGGTCAGGACCAGGTTCTGTACAGCACAGTGGTTAGAGCGTGAGCTCTAGGGCCAGATCGCCTGTGTGCAAGTTTCTTTACTAGCTGTGTGACCCTGGGCAGGTTTCTCATATCTTGAGACTTGCTTTCCCCACCTGTCAGATGGGGTTAATAATAGTATTTGCCTGCATAGGTGAAGCATTTCGTAGAGCACTGGACATGTAGAGAACAGTTAGAAAACGCAGCGTTTCCTGCTTTGTGCTATTTCACTGGGCCCCTTGAATTCCCGGCAGGGGTAGGGCTTGAACCAGGGAAGGGCTGGGACCTGGGCTCATTCCAGACCCCCCATTCCCTCCCCTGCCCTGCTGCAGAAATACCGAATCCTGCTCTACAACGGAGATGTGGATATGGCCTGCAATTTCATGGGGGATGAGTGGTTTGTGGATTCCCTCAACCAGAAGGTACGGCGCAAGGATCCTGGCTCTGGGGAGGGATGGGGCAGCTGTGCCCAGCAGCTAGGCTGTGGGCAGACAGGGCAAACCTGGGGGAGTTCCGGGCCCCTGAGGTCTCCTGGCAGCCATGAGCAGCGATGATGGCGCGGCAGCAGGCTGCTAAGTCTTTTCCTGGTGGGGCAGATGGAGGTCCAGCGCCGGCCCTGGTTAGTGGACTATGGGGACAGCGGGGAGCAGATTGCTGGCTTCGTGAAGGAGTTCTCCCACATTGCCTTTCTCACCATCAAGGTAGGGCCTGGGCCTGGCAGGGGCTGGCTTGGCTGGAGGGGATGGGGCAACACCTACCTGCCCTCCTTCCAGCTCCCTTTACACTGGGTTACCGGGATCCCATCTTGGCCCCGTAAGAGCAGGTTTTCGGGCGGGGGCGGGAAAAATGCAGTGCTTGGGGCAGGGCTGGGAGAAGAGGAAGGTCACCGGTTGGAGGGATCCAGTAGGTTGGAGGACACACCCACGGGCAGGGGTTACACAAGAAGGGCATCTCACAGAGCTTTGCTCCTAGGGCGCTGGGCACATGGTCCCCACCGACAAGCCCCAGGCTGCCCTCACCATGTTCTCCCGCTTCCTGAATAAGCAGCCATACTGATGGAGACAGTCCCCCTTCTGCCTGATCCAGCCCCTCTTTCCTGCCCCTCCTGCTAGAAGGGAGGTCCCCCTTTATGCAAAATGCCCCTGTGGGGCGGATCCCTGCCTCCAGAACAGCTTCCCCTTTGCCCCCTCCACAGCCCTCTGCCTCCCAGACCAGGCCCCAGTGCCTCACATAGACAGCCTGGGGGAGTTAGCACTTTATTCCTGACTTGGGTGGGGCCTGGCCCCCTCCCTTCATGCACTAGAACACAGCAGAGCTCAGGACAGCCCACGGGGAGGGTGGACGGACTGTAATTGATGGATTGACTGATGATGGAATTAAATTGGGTACAGCTTCAAGCCCTGTCTTCTCTGTGGCACTATGGGCTGGGGAGGGGGGGCGGGGGCTGGGGGAGGGGACGAGGGGTGTCAGAGTCCTGAATGCCCCTGCCAGGGTGGGCTTGAGGGCTCAGGCAGCTGTCGTGGAGGGCGGTGGGGCACTGGGCGCCCAGGAGTCCCTGGTGTCGGCAGGCCGGTTCTTCTCAATCACCTCTCGTAGCCCTTTGGCAAAGTGGAGGTCGGCCCCAATAGTGAGGAAGCCCTGTGCGGTGGGGGCAGAGAGGGGAGTCTGTTCATTCCATCACAGGCCAAAAATTTCAAGATAGAGCCACAGTCCTTAGCCTCGAGGGGTTTTCAATTTAGTGGGACAGGAGGAACAGCAAAGAAGTTCTAGCTCCCTGTGAAGGGTGGAAAAGAGAGGCTGCAGGAGCACAGTCTGTGGAGGTCAAGGAGGACTTCCTAGAGGAGGTGACCTCTTAGCTCAGACGTTCAAGAGGAGTAGATATTGGGGGTGGAATCCGGGAAGAGGTTTACAAGGTGACAGCCCAGCTGTGCAGAGGGCTGGAGAAGTCTGATGATGGAAGATTAAAATGGGAGGGGCCGTTGATAAGGGAGGGGCTGGGGTCGGGTAGCAGAGTTAGGTCGGTGGTGAAGCAGGGGCAGGGAGCCTCTGCCCTCCTCCCTCACCGCCCCCTACTCACCGCATGGTTCGTCACCACCTCGCGCACAAAGTTGATACCCTCGGGCAGCGGGATCTGCACCCCCCGCCACATCCGCTCTGTGGGTGGGAGCAGGTGGCTCAGCTTGGGCCCACCCAGCTCCCCTCGCCTTTCTCTCTCCTGCCTCCCGACCCCCAGCCCTACCATTGAGCATGGGCATCACCCCAATCTGCAGCATGGTCTTCAGAGGGGCCTGCAGCGGGATCAGCTGGGAGGGAGGAGGCAGGACATTAGGGCAGCCAGCAGGAAGCGGCCTGGCCTTTGCTGCCCAGCCCCGACCCGGCCTCGGCACCCCCGCCACCCCCCAACTCACGGCCAGTGACTCCAGGGCGGACTGGTTTGAGTAGATTCGGAACCTACAGGAGAGAAAGAAGTGTCCAGTGGGCACAAGGCCCGAACGCTCCCCCTCCTCGGGCCACCAGAAGCCCCCGAGTCTCAGCCACAGATGCCCCCACCTCCACATCTGTCCGGGGGTTCTGCCACTCGCCAGGTGTGCATCCCTGGGGGAGTCCTTTCTCCCTCTTGGGGTTCCTTTTGTCCAAGTTTGCTACTTTTACTTTGTCGACCACTTCCTGTATACCAGCCTTGTGCTGGTAGCTTTGCACGTATGATTTGTGTTTATTTAACCAACCTTACAGAGCTCGCTCCCTCCCAGATAATAAGCATGTTACAAAAGTTAAATATTAAGATATTTTAAAATGCCAACTTGACTTCATCCTGATAACCCTAAGGAGGCGGCACTATGAAATTGATTTGCACTTTTTAGAGGAGGCAGATCAAGCCTAGAGAGAGGAAGTAATTTGCCTGCGGTCTCACAGGTGGTAAAGGGCAGAAACTGCCTCTAGAATCTAGGCTCTTAACCATGACCCTGCGGTATCTCATTTAACCCCTGGGACAGTGCTGTCCAGTAGAACTTTTGCAAAATGTCGCATGTTTGCATTTGCCATGTAAGAGCCACTAGCTACCTGTGGCTAGCATAGTAGATGCTATTTTTCCCTAGCTCCCCCAGTGGCTATAGGTCTGAGTGGATTTTTGCTCCCCAGTTCTTGGGTGGGTGCGATTATCCCAAAGGCACGGAGCCTCAGCGAGGTTAAGCGCTCGCCCGAGATCTTGGCCAGCTGCTTACCGGCGCAGGTCCAGCTGGGTGCGCAGCGCCTTCCCCCGGAGTGCCATCTTGGCGCTGAGACGGGCATCCTGCAGGCAAGGGGGTTGGGGAAGGGTTACTGGCCCACAGGGTCCGCAGCACACTGTCCCTGACCCTCCGTAGCCCCCACTCTGGTGCCCGCACCATGGTCATGCTGGACAGCTGGACCTCGGGCTGGTCTGGGGGGACCAGGGCGATGGTGACACTGGCAGTGACAGAGACCGTGGTACCCGAGGGCTTGATGGTGCAGCGAGGTGGAGCCAGGACGCGCAGCTCCAGCTTCAGCGGGGAGTCGATCACTGCTGGGCTCTGGGGACAGAGTAGGGAGGGCGGGGGAAGCCCCAGATCTGTTCCCTGATGAGCCCCGGGAGGGGAGATGGGGTGGCTCGGGCTCTGCCTGCTGGGAGCCCAAACACACAAATACGAGGACTGGTGTGGCTTCCCAGACCCTTCAGGACTGTGTCCAGCCTCTGTGTCTTTGCTGACACGAGGGATGGAATGTCTCCTTTTCCTGCTGTCCTGAGTTCTCGGTGGTGGGGGATCCATCTCCAACCAGACTCCTCGGGACAGTGTTTGCATCACATCTCTCCCCCCCCCCCACCCCCCGCCGTATTGCCCTTCTCTGAACTGCTCTGCTCTTTCTCTTGGAGGCGCTGACCAATACTTTGCCTGTGTTAGCTCATTTAAACCTCATCATAACCATGTGAGGCAGGAATTACCGTACTCATCTTTGAGATGGGGACACCGAGGCACAGAGAAGTTAAGTAACTTGTCCAAGGTTCTGTGGTCATCCAGGTGCAGAACCTGGGATTCAGAGCCGGGCACTTTGGCCAGAGAGTCCATGCCCCCACCAGTGCTTGGCCATCAGGTTGATGGGGATGACAGCAGTGGGGAGAGCAGCTAGTGTTTCCAGAGCACTTACCTGCGCCAGGGGCTGCTCTAATTTCTTTACATGAATTGACTCAGCTAATCCTCACGACAGCTCTGGCGGGTTGTATAGTGTAGAGGAGATTAAGGGCAAGTTCTCTAATGATCACTGAGATACTTCTTAAATTTTGACCTTTCACCTCTCTCCCCATGAAACAAGGGAAAATAATAAGCAAAAAGAATACATCAGGGTCGCCTGGCTGGCTCAGTCGGTAGAGCGTGCGACTCTTAATCTTGAGGGTCGAGTTCGAGCCCCACGATGGGCGTAGAGATTATTAAAAAAATTAACTTAAAAAAAAGAATACATCTGTCATTGTTCAAGTCCCTACACTTAGAGAGCTTGGGTTCTCAGCCTGCTGTCCTCCTAGCTTCATGAAGAAGAGCAGGAAGTAGGGCGCCTGGGTGGCTCAGTTGGTTAAGTGACTGCCTTCAGCTCAGGTCATGATCCTGGAGTCCCGGGATCGAGTCCCACATTGGGCTCCCTGCTCAGCGGGGAGTCTGCTTCTCCCTCTGACCCTCCCCCCTCTCATGCTCTCTCTCTTTCTCTCTCTCTCATTCTCTCTCTCAAATAAATAAATAAAATCTTTAAAAAAAAAAAGAGCAGGAAGTAGCAAGGGCCCTTCACAGACTTGGAATCAACCTTGACAAATAGGAGGACTTAGCCACAGGCAGGAGGTCAGGCCTTCTGTTCACTCCATGGTGGCCGTGGAGGCCTCTGCCTGCACACCTCACGCGTCCCCTCGCCGGTGTGCAGGCGGTAGGGCCACCCACCCTGGCCACGTCCCTACCTCCCGCCAACACTCACCAGCAGGACGATGCTCCCAAAGTAGGTGGCCCTCAGCAGCATGTCCAGATCGTGGGGCACCTGGAGAGGGGAAGGGGGGATGAGGCAGGGTCATCAGGAGTTCCGGACAGGGCCCCTCTTGCCCATCCCACAGACAGGCCCCAGCATACCTTGTCCCCCACCAGTGACAGCTGCAGGGCCCCCGCCCGGAAGTAGCTCTCCATGGCAGAGTCAAAGAAGAACTCCGAGAAGGCCACGTACACCATCCGCTCCTCGTCCTGCAGTTGGGGCTCTACTGCCCGGTTGGGCAGGCTCCAGTTCCCCTCAGCCAGGGGAAAGAAGGCCCCCTGCAGTTGGGGAATCAGGGTCAGCTTGTGGCCCAGCACCCAGATGTTCCCACGCCCGGTGTCAGGCACCATGAGGGATGGTGGGGGTCGGACCCAGCTGCTATCTTGAGGGGACCCATTAGCACAACTTCTTTTAAGTTGTATTTATTTAAGTAATCTCTCCACCCAACATGGGGCTTGAACTCATGACCCCAAGATTCAGAGTCGCATGCTCCACCGACACCCAGCCAGGTGCCCTCGTTAGCACAACTCTTTAAAAAGGCATTCACAGCAGGGCAGCTGGAGTTCTGCAAGGGAGCACTTCCATCAGACCAGAGAAGGGACGCCCAGGAAAGGGCTGGGGAGGAGGAGGCATGGTGGGCCTTGAAAGATACAGAGCAGGAATGATAACAGCTGCAGTTTACACTGACATCGGTTATGCGCATAGAGCTGTATATCCCGCTGCTCCGGGGGAGATGGGGAAGGGCAGTGCATGAGCAAAGGCCCTGAGGTAGGAAGCGAGGGCATATTTGGGCAAGAATGAGTGCTGAGAAACAGGGTGAGGTTAGAAAGGTGGGGCCAGACAAGGTTAACCAGGCTCAGAAGCCAGACCCGGGAGTTGAACCGAATTCTGCAAGCAGGCACACTCAGCAGTGGAGTGGCCTCATCGGAGCTGTGCCTTCAGAGGACAAAACGAGCAACACGGGACAAGGGGGAGGTCTGGTGAGGTCAGAGACGCCCTACCAGCCAGGCAGCTCACCCGGAAGACCATGTCCAGATTGCTGTCGGACGCTACAGGATCCTTCAGGAGGGAGTAGTCGATGCCAACCAGCTCATCCACAGAGCTGCGAACTGCGGGAAGGAGCTCAGTCACTCCAGCTGTGTGATGCTGGGTGAGGTGCTCACCCTTCTGGGCCTGTTTCTCACCCACAAAGCGGTGATTATAAATCTTCCCTCAGAGGGTTGTTGTAGGGATCAAATTAGTTTTATGTGGGAGGCACTTAGTGCTCAGCAGTATTGATGCCGACTCCCTCTGCCACCATCGTCACCGCAATACAAGGGTTTCATCAGATCACTAAACAAGATGCCAAGGGAGTCCCTTCCTTCGTTGTTCTCTCTGGCCCCTCCCTCCCTCCCCATGCTCTGTTGTGGGGCCTGATGATCTCTACCCCCCAGCAGACAGAGGTCACAGTTCAGGAAAAGGGAATTCATGTTAGTTGAGCACCTTTGAAGTGCAGAGGATGAAAACAAACAGGGTCCCAGTGATCAGCAAGCCCCCTATCGAGGACCTTGACAGGCATCACTGAGTTAATCCTCACAACAACCCCCACGAGGAGGCATGGCCAGCCAAGCGAAGATACCAAGGCCCAGAGAGGAGTACTTACCTAGGGTCACATGGCCAGTCAGTAGCAGGGGCCATATTTGAAGCCAGGGCATGGCAGGGGCCCACCCTGAAGTATACCCAGCCTCCTCCTCAGCCCCATTCCAGTCCCAGGCATGGCCCGGAGCTCCCCTCCCAGCCAACTCACCAGGCACGGTGTCCAGGAGGGAATTGAGGAGCACCATCCCTGCGTGGTAAAGCACGGGGCAGATCTGCGAGGTGGGGTCTAGAGTCAGGGCCTTCCAAAGAGAGGGGACCCCCCCACACACACACTGCTGCTGTACCTGCTGGTTGAGGAGGAAGCGCATCCCCGAGGTGATGAATGTGGAGAGGAACTCATAAATCTTCCTGCAAGGAGGGGAGAGACCACGTGAGCCCAGACTCTGCCCCACCCCTCTGGAGTGGGGACTCCAGATCCAGGAGAAATCAGTGGCCAGAGAGACAGGGGGGAGGTGGCTCAACTTTGACCTGTATTACCAGCTCTTTAATGGAGGTTTTCCGAATCCCCTCGCTAGCCTGATTCTCAAGACCTCTCCCTAACCCCCACCCCCCACCAGCGTAATGAATTTGCCCCCAGTTCTTCAAACCTGCTGTACGCATCCCCACCTCCAGATGCTTACTCACGCCCTCCCTTCCACCCTCGGAGTTCCTGTCCTGTATTTCCCTCTGTAAGAGTTCAGATGCTTCCTCTTCCAGGCAGCCTTCCCAGATTGCCCTCTTCTGAACCCCTGGAGTACTCAGTTCCTCTCTCAAAGCCCCGATGACAAATGTTTTGTCCCTTCAGCGAGGCTCTGAGTTCCTTCATGAATCCTCAGGGAGTGACATATAACTTTATTTGTTCAGTAAATAAAAACTTGACAGTATACCAACACCAGATGATAAATCCACCATCTTTTCTCTCCCACTCTCTTTGAGAGCTATCACAAAGTTCCCTTCTTAGCCCAAAACCTGAAATGATGCTATTGTTTTTAGTAGTAGTAGTAAGAGCTGCCAGTTATTGAGAACTCAGTTCATGCCCAGCTGTGCATACTGATCCTCACAATTACTCTTATCCAGGAAGCTAGCCACTAATATGCCAGGTACTGTTCTAAATATTTTTACATATATTTTTTTTCTTTTTTCTTTTTTCAAGATTTTTTTTTTTTTTTAAAGATTTTATTTATTTGAGAGAGAGAGAGAGAGCGCACATGAGAGGGGGTTGGGTCAGAGGGAGAAGCAGACTCCCTGCCGAGCAGGGAGCCCGATGTGGGACTCGATCCCGGGACTCCAGGATCATGACCTGAGCCGAAGGCAGTTGCTTAACCAACTGAGCCACCCAGGCGCCCTCAAGATTTTTTTTTATTTATTTACTTGAGAGAGAGAATGAGACAGAGAGAGAGACCATGAGAGGGGGGAGGGTCAGAGGGAGAAGCAGACTCCCCGCTGAGCAGGGAGCCCGATGCAGGACTCGATCCCGGGACTCCAGGATCATGACCTGAGCCGAAGGCAGTTGCTTAACCGACTGAGCCACCCAGGTGCCCCTATTTTTACATATATTAACAACTAGTCTTTGCAACATCTTATAATATAGTTGCTATTGTCATCCTCATCTTACCAAGGAGGAAATTGAGGCACAGAGCTTCAGTGACTTGCCCAAGGTCACAGAGCAGGGAAATGAGTGTGCTGAGCGTTGGACCCAGTTGGCCCGGCTCCCAAGCGTGTGCACTTTGCATTGCACCAGGCAAATGGCAGTGAGGCTCAAAGGGGGCTTACTTGAAGGTTCCCCCGAAGGCCGCGTGCATTCTGGAGACTGAGGCCTGGCAGGAGACGTTGGACACTTTGATACGGCCAGTGGCATCCCGGGAGAGCTGCAGAGCAGTGCGGATGGACACACCCTCGGCAGAGGCATTGATATAGCCTCCATCATAGCTGCAAGAGGGTGTGGGGCAGTCAATGTCCGACTTGGCGCTTAACCACGTCTTCGCCACCCACCCCATAAATCGTAATACCTCTTAATAAGACTTCACTTCTACCAAACCCTATCAACCCTTATGAAGTGGGTATGCTTGTCCCTACTGTACAGACGAAGAAATTGAGACCTAGGAAGGCTAAAGGACTGCCCACAGCCCCACGGCATCCCAGCTCTCCTGATTCACCCTCCACTCCCCTGAGGGTGCCAGGTCCTCACAAGAACCAGTAGAGAAGCTGCCTCCGGAAGCGCAGCCCCAAGGATGCATTGCTGATTTGTAGCACCAGCTCCTGCTCCGGCTGGAAATGGAGCTCAGAGGACGTCAGCTGCAGCTCTGTGACCTTCACCCTGCAGGAAGCCTCCGGGTCAGCTTCAGGGCCACGAAGAGGGAGTCCACCCAGCCACAGGAAACTAATTCCCTCCTCTTCCAGTCCAGACCTGGGGAAGCTGAGCTGGGTGGAATGAATTCTTCCACTTTCCCTCAAGTGCCCAGCCTGGACTTGGACAGCTCAGAGATGATCTTCACCCCTTCTTTTTTTATTTTTTTTTAAAGATTTTATTTATTTATTTGCGAGAGAGAGAATGAGAGACAGAGAGCACGAGAGGGAAGAGGGTCAGAGGGAGAAGCAGACTCCCTGCCGAGCAGGGAGCCCGATGCGGGACTCGATCCCAGGACTCCAGGATCATGACCTGAGCCGAAGGCAGTCGCTTAACCAACTGAGCCCCCCAGGCGCCCTCACCCCTCCTTTAGATGCCTTATTGCTTGCACTCCCTTCCCTCCCACACCCTGTGGTTGCTTGACCTGGACCTGGTCTTTTAGCCGAATCCTTTGATTTTGTGTCCATCAGCTGAGCTACATACCCCATTTCTCCTGTCCCCACGGGACCTCTCCCAGTAGCTCCACCCCGGGCGCTATACCCCACTCTCACCCATCGGCAAGTTTCGTGACTCCCCGGCTCCGGTGCTCTTTGGCCACGCCTTAGCCCCCAAGGCCTCTGCTTTGCCGTTCTTGGCCCCGCCTATGTTGGCTGGCTTGGCCTTTATCTTCTCCGCCCCATCCTGTTTCTTGAGAGCCGCCTCCTCGGTGTGGCCACGCCCCTACCCCTACTCAGTTTCCCCGGCCCGAGACCCCGCCCCCCGGATCCCCTACTTACTCCGAGATGTTGTAGTAGAAGTGGCCCTCCCTGCCCCGCAGGTCCGGAATGGTGATGGTCTCCAGCTCTTGTTCCAGAAAGCGCAAGCCCTCCTGCTTCACTGAGGTAGCAGCGAGACCCTTAGGTCCTGCACCCACAGCTGGAGCGACCCCTCCCTCATCGGCCCTCACCCGGCCCCGCGCCTTACCCAGCTCCAGCGCCTGGGAGGTGACGCGGGTCTTGCAGCCGGGGAGTTCCGCATGAGCGCCTGCCAGAAGCGCTAGGAGGAGGGCCCCAAAGAGGGCCATGGCGAGCGGGCCTGGGGTGGGGTGGGGTCGCTGGAGTCATCAGGGCCGCTAAAACCCACTCCCCGGTTGTCCAACCAGAAGAGGGACAGGCCGGATCGTTACCCTCGAAACAGCTCTTCGGAGAACTTGGAACCAATTATATTGCCTCCATTTGGCAGATGCGGAAACTGAGACTCAGAGAGGCGACGCGACTCGCCCTCTAGCTCCCAGAGGATTTGGGGCACGGGGGAAGGGGAGGGGACATTCTCGGTCCCCCCGTGCACCCGCTGCGTGAAGAGTTTTGACCCCTCGGGGACCAGCGCCCCCCGCCTCCACCACCTCCCCTTTCCTTTAGCAGAGGACAGGCGCGGCTTGCCTGTTACCATGGAAACGGATGCACGCGCATTCCTGGGGGGTGGCTTGCGGTCTCCCAGGCCCCGCGCCGGGGGAGTAGAGGGAGCTGCCGGCCAGACCTCGGGCTGCCGGGTCCTAAATCCCTGCCATCGGGATTCGGCCTGGTATCCACCCCCCACCAAAATCAGCGCCCTCCTTCATGGGATCTCTCCCCCACCCCGGGTTCAGTAGACCACGCGGCTCAGCGAGGGCCTGAGGGTGGATGGGGGCGCCCTCCAACTCACTGCGGCGGAACTGGGGGTCGGTGCGGTCACGTGGGGCGGCGGGCTGCGCGGGGGATCCGGGCGGCGGGGTCTGGCGGGCTGTGCTGGTCCAGCCGCCTTTATAACGCCGGGCCTCTCCGACCCCCCCCTCCTCGCTCCCGCTCTCCCCTCCTCCCTCGGGGGTTGGGAGGGGACGGGGCGGAACGCTGGCAGCCGGGAGGGTGGAGAGGGCTGTACGGAGCCCCGTGACAGGCCCGGCGGCTGTCAAGACAAGTGGGGGACCCAAGCCGGGAAGGAGGGAGGGAAGTGCAGGAGTCGGCCTGCCCAATCCCAACAGTCCTTGCTTCTCTGGGACCTTGGTTCAAATTCCAAGTGCCCATGTCTTCCTCTATAACCCTGAGCAAGTCACTTCACTTGGGGCACCGCGCCTCGGTGTCCTCATCCAACGAAATGTGCGGGATACTTGGGACAACCCGCAAAATCAATGCCCAAGACACATTATCTTCCTTCCTTTCCACCCACAATCATCAAGACCTCTCCTTGCCAGGCTTCACTAGGGGAACCTCCCCCCCAAATGTCTCTATGTCACTACCTAGGGACCTAACAGGCCCAGAGACTTCTCCCACTGGGGTCCAAGCAAGTGCTGCCTGCCCAGGTGGACAGGGCACAGGCTGCTGGAATCACCCCAGAGGGAGGATGGGTGTTTCCCAGGGACTGTGGATTTTGTGTGTGTGTGCACCTTTGGAGCTAGGTTCTCAGCACAGTATCTCTATCTACTGCCTGCAGGGTGTTCCCAGCTCCTGGCACCTGCACAGAGTAGTGCTTGCTACCTTTTTTGTTGTCCGATGGAGGAAAGAGGAAAGGAAAAGCGATAAAGGTGAGTGTCCACTGAACATGTATGTAGCACCAAGCACTCATCCCGGTAGGAATACCAACACGTCCTGATTTGCCCAGGACCTTCCTAGCTTTGAAACTGAACGTCTCCCTTCCAGGGAACCCCCTCCATCCCAGGCAAACCAGGATGGTTAGTCATCCTAGATCGAGACTAACTTATTTAATCTTCTTAACCTATGAGGTTGGCACTAATATAGACCCACCCTAGCAGGAAACCAGAGGGAAAGACCACCATGCAGCTACTACTGGAAAACCCATGAACTGTGCAAGGGTGGGAGGTGGTGTTTATAGCCCAGTAATTAGTGCTTAGACTCCAGTCTGACAGACCAGGATTCACATTCTAGGAATTTGTCCAATTCTTGGACCCCTTACTGAAGCACCTCTGAGACTTAGTTCCCTCTTTCTGAAACAGAAACAATAAGGTTGTTGTTGCGAGAATAAATTAAAAGTGCCTAGTGCATGTGCTGAGCACAGTACGTGGCACACCATCAGTGCCAAATAAATGCTGGCTATTAAGGTTAGGGGCACACACCACAAGCACATGAGACAGAAAGGGTGTAGGAGAGGAAGGAAGAAAGAGCTAAGGATATCCAGAGGAGGAAGTGCCTTCGAGCTTTGAACTCTAGTAGCCCTCGCTCTTCCTGGAGCCTGGCTCAAGCAGAAAACCTGGCAGATGTTAGTTTTCTTTCTTCTCACTTTCCCTTTTTTTTTTTTTTTAAGATTTTATTTATTTATCTGACAGAGAGAGCACAAGCAGAGGGAGCGGTAGGCAGAGGGAGCTGCCCAGCTGAGCAGGGGGTCCAATGTGGGGCTCGCGGGGCTCCATCCCAGGACGCTGGGATCATGACCTGAGCCAAAGGCAGACGCTTAACCGACTGAGCCACCCAGGCGCCACTCCTCTCACTTTCTTTTTCTTTTTTTTTTTTTTTTAGATTTTATTTATTTATTTGACAGAGAGAGACACAGTGAGAGAGGGAACACAAACAGGGGGAGTGAGAGAGGGAGAAACAGGCTTCTCGCGGAGCCAGGGAGCCAGATGCGGGGCTTGATCCCAGGACCCTGGGATCATGACCTGAGCCGAAGGCAGACGCTTAACGACTGAGCTCCCCAGCCGCCCCCTCTTCTCACTTTCTTACTGAAATGCAAGCTCAGTCTTTGTATCACTGGGATCTCCTGTGGGAGATTCTTGTCTCCTGTGCGTCACTGTCCCCACAGCAGCCCCAGTGAGCTTTAAATGTAGCTACGTGATCTTGGGCCAGTGGTCTAACCTCTCTGGGCCTGTTTCCACATCTGGATTACTCGTGAGGATTAGAAGAGTTAATGCATTTAAAGGACTTGATGAGCACCTGGCATGTAGTAAGGGCTCAAAAAACGTCAGCTACAGTCATCCAGCATCCTTCGCCAGCATCTAGTGGCTTTCAATGACACTCAGAATAAACTCCTACCTCCGTGCCCGGACTTCCAGGCACGTGACACGTGCACCCCTGTCTTGTCACCCACCCTCTGTCACCCTCCTTTGCTCTGGCTACACTGGCATTTGCCCTTGCTCTTCCCTCTGCTTGGAATGCTTTTCCACCTGATCTTCCCACAGCTAGCTCCTTGTCATGCTGGTCTCGGCTTCAATGGCACTTCCTCAGAGAAGACTTCCCTGCCTACCTAGCAGTTACTCTCAGTCCCATCAGCCTGGTTTATTTGCTTTATAGACCTTGTGACTATTTAATATTGGTTTGCCAAACTATTGGTTAATGGAGACATGGTCGGTCTCCGTGAGAGCTGGGATCTGGTTCCCCACTTATTCCCAGTACCTAGAACAATGCCTGCACTGAGGAGGTCCTGCCTATTTGCTGAGTGACTAAACTGGTTTGGAGCCCTCAGATGTGTCTGGGGGGCAAGTGATACCTATGCACCCTGGATTCTTTAGCAACTCCTGCGCCTCGTTTGTCTCAGCCCGACTGACTCTAAACACAGCCCTGGGCTGGGGGACAAGATGTACTCACTGGCCTTGAATCCAGGGACTTGCCCTGTCAGCCTGAGCCCCTCTGTCACACGGGTTTCCCCTTTCTCCCAAAGCCTGTGCCCCCAACGCTTACACTTCAGTGATACTGGCAGACGGGCAGCCCAGGAAGGTCTTTGGCAACCTCCCCGGTTCCTCAACACTTGACTTGAGGGATGAAGAGATCAGAAGGCCCAAATCCCTTTCCACTTTCACTCCTGTCTTTGAAGAGGGAAGGAGGGACTTCCCAGCACTCAAAGGGACAGGAAAGAAATGCTTTTCTAGCCTCTACTGTGCACCCAGCACAGCGATATTGTTAAACCACGAGGAGAGCAAAGCATTAATTAAGCGCTTTGGAATCAGACAGACCTGGTTCAAATCCTGCCTCTGTCATTTTTTAGAGCAGAGGTCAGGGAACTGTTCCTGTAAAAGGTCATTAAGATAGTACATATTTTAGGCTTTGCTGGCTCTGTGTTCTCTGTCGCAGCTGTTCAAACTCTGTCATTGCAGCTATAAACAAGACTTACACGAACAGACCCCTCACTGGACTTGGCCCATGGGCTGTAGTTTGCAAACCCCTGTTCTAGAGTAAATTAAAAAGTAAGTCTCTTTAAGAGCCCCAGTTTCCACATCTGTAAGTTGGGGATGATCTAGTACCCGACAACCTCTCCGGGTGGTGGTGAGATTTTAAATAAAGTATATAAAGTGCTGGGGCACCTGGGTGGCTCAGTCGGTTAAGCGGCTGACTCTTGATTTCAGCTTGGGTCATGATCTCAGGGTCCTGGGATCAAGCCCCACATCTGGCTCCTCGCTCAGTGGGAAGGGTTCTCTCTTTCTCCCTCTGCCCCTCCCCCAACTCACTCTCTCTGTAAAATAAATAAATAAATCTTTTTAAAAAAATTTAAATGGGGTACCTCGGTGGCTCAGTTGGTTAAGCGTCTGACTTCGGCTCAGGTCATGATCTCAGGGTCCTGGGATCAAGCCCCTCGTCAGGCTCCCCACTGGGCCGAGAGGTTTGCTTGTCCCTCTGCCCCTCCCTGGCTCTGCTCTCTCTCTCTCTCAAATTAAAAAAAAAAAATCTTTAAAAAAAAGTATATAAAATGCTGAACCTAGGGCGCCTGGGTGGCTCAGTCGGTTAAGCGACTGCCTTCGGCTCAGGTCATGATCCTGGAGTCCCGGGATCGAGTCCCGCATCAGGCTCCCTGCTCGGCGGGGAGTCTGCTTCTCCTCTGACCCTCCCCCCTCTCATGTGCTCTCTCTCTCTCTCAAATAAATAAATAAAATCTTTAAAAAAAAAATAAAATGCTGAACCTAGTACTTGGTACACTAAAGGGCTCAATAAATGTCTCTGGTCATTGGTATTAACTAGTTGTTTAACAAACAAAAAGTGCTTTCCAGATATTAACTCACTTAAAACTCATAACGTCCTGTAAGACAGGTATCATCATCCTATTTTACAGATGAGGAAATAGAGACCCGGAGAGGTTAAGGAACTAGCTCAAGTCAGCCTGGCTCCAGAGCCCTTGCTCGTAACCACTCCACTCACTTGCGTCTCTTTTTAAATGACCCCGTTTAATCCTCACAGCAATTCCTTGAGATAGCTATCATTGCCCCTGTTTTGCAGACTGGCACACTGAGGTACAGCGGCAGGAAGGAACTGGTCCAAGTAAGTAAACACAGGCTCCACTCACCACAGGACACCAAGTTGGATTTCTGCCCAAGATGTCAACATGTGTAGCCTGGCTTCCCCCTTCCCCCTTCCCCTTTCACCAGCTGTGTTTTCTTTGGATCCTTGCATGGCTTGGGGAAGCTGCGTCAGCCCATCTCCCCTCCTGACCATTCTCCCGCCCCCGCCCCCCCCCCACGTGCATCCAAGCTACCCCTCAGGAGATGAACCCCCTCCCTCTCCCCGCAGTGTACGGACAGGCCTGTGTTGGTCTGTGGGTGTGCCTGGGAATGTGCGACAGGGGGCGGAGTTGGAATGAGGGAAGAGGTATGTGTAGGGGGCAGATGTTCTACCAGGAGACTCTGATTACATCTCCCCAAATAAGCAGAATGACGGCGCATGGTGGGGGCCAGACATTTACCAAATGGAGATAAGAGAAACACAGGACTGGGGCTTTCTGAGTTCAGCCAGGACAGAGCTGCTGACTGCCTTTCTGTGGCTTCTAAAGCTTGGACACTTGGCCTTTTGGTTTCTCCTTTTCTTTCCCATTTTCTCCTTGAAGACCGGTTCCTTTTTCTGTGGATGGAGCCAGCCACCTGGCCCCCAAAGGATCGTCCAGGTTTCAAAGTCAAGCACTCCAACGTTTTTCATAGGGTGTTGCTCCCCAGCTCCCAGGTCCTGTGCACCCCTGTCCCTGGTACCTCTCCAGCAACTGGGCCTCAAGCAGCTTACTCATCCTCTGACTTGTCTACTCTTCTTCATGTTCACCCTCCCTCCCAGCTTCCATGCCTCTTGCAGCCTCTAGCTGACTCTGACTCATGGGGCCTCTTTCTTAATAGTTCTCTAACCCTCCTGTCCCTGCTTTCATTAGCACTCAGCATGGGTTTCCCAGCCACCCACTGCGTTGAGGAAGGGGTGGGAGATCTGAACAGTGCTGCCTAGATGTTTGGAGTTCTTAAGCCAGAAATAGAAATTTCCAAGTAACTGAAGGGAGGGGGGCGGCAAGCAGTAGTGACTTTTCCTTCTGATGATGAGGACTGGTCACCATCTTCAGCCTATGCTTGTCTCTTTGCAGGCCTTTCGAAAGGTTGCAAGAAACACCGGACACATTCCAGCGTCCTGATTTTTTCCAAGATGCTCTGCTACCACAGTCTCTAGAGCCCAACATACACACAGCCAGGAGCCATGAGGACATCACAGCCCTCCGGCCTCCCTCCCCGTTGCCACCCAGCTAGTGCCGTCTTTCAGCACTGTCCCCACTCTGGTACCAAATTCTGGGGCTCTCCCAGGCTTCTCATCTCAGATCACGGGCCCATGTTCACCCAGATGCTCCAAGCTCACCCAGAAGCAGGGGAGTAATCCTTTGAGTCTCTTACTTCCTGAAAGCTCATGTCAGCAGATCCTGGTGTTCCGAACTCCAAAAGGTGCTCCCCCCGCTCTATGCACACCTCTCCATTTGCACCAACACTACTAGTCTGGGCCATTTTCTTCTTTTACCTGGACAACTAGTCTCGTCTGCCTGCATCACTATTCCCCTAAAGATCTAGCCTTCCTGCACCAACCACAGGGATGTTGAAAAGGTAGAAATGGTAGTATTTTACTACCCTATTCAAAACCCTCATTCACTCCCCATCACACACAAAATAAGACCTGGACTCTGGCCACAAGCCCGGAAGGACTCCCGGCCTCCTAGCTCCTGCCTACCTTCCTCTCTATCTTCCACCACTGCCTGGACGCCAACTCACTCCGTCTCAAGCTTGCCATTGACCCTTCCCTCCACTGGATGCACCTTTGCAGACAGACTTTGAGTGGTTAGCTTCCTTCATTCACTCGAAACTCTCCTCAAGTGTCACCTGCCCTGGGAGGACCCCTCCCCATCACCTCCTGTTGTTCTGTTTCATTCTTTTTTGGCCGTTTCTTCCAGCAGACTGTAAATCCTATGGTGGCAGGAGCCTGATACTCATGGCTGTGTCCGCAGGGCCCAGCACAGGGTCCAGTACATAGAGAGTGGGTCGTTATTACCATCTACAGACCCTTCAAAAAGAGGAGATTTTATCATGGACGGAGCAGCGCCGACCTAACCCCCCCTTGAGCCTCTAAGCTCCTTATACTTCCTGCTGGCACCATCCCTCTCCCTACATCTTTCTGGGGTTATCTGGAGCTGGTCTGCAGCCAGGAATGCCATACTTTGCTAATCTTTTCAGGGGCCGGAACAATCCCTAAAGTCACGGGGTGGGAGGTGCTCCCTCAGGATCTCAGCTGGCTGTGCAGAAATCAGGACTCCCTGACCCAAGCCACTCCCAGGCCCTTTTACCTCACCTTCCAACTGGCTGGGCTGCCCTGGGACTTCATGTACCTTCTTGGGAGGCACCTTGCCTCCCACCCCCAAGCGCCTATGTTTCCTGGTATGGGAGAGCCTGCTGGCCAGCCTGAGGTCCCTCTCAGTGCCTAGGCCGGAACTCCAGGCCTAAAGTTAGATCACTGTTTTTCAGCCCTCCTGCACATTAGTAGCTTTTAAAGTAGGGAGGGTTTTGCTTTGTTTCGTTATGATTTGAATACCTATGGCCCCAAACCCGAAACTCTGATTTTTTTTTTTTTAAGTAGGCTCCACACCCAGTGTGTTGCCCAACACGGGGCTTGAACCCACGACCCTGAGATCAAGACCTGAGCTGAGATCAAGAGTCAGACGTTTAACTGACTGAGCCACCCAGGTGCCCCTCTGGTGTGGTTTTTTTTTTTTTTTTTTTTTTTAAGTAGGCTCCATGCCCTATGTAGGGCTCAAGTCATGACCCTGAGATCCAGAGTCACACATTCTACAGACTGAGCTGCTCAGGCACCCCGCAAAACTCCGATTTAATTGGCTTGGGCTGAAGGCCAGGCATCAGTGGGTGTTTTTTAAAAAGTTCCTCAACAGGATATAATGAAAAAGGCTGATAGTAACAAGCATTGGCAAGGATGTGGAGAAATGAGAACCTTCACAGGCTGCTGCTGGGGATGTAACAGAGCGCAGTGCTTTGTCAGTTTCTTATAAAGCTAAACACACACTTACTGCATACACAGCGATTCCACTTCTGGGTGTCCACGCCACAACTGGGAAAACCAATGTTCACACAAACACTTGCACACGGATGTTCGTGGCCGCACCATTCCCAACAGCCAAAAAGTGGAAACAACCCAAATGCCCAGCAGCTGGCAAACAGATAAACAGAACGTGGTGTATGTGTGTGGCGGGGAGGACTGTTCAGCAGGAGAAAAGAATGAATTACTGATCAGTGCTGGGACATGGCTGAATCTCAAAAACATGATGCAAAGTGAAGGGACTGAGGCAAAGACTCTCCATTTATGTGAAAGGTCCAGAAAAGGCAATTCTTTACAGATAGAAAGCAGAGTCGTGGTGACCTGGGTCTGGGGCGTGGGAAGAGGGGGTGACGGCAAACAGGGGCAAGAGCTCTTTTTTGGGGTGACGGAAATGTTCTAACACTGAGTTGTGACGGCTACACAGCTGTGCACATTTACTTACAGTCATCGAATTGTACATTTGAAACAGGTGAATCTCGCAGCATATATAAATTATACCCCAGGTTTTTCCTGCCAGGGTTGAGATCTCTGGGTTAGAAGCCGAGCGTCCTAGGAACCCCTCAGCTGGGACCCAGGCTCAGTTGGTGTCCTCCCTCTTCCCCCTCTTTAGGTCAAGGTTTCCTCTGATCTCAGATGTTTGCAAAGCTGCCAGCTGTCACCCTGGCTTCTTTTTTGGGGAAGTCTGGGGTTTCATTCTGCAGACTCAGCTCATAGGGGTGTGAACATCCTGGTTCGTGGCCACTCTGCCCAAAGTAGTAAGAACAGGCATCAGAAGGAATGGGTGGGGAGGGTGAAGGTGCCCCCTGACCCCATCCTGAGATGACCCAGACGCCACCTGGAGATGCTGGGTGCTCACCCAGAACAGGGACTGAATTTGGGGTCCAGGACCCTGGCTCGACCTGCACCTTCCCTGTCGCCTGACGAGTTCCTCCAACACACCACCCCTTTCCACCCCTCCAGGACTTGGTACAGGCTGTATCCTCACCCACCTGGGAAGTCCTACCCTTCCAGCAAGAGTCAGCTCATCGCCATCTCTTCTGAAGCCTTCTCTTCGGTAGCCTCCCCCAGCCCCGCCCCGCCCCTTGGTCAGCCCAGCAGAATCCTTAGCTCCCTGGAGCAGAGGGTTTATTGATGCGTCTGCCTCCCCACCTCCTCTGTGAGCAGCCTGAAGACAAAGAGTCTGTCTTATTTCTCTCTGGTTCTCAAGGTTCTGGGGCAGGCCCCACCACATACCATGCCCAGCCCAAGGAAGAAATGGAGGGGAGCGTGACACCACATCAGACACCTACAGGACCGGGAAGATCAGAGGAAACGCCCCACTCCCCTCGTCTATTCTTGGCCTAAATGACTTCTCTCATCTGACCCCAGAATGGTCAGAGAGCCACTCCCAGTGGAAACCACAGTTTGGGGTGGAAGACTTTCTGCCGCAGCTTCCCTGGGGCCAGGCCCACTGGCCTCGGAAACTGCCTTAGTCTTATTTAAACTGCAGAATAGCGTCTGTGGGCAGCTCTGGGCAGACCTGGGTGGGGGCACCTGGATCAGGATCACGCTGGAGCCTCCCTTCCCTGACTGCCTGGACCTCAGGGGTTGAGATGTGTGGCTCCCTCTCAGCAGCTTCCTGCTGTAAGGGCGAAGACCAAGTGGGTGAGGGTATGTGGCAGCCTGAGCCTGTATGTTTATGTTTTGTTTTGTTTTTTAAGATTTTATTTATTTATTTGACAGAGAGAGAGAGAGAGCAGGAGCAGGAACACGAGCAGGGGGAGAGGGAGAAGCAGACTCCCCCGCGGAGCAGGGAGCCCGACGCGGGGCTCGATCCCAGGACCCCGGCACCACGACCCGAGCCGAAGGCAGACGCTTAACGACTGAGCCACCCAGGCGCCCCTGTATGTTTATGTTTCTGCTTTAATATGGAGACTGGGCTTTGTCCTGAGTTGAGGCTGAGGTCCTCAGAGGCTCAGCCAGCAGTCTCCCAACCAAGACTGGCTAAAGCTGGAGGAGCCCTGCTTATCTCAACCATCTCTCCCAACTCACGAAGCTTCTTCAGAAAAGTTGATGGAGTGCTTGAAAGCCCCGGGATCTCTGCTTGACCTGCTCATCCCTACCTTGGGAGAGAGGACCCCAGGCTGCTGGCAGGGACTCTGCCACGGCAGGCAGATCATGCTTTTCTCGGCATCTCAAAGGGCGCTGCCTTGGTGTGCCCGCCACAGAAACCAGAGCCTGGAATAGAAACAGGGATACCTGGAAAAAGTCACCCAGGCTTCAACCCAGTGTGGTCTGTCCATGGTCAACAAATATTTACAGAGGGTTAGGCACAGCACTGGGTATGGGCGCTACAGATGTGAACAAGCCCCAGCCCCACCCTTGAGCAGTCCACTGAGCACAGGCTGCTACAGGAATACAGAAGAGGGGTCCCTGACCTAGCCTGGGTGAAGGTGAGTTCAGGGAAGGCTGCCTGGTGGAGGCGACATATAAAGTAAGACTTGAAGAAGGCGCCGGGGTGGCTCCGTCGGTTAAGCATCTGACTCTTGGTTTCGGCTCAGGTCATGGTCTCAGGGTTGTGAGACCGAGCCCCACATCAGGCTCTGCGCTCAGCAGGGAGTCTGCTTGAGATTCTCTCTCCTTCTCTTTCTGCCCCTCCCCCAACCCCCCAATAAAAAATACATGAAATTTTCAAGTAAGACTTGAGGGCTGAATGAGTCCAGTTGGGGAGGAAGAGTGAGAGCAAACATCATATGCAAAGGCCGGAGGTCAAAGAGAACCTGTCACCTCTGGGGAAATTACCCCTAGTTCAAGATGGCTGGGGTCTGATGAAGGAGAGGTGGTTTGAAGGTCCGGATCATGAATAACATGAATGTATGGAAAGTGCTCGGCACAACCATAGTAAATGCTCTGCCGTGGTAGCTCTCATTATAATTATGACCTTGTAAACCAGGTTAAGCATTTGGGACTTCATCCTGCAGTCAGTGGGGAGATAGTCAAGGGTTCTAAGCCCAGGGTGACTGAATCAGATTTGCCATATGACCCAGATTTAAAGAGATCTCTGTGACTGCAGGGGAGATTACGGACTAGGAGAGAAGCAAGGCTGGAGGACAGGAAGAGCAGTTTGGAGACTGGTCTTATTATTCACTCATTCATTCATTCAAATATTCACATAAGTAAGCAATGGATTAACTCTATTTATTTAAATACAATTATTTTGTTATTAATTACTATTATCTATAATAATTCAGGGGGACGTATGGGGTTGGGGGGCTTCAAATATCTCCCAACAGTAGAATAGATAAATATGCCTTGGAAGACAGAAGACAGCAATGAAAATGAACTCTAGCTACATGCAACAACATAAATGGGTTTTGCAAGTGCAATGTTGAGCAAAAGAAGGCCAACACAGCATAGGACTGTATAATTCCATTTGTATACAGTTCAAGGAACAGGCAAAATGCAACTATTGTGTTTAGGGATACACGCTTAGGTGGTAAAACTATACAAGCAAAGAAGTGATTATCACGAAATTAGTGGTGATTACGCTGTGCTTGATGATACCTCGAGCTGAATGATGTTCACCTGGGTATTCGCTCTGTGACAGATCATGAAGGTTTACATTTCCGTTTTGTGCACTTTTCTGTATGTGTGCTATTCTTTTTCTTTTCTTTTTAAGATTTTATTTATCTGACAGAGAGAGACACAGCAAGAGAAGGAACACAAGCAGGGGGAGTGGGAGAGGGAGAAGCAGGCTTCCCGCTGAGCAGGGAGCCTGATGTGGGACTCGATCCCAGGATCATGACTTGAGCCGAAGGCAGCTGCTTAACGACTGAGCCACCCAGGCGCCCCCGTATGTGTGCTATTCTTAACAAGAAGGTTTCAAAAATAATGGGTCTTGCTCTAGGGTAGTCGGAAAGGGGATGGAAAGAAGAGGCTGATTTTGACTGTACCTGGAAAGCAAGGAGAAGGGAGATGTGAGGAGTGCATTGGAAGGAACCAGTCTGGGGAGGCAGATGAAGGCGAAGAGCAGTGTTCATTTGACACTGTGAGTCTGAAGTGGAGCTGTCCGGGACCGCGGTGTGAGTTCAGGCAAGTCACTTCCCTAAAGTCCAGATTCCCTTCCCCACAAGAGAGGGAAGCAGTGTGGTTTCATGGAATTGGCTTTGGGTTTTGATGCTGGGAACCCTGGCCTCAAGACCCCAGTTCTAATACTTCATATTACCTCGTACAATTACTTGACCCCTGACCCTTCCCCGCAGCCTCAGTCTGCCCACGGGTAGACTTGACAATCATTTCTACTCTCAGAGTTCTTAGAGAGGATTGCATGGTAAAATAGGAATAGGCACTTGGGATGTGAGACTCTGAGCAGCAAATGAAAAGATACTTTGAAAGCATAAAAGCAAGAATAGACAGCAATGACTATATGGTTTTTACACTCCAGTTTTAATAAGAACTAGCTGCGGAGCTTGCAAAACTGGGCAATCTGTAAGTCTAGAGTGACCATATAACTTATCGTCCAAACCAGGGCTTCTGAGAAAGGAGGCAATATTAATAATTATGCCAGGACAGCAGCCATAAATCAAGACTGTCCCAGGGAGAGCAGAACATGTGGTCCCCCAGGTAGGTCTGAGGTGGGGACCAGGCATCTGATTTCCTATGAAGCTTCCCGAGTGAACTGGATGCTCCGTGAGGGCAGGATTGGCTTCACCCTATATGGGGCAGGTTTATTTTTGGAGGGCTCAAATCTACTTGGAGCAATCCTCATAACCCCGTGAGGCGGTAATAGCTAACGTTTATTAAATGCCAGGTACCACATGTGCTGAGTACTTTACAGGAGTCATCCCAGTTAATTCTCACCAAACCTCTACGAGGCAGGCGGACTTATCTTTCATTAGAGGAAACTAAGGCTTAAAGAGGTCCAACAACTCCCTCAAGGCCACACATTTAGGATGGAGGAGCAGGGCTCTAAACCTAGCCGGACTGATGAATACCCTAGTTCATACTATTGCCTCCGGTTTTGTTGACACTCCAACCCCAGCCGGCTGCACGTTGGGCAGGCACCGCGGACGGCAGAGGCTGCGGCCCAGCTGGGGTACCTGCAGCCTCTGGCTCCGCTTCGGACGCGCCAGGCCAACAGCAGGTGGCAACCTCGTATTCCTCTGAAGCTACTACGGTTGAGAGGTCAGTTTACGAAGGCGGCCCGAGAGAGGTGGAGCTAGCGAGTCGGCCCGCCCCTACCCAAGAATCCTGCAGGGAGCCGGGCATGGGGTACCTAGCAACTGCATCTCCTGCCGGCCTTTGGTGGCCGGTCTGAGCTCTCAGGGCGGCTTAGCACCGCAACTAGTAGCCATAGGTATGTTAGTGTCGGGAGAGCCTTTCTGATGCGTTTAGTTAATAATTTCCTAAATTTGCCAAAGCCCTTTATTATGTCTCCCACGGCTGTTTTGAGTTTCTTCTACACAAGAGCACTTGTAACTTTTATGTAGCCTCACAGTGGGAGTTCGATTTGCTTGCATCCTGGACATGGAAAATGGCTGGAAAACATTCTTGCCAGGGGCCCAGAAAGGGCAAGCGACTGGACGTTTAAGCGGCAGAGCCCCGCCGGAGCTAGGACCCAGGTCCCTGCTAGGCCCAAGAGCAGCGTCACAACTCCGCCCCCGGGTCGGCGTCTTTGCCGGGCGCCCGCAGGTTCCCAGCCCGCCCCGCGCCCCCCGGTGCGCACTCTCAGTCCGGCCCAGGCGGTGCACCTCCCACCCAGGTCGTCCAGCGCGGGCGGGTGTGCTCGCGGAGGGAAACTGAGGCAGGGAACGTGCCTGTGAGCTCGTTCCTTCCTCAGTCCACACCCCACAAACCGCAAAGCTCCCGTGCCCTCCTGAGACCCGCATGAAACAACAGGGAAGGAGGAGGAAGGGGAGGGGGCCCGAAAGCAAGCCGGGTCCGTGGAGTCGGCCGGTCCTGCCACACTCAAGATGGCGGCTCGGCAGCGGCGAGGTCCCTCAGAGGCGGTACCAGCGCATGCGCAGCGCGGAGTCCCGGCCCGGGACACAAGATGGCGGCAGCGGCGCTGGGGAGGGCGAGGCGGAGGCGGCAAAACGGGAGGTCGAGCAGAACGTGTAGCCGCGTCCCCTCGAGTCCGCTCCGGGCAGGTAAGAGCCCCAGGAAGCCATGGTCCCGCCGCGAGTCGCTCCGGGGTCTGAGGATCCGAAGCCGGGCAGCGGTGGCCC